>NC_045696.1:66705179-67368096 GCF_009834535.1 Camelus ferus
AGAGGGAAGTCATGAAGTATAAATAAGAGAAAGGATGTGAAGGACTGCTACCACTACCACTATTTTGGCATCTCAAGAAAAAGCTGAGGACTCTAAGATGTCACAAGGAAGAAAGTTAAAAAAAAAAAAAAAAGGTATATTTTCCTTTTACTGTCAAAGTAGGAGACCTGTCAAGGGGTCGGGTTTTGAGCCCTCAGGTGCACCTCTCACTGGTGACAGAGTAGTCTGCCCTAACATCTTTGTTGCCGCACCAGGAACCATACCCTGTATACCTCTCATCTCATTAAAATCTGCTATCAGAACCAGAGAGAGTCACAATTCCAGCCTCCCTTAACTTCTTTAAGAAAACCCAATCTCTTCAAGGCAACAGTAAAATGCAAGTTTAAAGGCTTGATCAAAATAATGAAGGATTTCAAAGGACAAGTTTGAGATACTATTTTATGAGGGTGATTACAGGATACAAAGACAGTAATTTAGGCTTCTGTATCCCTTCTGCATTTTTACCATCCTTTTATTTTTTCCCTTTCCTTTCCAGTTTGGGTATCCACTTTGCTAGATAAGTGTCAGTGGACAAGCTAATTATCTTTACAGCAAAGCTATGTACCTTACCGCTCATCATCCATTTGGAGGCCCAGTTCCCACACTGTCTCTTATAGCTACACTTGGTTGATGTGAGGAATCTGTGTGTGAATAAATAAAAGGGAGAATCCTTCCCCTACATCAATTCTTTAATGGCTGTATCTGGATGGAGTAGATGAGTTGAGAAGGCCAAGATTGTAGGCACATAGAGTCATAAAGGGTTAAATATGCAGAGTGATAATTTGATGAATGGAAAACTGAGCATTAGAGCAGAGAGGTGACTTGTCCAGAGTTACACAGACAATATTGCAATAGACTCCAGGCTATAATCTATTTCTCTAGATTTTAAGTCTACTGCACTGTTCTACTTCCCACAAGTTGGATGTATTTCCTTCTGACTATCTGAAAGAATGCAGGAGTGGATCCCCATCCAGGTGGGCAGGAAGTGGGCTGTTCTTTTCACAGAGATCCTTATCCCTCCTAAAGGAACAGCCTTCTCCATCTACACCAATGTGCCCTGTGATGAATCACCTATCTTAAAAGTGGGAAAAAAGTTCACCGTGAGAAACTTAAGCCACTCAGCTTTGATCTTTTCTGTCCCACCGTGCCTCTCACTTAGCTTCAGAGCAAGCCTTTCCTCCCCTCCCAGAGCAGCCTTCCCCAACACTAGCCCTGCTGGTCCTTCAGCTGCAGCTACAGGGAGATGCTCTTACTGTTGGCTCCCATGCCATCGGGAATGGTGGTGGGAGTGAGGGCGTTGCGCTGCTGAGGGTTGATAAGCTGGCTCACGGAAGGCAGCTTGTTCATGCTGTTCATTTTGTTCAAAGGTGGGGAGCTGTTACCGTAGGAAGACTGAGACTGCATCGAGGTCCTAGGAACACAAACATGGGAATGATGGTGAGCACGGGACACTGAAGAGTGGGGGCTGCTCATTTCTAACAGGTCTCAGATTAAAACATGGCCTTAACTGTACACTGGTAAAAACATTTCTCCAGAACCTTATGAAGAAGTTATTTGTGTTCCCATCTAAGAATCTTTCCTGACTTGGGACGGATCACCAGGCAATTCTCAAACCATATTTTTCCTACATGTGTAGCTGACAAAGCTGAGCATCTTCCTAAAGTACCTCCTTTGTAAGAGGACAGATCACTGCTTCGTCTTCTTCCCTCTGTTGTTTTCTCCATCCCTCTCCCCTTGTGTGCCCTTCAACTCAAAACAAATTTGAAAATCAATAAGGGAAAAGAACAGAGTAAAGACCCAAAGGCTTAAGACAGACATGGAGATGCCAAGGTAAAACTGCAGCCGAGGCATTTCATCTGTAGCTTCCTAAGCCATTTGGGATATGCAGAAAATAGCTGCAAAGCCACTCAGACAGGGCACTCGGCAGCACACCCTGCCGTCACGCAGGACGCGTGCTTTCTCAGCCTAGATGCTCGTGGGCTGTGAGGGAACCCGTCAGATGCCAAACGCCCCTCTACACGAAGGGAGCCCCAGAGCCCAAAGAACTGTCCTTCTGAGTTTCCACAAGTCTCCTGGGAGACAAAGGGAAAAACAAGCCTTCCATTCAGCATAACTTCAATTTGGAAACTTACTAGGGTTGCTTTGTCATACTCTGCGTTATATTACATACAGTATTCTCTACTCAACAGTCTGTTCCTGAATTCTCTTTGAATATAGAACTAGTGATGCGTATGAGAATCAGGGAAGAATGGAGAGTCAAAAAAAAAAATCAATGTTTAGGTCTTTCTCAAGGATATATTAGAAAGCCATATATGCAAGCCGGGAAATGTCCATCACCAGAAAACTACATAAACTAAATAGATATACACCTACTGCATGAGTTAGATGCTAGAGGTAAGAAAACTAAGAAGTGGTTCCATTTTTGAGAAGCTCATAAAGTAGGAGTTACACGGGGATAATAATGCAACCTACCTTGCAGGGCTATGGTGAGAACTGAAAAAGACAAGAGGAGAAAGAACTACACACACTGTTGGTATTTACAGTAAGTGATTATTATGACCATAGAATGAAGACTGGGCTGAGCATGTAAAAGGGGAAAAGCTCCTCTTTAATACTCCTCAAATAAAATGTATTATTTTGCCCCTGTTTGTCTCTTCCCTGTTGCAGCCAAATTTATATTAGAGAAGAGAGGGCAAAACAATGTTTTGTTGAGTTTTATTTGTGTGTGTGTATGTGTATGTGTATGAGATTTAGAAGGCTCTGTAAATGAATTCAAGTTCCAAAAAAACATGCTGTAATAATGTTTGAAAAAATAAAAAGTGTCTGACACCTGAGTGTTGCAGTGGTACTAGGCGTGGTCTTTGAAGCTGCCCCTCTGCATTCTCCGTAATTACACAAAACAGGGAAGGCTCCGTTCCGGATCACTGCAGAGCCACAGCCAGAGGCATTCAAACAATATGCTGTATACACATTTGCATAAGTGAACATGACAATTAATGTGCAATTGACAATTCAGCTGCATTTTACAATCACTGTCTTTAAAGCAGGGAGGTGCTGATTTCTTCCTTTAGCCTTTCTCAAGAAGACAAGTTTAGACCGACGTTGTAGAAACAGGTGTTTATATATATAACAAACTCTTCCAGTTCTAAGATTTCAGGTTACCAAGTTCTCCTTGATTCCTTTTCCTGAATGGGTCTCACATCCCTGTGGAGGAGGACATGGGATGGCAGTGTTGGGATGGGCAGGAATTAGTATGTCTATTGTACAGATGGGTAAATATAAGACTAAGAAAAAAATGTGCCCAAGTCACACATTGCTAAATGATGAGTTGATAGGTCTCCTAGCTCCTAGGCCAAGAGTTTTCTCTTTCATTCTGTGCTACCTTCCTAGAAATAAGACAGTGGAGTGTGACAGGTTACATAATCAAAAAATGAGTGAAGTGGTGAGGGAGACATGGGAGACCAAGATAGAGCAGGAAGCAAAGGATATAGTAAAGGAGGTCCCTGGTTATCCTCAAACCCATTTCATCCCTTTGTAGAAGCCTCGCATAATGGTTGGCACATTTGAATATATTTAGGGACATCTGTAAGTCCCTATCAAAGCACAGGAACCGCACAGGGGGGTTGCCAGGTGTTTCTTCCTCTATCTCTGCCCACCACAAAGTAACTAAGATGCCAGGATGCCCAGACTCCATAGGCAGGTAACCTCTATATCCTAGAGAAGGGTCTACCTTTCTCTCCCATTCTCCCAAATCAGTCAAACTACAGCAAGAGCTACCAGAAGTGTGGCTTGAACCATTAATATCCACCATTAGGGAAATAAAATTACATTTATAAGCTTTGAATTTTTCCTGGATCCCCAGTTATAGTAAAGGCCTTCTTCCAAATCCTGTTATAATTCCTTTCTCTCATTCCCTCTGTGGTTTTTATTTTTGACCATTTTACTAGTTCATTTGTTATAAGCCACCTAAACTATTTTTGAGGAAGGTAGGTCACAAACCACAGATGAACAAAGAAGGGATATGAATTTTGGAGCCAATCAAAACATCTGGGTTCCCATTCTAGCTCTGACACAAATCAATTAAGTGACTTTGGGTATTATACAAGACTCCTGAATCTCATTTTCTCAGTCTGTAGAATGGGCATTACACTCACTCCAGAAGGCCTGCAATGGCAATTAAATTAGATTATGCAAGAGCCCTGGACATTTTCCTCTAATTTGTAGCTGCTCAAGAAACAATGGTTCCTTTCACTATTCCCCTCCAGCCCCAAATGTTTACTACCCTAGAGTGCGGTCAAGAGGATAAGAGGCGTCAGTTTAAGAATTAATAGGAGGAAGTGGCAAGGATTCTTAGTTGAGCAAACCTAAATTAGGGTGAGTGGATGAATGGGAATAAGAATCTGAAAAGTTCAGAAATGTCGAATGCCTCTCTAATGTAGAAGTTGAGACGTTGAAGCCACTAAGAAGGAAGGTTGGGGTAGTCTGTTTATTACAAGAATAAAATGTCTGAAATAGAAGGTGTTCTGATCATCACCATGTGCTACAGAAAAGGGAGCAAGGCTGAAGCAGTTTGTGACCAATTTTAAAGCCTTGAAGAATAAGCATTTTTTGTTCCTTTACAAATACAATGTCACAGTGTTTGAGCAGACACTCTCAAAGATTGCTGGGGATTCTGAAGAGATGGAAGAGATGGGAAAATGTTCAAGGACAACAGGACCTGTGCCATTATGGTTTTCTCATCTTCCCCCACTGAAAAAAAAAAAAAAAAAGATACACACACACACACACACACACCAAAAAAAATAAGACCATAGTTCTCCCCAGGTAAATGACATGGTGCTAAGTCTCTGGTTGTTTTCTCTAGAGGCATCCTAGATTTTTCTAGGAATCCAATACACAGAGACAGAAGAGGCATGCTTCATGTATTTCTAGTTTTGAGGAGAAATCCTGGTAAAGTCGAGTCCCAGTTCTTAACTCTAATAAGGTAGACTTCTGTACACATTGTTAAGAATAAAATGCAGGATCTCAGAGCTGTAAGAGCTCTTTAGGATCACCCAGGATTGAAAAAGAGGGATCCTGATTTCGAGGCGAGTGATCACCTACATGGTGGAGAGTCAAAATTCTTGAGAAGATACAAACTCAAAGTTGTCTTTTCCATTTTGCTAGAGAGGCCTAGAATTCCACCAAAGAATTCCTTCTTTTGTCTTAAATCTTCTATTGCTAGTGAAAAAGCAACTCTCTAGCAGAATCTGGCAATAGCTCAGGGTAAATCTATTTTGCCAGACCAATTCTGGAGTGCAGAATCCAAGAGGGGAAAAGGATAATGGAGTAGAGTGAAACATCTCCAGTGTGAGGCAGGTCAAAAAAAGAGAAGACATGGAACATCAGGAAAGGAATGTTTCCTCCTCTAAATTCTGCCCAGTACTGCCCCACCTGTAACTTTTCTCTCTAGCTGGTGAATCTTGCTTCTAAAGACAAAAGGCAGCATTTATTCTCTGGATAGATCAACTGTAATTGAAAATATTTTCTATCAGTTGAAATACATGCATTTACATAAACATCACTAGAATGATGTTAAAAAACGTCCATAAGAATAGGGTGAAAGGAAAAAAAAGAAAAACTTCCAAAAGAAAAAGTACATGTTAAAAAACTAAACATACTCAACTAACCATTTGAGAAATTTGTAAATTTCTTAAACAGGGATTAGAAAGCTATTAGATTATTGAAAACACTGTACCAATGGAACAAGATCATCTAATTTTACTATTATACTTTTATCTCAAACATAAACATGTTTTTTCTTAAGTATTTTTCTAAGCTACTATAGTATTTTTATTTAGAGCAATTGTTTTTGAAGTTTTTAAAAACAATTACCCAAAGATCAGAACATACTGCAATTAAAAAAATAAAAAATAAAAGCACTGGACAATAATAGGTCCCACTACAGAATTCCGGATATTTCCTAATGCCTATGTTGCATAAGCCAAACTATTTAATAAATTTGGATTTGATTTAAATTTCTATTAGTGGATTTGGCAACTGAAGATATAACTCAAGACTTGTTCAGAGACCTGGACAAACGATACTATAGTGCCTGGCTCTTCCTGATGAAATTAAACATGCACAGGGCTAAAATATATTTGCAAGTTCGTGTAGGCATTGAAATTTATTTTTAGGACTGATGACCTGGGTACAGAGTATCTTAAATAAAAACCCCAAATACTGACAATAGTGTAGACAGAACCGAAGTGACCTATTATTCTTGTTCTTCAGACTTACACATGGTGTTTCAAGCACCTACATGAAAATATTCTAACACCTAAGGAATTCTGAAAAGCAAAAGAGACAGAAAAGAGAAACTCCAAGATAAACCAAGATGCAAAAGTTTATTGAAAATTAAAATCACACATCCATAAAGCGACAGCCTCAATAACAAGAAATCATTGCTGTGGGGACACAGAATAAAGAGGTGGTGATCTGGTGTGGGGGCTGGGGGTGGGGAGGAGGTGTGTTTTAAGTCTTTATACTATTATTTTAAAATATGATTTTTAAATGGAAATAAGTAGATTCTCTAAACTCTCTGAGCCAAAAAAAGTCATCTACTCTTTCTATCGTTAAGTTTTAGGCCAGGAGTGTTGATTTGAACATGTATCTGCTCGGACATCACTTAAATAAAATCTAAGTGTCCTGGACAAGGCAGTTAGGGCAGTGTCAGTAACACGGCTGATGGTATGGGAGGACTGGGGGTAGGAGGTCCAATCAAACAAGTTAATCATAGATCTGGTGAGAGGACTTCGAGCTCTGTTTTGGGCATTGAAGAATGATGTACAACTGGAACAATATCACCGGGGTAGTGCTACCCTCCTATTAAAATGACAAAAATTGCCTGGGGGTCTAAATAGCACTTTTGGGGGGGGGTCGGTCTCCAGGGTTTCCAGGGGCAAGGAAGACTATCATATCACATGATGACATGTGGTGGCAGGGGCATGATCTGAACTTCCTGAACTTCAGCATTACTGAGCTTCCTACTACATTTGAGGGGAGGATACTGATAATGCAAGTTCTCAAAATGAAGAAAAAACCATCACCCACAGTGGCTACTCATGGTAATTATCACCTCTCTGCCCAGCAGTACACTTGACAGCTTAGTTGATTACTATTTGCAGTATCATTGCATGACCAGCATTAAAAGGGTCCGACTGAGTCTCTCAGTCCCCTGCAATTTACTTCTGCACAGACAGTAACAACTTTTTTCTCCTTTTCTTAAAAAGGCATCTTAAGTTTGAGACCTGCTCAAAAGCTTCTCTATGAGTTTTAGAAACACGACAGAAGGTAACAGAAAAGGGTTCCAATCAACACCTTAATGCCCCTCTTCCCAACCTGAGCTCCTCCCTCCCGAGAAACAACATAAAAGCTCACAGACAAACAAAAGGGGTTCCTGACTGACCAACGTTAGACCTCAGGACACAGAATCTGCAGAAAATGTCCTTTCTTGTGTAGTTTTGAGTCCCTTCAAAGATTTTCCCACTAGTGGCTGTGTGCCTTTGAGCAGTTGGGTCTCTGAGCCAAAGCGTCTTCAAGTTCTGGTTATGAGGGCTGGATACACTCACGCACTCAGGCACACGCACGCACGCACGCACGCGCGCGCACACACACACACACACACACACACACACACAAACACTACAAGCACACACGCCAGAAACACAGAGATGGAGAGCTGGGGCTCTACGGGCACACCGATCGGTCTGGGGGGCTGGAATGTCTAAAGAAGACGTCGGATTGCTTCGGGGCTCCTCTCCGGGGTGCCACAAGCTCGTTCCTGAAGCAGGCTGAAAGGAGACTGCAGGGGGGGAGGGCCAGAGAAAAGAGAAGATGAAGGCTCAGGACTTTGCATGTCCAAACCAACTGAAGACAGAAGCACATCCCCCTACCTTCATGATCACAGTGCAGACAGACCAGAATGCCTGTAGGGCTGTTCGTGTTCTTTCCTCCCTAGCCTCCTTTAAAACTACTCAGAGATGACTCTCAAGAGCTTTATGAAGAAGAAATGAGATGAGGCAGTGGTGGTCATCCAGAACTATTAGAATCACCTACAGAACTTAAAAAAAAAAAATTTCCACAGATCCTCTCTGAGACTGGGACCCAGACACATGTGTGTGTGTGTGTGTGTGTGTGTGTAGATTTAATTTTTTTTTTAACAAGTTCCACAGTGATTCAGTTGAGGACTACTGAAATAAGGTAGGTCAAGGTGCTTAGTACAGTGTTTGGCACATTGGACTTAATTAATTGACAAAAGGAATGCAGAGACAAGAATTAACTTCAATCGTTTGTAAAATGTCATCTGCCCAATTATGATACCTCATTACTGTTCCCATCTAGCCTAACTCTGTAGGATGAAGAAATATGATCTTATCAGGCTGGGGGCTGCACCATCACGCCTTTGTGAAGAACCATTAATGAGCATTTTGCATGTGCCCAGACTGAGATGGGTAAATATCTTAATCCCTTCAGTCACAAACTTGGCCTATAAAGGCACGTATCAAACTCATGACAGCAACATCTGCATAATTAATAAATCAATTATGCCACAGGGATGCCAGGAACAAATCCTTTTGTTTTGCTAAGGTTTGCACAACCCCACAAACTGTTCAGGAATTGTTTCCCAGGTGGCTTTTGAATCAATTACACTTGGTTACTCCCTGCGAAGGAACAAAGCCATTTTTACTTGGTCGGGGCTGGGATTAAGCAAACCATCTCACCAGCAAGAAGTGGCATCATCTTGAAGAATATGCCAGAATACAAATTAGTAGGGAAGCAATTTATTGTCAACTAAAGAACAATGGCTTTGACTTCTCGTTTGGATATTACATCTTGTGGCGTCTCTCAGAGCAAGGGCTGAATGAGACAAGGTGCAGAAATCACGTTTCAGTTATGATAAAAAGTGTCTGGACCGGGGGCTTGGGAGACTCAGAACTGAGACAAGTTCTGCAGTGAGATGTGAGGACATAGAAGAGTGATTTAATCTATCTGAATTTAATGAATCTGAGTTTTATTTCCTCAATACCAATTCAGAGCTAATAAATCTCTATCCTGACAACTTCCGACCATCACTGTGAAGTTCAACACTAACACTGTGTAAACTATAAAAGCCTGTGCAGGGCCATGACCTATAAGGCTGAATCTCATAAAGTTGCTAATATTTACCTGTTTTTTATCTATGAAACTGGTGATGTCAAACAAATATTCTGGAAGTGTGGAGGATTTTTAAGTCAAACTTAGAAATATAACATTTATTATGTCTATCAATGAGCTAAAGAAAGATTTGTTTTCTGCTTTCTCTTACCTTGATAGCCCCTACATATTTCTTGTTTCTCTCTCAGATACATGAATCTGAGGAAAGATTATCAATATTCTTGAAGAAAATGAGCTTAAAAAGACAAGACTTTATACTGAAACTATAAGGGTAGATACCAACTAACACAATAATCTAAACTGATACAGATCTCAAAAATGGGAATAAATGCTTGCTTTGGTTTTATTATTATAACTTTCTTAACTAATGAAGCAGACCAGAATATTATAAACAGCTGTGGCTTCCAATTCTAATTCTAGTTTTGGCTTTATTATGAACTGGCCATGAAATCACAAGTGTAGTTCATTGGGCCTCCATTTCCCCAGCTGTGGTAGGAAGAGGTTGGAACAAAGGTCTTGAAGACCATGTTCTGTTCTAATATTCTCTGACCTATGTTATTAATGAGCCACAATCATCAAGTGATTATAAAGGAGAAGGAAACACTAAAGGTTCCTTAGGATGTCACATATTTGTATTAAAATTAAAATAAATCCATCCTGTAGAAACTCAAAAATAATTCTCCAGAGGAAAGCAAGAGTTCGGCTAAGCAAAATTTTAACAGTTGGCCTCAGATCAGGATGAAAGCCAAGAAGAAGGATAAATTCTAGAAAAAAAATGAAAAAGAGATAGTACTGGGCTAAGGTACACATGTCAAAAGATTGCTAAAAAGGAGCAAGTGGCTTCTGCAAAGCTGTCTTAAGAGCTAATGTCATTTGAAAATATGGCGGTAAGGTGTGTAGTGACAAGAATGGGTCCAATCTGTCCCCAACTAGATTCTGGCTCCCATGGACACAACTCTCTATGTTTATTCCAATGTGAGCAAATTAAGTAAAATCAAATTTCTTTATAAATGGTATAAAGCCTATTTACATCTATAACAATTTGATTCACAAAAACTCAGTGTAAAATGTAGCCTCCATAAAGCCTATGATCATGAAGGTAATTGTGAAGGAATTTTTAAAAGAGGAAAACCATGCACCAGTAAAAAGCAAACAGAGAAAACACATAGTGGGGAACTAACAGAAGCAACTGAACTTAAAATACTGTATTGCAACTTTGTACAAAGTAGATTCCCTTCCCAATAATTTTTCCTCTTATACTATGAAGAAAAGCACAAAACTGATTCCTCACCAGCATAAAATTGGTACTAAGTCTTTGGGAAGGAAATCACAGGCTATCACAGACATTTTCCAAGCTGACGTATTCTTTTCAAATGATGGTCATGGAATTGGGCTTCCTTTTTTTTTTTTTTTGTCTAGTCATTACGCTTTTTTTTTTGAGATTTGCATAATGATAAAAGAGCTGAAAAAAGCTCAGCTGAAGAATACAGCAACTGGAGGATTCATATAGATGTATATCAATCATTGGAGACCCATGTATGTATAATGTAACAAAGCCATAATTAGATGAAATGTCTGTATTTTGCAGTCTGTTATATTCCCATGCACAAGTTATCACAGCTTAAGTTAGCTCTTACACACTGCGAGATAACCACTCAAAACCATGCAATGATACATATAAGTGGACACCACAGAGAACTATGTGGCTACTAATGCCTCTCCGTTTCTCTGTGACCACACATGCAAAAAAGTGAAAATACGTCTCTAAAATCTTTTGAGCATCTTAAAAACAATTTTAAGATCCATTTTCTTCTTCAATGAAATAGATTATTTTATGATATATGAATTATAAATAAAATAATTTCCCTTTAGAGCAATGCCAGCCGGTTAGGCTAGACAGGTTATAAGCACTGGATGCCGCATCATCTAGGAACACAGGACTATGTATCCTCAAGAGAAGCATGTAAACAAGCAAATACATATGACCCCAACCAGCAGATGTCTTGGCTTGTTAAGTCTGTAAAACTGTGACACAAAACTATTCCTTTTATTGTACAATCTAGAGAAGCTGTTTAAAATTGTCCTTTTAACTTCCATGATGCTGAAGATAAATTCCCAGAGCCTCCTTAAGATTCAAAAGGTGTTCTGGTTACAGATTCACCACCAAATTGTAAACAATGGGAAGGCAGGAACTGCAACTTTCTCATCTCTATTTTTGATGTTTTCGTGTAGCAGCCCTTCAGTAAAAGTTCGTTACATGAATGAAGTCAACTACTCCAGTCTTAGCTGATGATTTAACCATACTTTGTGTCTGGATGGGCATGCCTAACTTTCTCAGACAGAAGGGATCTGCTTTTGTTTTGTTAGATCCTGAAGTGCCACTTTAAAAGATTTCTCAAAACCTTTTAATACTTCTCTACTTTAAACAGACTAATTTCCAAATACTCCCATCAAAAAATATGAGCCTCAAGACACATGATGGAGACACTTGTTTATCTAGAACAAACTACAGTGAATGGACCAAATCTGACCCATACACTAGGAATGCTTTTTACATTTAGAAAAGGTGGGAAACAATTCAAAAGAAGAAGAATATTTCATGCCATGTGCAAATTATATGAAATTCAAATTTCAGTGTTCATAAAATAAAACTTTATTGTAACAGCCTCTCTCCTTTGTTTCCATATTGTCTGTGGTTGCTTCTGTGTTTTGGCAGCAGAACTGGGTGGTTGCAAGAGACCATATGGACCAGAAAGCCTAAGACATTTACCACTGGTGCTTCTCAGAAGACACGGTTGCCAACCCCTGTGCTAGAGGGGTCAGACCTTTCAAACCACATCACTTAATACTGACAGCACTTTTCCTGTTAACTGAAAAAAAGACGGAAAATCATGGAGCAACTAGTTTAGCATGATAACCTCCTGAGTAGTTCTTCTGAGGTCATTTTGGCCAAGCTGACCATTTCCAGAGTGAACTGGAATTGATCTGGGGGCATGTCTTAATAGCATGATGTGCATATCTTGGAGAAGGTACTTATCCCCTCTGGGTCTGTAAATGATGTTATAGGTCTGTTTCTTTGATTCCTGTTATATTAGTTTATAAGACCTAAATCAGTTTGCACAGTTTGCTCTAGAATATATTCATATACCTCTATCTGATATCCTAAAAAATATATAGGATTGACAATGGGAATTCTGTTAACCTTGAATTCTAATTCTCCTTCAGAGTACTCTGTGTCCCCAAGGAACTTGTGTGATTAAACTTTCCACTCAGACTTACTATAAAACCATATAATTATGATCTGCAAAACTTTCCTGCCAGAAGTAAATGGTGAGATTCACTCCAAGCCAAAGGATCTTAACTGCTCAAAGAGCCTAAAGTTCTTTAAAGAGAGAGCACACTTCTTTTCTATCCCTCTGCTGCCTACCTGACACCCTGTAGTCAGCAGGTGCTCAGAAGATGCCTTCTGACTATCAGAGATGCGGTCCAACCTCAACTGCATTTATTTTGATTTAAAAGAGAGTAGCAAACCTGCTCTATTACACTTTTTATAGCTATCACTCTATAGCGGCTAATAACGTGAGAAAAAAATCCATTATTTATTGTTCATTAACATTTCTATTGTAAAAGACAATCTTGGCCTTAGGCAAGATGGTTTTGGCTTCAATTCTTTTTGCCTAAAGAGTAAAGTCAAATGCTTGAATTACTCAAATGAGCCCAAAATGTATACATTTTATGTTTATCTGTAGAGACTGGGGCAATACTTCCAGTACAGACACAACAGCTTTTAAGAGAACAACTAAATATTCTTAACCATAGAAGGGTAAGTATAAGTGGAGCCCTGATTGCCCCACTTCTCTTCTTTTCATAAGAGCTATTCTATTCTGGTTAGTCATAAAACAATTAACACCATCAAAGATCTAAGAAAGAAGGTACAAATTAACATAAATAGGTTTATGTATATTCTAATATGGTTGCAAAATCTGGCTTTACTCATGTAAACATGCATTGCAAGACGAAGACCTAGAACAGGGATGTTAAAACATGGCAGCCTGATGCCACCTTGCCCTTCTGCACCAGATGTTTTCTCAGTAAGCATGCACCAGGACTCTGAATCCTTCTCAACACAGCACTCAAAGAAGTCACTTGGAGTAAAACTTATGTGCTATCCCTAGTCTATAACAGTTTTCCCCAAAGTGTATTGTGTGCATCCCAGGAGAGGTACAAGAGAATCCATTGGGATGAGAGGAGGGTACATGTTTTTAAACAGACTCATTATTACTAGAGTAGAGTGTGCACTCAAAATTCCATTACTGGTAGAATTTGTATGAATCAAGGGGAGAGAAGAGAACCAATTCTGTTAGTGTGAGTCTTTTCTGTAATTCACTTAAAATGGTTAGGATTCTATACACTATATTTCAGAATACAGGTAGAACATTGCAAAGGGAAGGTTATAAGAAACACAGAAGGTTGTTGAAACTGGAAAAGGTGCCCCACACCAGCTCACCTGAAACTACCCAGTTCTGCCGTCTCACAAGCTCCTCTTCTCCATCACCCATCAATTACCCTGTTGCTGACCTGAATGAACACTCCTCGTTCTCACATCTCCTAAAACGCCACATGGACACACTCACTGTTTCTGAAGTAAATGCTGGTGCTGCTGTTGCTGCTGCTGTCTGTAGGTTTCAATCGTGTGCTGAGGAAGGTACTGCATGAGTTCCAGGGATTCTTTGATCTTCAACAGCATTTCATAAGTCTCACGGCCCCTCACCTACATAAAAGAGCAGAAGGAAAGAGAAGGAAAAAAATGAAGAACCATCAGACGTACAGTCAATCCTCATTATTCATGGATTGTGAGTGGATGAATTCACCTACTTGTTCACATTTATGAGTATCATGAAAACCAATACTGGCCAGCCTTGCAGGCACTCACAGACGTGGACAGAGTCACAAAAAAAGCTGTCACCAAATGTGGGTATTCCCAGCACGTTCCCGCTTTCCTGCGGGAAACAAGTGTCCTTCTTGTAGTCTACTTAATGCCATACTTGTCACCTTTTTTGTACTTTTTGTTGGTGAATTTGCTGTTTAACATGGTTCCCAAGGGTAGCCGAGGTGTTATCTAGTGTTCCTAAGTACAACAAGGCCGTGATGTGCCTTATGGAGAAAATACATGTTAGATAAGCTCAGTTCGGCCATGAGTCACTGGCTTGAGTTCAACATTAATGAATCCATGGTCTAGATAACACAGCCTACATTAAATAAGGTGTCATTAAACAGAAACACACATGAAACAAGGTAATGTATTGATCAGTTGCTAAAAACATGACCAGAAGCTCACAGGAACCTAATCAGGTCTTTCCCCTAGGAGCAAAGGAGTCTGTATTTGCTAGCACAGGGTTCACTGTGACTTTAAAAAGCATAAGTACCACAAATCATGAGAATAACTGTCTCTGGGAGGATACATGTCTTCAGCAGGGGTTAAATGTGCTTCCCTCTTTAAGATGGTCTCTTAAAAGCTTTAAAAAGTCCAAGCAAGACCAGCACTAGAGAGAGGCAAGTGGAGAAAGGTGGGCACTTGCCTGTGCCTCGAGAGTGGGGGCCTGTTTACACTGCACACTCTAGGTAGCACTGCACCTTCCTCAGCCCTGCCTCCTGCCCGGGTAGGAGAGGCAGAGTTTGTCAGAATCCAGAAATGGAAAAACTTCCTCCAGCTTTTGTTGGGTAAACTCCTTCTCATCCCAGCTCTGGGATCACATTCTCTGAGAAGCTTTTCCTGACCTCAGTCTTTCAGGCCAAGTCTTCCATCCTTCCTATATGCTCCTGCAGCATCACGCCCAGCTTTACTGAAGCATTTATTTTATTGCATTGGTCAAGTCTCCTCACTAGAAGGCACGCTCTCAGAAGGTAGGAATTGTAACCTACTGATCTCTAAATGCTCAGGGTCTAGCACTTCTGCTGCTCCACAAATACCAACCAAATTCAGGTTAAATTAAGAGGGTTTTTTTTTTTTTTTTTTTTTTTTTTGGTGTGGGGGACAGTATAGCTCAGTGGTAGAGCACATACTTAGCACGCATGAGGTCTTGGGTTCAATCCCCAGACCTCCATTAAAAAAAAGGTTAAAAAAAAGGAAATAATCTTTTTTAAGATTTTTTTTTCTTTAGACACTTCAGATTGGCTAATTCTTCATTACATATGAGGTATAACTGATTACAGGGTATCTCTTCCATTAGTACAAACTGAAATTTCATTAAAAAACAGCTTTTCCAGTGGTTCCTATCTCATCAGCTAAAAACACATTAGGTCTTTTGGAACATCTAGCACAGCAGGAAAATGTTTAGCTTAACGTCCACATGTCACTTTCCATATGTAGCCTGAGGAATAAGACACTGAGAATCTTAGCTGACTCACTGACTGTTCTACCCGTAAGCAGTCTCATTCCCTGACCTGACTTTCAGGGCCCAGAGAAGGAAGGGCGGTGGGCATGGCACACCCAAACCTGTTTTTCATTTCAATCCCAGTCCGATCTCCTGGCCTTGCTTACCCGTGTCTCCTGTCAGTGTAGATGGCACCAAGGGCTACATTGGTCACCAAAACTTCACTGCCACTCTGGATGGCAAAGAACTAAGGTGGTAAGAATTCAATGGACTGCAACCATAGTCTAAAAAAGGGGTGCCTCAGTGAGCGTGAGAAGGCTTATATTCCCTGGAGGAACGACCAAGGCTTTTACACAATAATTGGGCCAAGTCTCTGGCCATTCACACATGACTGAGGATCCTAGCTGGCCTGGCTTGCTTTATAGCACTCCCTAAAATAAATCACAGGCCATTCTTTGTAACTGTTGTATTATCAGCTTTGTGAATGCCTTCTGACAGAATTTTAGTCCTAAATTGACATGGCCATGTTGTCTAGGATAATCTTATCACTCTTAAATCATGAAGTACATATTAATTTAAAAACTTAGGGTAAGAAACATTCTATTAGGAGAGTAGCTTTGATTAGGTGAAGAGGAAGTAAAGAAGGCCACATTATTAACCTGTTCAGAATTGTAGAGGGAAGAAGTTCCTAATTTTTCAAAAAATGGATTCTCTCTGTTTTATGTCACTAGCTTCCATCACCCTTTTCTCACTGTCACAGATAATCAAAAAAATGACCCTAGAGTAAAAGTTGATTCAAAGAAAGTGAAAATGCAGCAGTCCTGACTCCCCAGGGGGACTCACTGGTAAGTATAACAGTTCGTCATCTGGAGATCGCCGTTTCTTGATGGACGTCATCTGGATGCCATGCGTGTTCTGACGAAAAGCTGGCGAAGGAAAAAAATGCGAGTTTCATCCTGGGAACATTTCTGAAGCAATAATGCACTTATGGAACACACAGTAGCACCAGCAATACCTGAGATCAGAATTTCTAGTTCTAGGCAGCCACTCAGTTGGTGATGACTGCTTTTACCTTAAGTGTAAACCTAGTAATAATGAGGTGGTGGGAGTGAGGCAGAACAAGTGAAAGAAAAATCTGGGTGGAGGGAGGCTGGGAAACGGCCTTTGGCTTAAGCAGTGCTGTGGGAATCCCTGTGTCTTCTGGTGTGTGTCTGGGAACAGCTATTAGGGAAAAGAAGATAAACTGCTGTTGTGTTTTATTTTTCAGATCCTTTATCTTCCCAGGAGATACATGTGTGTTGTAGAGGTTGTCTTGCCAATGCATTCAGCCTTGTGAGTTCCCTTCCCATGTCAGTACAGACATCGCATCACTTCTGACAAGCAGTCTCTCCTTCCGGGATCTCATTTTTTTTCCCTTTGGTAAAATGAGTGAATTAATCTCATAAATCCCTAAGGTTTCCAAAATTCAGAAACTATACCCAGGATCTGGGGTATAGAGATGATCCTTCTAGCACAGTTCAGATAAGTGGTCTTACTGAAAATTACTGATTTATAGGTACCAGAATTGCTCAGGGAAGCATATGGAACTGGGCCACCAGACACACTCAAGAGGAAAATTATGGTAGGGATGTAACTGCTGATATTATATATATTATATTTTAATATAAATAGTATATATATGATGTTTTGAGAAAAAGAGACTAACTGGAAAAGCAAATCCCACTGAACAGCCAGAAGTTGATGGAGGCTGGCTGTTAGAACACTCTGTTGTTCTGCAAAATGCAATACTATTTTTATTTCTTCTGGATAGTAATTAGGAGTAAGATGAAAACCTTTGATCGTGATATAATTCATAGTGTGACATACTTTAAAATTCTTGCTTTAGGGATATCAGGCTTATGCCAGCCGCCTTCCAGAATTAAATCTTACCTGCGAGTGGCTCACGTGGGTCAGTGGTTTTCAAGCTTTGTTACCAGAAGAACGAGGCCTCTCGGGGCGGGTGCCTCCTGGGCAAGGGGTGGGTGGAGCTTGAAACCACAGCCCACCCCGGACTCCTGCTCCTTCAACAAGAGCAGCTCTGCTCTCATCTATTTCACATTCCTTGAAATATTTCATTTAAAAAAAGCTTTTACTGATAAAAAACCAAGTTTGAAACAACCGATTTGGATCGTCAGCCTCATGGTAAATGGCATGACTGGGGACCTTGGAGGGTCTTAGATATCTAGTATCAGTGAGCACATACCTGCAGATTCCCCAGCCTGGGCTGCATGAAATGCGTTCCTAAATCTCACTCTTCCCCCAGACTCGTGAGGTAGGAAGATGGTAGTTTCAACCCTCATGCTCAATGGCAGAAGGATAAATGGAGACCAACAGGCTGAGACACTGCTTCTCCAACTTGAGCTCGGCACCTGGAGGACTCTCACAACATAGATTCCAAGCCTGGGAACTAAGACTTTGCATTTCTACCCAATTTGCAGATGATGCTGGCCCTGCTGGTTTGGGAGTCATATTCTGAGGACGCTGGGCTAAGAAATCCTCACCATGATCATTTGCTTTGAAAAGCAGTGGCGCACACCTGGAGTCCATTTCAGCCATGGCTGCGCCCCCTGGCTCTGGTGGCCTCGGGTCAGGCTGCTTCTAAAGCCCTTAGGTCTTATTCTGCAGCTTCTCAAATATCACTCCCCGGCCCCCCACCCCATTTGGCCACTACAGCTACTTACGGCGCTTCGTACCATCACCGTTCTTTGTGCTGTCCGACACCTGCTGCTTTCTGATGCTGTCTTCATCCGCCTTCCTGTCCCTCCCTGGGCAAGCACAGATCCGGGCCTCAAAGCAGCGACGGCCCAGCACTTGCCCACTAAAAATTAGAGAAGAGGAGAAGAAAGGGTTAAGTTAAAAGGATTTGAAAAGGCCCCGGAGTTCTCCTGTTTCTATTCCTTCCTTCCGATGCTGCTGGCCATTGCCGGTACCCAGCACCACCAGAGCGGCTGTGCCGGCTTTGAGGATGGGCCCCGAAGCATTTGGCAGAACACAAAAGTGCTTACTTGCCATGAGCAATATTAGTAAATAGAACCCATTTGTTCTGCAAAGAACCTCCGAGCCATTAGCTGAACAGCTGTATTTAGCTACATATTTTGAAGGAAACTTGAGTTAAGCCAGTGGGTGTCTCCAGATAAAATCCCCCCAGGCAGCTCAGATTTACTCAAAGAAACTGTTAAATGCCTCGGGGACCATATGAAAACAAACACTGTCTAATCAGAAGCTATTCCTGTCAAATGTCAGGAATTCAGGTATGAAGCGACTTGAACGCCTTCCCAATTCTTTTATTTTTTTTTTCTCTTCTACCTTTACCCACCCAGTTCTGTCTTCACTTTCTTAGATCTTTTATATAAGAGTTTGCAGCAAGGATTTAAAGCACACAGGGTAAAATCAAGGCTAGCTCTCTGCAGTACGTGCAAAGGTAATGATGAAGCAAACACAATTTCACTTTGCGCTCTGCCCAGAGTTTCTACATAATGACAATTCTGCATAAGCCACTTACTCTCTGGTTTCCAGAGTAACAATGATTAAAATTGGACGCCGGTTCATCCCTCCGACACAACTGCTGTTACACATGAAATTGTACAAGACTGTCGTGAATTCAGTGCCAACCTGAACACAGAGGGGAAAAGATTCTGTATTAACAATGGATTCAGACATTCTTCCTTCTTAGTCCTTCTGTCTTAGTTCTTCTGTTTAAACAACTACACCTCTGATGAAGGGATATGCTTTCTTCTAGGAAGGCAAGCTCTACAACCCAAGGTAGATTCTTCTCTGGGAAATGTCAAGCTAATGTTCGCAACAGTGGGCCCTCCATAAGGTGAGACAGGCTTTTTACAAATAACAATCTTGGACCCTATTCATCTGCAATATCTCCTGATTCAAACAGGGTTCATCACACAGATAAAAAGGAAAAGATAAAAAAAATTACCAACTATAGGAGCAATGCTCCAGGGACATTTTACCAAGGTTGATAAAACATACAACATGTATGTGAATGTACACTTCTATAAAGAACACTCTGGAGCTTAAAAGGGCCTCAGAATTAAATTATCTAGTCCAAAAAAATTAATAATTATGAGTGAGGCAATCTGAAGCCCAGAGATGGAGAAGTTACAAGCTAAAGGTGCAGAGAGCAAGCCAGCAAACTAACAGACTCTGGCCCACTCCTCCAGCGTTCTTTCCGCCACACCACTCTGCTTTTCTAATCTGCCAACCTGATCATTCAAACTTCAGCTAAGAGATCCTTCTTAGGGTCTCCCATTTTCATGCCAGTGTGAACAAACTTGCATCTAGTATAGGGCACACTCACTACCAGCTGAACTGCCAGTTAAAAATCTCTGGATAATAATGCCATGTATTAACTGTAGATTCAATTATTATCTGCCTTTAAGATGGGAACATGAATGCAGAGCCATGTTACCAAGTATAAATTTAGTACAGATTTAGGAGTTTTAAAGGGGGATAGAAAAGTGGCCTATGGAGAGGAGGGAGACAAATACAAAAAAAAAAAAAAAAAAAAAAAAAAGAAGTTACCTGTTCAATGACAAGAACTAAGACCAAAATACATGCCTGAAACACCCTGCTATCAGCAAAACTAATCTCGCTCAGGTCTGCCCAGTCCTTATCTCTTTACCTGAGGTGGCTCATAAGGCACCAGCACACTCTGTCTTCCTGTGATGGGGTCTTCCACGTACTGGGCATGGCTGTTCCCTTCTACTCGAATCAAATGACTAGGAGGGGCAATCTGTCCTGCAGAACAGAGAAAGGAAAGATACTTCTTCACTCTCAAAACAAAGAGAACAAAATGAAACTGCATAGACAGAAGTGGTGGCCAACGAAATGGTTTGTAATAGAGGAAATATGCATACTAGGAAAAAGGAATAGATCCTGTTGACGGATATCTCATACACAAAGGTATCACAACCTTTATAGCAACAGAAAGCACAGGAATGCTCATCTATATTTAAGGGAACTGTCCTATGTTTCTGGTGCTCAAGGTCAACAATTCAAGTTGTAGAGAACTCTATGGCTACAACTCTGACCTGATCATACAAGAATTTTGCCATGTTCCCTGGAAAATGGAAGAAAAAGGAGCAAGTTAATTAAAAAAAATATATTATCTTGAGAGAAAAACACTGCCCCTGAAATTAACCATTAAAAATACTAAATCAGAAGCTACAGATGGCAAGGATATAACTTTCACTTTTCCTATTCTTTTCTTCATGATCAAGTCTCCATCCTTAAATCTTGCTTTGTTCATAAAGATTCAAAACCTACTGCTTTTGTTGTGCTGAAGGAGCCCCAGGACAGAGGATAAGAGAAAGGAAACAGGTTTTAAAAAGAGCGGAGGCAAAGTTTCACAAAATGTGATACTCGTCAGAATTCTAAAAGAAAGATGCTTCTCCAAGGGTTAAAGCCATAAAGGTGTTTTTCACTTTTGACTGCATATTCTTGCTCTACACAAACTGATATTCAATGAAAGTTAAAGGCTAAGTGTATCAAGAAGATCTCTGAAGCGCCATCTATTATGGCAAAAACTAAAAACAACTACGATGTCAAACAATAAGCAAAAACAATAAAAAAAAAAAAAGTGGGTATGTCACTTTGATGGGTCAAAGGCAGCTATGGAAACCTATAACGAAGCCTAGCTATGAGAAATAACCCTCAGAGCGTATTGCTAAGTGAAAAGCAAGATGCAAAGCTATGGATAATGAGGTCACGTCAACAAGGACTAGAGGTGGTAGGATTTTAACTTGATATTCTCTGTCTAAATTTCTACAGTCTCTTTTGCCATTACTTTTTTCTCTACCATAATTTATATTCTCTGCATTCACACACTCTGGCTATTAATCTTTCTATTTTGCATATATTTTTTATAAGAAGTATTGTAACTCCCAACTCTTCTGCTCTCCCATCACTCTGATGAAACTTTATGTTTTCTCCTGTCTTTCCCTTCCACTTTTCTGTGTTCTTGACTTAGCTCCCTTCATAGAACCTTAGAGTAGCAGGTGTAAGGGGGCCTTTGGAAATAATAAGCTCTTCTGTAAAACCATTACTGGATCTGAGGCTCACGACCTGGGGTATGATTTATCCATGGTCACAGAGCTTAACGGTGGCCCCAGTAAACCTGCTCTCTGACTCCCAGTCCTTCATTTTGCTGTCTACCTCGCCCCTCAGCTTATGCTCCAGATCTTCCATTTGCCCCCCTTATCTATTATTTGTCTTCAATTCTTTCTTATTTCCCACTTTCCTCTTCCATATTTTTAAAAATATTTCTCGGCTTTTATGTTCCTTTCTCTTATCCATTCAGCTCCCAATTGGTCTAGCCTTGAGAATCACCCTGGGAGAGGCCCTGAAGCTGAAGGACACCCTTGCCTGGGCTGAACAGACCAGATGCCACATTGTTCTCCTTATATCCTCCCATTAAAAAAATTATAATAAAAATAAAAAGAGGAAGCAAAACAAAGAGCCAAGTCCAGGTCGTATAGCAATTGCCAATATTAAAATAAACAGTTCAATCATTGTGAAAGTCACAAGCGTATTCATCATTTATTCATCATTATTCTCAGTCACTCTTGTCAGCCAACAAGGTAGACTGAGCTGCCATCAGATTGCAGACGTTGGAACCAGGTAGGTGGACCCCAAATCTCACAGGAGCTCTATCTCCAAGAAGATGACTTGAACAGCCACTGATCCCAGTTCTCCTTACCCTCGTTGAATTCACGGCTCAGCTCGTGGTTGGGGCAGCGTTTCACCACTTCGGTGACATGCTCAGCCTTCTTGTAGACCGGCATGGCACGGATGACAGCGCCCTGAGGAGGTGGGGTCATCACCTTGATCTGGATGGGGCATGTCTTCGCTATCTGGCAATACAGTTTCTTCAGTTCTGTAGAATACTGCTTAGACATGGGCCAATGGTGGAGGGAAGGAAAGAAACAAGTGGAGATATTGTTATATTCAAAATCTGAGCAAGGAAAATATATTCACTTTCTGTTGTATGTTCACCACTGGCTACTATGTACATGACATCCAGCAATCTTCTTAGAGGGAGATATGTTCATTAATCAAATTGATAATTTTTCCTCCTTTAAATAAAATCCTATGTTTATAAAGTATTTCACATTTACCAAAACACAGTTATGTCATTATTTCCTGTTATCTTCTCTTTAATATGAAGAAACTGAGTTTTAGAAAGACTTCAGTGATTAATACTATGAGCAGCTTTATTGAGTATCAGAAACTAAATGGGAAAACAATGTTCTTTTGTACTGAGTGATATTAAACAGATTATAATTAATCCCATCCTTACAATACTCTAGAGAGACTCATAGGAATTAGGGTTTATGGAAAAAAAAATTTTTTTAAGACAGAAAATCAGGCAGAGAGTGAAGAGATTTTACCCAAAGTCAACCGACTAGAAAATTGCAAAGCAAAATTTCCCCCAAACAACTGTACTTATCTTCTAAGGTCATAGCTTAAAAGAATGAGGAATCTGGAAGGGGCCATTTGGTCCTCTGCTTTCGTGAAAGAAGGACTGCCCTACTGTAACACAGCAAGTCATGGCAGCAAGAGGATCAAAACGCAGATCTTTCCATTTATAAGGGATTGAAACTTTTCCTCCCCCCATCTCCTTCTGCAGGGAGAGGAAGTCCAGGGACTGGTTGGTTGGTTGGTTATAGAACTGGAAAATAGGGTGGAGAAAGCATGAGACCTAGAACAAACTGAAGGAGAAAAAGGTCCTATTCCGTGTTATTCTTCTTCTTACCTGTGAACCAGTATAGAAAGTCTCGGCTCTAATCCTTATACTATCTTAAACCTTATCATCCCTGTTCTCTGGGTCAGTGCCTCATCACTGCATTCCTCCTCTTTCTGATGTTGAGTGAAACCACCCAGGCAGTGGACCTGCTGGCCAAGAGCAGGGCACCTAGTAACACTTACCAAACAAAGGTAAACATACACACACACACACACACAGGTTGCTGTCCTAATTTGGCAGCAACATCCCTCCAAGGAAAAGACACTGGGGAGCAGGAGCCAGAGTGGCAAAGGGATTCATTATTGCTATGTTCCCACCCAACTCTGAACAGAGGCAAATGTCCCACTGAAAAGCACATTCAAAAATAATTGCTTTATCTCTTCCTTATGAAATATAATATTTACTTAAATAATCTATCTTTCTTTTTCTCCCAAGCATTTCAGGATACGATATTTTCAGTTAAAAATTTCCCAGTACTAGACGTGTATTACACAATCATTTCTCCGTGCCCACAGGTCAAGGATTAAACACGGCAAAAGGGTTTTACATAGCTTGAAGAAACAGGAAGCATGCCAAAATGCCAAAAATCAACCACAGAAATAAAATTCTACTTGGGAAACACTGAATGAAATCTAGGTGGATAATTTTGCTCTGGTGTTTTTAACCAAGGATTATACAAAGATATTCGTCTTAAAACATGTTATGAACTCACTTTCATTGAGGACGCTCAGAAAATAAGCATGTCTGTTTGTGTTTTAATTAGGAAATGTATCATCTAAACACGCATTTCATAAACTGCTCCTTAGGAAAGATGACAGCAAAATAAGTTTATCAGTTAACACCTGAAGGCAAATAAGGCTCCTATCCAAGTATGTAAAGACTGCAAAAAAAAAAAAAAAGAAGGAAAAGTGTTCAGAGTAGGATGGTGAAGAGGAACATTCCGTTTCAATAACTGATATACCATAAATCACACTTGACAGACTAAAATGTAAAAAATATTAAGAATAATCTTAGGCATCATCAGGTATTAAATCCTCACTCATTCTCAGAGATGGGAGTGGGGAGTCTAATTTCCGAGTTTAAATAATGATAAGCAATAATAGTTTCACCGTTTTCTGAGTTCGGTTGTAAGAAATTTAATCTTCCCAGAAGCCTATGAGGACGGGATTACAGATACACAATCTCTTATCTAAAGCCCCTGTGGCCAGATGTTTCAGAATCCAGAACTGTTCAGATTTTAGAAAGGGAGCAGAGTTCATGCAGCCTATGTTATAAACCCCTCCAGCGGGATGTAGGGGAGCACTCCATAATCAAACCTTACTATTTCTTCAGCATTCATGAATATTTACACCAAGTGGGAAAGGGCTAGAAAGCCTCAGTGTTCAGGTCATGTTTCACCATCACCTGAGTTTGCCACCACTTATGAAATTCAAACAAAACCAAAGCAACTTTTGGTTTTTAGAGTTCTTTGAATTTCAGAATTGCAGATAACAGATAGTGGATCAGTATTATTATCCCCATTTTATAGATAAGAAAAAGTCAGAGAGAGGACTTGCCCAAGGTCACAGAGAAGAGATGGGTAGCAACAAATATAGTTATTCTCTTCCTGTAACCATAGTCCATCTTCTCCCATTCTCTTGGCTCAGCAGGGCAAATTTGTGTACTTTTTAATTTTTTTTCTAACTCCCAGCTGTATGGCTATTTATGAATCAACTAAAAGATATACATACAATCTTCTCTATATGAAAACGGAGCTCAAAAGTGACCTACTTACCATCAACAATTCCTCTGGGGACTTCATGAATGGGGTCCTGCCCTTCCACATGGTTCATTAAGGCCCTTTGTGTTCTGGCTCCATCTTTGATTCATTCCCTCTCCTCGCTCTCCAAACACACATGCTTCCCAGCCCATGCCAACTTCTTAATGCCTCAGACACACCGTACACTCATCACCCATGATTCAAACATAGTTTTCCTCTGTTCTCTGCACCGTTCCAGGGCAATTTAGCTATCATTCCTCAGCCAGGCCTGCATCTAGGACTGCAGACCGTATTTTCCAATTATAGTGATGAGGGTTTACTATTGACTAAATCTAAATATCTGTCCAGGGCCAAGATGCATTCCAATTGTTGCTTCTGGTTAAACTGCCAGACAGACCTGCTGTTCAGTTCATTAGGGGGCTGAAGTGGTCTGGCGCGGTTGCTTCTTTACAAAGCCAAGCTTCTGCTTTTCTATTTCCTTCATTGTTTGCAAACTGTTTCTGTGATGACGTTTAATATTTTCCTAGTGCTAAATTCAGTCTTCCTGGCCTACAGCGTATTCATAATTCCTTAGAGACTTGCCCTCTTTCCTTATCCCCCACTAAATAGCCCCTATTATCTTCACCAATTTTCCATGCTTCTGCAAGATCACCAAAAATGGGAATCTGATTTATGCCAAGATTTTAAAATACCCTGGTGATTCAATTCAGCAGAGTCTGCAAACTGGAACACACTGGACTTCTTTTAATGGCTCCCTCTTTCTCTCCGGGATTTCTAAAATTTGCCTCCCAAACATTGACTTGAGATTCTGTAAATCTAAAGACTAATTTTTTCTTTTGGGTATATAGATTTTGTTTTGCATTAATCAGCTTTGAAGCGTAATTTACTACAAAATACACCAATTTTTAAGTGTACACATTGATGACTTTTGACAAATGTATACTGTTGTCTAACTATTATCACAAATAAGATACATACTATTTCCATCCCCTCCTTGGCCTTCCCCCAGACACCACCACTCTTCAGAAATACCTTTTTCCCCTTTGCAGTTAATCCTCTCCCCAGTCCCTTCTCAGGCAGTCATGTACCTGCTTTCTCTCATTACACTTTTGCCTTTATAGAATTTTACAGAAAGGGAATAATACAGTACAGTCACGTGTCTGGATTCTTTCACTTAGCGTAATGCTTTTGAGATTCACCTATGTTTCTGCACATGTCAGCATTCCATTTTATTATTTCATGGAATTCCATTATTTATCAATTCATCAATTATTTCCAGGTTATATTTACTTTCTGTAAATAAAACTACAGTTGCTTTCCATATCTGTGGGTTCCACATTGACAGGATTCAACCAAGCACGGATTGAAAATATATACGGAAAAACTTTTCCAAAAAGTTCCAAAAAGCACAAGGATTGGCCATGCCAGCAACTATTTATATAGTATTTACATTGTATTAAGCATTATATGTAATCTAGAAGTGATTTAAAGTATAGATGAGGATGCATGTAGGTTAAGTGCGAATACTGTACCATTTTATAAAAGGGATTTGAGCATCTATGGATTTTGGTATTCATCAGGGGTCCTGGAACCAGTGCCCCATGGATATGGAGGGACAACTGTATTATGAACATTCAGTTTACAAATCTTAGGACATATGTTGGATAAGCACCTGGAAGTGTGATTGCTGAGTAGGGGTATGCTTAACTTCATAAGAAACTACCGAACTGTTTTACAAAGAAGCTGCCCTGCTTTACAGGCCCACCAGCAATATATGAGGGTTTCATATCCTTGCCAGCACTTGGTATTCTC
Source organism: Camelus ferus (assembly GCF_009834535.1). Taxonomy (NCBI): domain Eukaryota; kingdom Metazoa; phylum Chordata; class Mammalia; order Artiodactyla; family Camelidae; genus Camelus; species Camelus ferus. The sequence goes on from NC_045696.1 coordinate 66,732,157, forward strand.
AATTTCAATGACACTGTAGCAGATACATGGCGGTTCTCATTGTGGTTTAAATTAGCATTCCCTGATGATTAATGACGTTGAGTATCTTTTCATATACATACATTCTTCACTTATATTTTACATAATAAAAAGTTAGAATATAAATAGATTTATATGCATTTTATATTATTTTTATATGCTTATTTACTATTCTTTTTTGACGTGTCTGTTCAAATCTTTCATACTTCTAAAATTTTCATTTTTTAACTGGGCTGCTTGTGTTCATAATTTGAGTTAAAATAGTTCTTTATGTATTTTGGATACAAGTCTTTTATTTAAATTTTAAAAATATATTTCCTCGCAGGCTATAGCTTGCCTTTTTTACCCCACTTTCTGTATTTTTCAAAACAGTTAATTAAAAAAAGTATCAATATTTTGCTTTTAAGGCTCATGCTTTTTGTATCTTAAGAAATCTTGGTCTAACCCACTGTTAGAAGGGCCTCCTATGTTTTCTTGCAGAAGATTTATAATCTTAGCTCTTGCATTCAGTCCTGTATTTACTTTCAGTCACCTTTCTCTTGTTTCTCTCCCTCCTCTTCTTTCTCCTCTTTTTTTTTTTTTTTTTAAACAGATAGTCAATTCTTCCAGCACCATTTGCTGTATCTTTATAATTTCCCTTTATTGAATTGCCTTGGCAACTTTTTTGAAAATTAATTGACTGTATGTGTTCAAGTCTTTTTATCTGGACACTGCCTTCTCTTCTACTGATCCATTTCTACACCAGTATCACGCTGTTTGGATTATTCTAACTTTATAGCAATTCTTAAAATCAAAATGAGTCCTCTAATTTTGTTCTTCTTTTTCAAAAGTGTTTTAGCTATTCTAGGTCCTTTGACTTTCTATATAATATTTACAAGCAATTTGTCAGTTTCCACAAAAATGCCTGGTAGAATCTTAGATGAGATTTTGTTGAATATATCGGTCATTCTGAAGAGAATTGATATCTTAGTAATGCTGTGTCTTCTAATCCATGAACATGATATATATCACCACTTAATTAGGTCATCTTTAGCTTTTCTCAGGAATATTTTATAGTTTTCAGTGTGCAAATCTTGTACAAATTTGTTAGATTGCTCCTTCAGTGTTTTTCATTCTTGTAAATGATACTTTAAAATTACACATTTCTAATTGTATTCTTCTCGTACATATAACATGATTGATTTTTATATATTGATCATATCCTATGATCTTGCTAAACTTATTACTTCTAGTAGTTTTTTGTAGATATAATTTGCTACATCAATATAATCATGTCAACTGCAAGTAAAGCCAGTTTTACTTCTTTTCCAATATGCGTGACTTCTAATTTTTATTCTTGCCTAACCACAAGAAGTGAACTATGGTTCAATTTGCTACTGCTTTCTTTTTCTTCTTCACAGTCTTCTTTACATTGGTATCTTAGATCAGGGGATTTTAGACTTAATTTTTCTAATATAGGCATTTAATTCTACAAAGTTCCCTTTAAGCACTCCTTTAGATATATACGCAACATTTTGATGTATCTAATTCTTAATATTGAGGAACATATGAAGCATTTCTTTGAGGGGAGTGGTTCTATTAGTCTTCAGTGTCCAATATTATGGAAAGAAGAAAATAGATACATATTCCTCCTTCCCAGAGACACAGTTCCATGACGTTTTAGACTTTTTCTTACACACACACGCACGCACACACACACACACACACTTCTACAAACTGGGGCATATCACAAAAAATTTGATATCTTTTTTTTAAAACATATGATAAGTATCTTCTAATTTAAAAATATAATTTAAGTAGTTGCATTTATAGTATTAAAAAGGGATATACCATGATTAATTTAAACGTGCCTTTCTTATATGGTATAAATTTTACTCCAGTGTAAAAATGTTAACACTGTAGAGTACATTTTAGTATACAAATCTTTAGTATATAAATTTGTCTTAGCTGAATCTCTTGAAACTGGATAATTGAGTCAATGCATAAATTAGTGTTGTAGAGAAGTCTGAGGTTGATTTGAATTTTCTTCCTTTAAATTAAGTAAGCTTCTTATTTATCTCTAGATCCTTGCAGGATTTTGTTTCCCTCTTTATTTTTTTATTTTTTTTTAAGTGAAACTGTTCGAAATGTGTCCTCTTTTCTTCTTGAAATAACTTGGAAATTAGTGACCTCTTTCAACTTACGTGCTTGACCTCAACTCAAAAAATTTTCTCTTTTCTTTTTTTTTTTCTTGTGTTTTCAATCCTTATTCTCTTATTAATTTTTAGGAACATGTAAGTCTTGCTTTGGATATCCCTTCTCCATCCACTATACATCTTATATACTCAAACACTAATTGTTAACACCTTTTTCTATTATTTACCTGCTGTGAAAGCTCAGATTTGTTTTCCCTACCATGAGTATTGCTTTTTAGAATTAACACTGTTCTATTCAACTAAATGATTGAAATTCTTCTATTGCATTTCAAATGACCTTCCTTATCTCATCTCCCTTTTTACCTTATCCAGTCATCTTTTCATCCGAACCTGCTGTTCTAGGTTTACTGTTTTCTTCTCCAACTTATTTATAGTGCTTATATATATTTTTTTAATTGAAGTGTAGTCAGTTACAATGTCTCCATTTCTGGTTATGTTTTATTGCTCTATACTAAAGCAAACTTTTAGACATTCTTTTCAGTTGTTTGAGATGCTTTTTCTTCCTTTGGTTCTTTAAAATGTTTCCTCCTTCAACACTGTTGGTGGGAATGTAGTTTGGGGCAGCCATTATGGAAAACAATATGGAGATTCCTTAAAAAGCTAAAAATAGACTTACCATATGATCCAGCAATCCCACTCCTGGGCATCTACCCAGAGGTAACTCTAATTTGAAAAGATATGCACCCCAATGTTCACAGCAGCACTACATACAATAACCAACACATGGAAGCAACCTAAATGTCCACTGACAGATGACTGAATAAAGAAATTGTGGTATAATTATACAATGGAATACTACTCAACCATAAAAAAGATTAAAATAATGTCATTTGTGGCAACATGGATGGACTGGGAGGTTGTCATTCTAAGTGAAGTAAGCTAGAAAGAGAAAGAAAAATACCATGTGATATTACTTATATGTGGAATCTGAAAAGAAGAGAAAAAGAAGGCACTAATGAACTCATTTACAAAACAGAAACAGACTCCCCAACATAGTAACCAATCTTATGGTTACCGGGGGAACGGGGATAGGAAGGGATAAATTTGGGAGTTTGAGATTTGCAAATATTAACCACTATATATAAAAAATAGATAAAAAATAAATTCCTTCAGTATAGCACAGGGAACTATATTCAATATGTTGTAATAACCTTTAATGAAAAAGAATATGAAAATGAATATATGTGTGTATATATATATATATGACTGAGACACTATACTGTACACCAGAAATTGACACATTGTAACTGACTATAATTCAATAAAAATTTTTTTAAAAATCATGTTCCCTTATACTTAGTTTTCCTTTTTTTTTAATAGAAGCCCCTAATTTGCTTTTGTTGTTTTCCACAAATATAGTTAAGATATAGCAAGAGCTAATATTTGCATCCTTTTGTCTCTTTGACATTTTTCAATTCAGTTTCATACCTTTTAAGCAACACATTTGCTACAGGATTTTGTCAATAGCTTGAGTGTCCAATTACTTAAGCACTTTTCTGGAATTCATAATATTGTAGTGGAAAATAAAAAGTTGACTATATTAGAATATGCTAATCAGTTGTCATTGCAAACTAGAAATGAGGTCTATTTATCTCCTCATTTGCACATCATTCAATAATTATCAAACAAACATTTACTGAGTACATACTACATTATGCTAGGTACTCTAGTCTGTACTAAGAACAGAGAGACATAAGATTTAAAAAACCCTCAGATTCAGGAACTTATGTATCCTCACTGCATAGGATAGCTCTTAAAATGTAAAATAAATTGGATGAAAAAATTACTCATTCCTTACCCTCAAGGTGCTCACAGTTTAGAGGCAGAGTGAAACACAAACAGCATAAATATACTGGGTATGGCAGAGTATATACAAAGTGTTGGGATTACAGAGGATAGAGCAACTAACTACTAGTTAATAAATATGATATTTGTTCAGAAAATGCTATATTCAAGACTGCTTTTGGTGTGGAAATTCAGCAGTGAACAAAAGCAAAGGCCAAGCTCTAAAGGTGCTAACATTCTGGGATAAACAAGTGAATACTAGGTCAGATATTGAAAAGTGCTATAAAGAAAAGAAAATCAGGGTAAACTGAAAGGAGATAGAGCGTAAGAGCCAGGAGTTGGGGAGTGTTATGTGAGGAGGATATTATTTTATCTAGAGTTGTCAGCAAAGGATATTTTGGTAAGTTGATATTTAAAGAAAGACCTGAAGGAAGCACTGGAGTTAGCCATGCACACCTGGGGAAATAATACTCCAATTATTAGAGATAGTGAGTGCTAAGGTCCTGGGGTGACTATGTTTGTCACGAAGGCCAGTGTCACTGGAGAGCAGTGAACATAAGTTACAGTGGTAGGGGTGAGATTGGAAATTTGAGAGAAGTTGGGGCCCAGATCATGCAAGGTTTTTAGGCCAGAGTAAACACTTCAGTTTTCCTTGATGTGAGGTGAGACAGTAAGCCACTGGAGAGGCCTGAGAAGATGGTGTGATCTGATTGACATTTTAATAAGATACTGGCTGCTCTGTGAAGAATAATCTCTGTAGATCAAAGATGGAAGCAGGGAGACCGGCAAGAAAGCTACTGCAACTAATCCATGTAAAAAAAAATATGAGAGTGGCTTAGACCAGCAGGGAACTGGTGAGAAGCAGTAGGTTTCCAGATGTATTTTAACCAGATTTGCTGATGGATTGGTTGGAGATAAAAAAGAGAAAAGTAAATGTGTTCCACTAAAGGAGAGAAGAAAGGTTTCACAGGGGTCATGACTCAGCCTTAAAAAGACAAGTTATTCACCAACTAGATGGTGCCCTCAAGAATAGGAGGAAGGAAGAGCCAAGAAGCAGAGAGCAGGGACTATGAAGAGAGAGCACCATGAGTATGAGCAAAGAGACATTAATATGGTTGAAACAGAGATGGGCTGGGGGAAGGAGGAGAAGAGGCAGAGAGGAAAGCAATGAGGCCAAGCGAGGGAGGCAGCTCCCAGATTCAGAGGGGTCCTGGGTGCCACAGGAACAGGCAGACTACCAGCAGGCAAAGCAGAGCCACTGAGGACTGTAAAGCAGGGGAAAGACCTAACCAGTTTCTAAGTATTAAGGAAAACAAAGCTGGTAGAAGCAAGGTTGGAGCCAAGTAGGAAGAAGGGAGATCCATCAGGACCTATTCAGGGAAGAAATGAGGAGGGTCTAAACTAGAGCAGTAGGAATGAATGAAAAAGTGGAGAGATGAAAGAAAAGTCTCAAACTTACTAAAACTCCATCTTCTAGTTTGCATCACGAAAGATACACATGGAAGGACCAAAACCGATCAAGAACTATTCCTCATTAGAACAAAAGATGCTTGCAAAAACGAATATGTGATTTTTCTTACCCCTTTTCTAAAATCAAAGCAGAATGAATAAGAGTTAGTTTTAACACAGGGCTCCCAATATTCAGTAGCCAAATGAGACGTGGCTTAGTCAACCGACTCGTCAACAAGTAGAGAAAAGAAAAAAATAATTGGTCTTAATTTTGGGCAAAAAATAAATAAAATAATGTGAGGTAACACTGGAATTAATAGGCTAATTTTGTTGTGAAAAAGGAAAGGGCTTAATTCTCAAAGCCAAGAGTTTGGAAAAGGACGTTTATCCAACACCCACGATGGGGAGCAACATTTACTGGACTGGGGGTGTCAAAAGACAAGATTTAACTTCTGCCTCTTCTATTTTTCCCTTGAGTCTTTATGCAGTTACTTCACCCCTCACAAGTAACATACAATATACAGCTCTTCAAATGCAGGAAAAAGTCAGGGCTATGAGAAGCCCTTATCAGCTGCAAAGACTGATGTAAAAGGCATGTGCTATGATTATTACTAAAGTTGCTCCTATTTCTAAGATTCTCCATATAAAGTGCTTAATGTAGCTTAAGCAATTCTGGGAACACTGTGAAAACATTTTTATTTCAACCTGCTCAGGAAGTGGTTGTTGCCAGATAATAAAAGTCTGCTAAAAGATTAACCATTTACAATGAATCACACAGTTCATATTTATCTGCTGGTAATCACTAAGTTCTAAACTATGAGTTATTTATTTAAAAAATAATGGATTTAGTTTACCTGCTTCCACACATTATTTTGCTTCATTTTTTTAATTGAAATATAGCCCGTTTACAATGTTGTGTCAATTTCTGGTGTACAACCTCATGTTTCAGTCATACATGTGCTTACATATATTTGTTTTCATGTTCTTTTTTATTGAAGTATGTATTGAAATCTATGTTGTATAATTTTATGGGTCCTTAATATTGACTTAAACTACACTGCACAAAATTTAATCTCAGTGGTCTGCTATTTCTGCTTCCCATGTTTTCAAGATCTATTCATGTTCTTACATATAGAAATATTTCCTTCTAATAGTTGGAAGGAGAGAAGGGACTGAAATAGAACAGAAGGAGATCTTTTGCTTTACCTGTTACATTTTGTTTTAACAAAAAAGATTTGAAGGAATATGGAAACATTTTTAATATTTTGGTAGATACTCAGGTGTCTAAATTTACTTACTTTTTTGTATGCTTGAAATATTTCCTAATTAAAATTTTTCATAAATAAATTTAGCACTGGCAGCACCAACCTATAAAATTGTTGCAGACTGATGATGTTAGAAGACACAGTATAGAAATAAGATATCAGAACCCAGAAGGAACATTAAGCATGTCTTGTCTAAGCCTTCCTCTCCCTTCAATTTTCAGATACAAAACTTGGGCTTACCGAGGTGAAGTTGGTCCACTAATTCAACAAATATTTATCAAGCACTTGCTTCATGCCAGGTTCAGTCCTAGGTCCCACATCTTTTGAAAGAGTTCCTTATCCTAAAGGAGGTGGTTTAAAGGAAGCACTGACATTGAATAAACTATTTCTAAAATTGAGATATATGGTCTAAAGAAAAGGCAGAGGGAAACAGGGCACATAGGGTTCTACTTAGTTTGGAGGGTCAGGAGGGCATCCCTGAAAAAAACGACTTCTAATGGTTACATAACTAAATCTAGGCAATGCAGGGATAAATTCAGATTTCCTTCCTTCTGAAAAGTGAATATTTTTATAACTTTATTTTACTCCAATGACTGAGTTTCCATAGAAAACCAAATTGACATTTTAAGCCAAGGACTTGGTTCTATGCTTCTATTATTAAGTCACTTGTTTGAAGGTTTTTTGGTAGACGATACAAAGCTTTTCTTAGAAAGTTAGATTAAAAAAGCTCGGTTGATTCAGCCACTTCAGCTAGAGAGGAGGGATCCAAGAGGAACTGATTCCAGAGAGGAAACGAGACTTTTTCAAAAACACTCAACAATAAGGACCATCTTGACCTACAGACCAGTGTTCCTCCCCGTGTAGCATGTGGTCTTCGTGCTCATTGTGTGGGGCCAAAGGAGAGGCCAGATGCCAGTGTGTATTTGGTAGCAGTACGAATTTATATAAACACAACACAATTAGAAAAATAAGTATAAAGTTTAGAGGTCATTTAAAATATGAAATATGATCACCAATTTCCTACAGAATTATAAGGATATTCTATATTACTTTTTTGACCCAATATCACATCCTTTTTAGTTTAGTAAATACATTTGTCTAGAAATTAAGATTTTTCTTCCCTAATTTGTAACCATATTCTCAGAACAAGATCTTGAACAAAAAACAAACAAGCAAAAAACAAAAACCATGAAATGCCCACCAGTTTTGTTTGTTTGTTTGTTTGTTTCTTGTGCCAATTCTACTCCATTAAGTCCTAGGTTTGATAAGTCAGCAGTGGCCTGTACTAGCCTTTTTACATACTTAGGTAAGACTGCAAATGAACCTGTGGCTCTTTAAATTATGCACATCTTAATATGATATTAGAAAATGAAATACTGTGACAGAGGGGAAAAAAAAAAAGAAAAGAAAGCAAACGTAAAAAAATTTACTCCCAAAGATGGAAGTAACTGACCTCTCAAAAGTAATCATGGACTTCTGACACTCACTGAGGGATTTCAGGCAACTCCTATGATCTCCCTGAACCCTGAGACAATCACCCACGGGCAGGAAATGAGGACGCTCCATTAGATGATCTATGATGCTTCTTCTGTTTTGAATATTTCCTGATCAGGTCCAATCTGTTACAGAAACCAATTACCAGGTTCACCTGGCAGCATAACTCTTTAAAAAGAATGTGGAAAACAAAGTGTTGACAAGCTTTCTGATTCCTGATCAGAAATATATAAAGAGTAGGAGTCAATGTTTGTACTTTACATGTATGGATGCACACTCAAGAACGTGTTTATTCCTGGGAAGTACTAGCCTACAAGCAAGAATGAAGAGACACAACTTTTGGTGGGCCTCAACCAAATTTCCTCTTATGCAGTCTTGAACATCCACACGAACAAAGTATGTATGTCTACAGTGGTATGGAACAAAAGCGCCTCAAAACAAACAAATGAACTAAATTCTTTCTTTCCATACAGTGTCCCTAACAAAAATGCAAAAGCAAGCTTTGCCTTAGTTTTGTTTTGTTTTGGAAGGGAGGGGAAGAGGTTTGGCGTATTGAAGAGTGAGCCGCTCAAAGCCAAATATCATGTTCAGATAAAATAACTCCAGGGGATTTTGGAAAACACGAGTAAATTCAGCTCCTTTACTAATAATATGTTGCAAAGAGAAGGGGGAAAAAAGGCATTTCAGGAACTACAACCCACCGTCACCACCTGCCTCAGTTGACATGCTATACTACCCGCTCTTGGCTGCCAGACTGGTAATTCAGTACCACAATGCGCAGAGATGCCAGTTAGTATCAGCCCACACCTGCATAATTTTTTAACAGCTCTCTTTCCTAAAGGTGCAGCAAAGACCCTTCCTCCCCCCTCGACCAAACAAAACACAACAAAACAAAAAAAAAACCTTCAACCTGCCCCAGAAGAAATGCCTGGCTGTGAAAAATCCCAGTCGCAAGGCTACTTTTAACCCACAATTCTCCAAGAAAATGGACAGAATAAACTTCCATGGACTATAAAACTCAACAATTATATAACCCACCATACGGCTCAATCCGTCATCAAGGGAAGCAACTGTGTAGGGCAGCGTCATGGTCACTGACGCTACAACGCCAGCTTCCAGAGAAATCCACATCCGGCATGCTATCATGCTAAAAGGAAATGTGCTCAATTTTTTCTAATATCATACTATGTACATTATGACCTACTGGCCATTAGACTACAGAGTTAACCTTAGTATATACAACCAGATGCAGCTGAGGCCCACCAAGACTTTGGGAAAATTACCTACTCTGAGGATGGCTGGGTCTTAAAAAAAAAGAGTTTAAACCTATGCCAATGCTTAAATACATCAACGACACTTCTGGCCTTCTGCATGAATTTGGGTTGATTAAAATAAAGAAAAAATAATAAAATACACTAAAAGACAACCATTATTTACTATCAGAAAATTCTAGGTGTACATCTAGTTAATAGTTCTTTTTTTCCAAAGGGTTCAAAGAATACATGAGGTGAAAGCTGAGGTCTGTACTAACTTAAATGACCTAAAATATTTGACAAGAAAAAAAAGGGGGCAAGCTCAAAAGCTGTCACAGCTCCACTCACCCACGTTCAGCAAACATCAAGTACAAAAAGCCTGTCTTAATTGAGACAAAGCTATTCAGGGACTTGTTTGTTTGTTTGTTTGTTTTTCCTATTCTAAACTGTATTCTTGGGAAACGCCTAATTAAAAGGCCCTTTTCTGAAGGCAAGAAGGGTGATGAAATCAATAATTGGAATCGGTAGGAAAGAAAATCACACAAAACAGATGGGGTATTCAGAGAGGGCAAAATTAAGTTCTGGCAACTGACTTGGTTGGGGAAAGATTGCTAAGGGGGGTAAATGAGATACTTGGAAATAAAAATATTAGGGTCAAAACAAAATTTTTGATCAAGAGGCTTTAGAAAGTTAACGACAAATATCCAAGTCCCCTAAAATACAGAAAGAGTCTTACATGGAAAGACCTAGACACAGCTTTGGTGTGAGGAGCTTAACAAAATCTACTGACTAATCTTACTGCATGTAGCTGTACAGGCTGACTACATGCTACATTCCGGATTTGTTCTCTACCAATAAACCCACTCGAGAAACCTCATATACTTCATATCTCGGAAAAACGTCTTCAAATTTTTTTGATAATTAGAAAGGGGTCACTTCAAAGGTTTTAGTGAAGTCAATGTACTCTAAACAAACATCAGGCTAACAGTCTCTGACGGCTCTGACGTACGGCGTACCAGCACAGCAAAAACGAACAGAGGGAGTGAACGCAGGCGTGTGGTTTGGGGGTGGGATACGGGTGCTCTTGTGAGAAGTCAACTTTAAAAGGTCAGGCGGACAACCAAAAGATCATTCAACAGCCAACTATTTATCCTTCCTGTGACTGGACCACAGTTTTATCACCCCATTTCTAAGCTGCACGTGTACAATGCACCTAGAGAATTGAGGACAAGAAGTCAAGAGGGCAGGGCTCTGGTCTTCCACCTGCATAATGAATTCCTGCATCGTCTTAGGCAAATCATTTCCCCTCTTGGGCTCCAACTTCTTCATTCACAACGAAGGCGTTCCACTTAGGACTGAATCTGCTTCAAAGGAAGGGAAATCTGCGGAGTGAGTGTGTACACAGGCCCTACTGGATCTCTCCTCAGGATCAGGCAGGAGGATGTCCCAAAAGTGGCCCCACAGTCGTCTGGCCTGGTATTCACTTCTCCTCCCCGTCTCCCTTCCTGCCACAGTCGTCTAGCTGCCAGACATGTATGAATTGTGTTCTTAATAGTTTAAAAAAAAAATCCTTCCTCCAAGCACTTTTCTTGATGGCCCCAGCCAAAGGGCCGCCTGTTGCCACCTGTCAGTTGTGGGGATTAATTACCTGAGCCCAGGCTGGGAGCGGCACATTCTTCCTGGGGCCGCGCCCACAGATGTTGACATCCAGCAGGTGGGCTGTCTGCTACCCGCTTACGGTGAAGACCAGCCGGGAGCCCAAGGGGCCTAGCAGGTGGGAGTCAGTGGGGTGCGGCGGGGGCGGGGGGCCCTCAGACTGCACCACAAAGCAGCACGATCTTGGCAGAGAGGAATGTGCCCTGAGACCTCTCCGGGAGACCACAGGCAGCTCTGTGGCCAGCCCTGCGCATCAGCCTGGCCCAGAGGCAGCTGCAGCCTCCCTGCTGGAGGACAGCACATGGGCACTGACTTTGGGATGGGATGGGGGTGAAGCCTGCCAGCCTCATCCTAGCTGCCTGCGGGTATGGCTTTAGAAAGTCAGTTGAAAAAGATGTGACAGTCCCGATTGGTAATTTTGCAACTTTCTCTCCCCAGGAGGATAAAAAGACCTTTCATTTAGCGCCTTGTGTTGCTGCTATCCCCTGCCAACCCTGCCTGACCAGTAACAGCATTCACGGTTACCTTTGTGAAGCAGACACTGGAAGGCGTCTGTCAGAGGGACTGGTACCTAACAGGTACTCAACAAACGTGAGCTAACCTTTCATGTTTCCTGAAGTCACAACCATCCTGAGAAGACTCCTCTAGTGAGATGACTCCTGCTGCACATGGGCGGAGACTGGGGCTCAAACATTTAGAGTGACACGCCAATAAATGACAGGACCGAGAATGGACTTCAAGGAGTTTCTCTTCTCCATGCTGCTTAAACACCTGCAAACGAGCCTCCTGACTACCATGTCCCTCAAAAAACCAAACCTGCATGTCCCCCGGGGATACAGGAAGATGGAATTACCTGTGGAGTGAAAATCCTTCTAGCAGGAACCATGGTGGGCAGAGAATTCTTACCGCACTGGACAAACCTAGTTTCAGTCTCCAAGGTACAGATGAGGGAAGAGATTCCGAGGAAAGGTCACACCAGAAGTCAGCAAGGGGACAGAATTAGAGCCTGTGGCTCCTCACTTCTAACCTGGTGATCTTTTCACGGTAAAACCTTCCTACACCTCTTCTCTCCTAAACGGTGTGCGCTGGGCAGCCGGTTGGTGGGCACATCGGAGAGTCTCCTGGGCACATACACGCTGCCAGCAAGAGAGGATGATGCCAGCCACCAGGCTCCCTTCCACAGCAGCAGTGGCATGTCTGGTTGACCACAGCACTCTCCGGGGCACGGCTCTGGGTTTCAGCCTTCACTTGCCCTTAAGGGAGAGAAAGTGTCTTCCTTCCCGCTCCTGGTGACTCACTGTTCCCAACAGCCTGCAAAGCCCTGGGCTTCTACATCTGTCCTTCTCTCCCCTCGGGGCCCAAACCAGATGCCTTCCCCTCTCCTTCCTCAGCTCCCATCTTGGCATATTGACAAGGCAGCCTTGGGTCACGAAGGCCCCACTCCTGCCCAGAGCTCAGGTCTCTGCCCACCAGGAAGGTGTCAGAGCCCCTGGTCCAGGACAAAGCCTCACACTGTGGGTCCTGAACTAGTGAGCATCCCCTCCTGGTGTCTGTCCCATCTTCAATCCCTGGATGCCAGAGTTGAAGGTGATCATCTACACCTCCACACACACTCTTGTGTTCTCTTTTAAAATGTCAAGATGCACAGTTCTTAAACCTCTAGTCCTAGTCCCTGATGAAGGCTATGTCTTCCCAGTGAACAGAAGCACATTCAGAACCTCCTGACTGGTGGATGCACTTATAGCCCTATCCCCACAGAACAGCCCAGGCACCCTCTGTAAGACAATACCAATCATATTTGTTCTGTTTGTTAGATTCATTGCTCATTGTGCAGTTTCATTGGCAAATTAACCCTAAAAGTGAACCCTCTATTCCAATCATTTGAATATATTTGGATGTGAGATACTCTTTTTTTCCTGGAAGGCTGAATAGGCCAGTCTTGTGACAAGAGATGGGAGAATATGTCTAGATAGTACGGAGGGGAACAGCATCTGCTGATCTCCACAGATGACACGGTCACACCTCCATCTGCAGAGTTCTTCAGAGATTATGGAACACTTTCACACACAGTCTTTAATTCTAAGCTAGCATTCTATGAGAAAATCATCTTCATCCCCTTTTCATCAATGAAGAATCAGAGGCTCGAGTGGGTAAACTAGTTTGCTCACAACAACAGCAGGGAAGAAGACAAGGGCAAGCTTCTAATCTAGGTTTTAACTTCAGATCCAGGGCCCCTACTGTACATGTGCACACATCATACGGCGCACTGAATGCTACCTCCCGAAATACAAATAAATGCCTTTGCTATATTCAGGTTACTGTATTCCATGCAAGGACAGGAGGGGCGGGGACCAAGCCCCTACCCTCCAGAAACTACCACTTGGGAAAGGTCAATATATATATAAATATTGCTAGCATAAACAGAATATAAAATTGAGACACAATATAATGAAACAAAAAATATCGAAGTGTTTTCTGGCTTCAAGATCCCAGAAGGTTATTGAGAGGCCTTGAAAAAAAATTTTTTTTTCTACTTACAAGGAGGTAGGCTGATAAACATTGCAACAAATACCCTCTAAACCCTTACTGTGTGTGCTTCCATTCCTCATTTCTCTCTCTCTCTCTCACATACACACAAACACACATACACACACACAGAGTTAAACTGTTTTTAGAACATCAAGAGTTTAATGGCTTTTTTCTTTTGGGAATTAAAAACACACACTTCAATTCATTACTAAAATAACTATACAGCTTCCAATTTCAGGTTTTAATTAGTAGGCTGAATTATGACTAGACATCTCCAGTTTTGAGGATTACTGTCCAAAAAAGAAAAATCTAGAACCTGCACCTTTCAATGAATTGCAGCATTTGCCATCCCTAATGCTCAAATATTCTGAGTACTGAGGGCTGGGGATATGGCCTTGGGAAACAGGACCCATGTTTGATATATATATTAAAAAAAAACAAGCTAATACCTACTGAACATGATTTAGTCCAGGCACTTTGCTAACTTCTTGATGTCTGATATTAGCTTCACAGTGACCTGTGAAGTAGACAGAATTACTCTCATTTGCCAGATAAGTGAGCTGAGACTCAGAAAAGTTAAATTGGATGTTAGGGTCTCCTACGATGATTGTGTTCCCATCAATTTCTCCCTTTAAGTCTGTTAGCATTTGCTTTATGTATTAGGTGCTCATTATACAATAGCCAAGAGATGGAAGCAACCTAATGTTCATTAACAGATGACTGGATAAAGAAGCTGTGGTATATTTATACAATGGAATACTACTCAGCCATTAAAAAGAATAAAATAATGCCATTTGCAACAACATGAATGGATCTGGAGATTGTCATTCAAAGTGAGGTAAGTCAGAAGGAGAAAGGAAAATACCATATGACATCACTCATATGTGGAATCTTAAAAAAAAAAAGAAAGAAAGAAAGAAAGAAAAAGAAGACACTAATTAACTCATCTAGAAAACAGAAACAGACTTGCAGACATAGTAAACAATCTTACAGTTACCAGGGAAAGGGGGTAGAAAGAGATAAATTTGGGAGTTTGAGATTTGCAAATGTTAGCCACTATATATAAAAGTAAATTAAAAAAAGCAAATTTCTTCTGTATAGCAGAGGGAATTATATTCAATATCTTGTAGTAACCTTTAATGAAAAAGAATTTGAAAATGAATATATACATACATGCATATGCATGACTGGGACATTGTGCTGTACACCAGAAATGGACACATTGTAACTGACTGTACTTCAACAACAAAAAAAGAAAGGTTATATATGTTGCCCAGTCTTTCAGAGCTACTGAGTGGAAGGGTCAGGTTCAACTCCAGGACCCCTGACGGCAGCGCCCTTGCTCCTAACCTGCATGGCCACAGCTCGGAGCACTAGGGAAGCACTGATCTGACCTCCTGCAAGCCCTTGTGTAGTTGGCCAAGTGATGCCCGAGCCTGGGGGAATCCCTGCAGCGTCTGCAGACCAGTGCAGGGTCCCAGGAAGACGCCTGATGAACAGCAGCTCTCATCCTATCACCGAGCTTAGTCTCAGACATTATTTCCACTGCGCAGCTTTACTGCTAGACCAGCGACTGGCAGAAGTATTCTAGTGACCCAAAGGGTTTTCTAAACAAACTTCTAAAGGTTAATCTTTGACTCAAGTCCGAGTTGATGCCTAGGAAGATACCTTTCTGGGGTGAATCCAGAGACGAAGAAAAGAAAGTAGAGGCGGAGAGACAAAAACATTGGAAGCCGGTTTTATCACTACGACTGAAATCAATGAAGCTGGATTCTTCATTCGACTTCTGAGGCGCCTAATGATGCATCATGTTTGATTACTTTTTCTGTGTGGAGGGAGCAGTTCCTCGTCTCATGCTTCTACCGAGAGTATTTAAACTGTAATCCTACTGTCCTGTCCTTCCAACAGGAACTAAGTCAGGTTAGAAAAGGGTTTTAAATCGCTCCATGGACGAGCACCAGCAACGATTGCTGAGAGTCGCTGTTACTCTGGTATTTATATCCTTCCTCCCTTTCACCTCAGAGAAGCGGATGCCCAGGTATAAATATAATAGGACTTAAAAATAAGGGAAATGAGTAGCACATGGATTTCAAAACATAAACAGAGGCCCTGCCTGCTGATCTCCTTGGACTCACTGTATTTTTATGACACTTTTTAAGGTGCTACAATGAACCTGCAGAAAGTTTGAGACTCTAGGGTTCCTTCAACTACCACTGTCCCAGAGTTTCCAACTGAACAATAATAAGATGAATTTCTCTCAAGGCTACGCCGCCTTATAGGCGAATTGTTGTGTTTCTTTATTCCAGATAAGTACAGGAAGTCAACACGCTGAAATACTGAGAGCCTAGGAGCATTGTTAAGATACTGCCAAAAAGGAAAGGTGTAACTTAATAAATTGGATCAGATTTGCTCTTTAATACCTTTAATCCAAGTCTTAAATGTTTGCTCTCCTCCCCCTTTTTAAATAAACCCGTAAGAACTAAACTAATTTTGAGATGTCTATTTCTTTTTTTTTTATTCTTTAACTTTCAATTTTCTTTTTCTTTTTTTTTTTTTTTTTTTTTTTTTTTTTGATGGAGGTATTGGGGATTGAACCCAGGACCTCATGCATGCTAAGCATTTGCTCTACCACTGAGCTACACCCTCTGTTTCCATGGCTGATAATGAGGGACTATATAGGCCACTAACACGCACGTGTCTGCGTTTGCTGGGGGTGGGGGTAGGAGGTGGCGAGTGGGAAGAGATTTAAACAAACCTTTACCCCCACTTGCAACATCTCTTTAAAAGCTTATCATAATGTTACTTCCTATTTCTTTAGAGTTCACTTGTCTAAGATGGAAACATGCTTCATCTTGCTCCCCTTTTCTGCGTTCTTGATAGACTTAATATTCTGATTAGCCCCAGTGGACTAATATGCGTGAATGCAAAATAACTTGGCTATGCCTTGGATTGGCAGAGTATCTCTATTAAAATGTTGTTTATGTTATTTTAAAGTTATTAAAAAATAAAAAAAAAACCCCAAAACAATCCTGTTAAGAGCAGCTGCCTTTGCCCAACAAACTGAAACATAATCTGGAAGGAAAAGAGGAAGGAAACAGACATGACACTTGAAAAAAGAAGGAAGGAAGGAAGGAAGGCAGGGACGGAGGGCAAGGGGGAGGCAGGAAGGGAGGATGAAGAGAAGGAAGGAGGGAGAAAAGCAGGACGGGAGGCTGTGGAGGACAGTGTGACAGCTTAGCTTGTATTTAAACTCATGTAGCAAACTTTCGTCACCTCACTAATGCTGAACTCAGTCTAGTAAGAGGGATGAAAACTTCACTTCTGCTTAAAGAGTTGTTGTTTGAGCTGGGCATAGGCTTGCCAGATACAATACAGTACACTCAGTAAGAATTTAATCTCAGAACCAAGAAATCATTTTTCAGCATAAGTACATCCCCAATATTGTATGAAATGTACTCATGCTAAAAAAAGTTGTTGTTTATCTGAAGTTCATATTTAACTGGACATCTCAGATTTACGTTTGTTTGTTTTTGATTTTGTTTTGCTAAGTCTGGCAACCCTAGCTGGGAGTTCTCTTAAATTTTTATTACTGAAGTTTTCAACTTTATTGAACCCCATTACCCATTACCTACCTTCCAGAGTTATTAGCATTTTGCCAATCTCATTTCAGGATGGAGGGGATTCTGACAGGCAGGAATGAGGGAAGAGAAAGAGGAAAACCTTGAACAGAAGGGAATAGAAGGAGACCAGGCAGTAGGGGTTGAAAACCAAAACAAAAACCTGATGCTCGGCTGCGGGGCAGAGTCTACATTTGGAATCACAGCCTGCGGTGAAGGACACAACCCCCCGCAAGGTAGAAGGCTGGCTGTCCCGTGTAGCAAAGCAGTGTGTAATCTCAAGGAAAGTTATATAACTCTTTGATTGAGAAGTGAGGGTAATACTCGCCAACCCAACTTGACAGGTTTGTTATAAGGATTAAATGCGATAATGTATACATGTGTGTGTTGAAAAATATAAAGCATTTTATAAACAGAAAGTCATTACTGTTATTAGTGGGAGAATGGGCCAAAAAGGAACACTTTGATCAGAGTGTGACCTGCTTAGAGGTCAGTGTGCAGTCACCAACGACGGGCCATCTGCAATCCTTGATCTGAGCTGTGTGTTAGGAAGATCCTTCTGTCTGACTGTGAAGAGGAAGAGTTGGGAGGAGCAGAGATGGGGCCAACTACACTAGCTGAACCAAGGCATGCGGTTTTGCTGCGGGACAGGGGCACTGAGAACAGGCATGAGGGATGTTGCCAAAACCATTATCAGCAAGATGCCATTGCTGATGACTCTGGGGGGAGTGAGAGCAGGGGTGGTGATGTCCATAGGCTAACTGATGTCATTTTTACAGGTCACAGGGCAAAAATTGTTCGGTTTGTCCAACCCTAGAAGGAATATACTTTCCAATCGCCGACTAGTCTCAGTACTAGAAGGTATTTTCTAAACAATTCCATTTCTCCTTGTTGAAACTGCTGTTAATAAATGTTGGTGACTCTTGCAAACCTCTGACACTTCGGACACATTCAGTTTCATATTCTACGCCAACAGAAATATGAAAATCTCCTCTTAAAAGAGGGATTCCTGACACTCTGAGCTGCACATGTACATTTGATTTATCACCTCAGAAGAACAAAGAAAAAATAACTCTTCTTCCAAAATTGACATTTTCCTAAGTGTGGACAGAACTAAGAGTGAAATCTCTTGAAAACAGCAAATACTCATGGAAATAAAGTGTTATCCAATCAATCAAAGAAACGTGCATTCTGAGCACCTCCTTCCAAGATACAGCTGCTGACAGTCACATCTGACAAGCAAGCCAAACTCCTCCTCATCCATTTCTAGGAAACATCTTATAATGGTTTGAACCTAGATTTGCTCTGGTTACAAGCAAGCAGCTGCTAACAGAATGGAAAGTAAACATTCAGTATTAATGTACTGCAACGCTTTCCCTCTGCTCATTGTATCTGAGACACCAGGCGCCTGGTGTACTATACCCTACAGACAACATTTCCACTTATTTTATCTTACTGGCCACCTGATTTATTTCCAGTTAGGACTTAGACCAAAAAAAGAAGTTCAAGTTATTCTCAATCGGAGGACTAAGGGGAGAGAGCTGTTAGCATTAGGAGTTGAAATTTATCAAAACTAACCATCAGTCTGTATTCTCTCAAAGTATATACATCACCTGGTATGTAGCTTCCTAAACTATTCAGAATCTGAGAATGCAAAGCTCAAAGCAACTTAACTCATAAACCCTATAACTCTTCATGTGTGGAACCCCAGTCTGGGCACAAGACAGGATGCCACTCAGGTCACAGGGCATCAGGAACGTATCAGATTAAGAACTTGGGTTCTCTGTCTGACAGGACTCCTTTCATGGGACCAGACCACCATCTCTATCCCAATCAAGATTAAAATATTTTAAAATGCAGGATTCAGTTCTCAAAGTTGAAAACTGTGTATCCTTTAACAAGTTTAGCCAAAAAAAAAAAAAAAAGAAGAAAACAAAACCAGAAAAACAAATGTATGAAATCAACATCTACATATTTGTACAAAACATCAAAATATATGTGATTTTCTTCCAAAAAACGATCCAGCCTAAGCAGAGGTTCAGGTGCAGAGATTTAAGGATTGTGTTTCCAATGGAAAAAAGGGTGTGCTTGCTCTGTTCGGTGCACCAAACTCTCTCATCAAACCAGTTGGATTATGGTCTTAGTCACTATCATAAACGAAAGCAACCAGTCAGGTTTAGGAACCCACAGCCCAGGCGCTGGAAGACTCTGTTCTGTGGGAACAGCAGCAGCGCAATAGGGGAGACCCACGCACAGAAAGGACACAGAAGAAGTGGTCTTTTATTTTTGTTGTTTTTCAGTAGAAGCTCTAATGGAAAATCCCTGATTCAGACTCTTAGGAGCCAGAGCAATCCCATGCATTTGAATGGCACCAAGACCACTCCCCTCCCCCGCTGATCTTAGTAGCCAGTGGGTAAGCGTAAGACTCTATGTTTTCCAAATAGAATATTAATAAACCCCTCCCCAGGTCTCTCCTCTCCAAAACTTCGAAAAAGAAAAGAAAAAAGAATCTGTCAGACTATCAAAGCATTGTCAGTGCCAGTAAAACACATCATTAAGGTGAGTAATTTTCCTGTTTACTTCAAACACTTTTTTTCCCAAACTCAAACCCGGGCAGGTCTGATCAGGTAAGGCTTTGGAACGAGTAAAAGCGTCCCCAATTTCTACATAAACGCTGCAGGCCATGGGCAAGAACAAGTCTCAACTGAGCACTCCACAGTAGTCAAGCTTCCCGGCGCCTCCGGTCTTGTCTCCCTCATTCCTTACAAGTATCGTCATGTCTCCTAACCCTCAAAATCTGTTTTATCTGCAACATACATACACACATGCGCACACACATCCTACTTGTTTTCTTCTTTTTACCTGTAACTAATATATGCACACATTCTGAACAAAACTCCGCATTGATGCTTTATATCCTCTGTGTCTTTCAGAATAAAATACTTCCCACTTGAATTCATAGGTTCTTCACGTGAAGACAAACGGCAGAGGGCAAAAGAATAATTCTTTTCTAATTGTTAAAATGTCTCTGGTTTTGGAATCAGGTGGAACAGAGAGCTAACTTCTTTTTTCTTTTCTTTCTTTCTTTCTTTTTTTTTTTTTTTTTTTAGGGAAACAGGTACTGTTATCTCAAACAAATGTTTTCAAGATCTACATTTTATGCAAATATACCTACTATGTAGTTAGTGTTTTCTTCCTTAAAAGAAAGAAAGAAAGAAAGAAAGAAAGAAAGAAAGAAAGAAAGAAAGAAAGAAAGAAAAGAAAGAAAGAAAGAAAGAAAGAAAGAAAGAAAGAAAGAAAGAAAGAAAGAAAAGAAGAAAGAAAAGAAAGAATTTAGAGAAAAATGCTAACTTTGAGGTCAAATTAACCTTCTAGAGTGGTTTATTTCTAAGGAGATAGGAAGCTGGAATTAGAGTTCAGTCCTAGATCTGTTTTGTCTATGTGGACAAATCAGTAAGTAGATCTTGAGTTGACTTCCCAGTCTATAAAATAGAGCACTAAAAAAAAAATGCCCTTAGATCACAGGGGTACTGTGAGTTCCATTATTTGCAAAGCACTTTGCATTCTTTGGGTGAGAGGTGTTGGGCTTGTTATGAAGACACTGCACTTACATAATCCTAAACATGCTCACAAATTGGAAAGGTAGTTTTCAAGCCAAAGGCACATTTTTTTTTTTTTCCACACTTAGCGATGAACTTATTTGCATATTTGTCTGAGGCTCTTATTTGCTCCTGTTCATTCACCCTGGTTTCGTCTTGACGCCATCGCTGTCATCACTCCTGCTTTCTCCCACCACACTTAACTTTGCTTTATGTAGAACAAGCAAATGGACAGGAAACTAAATAAGGACACAGGGCTTACACTGAGTGGAAGCTCTCATTATTTCCCGACCCTAGGGGCAGGGAGGTGGGAACAAAGCAAAGGGACCAGGAATGGACGGGGAAGGGCTTTAGGGAATCTAATCCCATTTACTATTTTCCAGTAGAGAATAAGGGGAGGCCCTAGTGCACCTCTGCCCTTGCGCTCTCTATCTCATTAGAAGTGTGTAAATTTGGGCAGGCAAAAATGACAGCTATGAAAGAGTAACAGACAAAACGGTCAAAGCCAAGACAGTAACAGGAGGGACCCTTCCTTCAAGGCTCACTCCTTCCTGGATTGAGAGCAGAGCATGGCTTTTTATCTGCTAGACGACTTTAGAGAGGTAGGTAAGTAAGTAACTGCATCTCTAAATGTGAATATTAATCACCTACGTGGCAGAATTCTTATATAAATCAGTTGCTGTGATGTTAATCGCCTTCTGGAGCTCTTGGCTTGATGCTCAATAAACAGTAACTAGCAATTTCATGTCCACCACCTAAATTTTAGAGTTGGTTATCACTTGCCAACTCCTGACACCATAACACCACATTCAGGACAGTAAGCGTAACTGACTATACTGCCAGAGGCAAAATTTTAAGTCAAACATTATGTTTTATTAGAAAAAGATAGAAGAAGCAAATATTATTTTTATTCTACCCTTCCTTGCCTGGTCATTATTGTAACATTGAGTTTTAGCTGGTAAACTGCCTCCCAGCTCCAGCCATTTGTACCTGAGTTGTACCAGAGCTCCCGTCCCTGAGTTCTCTACTCGGGGAAGGTGGTCCTGAGCAGCCTCCTTGGATTCGAGGCTTTGGCTCTAACAGCTGTCCATCTGACAGTCACTGGGGTTGATTATAAGAATAGTATAGCCCTCTAAGCCCCATGCAGAGAACACAAAGCTAACGTTCATGTTTTCCATTAGCCAGTCACTTAGTAAAACCCAGAAATGAGAATGATCATACCGTCTGCAGGTTCGTTTCTCCTAAATGAGAACATGATTGCTTTCATGGTACACCAAGTTCCAAACCAAAAATTACAATGCAAGCCCTACAGATTATAAATTAATTTTACTTACTACTTATCAGCCAAATGCCTGCATATTTAATTATAGTGCTCCCATGATAGAAGAACAAAATTAGGAAGGGGGAGAGGGCTCAAAAAATGCTGATTAGGAAAGGACTTGCACCATTATTGCAAAATGAGCACCATGACCAGAAAACAGAGTCCTAAATACACCACCTAGGAGCCTAAAGACCCGGGGTCCTCATTTCACCCATGAGCTTCCGTGTCCTCATGCTACACCGGAAGATGAGACTAACACACTGAACTTGGAGTGTTACTGTGAAGCTCACATCACAGAAGTGAAAAATCACCTGTACATTATAAATGCACAAGTAAAACTATGACTTAAAAAAATAACTTAAGAAATACCCTCAAAGAGAACTGCAGAACTTTCTGCCTACTGAAACTATCCTTGGCGATAGATTAAGATTAAAGCCAATCAACTGGGTAGAAAATTAATAATAAAGATAACTAATCACGTCAAGTAAAAATATTTAATAGGAATAGAAAGACCTCAGGAGCCAAGGAACCTCAAGCAGAAGATTTAAATCACTATCTCACGTCAAAATTACAAGGACTTTTCTTGTTGTTGTCAGAGATAGAACAAGCCTCTTCTCACCTAAGTAGACTCGGAATCCCTATCGGTTTTCATTTCAGAGGAAGTTGTCAGCATTGGCACTGGAAAGAGAAAGCCACACGGGCAACACAGAAAGCCAGGCTGCCCCTCTGAGTTAGCACTATGTGCCTGTCTCACCCAGAAAAACCTGGTACAGGAACTTGCGCTGTTTCCCCCACTTCTCTAGTACTGTAGTAGGACAGTCGCACACAGTGATTTATATCTTACAGAGTTACACATGATTGTTTTGTGTTTCAGTTGCTCCAAACCTTACAAGTGATGTTCACTCCACTTTTACACATCCATTCCTTTATTCCAACAATATTTACTAAATGTGCACATGCTCACTTACTCCTTCAAAGCCCAGAAAATCTTAATTTTTCTCTTGGGATACATATAAATTCAGTTCTTTTATTATAATTACAGATCTTCAATTGTCTTCCCAATTATTATATAGTCTTTTGGCTGGGAAGAAAATATAAATTCTAGAGGGAGAACTACCTTATCCATCTTTCACACAAGCGGCAGGCATAACAAAACAAGAACAATCTTGCATGCTTTGTAAAGAGAGATGGCACTTACACAAAAACAGGCAAATGAAAAACACATTTGAGATTAATAAATACATCACCGAGATCTGTGATAGAAACCCACTATTAAGAAAGGAAAAATGTTAGTGATTTCAGCTCCTGTCACTAAACTGGAAGTTTTTCACTCCAATAAAATTAACATCGACATCCAATTTCCAGATGGTTTCAGAATTTTTTTTTTTAATTTGATGAAATGAACTTTATCTTTAACCCTTGCCATGAAAGGGGGAGTTACAACAAATCAAATGGATTTAAAAAAAATTGTTTTGTTTTTTCAAACCCACAAATTATCTATCCGTGGTATCAGGAACTATGACAGACTGAAAAAAGGGTAGCTCTTAACTATAATTTTCAAAGGTCCAGTCTTATTCACTGGCCAGATTCTCTTTGTCAGATCTAAAATCTGAATTCCAGATGTGCTGAAGTGTCTTTGTGTCAACAATACTTTAATACTCTCTCATTCTATTCTAATCCCAGCAAGTGGCCACTAGCCTTTCCTTCCGAAGTCCAAGGAGATGGAGGTTGACTGTGTAGCTAATATTTAATCAGTAGTAATACATCCCAGATTGTGTACAGAGAGATTATTATACATCAGGTGAGATGTGCCTGTGTAATGAGTACAAATTTATCCCAGAAAAATAGTTTACCTTGGTTGAAAAAACTTAAGGCTACATTTTGGTTGGCTAATGAAAGGATTAAAGGGGCAAATATTTGAAGAAAACTATAGAGATCATTGACAGTGAGTTTAGTTAAGAAAGGCAATGAACTAATTTTCAAAGAAGTTATTCCAAACATTGTCTAGTGATAACTTTAAAACAATACATGCAACAATATCCTTCTTTAGCTCTTCCATTCCATCCCTTAGTATCTGGGTCAAATAATTAGGTGAATGAGAAGGGGAAGAGGACTCTCTAAAAATTAATGGTCGGATTCTAACGTATTTGTATGGATCCAGTTTTCCGAATGAATGCTTAAAGCTCTTAATTATATTCTATTTAGTACCAATTAGAGCACTCACTGTAGTTTACTTCTCAGAAACAGCATGTACCAGGCACTAAAGCAGGAAGAATGATTTAACTGATTTCCCAATTCCTCTTTTGAGATGCTTGGTTCTCTCAGTAGGTAATTTTCAAAGTCTCTTTCTTGGTCCAGTTCCTATAGCTAGGTTTAGGAACACAGTGTCTGTTAAGAAAATTTTCAGCCTTTCTTAAAATAAAAGTAGTTTTCTTTTCTTTTTTTTTTTTTTTGTAAACAGTAAACATCTGTTGTAACAAATCCATCACTAACATTCAGCAAAAAGGAATGGAGAGATTTTATAATTCAATTCACTGAACTCAACTGAGGGCCAACCCTTGGTCAAAACACAAGTACATTTTTCTAGTTACTGACATTGTAAATTAGCATTGTTGTTTTTTTCACAGCATGCTTGCTTCTATCTTTTTCATTAGACCCAAAGCAAAGTGAAAGATTCTTCTGTTTTCCATGAGCTAGTGTTAGAGATATTATTTTTACCCAATAAAAAGCCAAAAGTGCTCATTCTTATATTTAGGACAAGAAGTAGGAAGATAGATTAAAGATTTAGCTCAATACTTTTTTTTTTTTAAAGATAAGGAAATTGTAGTCCAAAGCAGCAAAAGGATCTGGCCAAAGCCATCAAGTCAGTCAGTGGCTCCCTGGCTAGAGCTCCTCCTTCTTCCATCAATAAAATTTCTTCCCAGATACTTCCAATGCAAGGCAATACCAGAGGGAACAGAAAATGCTTCTTTCTCTGGTCAACTACAAACATGTGGGTCCTCTCACACACAAAGCAGTAGGCTAAACAGCCAAGATGAATCCTAAGAGAAGAAAGTGAAAGCATAACACCAAAAAGTCCCCAAACACTTGAGGAATATATCCTTTGACTGGTTCATGCCTGCAGTCCTGATAAGAAGCAGTTCCAAAACAACGGTGCAGGAAATGCTACAATGTTAGGAGTCAAAATGGCCCCAAATGTGAGTGGGTTTCTGTCTCAGAAATACACACTGCAAATCCACTCCAAAGCACCAACTCACCTTCATCTCCCCTTGCTTTACCTTTTACCTGAATTATTGCAACAGCCTCCCAATCAGCCTCCCTGCCTCCAGTCCTCCCACCTCCATCCTACTGCCAGTTATCTCCCTCTGGTAGAGTATGATGTCATCCCCCTACTCAAAGCCCTTCCATGTCTCCTCAATGCCTGTAAGACTGAAGCCAACCTCTTAAGGATGATTCAGAGGCCCTGTCCTTCCAGCTCTGTGAACTTCTCTCCAGCCTCATTTTCTGCTCCTCTCCCATTCCTCCAAACACTGCGTGGTCCAGGTGTGTCAGATTCTTTCCTACTTCCAGACTTACACAACACTCTTTTATCTCCATGCCCTTTTTTACCTGGATCCTCTACCTGGAATGTCCTTTCTCTTTGTCCCCCTTGCAAGACCCTGCTCCGCTTTGGAGAGCCAACTTTAAATGTCAAGTCCTTGGTGAAGCTGAACAAATCAGCCTGTTTTCCGTGCTGTATCACACTTTGTTCAGCAAGGATTATTATCTGACAAATATTTGTTGAGACCCATTACATGTGCCAACACTAAGCTACAGAGATGAAAAGACAAAGCTACTGCCTCTGAGTTCGCAGGGTAATGGTGAGACAGACACTGTGATTCTGAATACATGTACAAAGTGTAATGAACATAAGAGAAGGAACTCCTGAGTGTGGTCTTTGTGTGTGTGTGGTGGGTGTGTAGGGGGTGCAGGTGAAGACAGATGGCAAGGGAAGGCTTCACTTACAATTAAGGCTTTCAGTGAGTTTTAAAGGCTGAGTAGGAGTCTGCCTGGCAGACAAGGGAAGGTGGTGGGTAGGGGGACATTCCAGACAGATTATAGCACCTGTCACACTGAATTACAGCTCGGTTTATCAGTTTTCCCTGATAGACTGTGAGCTTTCTGAAGAAGGGCTAACTTACCTACGAACAGGATTACCCTCCAGCATCGAGCTCTAACAGTAACCAGCATGATTTATGAAGGGACTGCTCAGTGGCCTGCACTGGACTGTGGGCTCCCACACTCACTCTCAATAACCTGCCAGGGAGATTATTTACATCTGAAAGAGGGGGAAATTGAGTCTCAGAGGGGTCTGGTCTCTTGTTTACTCATAAACTGTGGAGTTATGTCTGTTTTGCTTCAAAGTGCCTCTTCCAGTGCTCAAGAAACTCACTTTGAAACTAACGGTATGGTTCAGTGAATTCTAACAACTGAGACTTAATGATATGATGTCTTCAACTTAGCTTCAACAAAGGCACCTGGGGACAAGTGCATATGCAAATGATACACAATATACAAAGCACCGAACGGAAAACCCTGATGACCATGATAAGCGTACACTTGGTCACCCCAGTTTGGTTGGGTAGTAATTCTGAAGCCTCTGAGAAGGTAAAGTTTTAAATATTTCAAGAAAAAAAAATATAACACCATCGTTTTCCTGCAATTACCGAGCTTTCCACATAGCCTGGTATTTTCAGAAATTTATTAATAAAGAGTCCTCTTTATCTTTTTATTGGGGTATTTCACTCAGATCCTTACCTCTGTATAGTTCCTTCATACTGTATTTAATCAATATTTCTCTCGAATAAAAATTGTACATGTCTTGATATGCCAAGAAAAGTTAAAATCAGAAAAACAACAACTAGTTAAAATGAAAAATGCGTGTAATCTCACTTCCTAGAGAGACCCACTGTTAACACTTTGTGGTCCAGAAAAATCACTTTTTAAAGTATATATGAACAAAAGGAAAATTAAGGTTCTGAATATGAAATAATGCCTCTTACAAGAAACTGATCGAATATAATCAACCCCGATTCACTTTAAGTGACAAAATGCTTCGGAATTTGCTAAGCCAGAGAACAACATGTATCCTTGTGGCAAATAATACCTATAGATGCCTCAGAAAGTGTGAAAAGATTTGGCTTTATGGGGAAGAAAATTTTCATTACACTCTCTGCCCTTTTAGAAGCTCAAAGGATTCATTTCACTAAAAAGAATCACTAAACTTTAAGTTCTGGAAGTTTCTTTACTATTTTTCTCACCATTCCCTACCCTTTTCTTGCTTTCTTTGCCCTTTTCACCACTGTAGCTCATGTCTTTGCCAGAATGAAAAAGGAAGCAAGAAGGGGGAAGAGGAGGGAAAACAGGAGAGGGTGCAGAAGTAGTGGCAGAGGGACAGTCTTGTGGACTCTGAAGACTCAGTTATAAACTATAGCTCATACCCCCAACCTCCTTCCCAAACGATGTGTCAGGATGTAGATCACTGTCATAAGACCTATTAAAGCAAGAAAATAAGTAGGCTTCTCACTAACCCATGGAATATTTTTTATTATGTTTATTTTATATATATATATGCATGCATACATGTCATACACATAATATATACGATATATATGTATATGGTATATATGTATATCATATACTTATGATATATATGAGAAAGACAAAGAACAGAGAGCAAGAGAGACAACTAAAAATCCTGTTGTTTAATCAATATTGACAGCATTTAAGCTTATTCCCCCCTCACTTATTTCTTCCTCCTTTCTGTTATTTTCTTTTTGATCAAATTTTGAGCAATACCTCTGAGTGTTTGGCAGAACAAATCCAGGTGCGTCTCATTATTCTTTGCGTAAAATCTTTATCATGAACATCAAAAAATTTGGAAAACATAATTTCTTTGTGCCTATTGGATTACGAGGTAGATTTATGAATTATTCCTGACATTCCTAATATGTTTACATCGACTTCATATTGACAACAATTTTTATAACACTTATAGCTCAATGTTGGGACTGCCCACACACCATGCGGATAAATCCACCAGGCTATTAACATTTATTTCTGTTATAGGAAGGAATAACGTTTTAAGAGGAATCCTCTAAAAGTTTATAAATCTTTTTTTAAAAAAATTGGACATGTTTGAACAGGCAATAAAACACAAACAAGTCTTGGCCCTATCTCATGCAGAATGGGTTGGTTACAGATGCTTTCCTGCAAGCTACATCTTGCCTGTTACAAGAACATTCATCTCCCAAGCACATCATTTCACCTACTTTGCCTGAAGCAAAACAAAGCACACACAAAAAGCATGGGATCTGTAAAAATAGCACTGCTAACTCTTAAAGAAACGTGCACACTTATTCCATACCCTTACAGAGGAGAGCAACCAGACATCTGATTTCCAAAATACCACTTTCTGGCGATGGCTCAGTTTGCCTTTCCCCCTTGCAAGCCAAAGATGGGAGGGGAGTCTGACCTGTGTCTTCATTTTTCTTACCTGCAGAACTGAGGCTGGGCCAGCACTGACTCACAAAGCTGGAGACATTAGCTCATGGCCATGATTCAGTCATGGGAATCTGAGAGGCAAGGGCCCCTCCTGTCCCTGGTGCTTCCAGGGGGAAGTCAGTCCCTGGAAGGGATGGCTTAGGACCTCGGCACTGATGTGACCATGTCTGTTGTCCAGCATGGGGAGAAAGGTGCAGTGCTGTCTGTGTGATAGCAGCCACCCTACTGAGAAAATGACCGTCTGCAGAGGGAAGCCTGTGTACACAGTCAGTGAGAAGAACCTTACAGAAAGGTCCTTATCTCCCGCCACCAGCCCTTTCCATCAGTCCAGGAGAGAAGTGTGGGTTCTGGTCTCTAGATGACTTGGGTTTCTCCCCAGGGAGAGCAGAGAGGCAGAAGGCTCAAGTGTTCAGGAACTAATAGGTCTTCAGCTTTTATTAGGAACTTTTGAAATAAGCTGGATAAGAATCGCCTCATTCAACCAACACCTTCAGCTTCGAGCTCAGATGAAAAAAAAAAAAAAATGCCAGTGTTCACCCTGCGAGACAGGAGCCGTTCCTGCTGCCCCCACCTCCAGGCAGGGGCGGCAGTTTGCTGGAGGACGGACTTCCGAGTTTACAGACCTCTTTCACCTCATTATCTCATCTGATCCTCACAACAACCCTGGAGAGTAGGTGTCATTATCCTGGTTTGACTGATAAGATAACTGAGGCACCAGAGGGGTTAAGCGATCGGCAAAGGTCTCAGCTAGAAAATGGCGGCCTGCACTGACCACTTAGGGACAGCTCTCCTGGAGTAAGACAGTTCATCGTTCCAGCTCCCTCCCTGGCTCTCCATTCCGCCTCCCTGCTTTCCCACGTAGCCTCTGGAAGTAGTGACTGTCAGCAGCTGCCTCTGCCCTCTCTCATTTCTGCCCTTCCCACAGCCAGCGCACCGCATCGCAGAGCGAGCGCTCAGCCCCGCCATCCTGTGTCTGCCCTCCTGTGGCATTTTCCAAACTGCTTCCCTTCCTCCAGGTCCCCTCCAACCAACCTCCGTATATTACCAGTTGAATGGGTTTTATCTACAGTCCTGAGCATGATAATTCCTGTGCTCAGGAAGTATTCAGTGTCAGCACACTGCCGGTGGGATACAGCCCAAATGCCCTAACCGACGTAGGCCGGCCCCATGCCACCTTCTGCTCTTTCCTACCCACGGCCATCGCTTCAGGCGCAATGGCAGAGTCCCTGTCTCCAGGAGCCCAGAGCAGACTGGACTCTGTGTTCGTTTGTCCCTCAGCGGCTCCCACTGCCTGTCTGGGAAGCCTACTCTCTTCCCCACTTAACCAGCCACCTGGCCAGCTGCTGTCCGCCTTTCTCTTTCCAGCCACATTAAGTCTTCTCTTCTGGATGCAAAGGAGTTTTAATTCAAAGAGCACTTCAGAGGCCACTTGGCTCATTCCGTCATCCAAAACCTGAGGCAAGGGTCTCCTTTCTGTTCTGACGCCCTCCAGGGGCTGCGCGCTGGCCACCACTGGAGGCAAGCGCATTCCAGCCCCACGGGACCCTGACCATTCCTCCTCCTGAGCTGGAATCTGCCATCCTGTGACTTCCCGTCTTCGGTGGTAATTGTGCCCTCTGGGGCCATCCGAACGAGGTAGGATGTGGCTGGTTTCAGAAAGTCTAGCAATAAAAAGGGGAGCTCTGTGTGACTGATTAAAAATACCACCCTTTGAAAAAACGAACCAAACAACAGGTGAGGATACTTGGATGCACGCAATACATAGAACAGACACAAGACGTACGTATGTACATATATATGCACACACACATACACACATTTGATTGTAAGAGTCCTTCAGAATAGACATGATAGAAAACTGGAAAAACAATGTAAAGTGGGTAACAATTCTACAAATGATTGACAGAAAATGTAGATAGAAAAAAAAAAGAATATCACCCTTTCAGAGCATGGGTCCTCGTTCTTTATGGGTTGAAGTGGTAAAAATAAATAACCGCCTGGTGCTTTTGCCCAGAGCCAATCACTTTATCTTAAAATTGTGCCCCTTAAATAGTTGTTTATGGTACTTTTACCTCAGAAATATTCATGGCAGTGTGCCCGAGTGTAACTCAAAGCCACCCGATAAATGTTACTCATCTTCCTGGAATTTTCACTCTAAACATTTAATGAGGAAAAGAAATATTTCTAGTGAAATGTATATTTATATTAAAATGAAAAGTTGAAATGTGTTTTACAGAAATTATATTTTTTCTACAGAACCCTTCAGATTTTACCCTCAGGATGTCCAAAGCAGGCATTCATTTTCCCCGGCTCCTAACTGGGGTAAAAGTTTTAAAGTACTGTTCCAATGTATCAATCGTGAAAGGCACCTGAAGCCAGAGTTACTCCACAGACCGGATTCCCTACTGCAGTGCCTGGCAGACCTGTGAGAAGGGCAGGTTTAGTCTAAATTCTAATCCTAAACTTACGATCCATCCTAATAAAAATCACCATCTACCTGGCACTGTTAGGCAGTCTATATTTATTATATCTAACCCTGCCAATAACCCTGCTACTAGAGACGCATAATCCCCATAGCAGGGCCGAAGAAGTGCCCTGGGGATAGTCTTGCCCACGGCCACGCTAGATACAGGTGGAATTCAACCCCAGGTCTATCTGACCGCCAAGCCTGAATTCTTTCAACTCCCTGCTCCACGTCCTTAGGCACTTCTGCTCATTCTTTAGTACAAGAGCCACAGTCCCTGCTCTCAGGAAAAGGCAAGGCTGTGCTGGATGGCCAAGCACTGAGATGGGTCACAGTCTGTAACCTTCAGTCTCACAAGGTAACTAAAACAGATACACTGCTAAGTACCTCTCATGCTGTACAGGATTATACATTTTATATCACATCTCAATGTAATTTAGCAGTTGAAAGAATACTGTCATTTTCAACCAGGAATTTATGTAAAAAAGATCGTTTCCTATTCTGGTGAAATGTTTCAAAGTATTATTTTTACTATATTATTATTATTATATTATTATTATTATTATTATTATTATTATTTTATTTTTTCTGGTTTCTGAGACCTGAATTTTGATGTCAAACAAAGCATGAAAGCAATGACTTAGGCACTAATCTATGCCCCACAACCATATGCCCAAGTGACACCTTCAAAATGAATTTTCATACCATTTTAAAAAAGAAAAATCTGTTAGCTTGGGAATGCTTATGAGCAACTCTCGGAAGGCTATTACCTTTCTCAACTGTTCACGTAACAGTGTGGGCAGTACCCAGGCATAAAATGTTCAAGCTAATTCCTCCTCTTCTAATTAACTTTATCTCAAGGCACTCTCCCCATGGTGAACACGGCAGACTGCTCTATGCAGACCAGTGGCAAAAGATACACAAGTAGCTCTGGTCATTTCTGTATCTACATGGATACTCACTAGGCTCCTCAAAGGCAAACAGTGTGACATCAGAGTCAAACCTAAGCTCTGTGAAGTTAGGCAGAGTTCTGAGTTAGTGGGAAGAAAACTTAGATTCAAATGTAATTATAATAAAAGAATATTTCTAACAGGAGGAAAGAACATATAAAATTAAAAAAATGCTTCTACATGAAAATACTATTGTAATTACATTATGGCATTAACTAAAGAGTGACAACTCACATCTTTCAAAATAAAACCATCACGACCACATATGAGAAGAGGGACTTAAAATTACTATTGCCTAACTTGATTTCACTAAAATACAGGCAGATGATTACAGAAAAATTCTTCCCTGCAAATGTTAAAGCATTTTAGAAAAGTACATAGAATTATGTATTTACCAGATTTATTGACTAGGATAGTCTAGTATTGTGGATGTTTTGAAGTAAATGCACAGTTCTCCTAAAGGAATAAGACTTGCTAGGGAGGAAAAAGTAAGAAGTCCCCCAGTTTCCCCTCCTTTTCTGAACTAGCCTCATCAGCTCTCCCAAAAAGACAGCTGAAGGAAAGAAGAGCTATGTTCTCACACATCAAAGCAAAAACATCCAGTAGACTACAGAATGCGGTACTCGAGGAAGTGAAGATTTTAGATTGAATTGGAACATTCCAATTGAATTGGTTTGGCTTCTTTCCTCAAAGTAGAAGTCCAGATCATGAAAATATACTGTCAGAGCTACAAAAGTATCTTAGAAAACATCCCACTCATAAATTTAAGGTGTACACGTTATACTTTGTAGAAGGACCCACTTCACTATTTCCATTTCACTTTCCTCTCCCTGCTGATCTTTTGTTTATCGTCTCCCTCATCCCACTCCTAATCCCAGAGTATCTATGAGCATGATTACACTTGAATGTAGGAATGAGAGAAGATTCTAGAAAAGCTTAATGGAAAGACTGTTCCCAGCACAACTCTTATACCTTTTAACATCTATGTCTAAAATGTGTATGCAAAGAAGAGCATTATAATTGAAAGCTGTGGAGTGCTAGGCAAGAAATCAATTCTGAAATATGAACATATTATAGAAACATATACAAATAGCTATGTATTTATGTATGCTTTTTGAGTAGGAAACTAGACAGAAAGAAGTCTGTATTTCCTTCTGGTTCTGCTGCTGAGTGAGACATCTCTTCTCTTCTCTACATCTCAAGTTCCCCATCACTTGTCATTCCGATTTTTATACCAATAAAATATAAGTATCTGCAAAATATGCCTTTGTTACAATTATACATGAAAGTGTAAGCTACAGTCTTTGAAGATAGATAACTATAATCCATAACCATATTATGAAAGAAAAATATAAGCTTAAAGAATGAGTTGCCCATGATAACTCTTAAGAGGCTGATGATTTTTATTTAAAGACTAATTAAAATAGTTATTTGCCAAGTATCTTCTTAAACTCAAAGGGAATAAAGTTAGACTGAAATGTTTTAAAAGAGTGTGCATTTATTTTTACATACATAACTTCAACAGATTCTAGGCATGACAATGAGAAAAGGAAAAAAGAGGTTACTGGTCTATGTAGGGTTAGTTCAAAAAAGGAATAATTAATTATCACAACAGGATACACTTCCTATGCATCCATTCCAACTGCGGAAGTATAGAAAAAGGTATTCCAAATTTCTTTTATGAAAATACTTTTTATTTTACCTGTTGGTCAATCTGCTTTATCTAATTATCAACTAAACACCATTTCCCAAAAGTCTTTCCCACTAATGCCATTGTTTTGTACAGAAAGGTTGGAAGACGGAGATGCAAGTGATAAACTTGAATAGACGACTGTTGAAAGGCAAACACCAAACCCTGGGTCTCATACACAATCTGTGTCCTCAAAGGCCTCCACGACTTGATCACCAAGGCAAAGAACAGACCTCTCTCCATTAACACTCCCCACCCTTCTTGTAACCAGCTGCTTTGGGGGACATTTTTGCCTCTCAAGACTACTCCACTTTGGAGAATATGGTGGCAGACAGGGCTAGTAAACACTCACAAAAACTCTCTTCTCATATTCAAAAAAATCTAGTTTTTCTGTTTTTTTCTTACAAGCAAAATCCATCATATCTTTTAAAAATGGATTCAATATCTTAAAAATAAATAATGGTTTACACTACAGAATTTATTTGGATATAATTCTCAGCAAAAGGAATACATTTTGTAAGTATTAATTCTAATTCCCCTAGAAAAAATTTTGAGAAAATAGACTTCTCAAATTAGTACATATCAAATGCATCAAAATTCTGGTATGTCAAATGTTAAGTTAAATGTTTATTATAAGAGTATGTCAGCTTTAGACAAGTCACATTTATAATAAATAACTTAAGATTTTTTTAAGTAAATAATATCTACATGTCAAGGCATACAAGATATTTAAACGAATTTTGTAGGAATATGGGAATCATTTTGCTATTTTAAACAATAGCTATAGCTTATAGTAGAGCTTTGCTTTTATGACACAGAGTTAATCATATCTATGACTGACTTGATGACAATTCCTTGGTCAGAAATGTAATCCATAATTATAATGTTGTTCTTATGGGAAAATGAAATTTGCTTTTCCAATAATACAAAGCAGTAAAAAAAAAAAGTAGAGGTAATTTATATCATTTAACATAACAGCTCTGTACTCATAAATATGAAAATCTCAAATTAACACAAAGGGCAGAAGAAAAAAGTAAAAGGAGAGAAAGAAGGAATATCTTTGAAGTCCAAATTATAATTATTATAAATCAATTCCTTTGTTACTCAACAAGAATAACATATTTGTATTTATATAAATATGTGTATCTACTTCTGCATTTTTAGGAAAAAGATTAAATGCTTCTTCTAATGACCTAATCAAAATGATCACAATTTAAAACTCCCATACTGGTTTGCTGCAATGTTACCAATAAAACACCAAGACCTAAGAAAAAAAGTATCTGATTAATAGTTACAGGATCCAATCAAACCTGTTTTAAGAAGAAATTATTTTACATTAGAAAAAAAAATACACATATGTTTACATATATGTTCATCCCAGATTCCTAGGGACTTACAGATCTGTGATGTTTCATTTTGGGTCTGCTTATAAACAGAAATACTTTGAAAAACTGCCTGAACTGTAGGCATGGATGTGATGTAGTATTCATGCAGGGAAATCTAAAAATAAAAATGTAGGATAAGATAATAACATGTGTTTTCAGAGCTTCACCTCTCAGGCTCCCAAAGTTCTTTGTGAACTTTAATTAAGCCTCCCAGCAATCCTACCAAGTAAATATTACAATACCCGTTTAACAGATTGGCAGAGACAAAGTTACTTGCCCCAGATCCTGTAGCTTGTTAGTACCCATAAGCTGGCCTTCTAAACTCTGCGTTCTACTTAACCAGCCACCCTCTTCAGGACCCTGTCAGATGACTTCTCAAATTCAAATGCAAATCCTAAGTTAAGCAATCATCCTTCGTCCTATTTAGTACAACTTGGAAACCAATCGAAGAAAGAGGAAAGTCTTTTGAAATGGTGTCCTCATCTTATTTGTTGTATTTTCCACAAGATTTAGTGCAGATGATACTGGTTAAACAGCATAAAAAGTAAAACAAAAAGTGCATCCTAAATGAAGTAACCCACACAAGCACACCTGTTGGGTGAACTTACAGATTCAGAATTAATCCCACGTAAAAACCCCTGGAAATTACATTCCAACTCTTCAGACCTTTCTCATACAGTAACAAGGTGGCGGATTGTACTGTTCTGTTGTTTTCACTAAGACATCATGAGTCTTCATTATTAGATTCAAACCAAAATGAGAAGGCTCATTCTATTCATAAAGTGAGACTCTCTCCCTAACTTACCTCACAATAAACTAGATCCAGGGCCTCTGGCTACTCTCAGTTTCCTTTAAATTTCAGCTGAGGGGAGCCTGATGATGGGGTCGTAATCTTTATTAAAAACCACAGGAGAGAAGGCTGCTAAGATCACTACCTTTAGGCCTCTGTGTGCCTAATTAGAGGACCCGTTGTCCTAAAAAAAAGAAAACATCCCATGTCTACAAAACATCTGCAGGGCTTCAAAGAATCTAAGATTTTCCTTTCTATCCTACAACAAACTTTCCTTTAATCTCAAAAAATTAGAAGTTGTTGGGCAGAAAGCTATGTTACCTCAAGCCTCCTTCTGGCCACAGTGACCTGATAGACATACTAATTGCTGCTGATAGAAAACCATGAGGATTTATTTCATATGCAGTTGCTTTAACTCATGACATGACAGCTGATTGCTAAATACCTTCCATGAGAAAAATACATCTGTCCTGCTCCACCAGAGGGGGTGGGGACAGTTACTTGGTCACACTATGGAAATGGCTAACGGCAGGGAATGCAAACAGGAGGAGGTGTAAAGCCCACGTATGGGAAGACGTGGAGAGCACACATCCCTCAGGGCTGATGTGAAGAAACCTCTGCTCGATCTAATGACATACTGTCTTTTTCTCAAGTCGTTAGCAAATGCTATGACATTATTCTCCGTTTATATCTCAATTTTCTGGCGATTTTTCTTCTGGCACTCTCTTTATGTCCCAATTAAGATCAGCCATCAGTGAGTGAACTGAGAAAACTGATTGCAAGCCCTTTAATCTCACTGTCCTTTTCTGAGCACAGCTTTGGCCAATTTTAGAGAGGTAGGTTACGTGGTCCCATAAATTCTCTACGGATTAAAACAAAACAAACAAATAAGATTCTTTCTTTATGCCAAGGATCCAATGCTGCGTAGCATTATAGTTTTACAAAATAAAATTGTATGGGGTGTGAAGGTAGAAAGGTCACTTACTGCAAGAAAACAAATTGAGAAAGATCTACTTTGACAGTATGTTGTTTAGTTCACTGCAGGAGGGGATGACTTTATAAACAGACTTTTGAAAGAAATAGAGAATTATTGTTTCCGAATGAAATATATTTACCGATAACTTTTCCCTCAGATGCCTGCTCTAGTTTCAGTTGTTTTATTTAAACTTTAAGTAATTGTCCCCTGTCACTGGTAAATATATTGCAAGGATGCCATTCAGTCTGGCTACTGTTTTGTTTGGTCTGTGATTTTTACAACTTAAAAAAAAAAAAAAACCTGATACTATCATTTGAAGATCTGGAGATATTACATGCAAAGCCAGGGTTCCAGATGTTCTTGAAAAATTAATCTTTTAACTCCAGGCCTACCTTCCCCCATGACACCAGGCTGGAATTGCCGAGTAGTTGCCCCTGTAGACAAGGTATGTAAGTTCATCTTGCCACTGTCCCCATTCTCACATTTTTTTTTTAACTGAAGTATAGCTAATTACAATGTTGTGTTAATTTCTGGTGTACAGTATAGTGATTCAGTTATATATATATATATACACACACACACATATGTACATACATATTTTTTTTCATACTCTTTTTCATTATAGGTTATTACAAGCTATTGAATATAGTTCCCAGGGTTCCACAGTAGGGCTTTGTTGTCTATCTACTTTATGTACAGTAGTTTGTTTCTACTCATGCTAAACTCCTAATTTATCCCTCCCATTCTCAGCATTTGACTCATTTATGCTACCTCCCTCGTCCCACAGATATTTGGGTCTGCCACCTCCAAGGTAGTCCATTATTGGTCAAAGTGATTTGTGAGAGGAATGCCTAACGATCTGATTCCTGTTCTTGATGGAAATTTCCGTGGTAATTCATGTATATTGCAGTCCTCTTCATAATAATCTGCCATTCTGGGAAACCAAAGCTACAGTGAGAACACAAAATACTGAGTGGCTGGTAATACCTACAAAACCAAAGTGACCACTAAGAATGATAACCTAAGGGACAGAGGTGGGTGAGGAGGAGGAAGAGGGGGGAGGAGGAGGAGGAGGGAAGCGGGGACAGAAGAGCAGGACAAAGAATAAACAGAAAAAAAAGGGGGGGGCGGTGCTGCTATTAATTATTTATTTATTTTTTGTAGCAGAAAAAGAAACAAGCTTACTGAAATGCTGTGCTGTACACCAGAAATCGGCAACATTGTGAACTGACTATACTTCAATAAACAAATAATAAAGCAGCTTCTCTATAAATACATACATACATACATACATACATACATTTGAGAAAAAAAGGCAAGTTTTATTTAAATCTGCTATTTATTTCTTCTTAATAAATGGTGATTTCTCATAATATTAGATGAAGTAAATAAGTACTAAATTTTTTTCTTTTAAATAGAAACTCTACAGTGCACTCAGCAAATCACTGAATAGTGTGGGAGGGCCCTAAACATTAGATTAGGCGAAACTGGCTTATCACAAATATTTTAGCTGAGAGTTAATTTAAACAAATTAGGGCAAACATGCTGATTGAGTTGATTCTGCTCTGGAATGGGAACAAACCCCTGCAGCAAAGGTTACGATGGAAATTTGCTTTTAAATCCAAAACCTAGAGCTAAGTAAGTAAGAGGAACCATCACCAAATCTCCAAGTCCTTTATTTAGGACATTCATTCTCCATTCTCTGAGAACGAAGAATTAGCTTTAATAACAGGCAAAAATGCTCAATGTTACTATTTTCTTTACTGTGGGAGGGGCACAAAAAAGACACTCTCAGATGTACCTCCGGAGATTTATAGGACAGCTATGCTGAAGAGTGAAAATAACCTTGTTATGATTAACAAATGTATCGCTGGCAAGAGCCAAGTCCACTGACTGCTGTCCCTCAGCAATGAAATCTCACAGCCACACAGTTTGAAGACAAGCCCCAGGGAAGGCTCCAACTCTAATGAGAGACGTGTTTCCTTTGTGCAAGGAAGCTGATAAATCATATTCACCATGGAAAAGTTTGTCTGTACATCATGTCCTTTGATGGGCTATTCTTAAGAGGCCCAAGATTCCAGAGGGCCACGCAATGGGCTGGCTTGCATTAGATTTCTGCAGAGCTGGCAGCCTCATTCTGGAAGTCTTACATTACAGGTAACCTGATGACAGGGAGGGTGGGCCACAGGCATGCATCTCAGCTTGCCTGTGAAGCCAAGGGAAGCAAGCTTGCAAGACCGAGATGCTGGGATCAATGAAACTCTCTGGGGAACTGGCTGTTCCCCTTTCAAATGCCACCTCCCTAATCTCTCCACTTGCTCAAGGCAGATTCTTCAAAGCTCTGAACACAACACGAGGCTGGCATGATTAGGAAAGGCAAAGGAAGAAGGCTCTCTAAATCATGGGTGGAGGCAAAAGCCATCAAGTTCACGGAGAGTTAACAATCAAGGTCAGAATGGAGGGGTACTTGTTTCCTTTAGCCATGAGAAAACACTTTAAAAAATATATTTTTATGAGCCTACTATATGCTGGACATGGGGCTGAGCACTAGGTCAAGGTGCCTGCCCTAGAAGACCCTGACGTCTCTGAAGGGAGAAAGTCACAAGAGCAAAAAGTGATGTCTGTCCAAAGGCCAGGGTCATTATCTCAGGCTGAGCACATCAGAGAAACACTGACCTGAGGATTTTCCCAGTGTTTGCACACAGATAATACT
Source organism: Camelus ferus (assembly GCF_009834535.1). NCBI lineage: Eukaryota > Metazoa > Chordata > Mammalia > Artiodactyla > Camelidae > Camelus > Camelus ferus. The sequence goes on from NC_045696.1 coordinate 66,771,849, forward strand.
GTGTGTCAGGGGTTGTGGTAAAAACATCTCTCAAACTGACAGAGGTGCATGAGGCCAATGATCAAGAGAGACTGACCCATATTCACAAAAAATGCCTTGTTCCTGGAGTCCAGCAAAAGAAAGCACTTTGCCCTCCAGAAGTGGTGTCCTTACCCGTCCTCTTCAATTCTCAAGCAGGTGTCACAGAAAGCTTAGCTCTTCTTCACCAGCAAGTCCAAAAGCATTCCAGATCAGTGCATCTACTGAATAGCCATAGAGTATGTTGTCACGTGGATATGCCCCAATTTACTGAACCACTGGTGAGGGTGGAAGGTTGCCTCCAATACTTTGCCACCATAAACCCACTGTTATTCTTTATTGAGCACAGAGAATTAAAAAAGGCATACCCCTACATGAAGTGGCAGATTAAAAGTGAGCAATAAATGCTGGAAGTCAAAGCTGAAAAAGGCCCTGGTGCTGGCAGAGCGGACCCACAACTGCTTGGAAAGGCTTAGGAAAGCAGCAGCGTGGCCAGCCTGCCGAAGTCCGCATACGGGGGAGCCTGTTATCACCCTGTGCCATCCGTTCATATATTTGAGTAGTGCATAATATCACAGTTCCTGGGAGCTGAAGCATGCAGGTCAATAGCCCAAAACCAATAGAAAAAAAAAAAAGTAGGAGACATTTTGACTTGCCATCTCTCAAATTATTACTTGTTGCACCACTGAACTCTCAACAAAATTGAAATAAATTCATGAAGTCAAGGGATTCAAATTCAGACTCAGTAAACATGCATGTGCCCTGACTAGCCAGGTACTGATAGGTGCACTTATACCTCGCATGTGATCCTCATGAGAAAGAAAGTCTGAACAACCTCATTTGTAGATAGAAAAAGTCAGGTTTAAAGAGAATGCATTTGGGGGTGGGGGCAGGTCCCAAATGCTGCTAGTAAATTTCAGGGTTGAAATCGGCACCTAAGTTTCCTGCCATTTCTAAATTACCATACTGTCAGCTGACTTATGGCTGATTGTTCCCAGCTATAATACTAGACCAGCACTGTATTATATGAAATGGTAGGCCTCTATCAAGAGTACCAATTACACTGTAAAAAGAAGAAGAAAGTCTGAAACTAAATCCTAAATTCAGTGTTGGTTTGAGTGTGACTGTGTGCAGTGTGTGTGAAACAGAGAATACAGAAAAATGTCATCACTCTTCCCTTTATTTCATTGGAAGACATTTAAAATAAATACCATAATTCTATGGAACTTGAAACACACTTATTGTGAACAAGAAAGAACATTAATGAAATACCATATACTTATAAATATCATGGTATTACAAATACCATGTTACAGTGGGAGGGGATGGACATCTAACTCAGTCATTGCATTCTGTCATTTCTGTAGCGCAGGCTGTGGACCACTACCTAGAAATCCAAGAAAGGCAAACCAGCTTAACCGAGGTCACTTAGTTAATGGCAGGCGAAATACCTGATTAGAATCTAAGTTCTTCTAAAAACTTTCTATGTTCATTAATAATACCATCTCACCTTAAGAAAAGGGAGTAGATCTCACCCTGCTCCTCCTCGTCAGAAGCAAAGACTGAGTTCCAGAAAGATGAAGTGACTTGGCTAAGGTCGCAAGGATGATTCCGATAAGAACCCAGGTTTCCTGGCTCTCAGCACGTGATCTTTCCCACCACCACAGTGGCTGCCCCTTTCTCAGGGTTCTGATCCCACCGTGGTCCCACATGAGGAAATTTTTACCAGGGTACTCAGCAGAACATTCTCTGGCCTTTTTAACCTACCACTTACATCAATATCCCCAACCATATGTTGTGAGACAACGTACTTCTCTGAGAGAGGGGCTTTGATGGAAGATGGTTCAGAATGGTGCTAACTCTGGGAAAAAAAAAAAAAAAGCCTTACAATTTCTGTCTGAGGAAGTGGGGAGGGAGAGAGGAGGAAGAAAGACTGATGGAATGTTGTCCTTGCATCTGCTCCATCCCCACAGTCCTTAAGCCATTTTAGGAGGGAAGTGATTTTGCATTTAGCGGCCCCCGTATGCCCATCATCCCACAGATGGGGTCACTCGTAATACTGTGGTGCTCTGCGTCAGTATGCCAGATGAGAAACTGTTAGCTTCAAAGATCAGCAACTGTAAACATCCAACTGGTGGCTCCTATTCTAAAACACATCAGTGCTCCAGTTATACAATGGTTATTTTAGTGGTTCTTCAGCAAAATATTACTTCGATCAATCAACCAATATTTATTTAAGGCCTATGGACTCTAAGTGTACTCACCTGTGGTGTCTACCGCCACAATTATTAACATAAAAAAGATTAAAAATGATGACACAATTGATTAAAATTAAAAAAAAAAAAAACACACATGGAAGAGAGATCAAGTTTTGAGCTACTAATTCTACTTTATGGTTGCAATATGAACCATGACAGAACTGCTTCTCAAACTATGAAAGAAAAGCACTAAAATAATTTTTTAGACAATTCTGGGATACACTGATATGACATGGTAGAAAAAGAAAGCAAGCATACAGTCTAATGGTGGGGGAGGGTGGCCAAGTCAGAAACAGGGGCAGCTACACAAAAGTCGCAGTAACTGGAAGGGTGTCAGCAAACCCCACGTTCCTCAGCCTTTCTCACTAGTAAAATGGGAGTTGTGTAACTTGCCCTCCCCCACGTACAAAGAATTGACGTCAGAACGATGGGACACGTGTGAAATTCCGTTGGAATTTCATAGTTACTAATGCAGATTATTTCATAAACTTGCTTAACAGAAGTAAAGCCTAGATGCTATAACATACAAAGAGAACTGCTTTCCAAGGAAACCTATTTGCCAAAGAGGGGAGAAAAAACTTAAAACAATTCTAAAGCCACTTCTCAGCAAGTTGATGATATCTAGAAGCCTTTCTATAATTCACACAAACATTAAATTGTTGGACACATCTATCTGCCACTTTGGTCTTGGGCGTTCTTTGATCAACCACTTAAAACCAGTCTCAGAGGTCTCCTCCCTTATATTTCAGCTTTATCCATGTTATAACACATTACAAAATAGACTCTGAAACAGAATAAGCATTCTGGTACCTTTTTCACTTTAAAAAGTATTTCCATGTTTTCTCAGAAAAGCTATATATACTTTTTTTGTTGTTGTCAACATTTTTTCATCAGAATCTCTTTGAACTAATTCAGGGCTCTGATATGTAGGTTTAGAGGCTTCTTTTGGGGGGAAAAAACGCTTGTAAATGTAATAAACATGTATGTATCAATACATTATGATTCATGATATAGAACCTGCATGTATAAACAAATTCAGCCCTTTCTTAACAAACGAGATTTTAATTTCTCTTTACACCTTAATGTGACATATCTTTCTTCAAAATAATGACTCGTAACTATCCTACACTTGCAGACTGCAAACAAAGACTGCAAAATCCTACGATTATGTGATTTCCCAGCGGCGTAATGCTCTGTGTTTTCTGAAAAACGCTCACACGAAGGACCTCCCCACAGCGTGAGGCGGGAAAGGACGCATCAGCGGAAACGGCTGGGAGCCCGCCGGAACGCCGGCCTGTGGTTCCCAGATCAGGCTGTGCCTCCTGAACGGCACTTTTCCTGTCTCTGGTTCGGTGTTAAGTATTCAAAAGCAAAATGCCCTTGGAGGACAGGGGAGAAATTTCCCGCCATCAATACGGAGCTCTAAGCTTTGATGAGGGGAGAAAGCCAGAGGGGTGATGGAGAAGAGCCCTGTACGCGGGGGTCGGGTTCAATGGCACGTGGGCGCCCAGTGCTCTTACCGTCCAGGTGGCTGACTTGGCGGTGCTGGACTGCTGGAAGGACACGTCGAAGCTGTGCGGGCCCGGGTAGTCGGTGTTGGAGGGGATGGCGGGCGACGGCGAGAGGGCGTCGAAGGTGGAGCTGGGCTGTGCGTAGGGCGAGGGCGCCGTGACGCTGTTCTGCGCGTGGTCTGTGTTGTAGGGGCTGGTGGACGAGGAGCCGTTCTGAATCTGCTGGTCCATGCTGTTCAGGAGCCCCAGGTTCGTGTACTGTGGCTGCGGGACACCCAGAAACCCCCACGTTAGCCATTTAAGCTGCAGATCATTGCTCCAAGAGAGACATCATGGGGTGCATGAGCTCACATTTGCATTCAAGATCAAACGGCCGATTTATGGTACATAGTTCAAAACACCAAGAGAAGCCCGCGGCGCGTGTGTCTGTTCTGGGATGCCCTGCACACATCACACAGCTTCATATGCAGCTTTTAGAGACTGTGATCTCCTCCAGAGCATTTGAAAGTAGATTATGTCATTTTCACAAACTGGGCAGAAAGAGCCAGCGCTCAGTAGCTGCTTATGAATTCTTCCAAATAAACAAATACCACCTGCTATTCTTTCTTTTTCCCTTCTGTCCTGGTATTCAGAATGAGGAAGACCACTGGACAGACATGTTCTAAAGGGGATTTAAGCATCAAATTGTTGTTTACAGAGCAAAATCGGTTGTTCTCCAAATTTCCTTTTAGTCTTGCAATTCTAAATTCTGTCCCAGGCTACCATCTTCCCCTCAAGAACCGGGTTCATGAAGACTGGAGGGGAATGGGTAGCAGGGTTAGGGAGAGGCAGTATATATTTTAAAAGATAACATGCTAATATATCATCCAGGCACGGCCTAATTTTCCATCTGTTCTATTTTCTTTGGAGCAGTTTATTATTTTCTAAAGTAGAATATGTGTAAGAGAAATTTTGTCTGGTTATGATTAAAATTCTATATTTGGTATAATTCAGAAATACATTAGTTCATACAAATTCTCTGTCAGATGCTTTTATTTCTTCCAGAAGAGACGCAGAATAGGTTCTCAGTAAGACATTTATGGAACGAATGATTTAACTTCTCGTTTCATCAGCCAAAATCTCTTTACTGTATTACTCTCGGAGAGGGGAAGTGATTCGCTCAAGCATCAGCTAATTAGCAAAGAGTAAGGATTTTGAAACCAAATTTTCTGATTCTGAATCGAGGGCCCTGCCCACACCATCACACCTGTCAGCTTGATCAGATAATTCAAGCCATTCCTGAGTCAAATTGGACACATTGCCAGAAGGGGCCACCTGCCTGGGGTACCGTTTTCCCTTTGTAAAACCTTCTGACACAAGGAAACCTCATTGTTTCTTCAAGTTAGAGATGGGAGAACAAATCAAAAGCAAGAAGAAGAAGGGAGTCCTGTTAGTACATATTTTATAAAGGAAATAAGGAGTCTGGCTCTTCAACTGAAATACAACTCTTGGGGCTAGGGTAGTATAGCTCAGAGGTAGAGCACATGCTTGGTGTGCTCAGGGTCCTGGATTCAATCCCCAGTGCCTCCGTTAAGGGGAAAAAGTAAAGATTATAATAAAAAATTTTAAAAAGAAATATAACATTGAGAGTCCCAGATATAGTCAAACTATGGTGAAGAGCAAACTCACAAAGGAATTGATGTTTGAAAACAATTTTAATTGAACTTTAAGCATAATAAAATTATTTTACTAAACTTTAGGTATTCCACATGGGGAGGAGAAAGGACTCTTCCATTCCATTCAGTCCAGGGAGCATCTGTCTAAATGTTAACAGTCGCATGCCCATTCCATTACATTTATATATTCGAATTCCACTGCTGAATGCCATGTCCCCATTTGCTCTTCAAATAACAATTAATCTCTTCACATTTATCCCCCTGCTGACAAGAGCAGCTGTCAGTCTGGCCTTCTCTCCCCTCTAACTTCTACGGCTCCCATTCCTCTCCTCCCCCCTAACTTCAGCTTCCCCTCTTGACAGGTGAGGCAAACTGCAGGTGAGACAACTAGGAGAGAAAAAACTAAAACCCGAGGCCCTGGCTGAATGAAAGCTTTGAGGTGTCCAAGCCTGCGGCAACAGTCCAGGAAGGGGATTGAAAAGAAATTATTATTTGTGTGCAAGTTAAGAGTCAGTCTACCAAGCACTCCTGAGCATCCTGTAGGAATCAGATAATGCTCCCGGAGGCACGTGCTTCCCTACAGCAGTACAATTAGGGAGGCAGCCGGCCCTGACGAAAGGGACAAAGAAAAGCGCCCAGCACTTTCTCACAGGCAGTAAAAAGCCTGTCTGTCGGGCCATCCCTCTCCTCCTTCTAGCTACACAGAATGGAACTTCAGCTAATTGTGGGCTTGGATGAGAACAAAGAACCATGGCCCTTTGAATCTTTTTTTTTTTCAATATATGTCAAGAGAAAAGTCTGGGGACACAGCTTTAAAACCCAGTGAGTAAACATTCAGTGCTTCTTGAAGGACTGAAGAGAAATGGGACAAACTATGGTTACCAAAGGGAAAGAGGGAGAGGGATAAATTAGGAGCTTGAGATTAACGGATACACGCTACTATAGATAAAATAGATAAACAACAAGGACCTACTGTAGAGCACAGGGAACTATAGTCGATATCTTGTAGTAACCTATAATGGAAAATAATCTGAAATATATATATATATATATATATATATATATATATATACACACACACACATACACACACACATATATATGCATGTATATGTATGTATACATATAACTACTTTGAACCACTTCACTGAACACCTGAAACTAACATTGTAAATCAAATACACATCAATAAAATATAAAATTTAAAAAAGAGAGAGAAATGGGAACTCTATTTACCTCAGAGGTACAAAGATGACCCCTTGGGACAGCAGTAAGACTGGACATATTGAGCGGCACCAAAGAAGTGGAAATCTTATTTCAAGTCATTAATAACATTAATATGGGAGTTGAGGGCTATGCCTTTAAATGCCATAATTTTTAATCCCACATAGTTCGGGTGAAATATTTTACTGGACAACAATGAGGGTTTGCCTCCAATGCTGACATCTCAATTTACATAACGTAAAGCTGGAGCGCTCAGGTTTGGGCAAAAAGCTGCTTGCTCTTCAAGATAAAAATAGGAAAACATATTGCAATTTAAGCTTTTCTCAAATTTTACTTTGGAGAAACAAAATCTAAGCAGTAGACTCAATTGTCTTTGTAAAAGAGCAGGAACCAACACCACCTTGCAGTTAACTAACCTAAAGCACAGACAGTGAACCCACCAAAGGCAGAATCGTGTGACTGGAAATCTACGTGGATACATTTCATAGCTTTATTCAAAAATCAATGTCAGAAACCTGTCATAGGAAACGGTACTTTTGAAGTCAGTTTAAAAAGCATTTCAGTAACAACAAAGGCAAAAGGTTCTTATTTGCTTATTTCTTTGATTTGAAGAGAGTGGACATGTTGACAAAGTACAATTGGAGGCCAAGGGTGGACCAACCTAGCCAAGAGGAACAAGGGTTAGAGAGGCAGGACGAGCGAAATAATTCACATGGCTCATTGCAAAATGATGCAAACGCAGGGCCTCTTGTTCATAAATTATTAAGAGTTTCAACATGGTGACAGAAGAGCCTTAAACAAAGCACGGGGCCCTTTCCTGACCGCACACCAGGTTAATGTGAATAACATTTATTTCTTATTTTCCACCAAAGTGAAGCTGGTGAGGTGAAGGAAGCAGTACTTGTGCCCTTTGTTTACGGTCAGTAATTAATCCATAAACACAGAAGGGAGAACTCTGTGTTGTGCTGGGATGCTAATGAGATGCCTATTTCTAGTGACAGGTAAGATAGGGTCTCAGAAGTGAGAACATACCACTCATAAAAGTAACAAAAAGTACCCTGAGAAGAACTCTGTGGGGTACCAGACGTCCCATGTGTTTCTTATGTCACAAAAGCTATTAGCACATTTGAAATGTAATAGGAAGTAGATAGTCCCTTTCTAACCACAAGGTATCCTGATCCTGGAATAACCTTAAAACACTTTATAGACACTCCATGTATGAATAGATGAAAAATGTTTTATACCAACCCTAATGTGTCTGAAAGAGGAGACGGTCTTCTTTCCACAAAATATAAAAGATAAGGATGAACATAATTTGTCTGATAGCTATTATAAGCCTGAGAACTAATATAAGACTGGATTCAGACAAATGCTTCATTTCCTATAAAATAACTTTGAAATAGAAGGCTCATTGCTTGGATCCTGGAAAATTACCAACATCTGTAGCTGGAATGTATTCGCGTTCATCGCAGATTTGCTGATCTGACCACAGAAAGGATGAAACACACCTGGGTCACAGAGACTTACCATGCTCCAAGCAATCACAGAAGCCCCTGCGGGTGTTCTGAAACAAGGAGCTGGTCTGGTGAGTGCGGGGATCCCCCGGGGCTGAACCTCAAATCACTTGCTTTCACCATTAGGAAAGAGCAAGTGTATAACTACCGTGTCCAAGCACAGAAGGAGTGTTTTCTTGTTTTTGTTTGTTTGTTGTTCTCCTCCCATAAGTTCTTTTGCATTCTCATAGGCATCTACAGACCCTGATTTATTTCTTCACTCAACTTCAATTTGCACATTTACAGTTAAAATGGCAGTACAGACGATAGAGTTCTCCTGACTGGTCATCGTTTTAAAAGTGTCCTATAAATGTGACCTCTTTAGTTTTATTTTATTTTTCTTTCCTGGATTACATTGGTTGATGATCTTAAATTTTGAATATATTATAGGCCTGAATCTTCTTCTTGCTCAGCAATAATGTGTATCAGTATATAGCACTGTAAACAAAACTCAATATTGAATACCTGGGTTTAGACCCTCTTAAAGTTGGTAATGTAATTACTTTCCTATAAAATAACTAAACATCCAAAAAGAATTCCAATCAAGCCATATGACCAGTGCAGTGAAACAAGAACATAGATATAATTTGCAGTTCTGAAAATCTCTCTCCAATTTTTCTGGCTCAGAGAAATTGTGTAAGTTCTTTTTCCTGGACATTACTATCTGTAATAGCTAATTTATGGCAACAATAGCTAATAATATATGACAAGAGATTAGTAAAATATGGGAATGAGGGCCATATTAGGCAGAGAAGAGGTTACTTTTGGGATATATAATCCATTTATTTACCTCAATTTAAATGGACCTGTGTCACAGGAAACAGTAACTTGCCCAGATTTCATTTGAAAGAAATTATATTGCTAATCCTTGACTGACTGTTAGAGGTGGCTAGGGAACTGAGCAGTCTTCAGCACTCCTTTTCTTCCTGAATGAATTCTAGTAATGCAGAACTCTGAACTTGGACTTTGTGACATGGGGTGTAAGTCCCAAAGCTGCCACTAATGTGCTATATACCCCTGGGCAAGGTACTTAAACAACCTGGACCTTATTCTCCTATAAAGTAAGCAGTATAAAATTTAAGAGGTTGAATCTGATGATAAAACAGAACTGGTGCACTAGTTCTAACATTCTTAGGGTTGTCCATTCTCATGTACAACACTGTTTAAAAATAATGCCATGAGAGTGCTTTCAAAAAATGAGGCGCCTGGTTATTTTTTTCCTTTGTACAGATTTGCCAGACTGCACCTACAAATCCAAAATGTTTCAGGCAGAACATGTAGTTTCCTCAGCCAATATAACCTTTCACCTCAGACTTCACGGAGGAGCTTTCTGAACATTCTAACCACCCCGCCCCGGGAAAAGAAAACAGTTTTCTTCATGACCCTGGCTTTGCAAAGCATTCATTCGATTATGCTCTAGCAGACAGTACTACATTTTTATCCCCAAATATTGGCAGGATAGTGACTTTTCACCAAGCACTGCCTTAGGGAGAAATGCTTGTCATTTTTTAGTCTTCTACCACCTGCCTCACCTCAAAGAATGATTGGTTTGTTTTATGCTAAAATTAAACACAATTGACTTAAAGTGCTCCATTTGAGGTCAAGAAGATATTTGTATTATAATGTCAAGTTAAAGCACCATCTTTCCACCTTAAGAATTTATTGAGCATCACATTTTTTCTCCCAGCCAGATTTTGTGAGGTATTTCATTTGTTCTGTCTTCCAAAGGATTCTGGAAAGTGAGTGTTTGGAGGTAAAATATATTCGTACCTTATAATGAACAAAATGTAAAACTAAAGCATTTAAATGCACAAACCTAGAAAGACAGCCTGCGAAGAGTTTACTAGAATGTTTTATGTTTTGATACAAAGTGTCAAGATTCCTTTGAGGTCCAAGATTCCATAATTTAGGAGAGAGCTCCCTAAAAGCTCCAGTCAACACTGACAAGGGCAGGAGAGACAAATAAATTCAAAGTTGATTAATCAGGTAGACAATAGTGTCAACAAATATTAGACATAGCACTTGCAAAGCCAGGAAGTGTGAAATGCAGTGAAGCTAAAACTCAAATCCAAATACAGCTACTCTGTGTAGAGCTCAATTAAGGAAAAATAGCTCGGTGGGAGAGTGCTTGCTTAGCATGCACAAAGTCCTGGGTTCAATCCCCAGTACCTCCATTAAAAAATAACAATAATAATTTAAAGGTAAATAACAAATAAACCTAATTACCTACCCCCAAACAAAAACAAACAAAAAAAGCAAAAAAAAAAAAAAAAAGCAAAAAAAACCTTTACCGTCTATGATTTCATTAAGTGCTCCCTTCTAGTAATAATGACAAATGAACAAAATTATAATCATGAGCATCTCAATTCTAAAAGAAACTGACATCACCATTACACACACCAAGGAAGCACTGGGCTTAGCAGAAAGCAGAAAGGTATAATTTTAGTATTCAGTAATTCCTGATCCAGATAATAGGAAAAGTATATATAGTTTCAGTTCTTTAAGTCAGACTAGGAATTATTTATTAAAAATGGCTCAAAAATATGTTTCAGGAAATTTTTAATCTATAAAAAAATCCCTGTTTTAATAGCTTTTAAAGCAGACTTGGTAATGTTAAGAGAATAAACTACACAGCAATGAAGCTCTTTAGTGAAGGTTATGCCATCTATAAAAGCAGGCAACTGTGATTTTTAGAAACTCACCAATAATGTTTTGTTGGTTTTCAAAGTGAGTTTAAAATCTAAACATAATTTTGATAATGTATCTGTCTAGACCATATCGGAAATTATGACTTTAAAGCAATGAGGTGGTTAAATGTGGTTAACATTTTATCATAGGAGATAGCTTTGCTCCCCATGATATGAAACTGAAGACATACTAAAAATAATGGTGACTATCAAGATTTTAAAAAATCTAAACCATATTTAGCATCCACATTCAATCCTCTCCAAAAAGAATATTAGCTATTACTATTACTACAAAATTCTTTGAGTCTTTACTATGTTCCTTATAGTGTTTAAGTGCTCACTTAATCCTCCTGAACTAGGTGGAATTATTATCCCAGGTTTTATACATACTTTATAGACGAGGAAACTGAAGTTCCACAAGATTAATTGCTCGTGGTAGTAAGTGACAGAGCTCAAACGGGAAACCAGTAAATCTGGCTCAAGAACCCACTTTCTTAAGAATCCTTCACTCAGAGTCACTCAAACTTCTGCCTGGAATTTTTATCTAAGAGTTACACTCAGTGAAAGCATGCTTCTTTTATATCTAAAGGAAACATTTTCCACTCAATAAAGACAGGATATAAAACTTCAACCGTTCTTAGAATGTGTTATTTGCCAAGAGTTAAGAGACTCAGCTCCTTGGAGCTACACCGGCAACTCCCTGAAGATCTGACCACATCACCTTCATGCTTGAACACCTGGACCTGATTCCTAATCTCTTAGAATAAAAGCCCCAAATCTTTAAGTGGCCTCTGTCACACTATTTGAAACCCTCCTCTTTGCTCACTGAAGAACAGCATTGCTTCCGTTTTTCAAAGGCAACCTCCTTCTGTCCTCAAGCCTTTTGCCCACGCCAGCTGTTTCCCATCTCATCTTTCAGTTTTAGCTTCAATGCCATGTCCAATAGAAGCCTTCCTTAACTGTCCAGAGGGTTATTCTTCTTTGTTTCACATTGTCATGGCACAGTAATTTTTCCCTTTGCATCACACACATTATCATTGAAACTAATTATCTGTATAAATACTTTGTAATGTTGGTCTTCTCTGCTAGACCAAAAATTTATGAGTGATTGTATCTGGCTGGTTTAGTGCTGTTGTCTTGTATCTGAAACAGTATCTAGGACATAGTAGATGTTCAGGAAATATTAAAGAATTAAATGCAAAACACTTCAAAATACAAACACCTTCAGAAAGTCTCTCTTTTATTCTAACACAACTAAGCATTGCTTTTGTATCTGCTGAAGTTAAGTCTGTCTCCAAATCAGAGTCACTATTTTACATACTACTGCCAGGTGAATGTCACAGTGCATCTCCAAATACTCACTATGACCTTCACTTTGTGTTTTGATTTGTTTTGGTAGGTGGGAATCGTGCTCTTAGCTTCAGCTTTTATGGGAACCAGTAGCAGCATAGCCAGTCCTGTCACTCACAAGGCAATGAGTAATCCTTGGTAGCTCACACCTAGCTGGGAAGTTTGTTAACGAGCTTCTACTTCCTTAAAACAAACACATACACATTTTTGTGCCAAGGCAGTGTTTCTTACCTGATGGTCTAGATTTTGTATCTGATGCATCTAGGTCAGCAATAAGAATCCAAATCTTTGTGGTCATATAATTACTTACTTCCTACGGATAGTGCTCATGGCCAAATACAGGTTGCTTTGAAAAAAACAAAACAAAACAAAAAAACACCCAGAAACAAGCTTAGAGGAAGATGTTAGTTTCTGGTACACAGGCCACAAAATCGGTCCCTCCCTCTCTAATTTTCATGATTTTCTGCCCAGTTAGCTAGAACTCAGTTTAGAAAAATGCTGTAATTAAGGGATTACAAATGCATGTTTTGAGGAACTGAGATGGTAGTTTCAGACTTCCAAATGGTTTCTTGTAAATGGTCTAAATTCATGACTTCATTTCCCAGAGTTTATAACCCCCCACCCCCAAAATACAGGTTGAAACACTAGCCTTTATTTGCAAATGGAAGACTAAAGCATGAAATAAGGGCCACACTGCTCAGTCGTACTATTCCATACATATGCAAATGAGGAACACTGGTTCCTAAATTCTTGCTTTTGCTTGTCAAGTTCTTTGCTGATTGCTACATTTTTCATTATATTTGACTTTTATAACATTTGCTTCATTTTTAACTGCAAAATAAAACCAAAATTTCCAGCCATGCCAGAGTCATGCCTTACTTTGAAAAGACTCTCATTTATTCATTTCATTCTACTTACTCCATTAGGAAAGTAACAATCAATCAGTTTAATAATTACAACAGTTCATTAGTGTGTTATTGAAACAGAAAAAAAAAAAAAAAAACCATGGGTCACCATTTTTAAGAACAAAACGACTTAAAGTTTTCTCAGACATCTTTTAGAAATAACACTATGGAAAATAAATGTGAAAGTGTTTGCAAATCATCAAGCTTCTTCCCCCAGAGCAAACCACTCACATCCCTGGTGATGCTCAAGAGACATCAGGGGACAAAATGAATCCAGGGAACAGTGTGGAAGCAAGTAAACACTTTTACAAAGGGACTGCAATGTAAGATAAAAATCTAATCGGTTCAGTTTTGTAAAAAAAAATCAAACACATTCCCTGTCCTCCCAGGTAATCAATTAAGCGAAAGCAGCACCCTCTACACTGTTTACCTCTGTTAAGAGAACAAGTCATTCCTTACTCAGGAAACTGCCCTGTCTTTTAAAAACTTTCTTGCCACTTGAAGTACAATGGAAACAAATACCTGAGCTCATTGAAAAAAAAAAAAAAAAAAAAGGAAGAAAAAAAAGACTTGCAAGATGTCAGGAAAAACCATATGATTCAGAACATACAGGTGGAGACCAGGCTTGTACAATGTGTGTAATGGCGTTGCTTCCTGCTCAGATCAGTTACCAACAGCCATTTCTGCAGGTATGTACAATATGCCCTATTTTTATCTGAAGATACCCCTTCAAGCAGCAGCAACAGACACATGCCTCCGCTGCATTCAAGAACATTATTTGGTGACCTCAGGGAGGATACAGAGATAAATACCACAGATCGTCTACCCTCCAAGAGTTTCCAGCCTAGAGACTGAGAGAGCAATGAAGGAAGCAGTAAGAAAGAGTTCAGAGGAAGCAGGAGTTATTCTGAATGGGGGAAGGGGTGGCATCTAAGACATTCTTAAGGGTGAAGCAGTCCCCCACCCCAGCAAGGCCTTAAAAACTGGAAGGGATTTGACCTGAAGATAAATAGGTTGGGGGAGGGGGGCAGTAGGTTGGGAGCATAGAAGGAAGGCAGGGAAAGTGACTTCTCGGAATTCTCGCTAGTCTGATTTTCAGGCTTCCAAGCACTTTGGGATTCTCTACTGAGATAATTTCCCAGGCCTAAGGCTGATTATGGGCTTTCTGCTTTATCCAGTGTTACCCTTTCTCTCTGTGTAGAGCTTGCGGTGTCCTCAACTGTAGTCTGTGACAGAGTCTCACATGGTCTATTGCAAAGTAATCAAGCCATTCCCAAAACATCTGATGTTGCCCTTTGAGAGGGTAATGGTTTTCCTTTTAATTCTGATTCCATCAAGAGACTGACACTAATCCAGACTGATTTGAGTAAACAGGGCATATTCCCCTATTGTCTCTGTGATCTGAGAAAGAATGAACTTGAGAAAGATCACTGCCTGGATTGGAAGTGGCCCCTTTGGGTGTTTTGTGCAAGCTTGAAAGGAAAAAGCAAATGCCTGTGCAGAGTTCTTTCCAAGGCAGGCTCTCTTTGGGGGTGGTAATTCTCATAGGGGTATTACACTAAACTGCACCTATTAGTGGCTTTAGCACCAATGAGAAAGTAGAGCTATTTCTTTTGTAGTGTTTCCAGAAGAGCTGACGAGAGTGTTTTATAAATTTCCGCCTCTGGCAACACACCACAGCTTGACTCAAAATCCCCTCTTTCAGCTTTTATACAGAAATTTTTTTTTCTCTTCTTTTTCCATTGCAGACAAGATGGACTTCAGATGCCCAGTTTTGCATAAGATACCGGTGTTCACTCTACACACAGGCACTGATATTCCAAAAATGTTTTATTGTTGCCAGTTACTCCCTTCCCTAGAACGCACGCGTGCTACACCTTAACACCAGTTACTGAATTTTAAATTGACAGATAGCTATTATCCGGAGAAGCTCTCTCAGAATTTACATGGCAGTGAAATTCTACTTTGTCTTTGGAAAAGAAACGAAAACAGAATGTATAAAGTTAGTCATTATCAAACATGAAATAAACTTAGCAATAAACTTAGCAATAAGAAATTTCTAAGATTTTGAGGGAACAGAAAATGGAAAGGAGTGCTTTGGGGACAGGACAGGTGTGCTCTACTACCAGATCAAATAAAAACACCCAATGCAGGGATGTATGAAGTACTGCTTCTGCAAAGACTCTGCAGACACTTCAGGTAACTACTGTTTTTCTGCAAAGGAGGTTGTACAGCAATGTGGTAGTTTGTGAAACTTCACTGTTTCCCCTGTTTTTGTCAAGTTAAAAGCAGAACAAACCACATTTCAACATTGGATATTTTTAAAATTCACTCTGTTAGTAGAGGGTTAGTGGTGTGGTAGGGACAAGAAAGGAATGAGATACGAGCTTGGATATCCCCCCATTTCTCATAGAGCCTCCTTCTCCCTCCTACCCACACCCTTTGCCTTTAAATCAACCACTAAGCTTCCTGCCCCCTGAAGCTCCCCTCACCGACCCCACCATTATCTCTCTAAGTGCCTATATTTTCTTCCTGGGTGAGATGGAAGTGATGCAGGAAGTTGTGGAAGGAGACAATGCTAATATTTAAGTAAAGATTTGTCTTCCCCCAATATTTCTGTTCAAATCTTAAATGAAAAGGCGGATCCTTGTCCAAAGTGTAATTTGAAAAAAAGCTATGGTAACGATTCTTTTAATTTGATGCCCCAAGATACTGAATTTTTATTGTTGGTGATTTTGGCTAAATTTGGGGGAGGGGGCTGTTTGATTCTTAAATGATACATTCATATTTACTTCTGCTCTGATATTTCCCCGTTGGGTTCTCATCTTAAACAAATGTCGCACTTGGCATATTGTGTCACATTTAGCTCCAGAATTACTATCTGCTTTTAGAGCAGTGACTGGAGCAGAGTTTTCTCATTCTGAATCTAAGATGACTATTTAATAAATAAAGTTCCTCCTCATTAACAGAGAATTTTGTTCCCAGTTTTAAGAATGTAATTAATTACCAAGTCTTTACAAGAGTGAGACACTGCATCTGTCTCTACAGAGGTCTAAGGAATGGGAACAGGAAACACTTAATTTTCCCCATACCAAGCAAGCATTTGGGTGATTTTTCTCCCTTCCTGCAGGATTGACACGTGTCCCTTCTAGAGCATGTAGATAAAGTTTTGAATCTCAGGTTCTGAACACTGCCCATACTTTCAAAATACGCATGGATTCTAGCTCGTAGTGAGACAAAAGCCTTTACCATTTTTTTTTTTTTAGCTTTCCACTTTGACATACCTATTAAATATAGATCAGTATTTAAATCAATATTCTCTTTGCAAGTCAGTATATCATGTGCTTTCATTTGGTCCTATGCAGTTGTTCTTTGTATTTCTTAATTAATTTTCTGTCTTCTACCCAGAATGACCTTCCTTCCTTCCCCCTGTGGCTAAATTCTGGTTCTCAAACTATGTGAAATATTACCTTCGTCATGAACAGTTTGACCCATTTCATGGTCTTGGAGAGCCTTTGGTGTCTCTTACCATATTCTGTTTTATACCAGAGTCACTTATGAATACCTCATATACACACTAGGATTGTGAATTCTCAGAGGCCAGTGGCTGCAACTTTGTTATTTTTGCTTTACTTACAGTGCCCAGCACCAGCACCATGACTGCACTTAATTAGTTCTCAGTAAGTGTCGAGCTGTAAGGAAATGCTTTTTTTTGTAAGGGAAATAATCTAAATGATTTGTGGTTGGGATAGGAAAATCACTGTAACTAGTTTACAGCCAAATATATACTACCTTTTTTGGGGTGGAGGGAGGTTGGGGAAAATACTGAAATAAACAGTGGGTCTTTATTTATAGGATGACTATATACTTTTATCTTCTAAGCGGAACACTTTTGAAAGAAAAAGGGGTGCTATTAATAATTAGATTTGAACAGCATGTGTAAATAAGGACAAACCAAGACCAGTGGGTCCCAACTTATCTATGGCAGGAACCACAGCTGTTAAAAAGAGCTATGGGCAGAGAAAACAAAAGTTGCATGAGACTTTGGAAATGATCCCTTTCTGCCCCTCCAAAGGCTCCAGAGACGTGACGGATGTTCTTGCAAAGCAAGCAGCCAATGTGCAATGCAGAGAAATGCATTTTTATACTCGTAGGCAGTCCTGAACAAAGGCAGTTACCTTCCCCAAGTGCACCCTAGTACAGCTCCAACTATACCATTACTCCATTTGAAATTCTTCTGGGGTTTATCATTGCCACTACAGAGAACGTGTCATGGCACTCCGTGAGCCACTCTACCTTACATTTCTGCCTTTACTTTCTATTTTCTAATTCTTTCATACTTCCAGTTCCATCAGAACTAGTTGGCATTTCTGAGTACACCAGTAGTCACCCCACCTCTGCTGATGCTTGCTGCTTCACCCGAGATCCTCCTTCTCGCTTCTGTTTCTAAAGCTTTAGAAAGTCCTACCTGTCCTTCTGAGAGTAGCTGCATCACACAGATACAGGTGGACTTTCATGATCCTCCTGCTTCAAGGTTCTTTCTCTTTGATCCTTTATATTACCTTGCTCACACTTCTCATATGACACTAAAGATCTGTCCTCTATTATAACTGTCCTGTATCTATTCATTCCCCCAGGAACTGTAAACTGTACAACTGTGTCTTACTTGGTTGCATTTATTTAAAAAGAGTAAGTCAGTCCTTTTTCTAACCTAAGTTTCTCCTCCTCAATAATATTCTTCATGAATATTGATACATTTCGACTTACTTAAAAGGTATAAGTGCAAATTATAAAATGTTTACAGAGTTAACCCACTAATAAGCTACACTTCCCTGTTACTTTGTGCCTCCAAATTGTGTTTTTAGGAGAAGATTTGGAATGAAATTTATCCCTTAACCCTTGGATCAACTGTTGTAACTTGACACTTCAATGCATTCTCTTTCAGAACCCAAATCAACTCTCCTATGGAATATCCTTCATAGGCAACTCATTCCACTAAATTGGCACTGGACAATACTGCTGTATCAGTCATCTAGTCATCTGACTTTTTTCTCATAATGTATTCAAAAGAAAATTCTGAGTCCATTGGCCTTGGAGGAAGTTTCATCTTCAAGATAGTAAGACTTTAACGGAAATAACCAAGTTATTTTCCACTGAGGTGTCTTTTAGGTGTCTGCTCTTTCTTACTGACTGACATAAAACAATTAGGCATTGAAAATGCAGTCAGTGGAGGAAAAAGTTTAATTTCATACTGTTACTAGGAAGAGGAGGATTTTCACCCATCCCCCCCAACCCCACCAGCACAGATTCCCTCCCAAAGCAATTAAACGCACCTCAGTGAAAGCTTGGGTACATTTATGGTAACATATTTCTCAACTGTTTGACCCATATCTTTCCTTGATAAACAGAAAATCTCATGACTTCAAATACATACTCTCGTACTAGGGAGAGTACAGACTCTTTAATTCCTTATATGCTATTGTCTAGGAAAGTTTTAGCAAACTTTGTATTCAGGAAATACTAAGTAGTTTGATGGAAGAGCAACCAATATATTTTTTTTAACCAGCCATTCATTCACCCTTCCTACTGCACTCTCCACACCCCCATCGGGGATCACTGCTCTTCTAGAAAACAAAATAAACCAAACATGCTTTTTTCCTTATCTAGGTAAAGGAAAAGTGATTTATTATCACCGCTCATTTTTCCAATAGTAGTGAAGGAAAGTATGATCTGTGATCTGTGATCTAAGATCTCTTTCTCCCAGTCCCCTCTGGGCTTGAGGGCAACCACTCTGTAAAACACGTAGTGCATCTGCACAGCCGCAGCTGACACCTCGGCTGCGTCTGCAGCTTCTGCTCCTGACCCACAGCGGATTTCACCTACCCTGCTACACATCTCAGACGCAGCACAGCACGGGAGAGCTAAACATGCTACGTCTATTCACTATAAAGAGAAAAACCACTCCCATGGGAGACACCTGTGATTCAGCCCTTGGAAACGGTATTGGGAGAGGAAAAGACTATTTCCCTTGCCAAGGAGGTCACTTAACTGGCAATGACCAGGACTCCGAGAGCTCGCACTGCTGCCTCAGCGCTTTTCTTCCCCCTCACATCTCGATTTGCACATCAGTTCCTTCTGTAAACGTTTTTGGAGCACTTACCATGAATCACAATAGCCCTTTTAAGAGTGTCTTATATCCCTTTTGGTACTGAAGAGAAAAAGGTTAAGTAAATGGGACTCATTTTTATAGCTTTAGCTCTCTCAGCTACAGAAAGAGGAATCCTTAACCTCGATGTGTAAAATGAGGCGTTCCAGCACATGAGCCTTGAAGCCCTAGAGCAGCGTATCCCATTCACCAAAGTACCTTTCATCTTCATACAGAAGCCCAGATGGGGATTTTTAATAAAATGTCATCCTTTTAGGGAGGAGTCTGAGACTCTCTCTCTGTCACACACACACACACACACACACACACACACACACATTGAACCAAAATTTGATCTGTGAAGAATTTCCTTTCTTTGGCGCCTCACTCTCCTCTCCATGTCCGAGACCAGACCCAGAGGCTGTGTGTGCTTGCTTGAGGCCTCTTCATTGTGACCTAAGGGTGGAACCTTAAGTCGTGCCTGTTACATCCTGCTCGCTCCTTTCTCCTCCCTTCCGGACCCTTTCCTGTTCAGTTAACAGTTTCCCCAATTCCAGCTCTGCTTGGGGGAAAGCTCTGGAAAGTTGTGGAAAAGGAGAAAGAGGAGGAACAGTGTTCTTCTGTTGTTTTTCAGTTATCAGTCCAAGGAAGTTGCTAGCAAAATAAATTTTAAAATTATTTGAAATCAGAGAACAGGTTTTTGTTTCCTGACAGTTTTCACTCTCTCTAGGAGCAACATAACTTTTTATTCTTCATCTGCCCAATTTTTTTTTTAACAATTCTTGGATAATAATCATAAATGGCTGATTCTGCACTGACAGTTAGTTACCAATAAACGTTATCTGAAGGCGCATGCTAAAACATTGTAATTTTGGCAAGAAATTCCTGGATTCTTCAGGACCCTGTGGTCCCAGGCATTGCATATACCTAGACATAGACCTGCATTTCTACAAAGGACTAGATTTCAAAACACAACTCCCTGCACAAAAGAGAGCCAGTCTTGAGCAACTGAACGGAAATGAAGCCACGAAGATAACTCAGGAGACACACACTAGCAGAAGGGTATAAAAATCATGATGGAGAAAGACGCAGGAGGGTAGAGAAATTCCGCCATATTTTTTCATCGGCATCCTCTGTGTTCATGAGCAGCATTTTAAGAGAACACAGACAGCTGCTACCTCTCGAGCACTGACCACACGTTACCTGAAGTTCTGAAGAACACAGACTCATATAAAGCTATTTTCTTTAACCATGAGGAGGCCATACGTCCACGTACAGCATGACTCCTTTGCCTCTGTAAAAGCCACTCACTCCTACAAACACCTTCTAATCACTGTTTTCGTGCGTTGTTTTTTGTTTCATGAGAAATTGCCATTTCTTTCCACTTTGTATCAGCTTCATACTTTTCTTACAGATAGCGCTAACCCAACTGTGGCTTCTACCGTTTTATACTTAGACACACACAGATCCCAGCCTGCTTGTAAGTGACCGTGCGTGAAAGAGCTGCTGAACAAGCACAAAGTCACATACACTCTGAGCGGCAGAACATTTTTTTAATGCTTAAAACTGGACGACATCGGATTCAAGTTGAAACAAGATAATCATAAAAGTTACCTCCATTTAAAAAAAAAAAAAAAAACAACACAACTGCTTGGTAACATTTTAAGCTAACTCACAATATTAAAGCCAAACAAGAAACTCAAGTTTCTCCACTGAGGACAAGCCAGCCTGCTTGAATGTTTTAAAGGAAAATAGGCACTTCCTTTTCCTTCTGTAGATAACTCGATATTTCCCCTGCTATATTTACACAGTTCAGGTGTCTGGGCAATAGCATGGTCAATGGGAGAGCAGGCCCTGCTCTGCAGCCCGCTGGGGACGCCTCCTTGTGCCGTCCGCCTGGAGTCCTATGCACTTTGTTTTGATTTGTGAGGAGCTTGATTTCAGTGCTACAGTCTACTTTCCAAGCATTCACCTGCTAGCATTTTCAACAGAAACGCTGAACTGCCTCTCTCCACACTGCACACCCCCCCCACCCCTCCATCTGATTAGTGTCAACACAGCTGCCCTATTCTGAGGAATGTAAACTAATATTGTTGTTAGACCTCCCTCAACCTTAGGAAACTTCCTCAAAGCATTACAGTCTCTTCAGGATGTTTTTTTCTTATCCCTCTGCTCAGAGATTTAAATCCCTGAGACAAGCTTGTTGAGGAGGAATCAGGGAGGCGAACACCAATTCCTTAAATAAAATCCTATCTGCTAGGATCTACATTTACATGTATGCATGCATGAATATTTAATAATGCATCACCCCAGAATAACTCTGTCATTATAGAGGGAAAGTCGAAATCAATCACCAGATAACAGACACCTTAGTGAAGTCCCCTCAGGATCTCCGTGGGTCTCTGGACTGACAGAATTCAAAATGAAGTCGGCTTAAAAATCTCACCTGGTTATTTCGCAAAAAAAGCTTCATTTGCTTTTAGGATGAAGTCTGGAGAAAGAACTGAGAACTTAACTGAGACAAAATCAACTAATTTGTCTTACTGGTACAAGAATACCCAACAGAGGAGTCATTTCAGTGGATCTAACAATGTGATCTGTCTCTCACAGTCTGTTCTATACAAAGTGATTTTACAAACTCCTAAATATCAGGCTTCTTCACATACATAACATCACCCAGAAATTTTTCTCCTCCCTTTTCTCCTACTGTTTCATCTTCTACTCATTAAAAAAAAAAAAAAATCTAATAGTCACCGCAGAAAACATTAACCAAGAAAAAGAGATTCCTATACACATTTTGCCAAAACATTACATTGGTGACCGAGAACCACAAATATGTAAGCTTTTATGTCAAAAAATAGAAATGAAATAGCATCTCTAAATGGAGTGCCAAAATCTGAAAGCCTTACCTCACTAAATTGAGTCTGGGCATTGTTTTCCAGGTACAACATGTTAGCTGTAAGATTGATCAATGCCGCTGTCCTCTCTTCTGGCTCCAGGATTTTGCCAACCCCCCCACCCCCTCTGAGACCCTTACAGTAGGAGTCTACTAGGAAGATAACAGAACTCAAGTCCCTCTCTCTTTCTGTCCCTGTACATAATTTTAGGTTCCCTGATATATACCCAACTATAGGCATGAGGGGCGGGACTCTTCTCTTTACCTGTCCAATCCATCAACTTCCACCTGGACTCCTCCACTCCAATGGAGTGAGGCCTCTCCCATCTCATTAAGTAGTTAGAATTCCTTATCACCAATCTTTAAAAGAAAAAGAAAGAAAGAGAGGGGGAAAAAAAAAAGCAGGAGAGAGACAGACAGGTAAAACTTTCCCTTGTCTCTTTCATAAGAAAGTGCACTCTCTCCTGAAAACAAAATCTCCCCAAACAAACCACAAACCGTGCCACCACCAGGACTCACAGAAGGCGCTTCAGAAAGTTATTTTACACTCTGCAACTGAAAAGTAAAACTTTAGAGAAAGCTGTTGGAAACTGTTTTTTGTTGTCTTGTGTTTAACCTAGATGTGGAGTTGCCAGAAAGATTACACAAAGTCAGAAATTTGGGGAAGATACTCAAATCCATGCTTCTGTGTCCTGAACGTAAAAATTGAAATCCCCTGCCTGATAGGCGAAGCGTTTTCAGCTTATTCTCCCCAGAGAAATGCCAGTGGTTTCATACAAAGCTATGCCAACATAAACTGCTTGATTGTTTAGAGCCTGTTTCAATAACAATTTAAACCATTGGTCCCGCTAACTTGTAAAAACAAACAAACATCTATATTATGTACAGGAAACAGAAATCCTGGGAAAAGTGCCCATTTTTTTTTTTAAAGCCCTTGGAAAAACAACAACAAAAAAAAACCTGCTTCTTTCTATCATAATTTCTTGAGACGTGGAATCAATACCATAGCTTATCTATTTGAATATTTATTTCCTCTACCGTATCTAGTATCTAGTTTTTATTAATGTTCAAAGATAATATTTTTTATAAACAGGTAATAAATTACCAATGGAAAGAATAAATCTTAAAATGTGAGAAACCAAATAGCTTTTGCCTTAAACATATATTTACATAAATATATAGCAACATTCATATTGAATCTGGCCTTGCTTGCCATGATTTAGAGAAGATGAAGTGTACCCTGATGGTGATTGTGCGATTCACTAAAATATGCTCATTACTCTTGAGTACTCTATGTAATTCAGTTAGATTTATATCTAAACACCACTCCTCGACCCACATTTGGGAAGCCAAATTCCCACTGTCCTGCCTGAAAGTTACAACTGGCCAAGATATCTCTAAGAGAATATTTAGATTTCTTCTAAAGCTTGGAAGATTAGAAGAAAATTAGAAACCAGGATAGAATATCAACTTTAAAAATAAAGTGTGCAAATACATTCGTGACTTGGGATGTGCCTCCTCTTTACTTCACTTTTTGCATCCATAAATATGCATGCACATAAAGAATGATATGACTATGGTGTGATATTTATTTTAAAGACTCTAAGTTACTGGTAGGAATGTTTCTTTTTTTTTTGCAAAAAATAATTCAGTAATATCATTTGATCACAAGTGTCCAGGAATATGACAACACTGTAGTGCTACAAATTTATAGCAGACGTGATGTTCATTTCCTCACTGAATTATTGGGAAGATGGCCTCTTACTACCTGTAATTAACCAGATAAACACTGGCTACAAGGCCAAAAAAGAAAAAAAAGAAAAAAAAAAAGAAATAACTTGCAAAACGCAATTTAATTACACTATGTGTTTAAATTCAACACCCACTGACAGCTTCCGAATCCATAGCAGAAAGCAGATAGCTGTTTCCCTAATGCTGTGCTCTATCCCAGTGGTTCAAAAACTTGGGTGACCCTGAGAATCATCCAAAGTGCCTGTTTTTTTTTGTTTGTTTTTTTGGGGGTTTTTTTGGTGGCTGAGTAAGCCTTGGTAATAGTTCATTTATTTTATTTTATCTTTTAATTTTTGTTATTGAAGTATAGTCAGTTTACAATGTTGTGTCAATTTCTGGTGTACAGCATAATGTTTCAGTCGTACATACACATACATATATTCCTTTTCATATTCTTTTAAAAACAGACTTCTATACCTGGCCTCAGATCTACTGAATAAGACTTTCCAGGGAAATGGGCCCCACCTCTGCATTTTCGAATGAGTCAGGTTTGGGAGTCTGTCTGGAGTAAATGCTATTAGCACAACTGCCCAGAATGTCACTACTGGATTCTTTGTCACACTAATAAATTAGTGTCACCATTTGAACTAAATCTAGGACTCACAGTTTTAGACATTGATGATATTCTATCAAAATGTAAGCAAAAATCTTTCTCAAAGTCAGAAGATTCCCAGCAGGATTTGATGGATAAAAAAAAAAATCAAATTCTTTCTATCTACCTGTTTAGCTTTCAGCATGTGCAAGACTGACTGTGCTCTCTATGTAACATGTCTACCAAGATTCCAGACGCAATGGGAGATGTGTACATCTTACATACATATAAGATATGCTGTGTCTGCTAAGGCTCCTTGTGTGTTTTGGCAACTTGAGGGGAAGGAGCACTGGACTGGGGGTTACGGGAGTAACGATGAGATATAGCAACTGTTCCCAACTCTGGGCCCTCAGGGCAAGTTACTTAACCACTCTGAATTCAAGTTCCTCATCTGTGAAAGGAGAGGCAGAACTAAATGATTTCTAAAGACCATTACAAAGATAAGAGTCTCTGCCCAGAATTCATGAAAGTAATTTAGAGGATTATTCGCATTTCTCTTCTTTTACTTGGATATTTGTACCTCAATCTGCTCATCTCTGAACTGTACAATGAAGCAGTTGAGCTGCACAGATAATAAGATGCTTAAATGACATAAAGAAAAAGGAACAATGCATTGGGAGTAGGGGGAAACCTGTGTTTTTTGCTTTGAGATATCCTCATAATAAATTTACTAATAACTACTAATCCATTTACATTTGAATTCAGCACAAACATTTCCATAAAAGAACTAATTAAAACACATCTGATAATGTCTGATTCGAGAACAGGAGTAAATATCTGGTGTAAATATCATGTATTTATTTAAGCAGGAGGTGACAGAGAAGCAACCGTTCCCTGTACTTGCCACGCAACAATGCTTATCTTGGATCTCAAAGGTTTACTAATGTGCATTAATTTTCCTAACAACCTAGTGATGTACTTAAGTATTATTATCCCCATTTTGCAGATAAAGAAACCAACTTGAAGATCTTACGTGGGTTTCCCAAGTCCTCAGGAGTCAGAACAACTTTATTTAACTTTACTTACAGCTCCTAATGTTTCATTCTCAGCCATTTCCCTCAAATTCCTCAAACCTTCATGGGCTCAGAATCGGGAGTCAGCCCTGTCTCCTGGATGCAGATGCCACAGCTGCAACTCCAGTGCATTGGAAGCAGAAGTCATTCAGGATGTAAGATTTAACACATATATTTTACTGGAATAATACTGTCAAAATTTTGTTGAATATTCTTCTTAACTGAGATTTGCAGATACTAATATATATAAAACAGATAAACAACAAGTTCATACTGTATAGCACAGGGAACTATATTCAATATCTTGCAGTAACTTCTGGTGAAAAAGAATATGAAAACGAATATATGTATGTTCCTATATGACCGAAGCATTGTGCTATACACCAAAAATTGACACAACATTGTAAACTGACTATACTTCAATAAAAATATATAAAAAATAGTTTCATAGAAGCTCTTTATAGATTAGAGATATTAATCCCATATCATAAGTGTTGAAAATATTTTTCTGCTGTGTGTTTGACTGTGTGTGTGTGTATGTGTATGAATATGTGTTTCTGGTGTTTCAAACTCATATATGGTTTTATGGTTTGCTTTTTGGTGTAGAAGAATTCTAATTTTTTCCATAGACAAATTTATCATTTTTCTCTTATGATTTATTACTTTCCAGAGATAGTTTCAAAGGCCTTTGCCAGCCCAACGTTATAAAATCCTTCAGCCATATTATCACTTCATATTATTATGGGGTTTCGAATTTTTTCACATGCAAATCTTTTAACTTTCTGGAATTTATATTACGGTGAGAATCAAATGAAGAGCCACTCCTACCCAAAATATATAATTCATCTTCATCATTTTATTGAATAATTTTTTTACTCTCTAATTTGGCATGTAATTTATAATATACCAAGTATCAATGGCCTGATTTTAAATCTCTATGTGAGAAAGTCAAGCAACTATATATATCTTTGGCACACAGGAAGTATTTGAAGTTCTGAATCCACGCTATGTAAGGTTGGCTAGGGAATAACAGGGTACCTAGAAAAATCTTGAAAGTTAAAAATGGAAGCAATTTTATCTCCCAGATCCATGTCTGCCCCCTATGGCTGGGGTAAGTATAGAGAATAGGGAAATGGTTGTTTCAAGAAGCCATAAAATGGAGTTAAGTGTTTTCGTGGGTTCCCTCATGAAGATCCTAGTTCTACTGAGTTGAGAGAATAGTGAAGTCAGAAGAGGCTTGGCTAAATTTGGTAGGATTAGGTAATCATTTATTAAGGTAAACAAAGACTGGTGGCTTGTTTTTATAATGGCAGTTGAGATTCCAAGAGAGAGTATATACCTTGTTCTAAACGTCTCAACCCTCTATGCTTTAACCAAAAATTTACCTGAATGAGGTAGAAAAATGAGTATCTAGCAATATCTTCACATTATCCACTCCCTCTGCAGACCCTCGCCATCAGTTTATCTTTTCTAAAGGACAGCTATGATCATGTCACTCCTCAGAATGCATCAGTGCCAACGGGACAGAACCAACTATTTCTATAGGCACTCAAGACCCTTCTACACCTCAACACAGGCCGGTCGCAGGCTGCCCTCTCAGCCTTATCACCCCTGTAGTCCATGCTGCTCGCTACCTGCTGGCCCCAGCGGATATTTCTGCTCCTCTGCTCAGTCTGGTCCTTCAGGTTGGAAGGTCTTCATTCTCTTTACTTGAAAAATTGAAGCATTTTCAGATTCTTTAAATGCCTCCTTCATGAAGAGTTCTCCAATTCCCTACATGTTCAATCTTATCCTATTTTACATGAATGTATATAAAAACAATAATAAAACACTACCTCACAGTGCAAAAATTTGTATATTTGTCTGTCTCTGCCACTGGGCTATGAACTTTGGAGGTCAGAATACATTTTTGTTCATCATATCACATTTTATGTCAAAAAGCTTGATGAATGTAAGTTCAATTAAACAATTTAATTCTATAAGAAAAAAACTACAAACTTGAACTATGGACTCTTTACTCAAAGTATTTATTATGACACGGATGCCTTTCCTGTAGGAATCAGGGTACAGCACCTAATTACAACAGAAGAGAGAGAAAAATGATACTTTAACCCAAGGACAGTACTTCAAACCTTCAATAATTATTTGTGAAGAAGGAAACTTGTCAGCATGGTAAGCCTGCAATAGTCAAAAGCGGCTGGGGTTTTACAGAGCACGTGTGAAAGTCAAGAAATGTTGGGACTTTCCAAGTTGCTACAGCACAAAATCAATTAGATCATTTTAATATCAGCCACCAAAAAACTCAAAGGATGACCAGACCAGCAGGGCACACTGGTGACTTTCAGAGCACTAATCTTTCCCAAGTTAAGTGATTTCCTTCCTTTCTTGCTCCAGATAGGTGAGAAGAATTAGCATTTGTAGAAGTTATTGAAGGTCACTAAATTAATTCACCGAATCAATTCTCTCTTAAGTCTAAAGCTAAATTCTCAAGCAAGATAAAAGGTCACATCCATTTTAGGGTCGCTAGCCAGGCTCTAAAAGATGATTAAGCTTTCTAGGTACAGAAGGGGAGACAAGTTCTGTCCTAAATCGTACAGATGTACTCAAGCTATACGTATATATATTTTTATTTTTGTAAAGCTTCAAGTGAAGGTAAAATGGTGGACAGTGTTTAGATTCTCTCTTTGTATATTTTACTAGTCAGATACTCTTCAAAGGACTTTCTATATATCAAACTCATTTAATTCTCATAAATTATGAGTATGATGTGTGTACTGTTATTACTCCTATCTTACAGATGAAGATGAAGACACTGAGATGCTCAATGTTGAAATCAAGATTCAAACCTGTATATTTCTACCCCCAAATCCACACAGACACTGTGCTGTAGGGTTAGACTGTGTCTTCATTTTCATCTCCCTCCCACATATTTATCCCTCCTCCGCTGTCATGTCTGTAGCAGTCCTACAGCTCATTTACCAGACATCCCACTCTATAATTATAATAACAGCATTTTAACCACTTCCCTGGATTTAGATAGTGCCTTACTTATAAAGGGATCCAAAACAGTCCAAAGCAAATATGTATACATATGGAAAAAGATAAGATCATTTCCAATATTGTCTTTAATTTGCATTTTAAAATTTTAGAGTGCAAAAATAGTGTGATATTTAGAGACAAAAACTAAAAAATAAATATCACCTGTAAGCATAACACTCATAGAGCATTACTGTTAAAAGTTTCCATGGTCTTTCTGCTATGGTTATGTATGTATTCTGTAAGCAAAATTGGATTATATCCAATATATAATTTTTTAGTTATCATAGTACTAAGAGCATTTTCCCATGTTAAGTATTCCTACAAGTAAAAGCACTGGGTCAAAGGTTATGAACCAAGTTACTTGACAGGTACAGAATCAAGTTAGTTTCCAAAGGGCTGAATCAAATTGCATTTGTGTGAGGATAAGAACCACAGTGTTAGAATAATGTTTTCCAACTTTACAAGCGAAAAATAATTTTTCTTATTTTAATATGAATCCTCTTGATTGAGAGCATAATTAAACATATTTCAATGTGTTCATTAGCCCTTTGCATTTCTTCTTTGAACCACCTGTTAATGTCCTTTGCTTTCTCCTCCAATCCCTACCCTATTAGAGCAGTAGTGTTTTCCTCATTAATAAAGATATTACCCCTCTTTCAAATATGTCACATATTTTCCAAGTTTATTTATTTTTTAGTATTATATATATTGAAAGAGAAATTCTGATTAGTTTGTTACATAAAAATGACTTCTTAGCCATTTATCCTCAAACCTAGAGTTAACCACTATTAAAATATTGGCATATTCTCTTCCAAAGATATGTATTCCATACACGTCTGTGTGCTTTAAAACTGAATATATGATAATATATATTAAGGCTATATTTTATTAAATATGTATATATGTAATAAATACATACATATGCTTATTTTTTAAATATAACCTGTTAATATGATTACATACTCAGGTCATTATACTCAGGTATTTTTATTAAACCCTGTGTTTTTAAATTGCTATATAGTCCTATTGAATTAAGTTAGCCATTAATTGGCATTCAATTTGTTTCTATTTTTCTTTAACAATATAATTTTAAAGCAAAAAAGTACTGTACTTTTTATTAAAATACATTATTAGAAGCTGCATTATTTGATTAAAAGATACTAAAATATTTTAAAGGCCAATAGATACTACTAAAGTGATTTCCAGATATTATACCAGTTTATGTTTAAACCATCAACGTAAAACAGAGCTCACCCTATCACAACATCATTAGCAGCTACAATTATCTTAAATACTTTAGTATTTTAGAGTGAAAATATACAAACAAAATGAACTTTCTCCTATTGCTATTATACATGATTTATTAAAGT
Organism: Camelus ferus; assembly: GCF_009834535.1. NCBI lineage: Eukaryota > Metazoa > Chordata > Mammalia > Artiodactyla > Camelidae > Camelus > Camelus ferus. Next base: position 66,801,856 of record NC_045696.1, read on the forward strand.
GAACATACTCATCTCCATCCCCATTAACTGGTCTACTTTGGAAAGTGCATATTTTAAATCAAACCAACCTATATTTGAATATTGGTGTGCTCACTTAGCTTCTTTGAATCTTCATCTGTAAAAGCAAAGTATCACCCTATGTTATAACATTTAACTTCCTAACCAACCCTATAGCAGTGATTTCAGTACACTTTTATTTCTCATATCTGTTGTTTTGGACATGCTACTAAATACCTTCTAAAATTCTTATTTTTTAAACACTCAATTTTCTAATATTTCAATAGATGGTCTGATTAAAACTATATTTCATTCTTTTTTATGACTGAGTAGTATTCCATTATATATATATGTGTCTGTGTGTGTGTGTGTGTATACACACATCACAACTTCTTTAGCCAATCATCTGTCAGTGGACATTTAGGTCTTGGCAATTGTAGATAGTGCTGCTATGAACATTAGGGTGCATGTGTCTTTTCAAATTAGAGTTTTCTCTGGATATATGCCCAGGAGTGGGATTGCTGGATCATATGGTAAGTCTATTATATACTTCAATCAATCAATAGTGAGCTTAAAAAAAAAAAGCCTCTATTTATTCCTCTCCTTTTTACTTACTTCCATATCCTCCAAGCAGCTGCTGCCACAGTAAGTGGTCATAGACCACACGGTCAATTGCCAGCTTGGAGGATTGAGAGAGCACTAGAATCAACAGTAGAAATCTGGGGTCCAGGTCTCAACTCTAATTTCGAGTCAGTCCTTTTTGTTAAGTGGATGGATAATCAACAAATAATCGCTCAAGCTAACTGCATAACACATCACCTTTCCTTCTGTTTCCATACTGGGACATACTTCAGTATGGTACCAGCTTTTAAATAATTCACCCTGGCCTAAAACCATAGGGAAGTCAACCCACCTTGTCTTTAAGGATCATGTGTAAATGGTATTGTCCCAAGAGTCATGCACTCTGGGTTACATTCTGGCTCTGCCAGCAAACTGATTACATTACCTGAAGCATGGCACTTCCCTGTCCATCTTGCAGTTTTCAAATCTGTTAATTGGACTTCATTTTGTTAGATATTTCACATCTTATACTTTTGTGATCCTAGTCTCCTTGGTGTGCATGTGTTTCTGTTTAACTATGGCCTGAATTTTACTATTGTTGATGACAGACAACTTCCCTATCAACTTTATATCTCACATCTTTTCCCTGTGGTATCTCCTCTCTAAAGAGCCAGTAAAGGCAGTTGATTTTCATAGACCAGTTGATTTCTATCAAGCTTTCAATCTTTCTCTCAAGCTGCAGATGTTTAGGCTTCACTTTTAGTTCCTCATTTTTTCTCTCCTCAGCAGGAGTATAGGTTGGGCATGGGATGCCTCATTCTTCCTGGAGGCTGTATTTTGAGGCAACTCAGCTTTATTTCTTACGTAAATCCTCTCCACCCTTTCCAGGAAAAAAAAAAAAAAATCCCTAGGCAAAATAAAAATGAGGTGTATTTACCTTGGAGTCCTGGATGAACTCCAGGGGAAAAAAATCGTGTTTTGTCTCTTTTAATTCAGACTCGGAAAAGAGAGTTCTAGAGTCCTTTTCTGGTTTCAACCCACTGGTCCACACTCCTCTTTAGTTATACGGTATGTCTCCCACTGGGAAACACAGTACAGCTTCAGGAAACAGAACAGGAGAAGTCACCGGTTTGTTACTTCAGGAAGACTCCAATGATCCTATGTGTGAATCCCTCCTATGCCAGTATGCACCTACCTTTGCATCAGGGACCACTGGGGTGGAACCAAGTCATCCTTAGAGCCCTGTTTTCACTCATACTCTTAGCTGCATGATGCATGCTTGTACTACATCTAGATCCTAAGTATGAAAAAATGACGTATGTAAATATGGTTCGTGCGTGTGTGGGTGTGTATTTTTAAGTTCGGTTTATGCACCTTGTGACTTGCTATGTGACCCCCTAGTAGTTGTCTAGCTTCTCTGTTACTCAGCCCCCTAAAGTACAGCAAAGGGTTGGCCAGTTCCTGAAGGATTTCTGAAGTCCTGTCTCGGCCTGACATTCTCAAATACTCCATACACATTTTCTTCAATTGAATGAAAGGTTTTAAAATTCTATAGTGATTTACAGTTTTCAACAGCTTCACATATATGATTTCATATAATCCTATAGTAACCATTTTTCCCCTACCCCTGTATTGCTCCCCCTTCCCTCTCCCCACTGGTAACCACAAGTTTGTTCTCTATATCTGTGGGGTTGCTTCTTTCTTGTTTCATTCACTAGTTTGTTGTATTTTTTATATTCCACATATAAGTTATATAACATGATATTTTTCTTTCTCTCTCTGACTTATTTCACTTAGCATAATGCCCTCCAAGTCCATCCATGCTGCTGCAAATTGCAAAATTTCATTCTTCTCTGTGGCTGAGTTGCAGTCCATTGTGTGTAAGTACATATGAATACATATTACATCTGTATCCATTCACCTGTCAATGCAATCGCTATCAAAATATCAATGGAATGTTTCACAGAACTGGAACAAATCATTTTAAAATTTGTATAGAAACACAAAAGACCCCAAATAGCCAAAACAACCTTGAGGAAGAACAGAATGGAAGGAATCATTCTCCCTGACTTCAGGCTACACTACAAAGCTACAGTAATCAAAAGAGCATGGTACTGGCACAAAAACAGGTACATAGTCAATGGAACAGGAAAGAGAGTCCAGAAATAAACCCACGCATTTATGGTCTCCATAACTTTTAAAGGAAATTAACTATACTCTTACCATGCAACTGCTGTGACAACGTCTGCTTGGGCAGAAAAACACCACATAAAATGAAGAAAGCTGCATTACAAAAAGAAGTCAAAATGATCAGGGAAGAGAAAGACTGAAGCCCTAGCCGGACCCAGTATAACTGACGTCCCTATCACCTCCATCAGGAGGGTGGAGGTAATTTAGAAATGACAAGCCATGGTGTTTTTCCAGAACTGGGAAAGCAGCATGTACTGGCTCCTCTCCCGGGCACAGATGTCACCAGGCTGCTGTAATCCTCACTCTGTGACAAAAGGCCATGGCAATAAAAGTACAAATAGCTCTAAGTGTAGGGTCCAGGAGTCTTGGTCCAAAAAAATAAAAAAGACATAAAAATAAGTGGCTTCCTGATTGTTATTTTTGTCCCAGGGGCTCTGAGTATAGAAGAAAGTAAAGTGAATGTGGAATGAGAAACCTCATTAAGGAAGGTTTGGAGGTAAACTCTGGGGGTTGCTTATCAAAAAGGAAAACCAAACCCACATACATGACAAAGTGGTGGTATTGACCCCATGAGCAATTCTAGCTTTAAAGTAGTCTACGTTTCTGTCTAGGACAGTCTTAGTTGAGTGCTTCTACTTAAAAGAGTCCTATTAATGGGCAAAGATGGCTGCAGAGTTTGGGGATTGTATAATAAGAGCATTAGGATGTATATTACACATTACCACTTAAGAACAAATAGATCTTATATTTCCCAATGTTGCAGCTTTGCACACCCTGGCTCCTCCATTCTCTCAGACAGACAAACACAAATGCATTCTTCCAGTCCCGTATAACTTGTTTCCTCTATTTTACTCATCATCTGCACCCACAGTCTAGCATCCCTGGATCATTTCTTATCTTCGCAGAGCAGCCAGTTACTCTGGCTTCTAAATTCTTTACCCAATTCTAGGGATACCTGTGTTATTACAGCCTCATCTCTTTCTGTTTTAATTCTCTTTTCATGAGTCCCACACTAAAATATGAGGACCAAGGTGATGCCCACCTTAGCTCTGCACTTCCTGCAGCTTGGAAAGTGTTCAGAGTAAGCACTCAAATTCTGTTTGCCAGATGATACCTGGATTGATCCCTAAGACACATTATTCTCAATTCTCAGATAAGGAAATCAGGATACTGAGGGTTAAATGTTATATTCAAGTTCACACACAAACTATGCTTAAGGCTGCACACGTGCTCCTGTGCCACACAAGTTGCCTGTCACAGAGGAGATTACCCTCTCGCATGCCGGCGCCAATGGTGAGGGTGAATCAAGCCCCAGAGCCCATCAATTTGTTTGCAAGCTCAGTGGGAAAAATGAGAGGGCCTGTGGCCACAAATGACTCCCGAAGATATTCTTTCCCCTGGAGGAGTTTTCTCCCTCGCTTCGTGTTGGTCTCCTGAGCTTCCTACTGTTACAGACGCAATAAACTGACTTACTTCCAGCCTCCCAAGCCTGATTCCCAGCTCGATTAAAAAGTGGTGCAACCAAGTAGGTGTGCCTCTGTGACCCGAGTGGTTAGGCCAGATCTTCTGGCCCGGGGAGGCCAACGGTTTGATTTTGTAAGGAGACATTATCTGCATTGATTGTTAACTGGACAATTCTGCAACTGTCATCACAAAGAGATTAAAAAATAAGAAAAACACAAGAGGAGAGCTGCATCTAAAAACTCTGGGTAATTTCCAGCAGAGACTGACACTGACTTAAGGATTCAACGACATGTTTACAAATAAAGAGGAACTAAGTATTACAGCTTCCTAATAATGAAGAAATCATTTCCACCAGTGGAATCCAGTGCAGTTTTTGTGTACAAGTCATGGAAAGAAATGTGGCAAACATCATACATAATTTTAAATCACACAAACACACACACACGTGCGCGCGTGTGCACAGAAGCTATGGAGCAGCTGCCCCAACAAAAAATAAACATAAAACGGAGGCATTCTTTGTAACTCAGTTGCTGAGTGAATGAAGTCGGTGTATACTACTCCATCTTAAGTACTTATATTCTCTTCTTTAACTATTCTTTTTTATTCACCAAGTTTTGTCATTCAGATAGATTCTCTGCAAGGTAATGGGTGAGCATCTAAGTTACAGTGTCAAAGGGCCGAGTCAATGACACTGTCAGTGGTGTGTCCTGAATCTGTGAGTAAGATTATGACAAACCGGGGCACTGAATCTTCAGTCTGAGCATCTCTTTAAAAGATAACATTCACCTTCTTCTCTCCCAACTCATTCCTCAAATGGTCCATATTCTTACAATTTTTATTTAGCAACCATAATACATTTGAGTCATGGTCAATATTTAGAAGACTGCAAAGGTAAATGAAAACTCACACATGATCCTCAAATATCAGGTCACCCCCCCTTTGATTTCCACTGTGACTCTGAGAGGAGTAGGTCAAATCTGCTTGTTGGCACATCTCACTGGGAAAATTGTCAGATTTGAGTTTTCCCTCCTCTCCTTTCCTAACTAGGGAATCTAGATGGAAAAATGAAAGTCAAGGTTAACATAAATAGTAGCTACTTAAAAGTTTGTTAATTTGATTTTAGTTTGAGATCAAATCATAGATCCATTTGGGGTACATTAATGCTAAAAGGGACATCTGAGACCATCATTTAGAGACCATTTTATTTCTTCTTACTGCACACCCCCCTACACCTGCACCATACGCTTCTGATTTTTAACACTAACTGAATATACTTTATTGTACAGTCTTGCAATAAGACTCAAAGAAGAATAAAACTCAGTATCTGTCCTCAGACTTCCTAATCTAGTGGAAGAGATGTATCTAAAAAATGAATATGTTTACAAAGTCAGAACGAAATGTATGTAAAAAAGTAACTAAAATAAATACTAGGTGCTAAGCTACAAGTGGCAGTTCTGAGGAAACACTAGAGGAGTGATTAATTCCCCATGGGAAGATAAGGAGTTGAATGTTTAAGGTTGAAGAAGGATTTGGGAAGAAGAGGAAGGAAACATTCCTGAATGAAAACAACAGCATGGACCAAAAGACAGAGACCTGAAATTATGTATTCAGAGTAGTATGATGGAGTTAGGGGAGCTTGGGAGGACGTGCGAGATGGGAGATGGAGCAGGAAAGATACATTGGAATAAGACCGTGGCGGACTCCAGTTACCCTTATCTTTCTCATACTAAGGTAACTAAGGTAACTGAGCCTTTGTGAGTTCTGATTTAAAACTTTGCTGTAGATAAAGATGTAGGCTAGATTATCTCTTATTTCCTATGACTCTCTTTCTAACTCCTTGGATTAAAAATGGAAAATCTTCATGTGCATTAAAAGAATATCAAAAAGACCCTAGAATATGAGGCACTGTCACCAAAGGTCAACATCAACTGCTCGTCTTCCTCTCATCCCGTCCAGAGAAGCGTGCCTGCCAGGTCTGCCCAACTGTCACAATAGTGTTTGCCCTCTGACCTTCAGCAAACAATGCACAGAATGCCGTTCGAAACTGCTAGAAGCTGCATCCTTATTTCTTTAAAGACTGACCTGCAAGGCTAATTAGAGAGTTCAGTGCTCTGCCTACCTGGGGCTAACACATTTAGAACTGTAAAGCAAACCAGTCCTCTGACAGATCCACAGCCATGGAGGACTCTAACTCAGCAGGGGCTGGCCTGTGTTCTCAAGATGGTCTGGGGATTCAAACACAAGGACCCATTTCTTCATCATTATTGATTGATAAGGCTATGGGTTTCACTAGTTAGCCATCAATTCAGAATCTGCTCTTAATTCCTTTTCTCATTATTTCCTAGGATTGTAAGTAGACACTCCCACAAGAAGGCACTCTCTTCCTGTGCCCCAGCAAGCAGATCAGGGAGAGGAGAAAGAGCTCCATCGCTTTCCTTGGAAGGAAACATAGTATTCCAAGGATAAGGGATTAAAGAGGATGCCTGACTTACAGTGATGGTAATAGGAACAGTAATTTTAAGCACTGGTAAAAATAGAACTAGAGACTATCATATCATTAAGAAACTTTAGAAATCATAGAGCCAGAACTTTTCATTTTAGAAACAGACAATGTAAAACTCAAAGATGGAAAATAAGCACCCCAAAGTTTTGCAACTATTTTGTGAATGTGAGGTGGCTCTCTTCATTCTTAGCGTTGCAACCTGATTCTTAGAATTGCATCCTGATTTGAGAGAATTACATTAACCATTTCACTTAACTAAAAGAAATACATGTTTACATAAGCCACCACGGCTTGTATTCTAAAGGTACCAGAATTGCAGCGCATGCACCTCATTCAACTGCTTCAAGTTCTGCTTTGAAATCTGGTAAGTTCTAGTCACTATGATGGATTTTCATAAATACATTAAGGTATCGGTAAATGTTTCTCTGTTTCTCTATGATGAAAAGTTTTCCAGTTTTAAGTTTTGGTCTTCTAAAAGTTAAAAGAAATATGAATTAAGTGATAAAGGAGAAGTTAGACACCTGTAAAAACTGATAATAAGATGCTCCAGATACTCAAAGAAGTATAATTGGTTCCCACTTATACTGAAAATTACAAAATCTTGGAACAAAAGAACACACTCAAGCTAATAGAAAGACAAAACTATGTGGAAACAAGAAGAAAAAAGTGACATTAGAATCCACGTAGTTATGTAGAAGGTTGTTTTTACTTTATAGTGGAAGTAAAGAAAACAGAGCAGGGAGAATAGAATTTGGAGTTGTAAAAAGCTTATCCGCCTATTAAACTAAATCAAGTGAATTCAGCTCATGGCAAATGACTTATTAGCACAGAATTTTTAATTCTCTTTCCTTTCTGTAGAAAAACTTGCACTCAAAATGGCCAGTTGAGGGCATGGCTCTTTGATAACAGTATTTACTAACATTTGCACAGCTCTCCGTATCAACAGACTGATGTGCTATAGAGTCAACCTTTGGTATCCTCAGAGTACTGGTTCCAGGAACTCCCATGGATACCGAAATCCATGGATCCTCAAGTCCCTTATGTAAAATGACATAGTATTTGCATATAACCTTCACACATCCTCTCATATACATTAAATCATCTCTAGATTTGCAATAATAGCTAATACAAAGTAAATGCTATGTAAATAGTTGCTGGCATGGCAAATTCAAGGTTTGCTTTTGGGAACTTTCTGGGTCTTTTTTCCAAATATTTTTGATGCATAGGTGGTTGCATCCCTGGTTGGTTGAGTCTGAGGATGTAGAACCTGCAGATAAGGAAAACCAACTGTGGCTGATGCTATATTCGAGAGCATTTGCATTTATTTGGGTGGGAGAGCAGTAGCTCTAAGTCAAAAGGTGTGCCTTAAAGTCCTGGATCTGATGCTAGCTAAATCTGTAGGTTTGGCAAACACGCGAAACTCCATTTTTACAATTATTAAATGGGGATACCACCACCTACATCACCTCACTTACAAGGTAATGATGAGAACTGTCAAATGAGACCAAGTGGAAGGGGACAAAAGGAGATTAGAATTGCCAACAGCACATTGAGATTGCCAGATGACCGAGATGTGTACTACCTGTGGGTTCTCCTTACCACACTCCTTCTCCCAGACACACAGACGAACACAACTTTCCCATTTTATCTTTCATTATCTCAGCTTGAGAACCATTAGCTGACAGAATTCGGTCACAATGAAAGATGGCTGTCGAGGCATTATTGAATATACATGGTTCTTTTTTATCTTCTGCCACAAATGAAATCTATTTTAAAGGAAATGCTTTTTGTTCAAATAAAGGAAATTTGTCTTCACTGATTAATTAAGAGGTTGTTTTGGATTTTTTTCCACATAGCCAGTGATAGAATATGGGACATGAGACATCTATCTATGACTTAAGTGGCTGTTTGGGTTTTTTTCCCCTCATATCCAGTGATGTTTTTCTGATCTTCAGGGATACAGCCTGGATGAACCTGTGTCCTCTTTCCCTTCTAAGATTATGCCAGTTACTTACATAATGTAATTATGGAGCTGAAGGCCAGACAACTTGGGTGGTCAGATCTGATAACCTTTGAGATTGCCCCTAACCTTGAGATTTCTATAATTAAAGAAAAAAACAACAACAAAAATGCCCTTTCCACACAACATAGTCAACTAGCAAACAAAAGAAAACAGAAACAAAAAAACAAAAAAATTAGATGAAAAAGATGATGCAACAACATTTTCAATATCACTTAATATTCATATATAGTAGTTTACTGCCTAGAAAATTTTTCTTGTCTCTGTTAAATAAGGAACAAAGTTACCTCACCTACAAAAACATATGGCAGCCAGTACTGGTCTCCAACTCTCCTGAGAACAGGCTTCTGAATTTTGAGTCATAGGCTTCTAAAAGGAAACAACTTTGGCTTGGCAGCTTAACTTCTTCGTCTGAATTAACAAGATGTGTACAAAGTTAATGAAGGCAGATTCAAAGAGATCCCTGAGTCCATCAGCCTCCTTAAACACAGCCTCACTTCACAAAGGTTTCTTGGAGGCATAATGGGCTGAAGCTGTCTGAAAGATTTACTCTCTAGGGACTTTGACCTGAAAATAAGATTTACAAGGGACGTTTTTCAGGAGTAAAAGAAATGCAAGAATGAGACTCAGTGGGAGTATAGTCTGACATGATCAGAAAGGATTAAAAAATATAGTAAGTGTCTTAGCTGGTACAGTAGAAGCTTCTTTTTTCAGATCCAAACATTGTAGGGGAGAGTGCGTACAGAACACTGTACCAAGATCAAGATAACTTTTAGAGCGATTGCTTCATGTTCTGGTGGCTTCGCTTCCCAAAAAGAAAAAAAAAATATCACTGGTCTTCCTTTGGAAATCTTTTCACTGATTTATTGATCATGGAGGTGACCACCAAGTGAAAAGAGAGACCCCATTCTCTCTTTTCACCGAGGGATACATCTGCCTTCAGAAGCTCGGATAAAAGACACTAAGTGCAAAGCAATAGTATTATCTACTTATTACCCCACTTATCTGCTTATTCCTTCTTTGAAGTCCTACTTCTGTCTGCAGTATCAATCACTTCTCTGGCAGCTTGTCTTACTGCGAAGGGAAGGTCTGATCCCTGGCTTAGCCATCCAGAAGCAGCAGACTCTCGTACAAGACTAATTCGCTACACCCTTGAGGCTGCAGGTGAGAGTATCTGCTGAACGGGGGTGGCATGCGCTTACAGCACAAGTCCTGAAAACCAGGCGGAAATTCAGTTCCCCCTTCCATCAAACACGATTGTCGAGGCACTGAACTTGGCATTGAGTGAACACCAAACACATTAGAGGAAATGTCTCGATACTTTCTCCAGGTAAATATGAGTGGCAGTTAGGCAAAATGACAATGTCAGAACAATTATTTAACATCCAAAAAAAGTCTGATAGTCTCCAGCTGGCACACACTGAATGGTGAAATACAGTTTCACGATATATTATGTACCATTAAAAAATTAAACACATCACAGTGTAGTGGAAGTAATCAGAAAACCTGGATTCTAGGCTGACTTCTTCACCAGCTGGCAGTGTAATCTCAGGCTTGTCACTTCACTCCTCTGAGCTTCTGCTTTCTTACTGGTGAAAAACCATGAACTAGTAGATGACCTCTAAAGCCCGTTCCAGCACTGACACTCTAAGTGTCAAAGGAGTGTTCAGTTACGAAGAAAAACAAGCTGGCTTTCCATTAAATTCAAAATAGGTGTTCGGGGAGTCAGGGTCTAGCTCAGGTGGTGGAGCACATGCTGAGCATACACAAGGTACTTGGTTCAATTCTCAGTACCTCCATTAAAAATAAATAAATAAATAAGGTGTTCCACTTGCAAAGTGATACCTGAAAGTTTGGACCAGGTTCAAGCAGCAAATTAGCAGACTGTGTCTGTATGAACTCCTAGATTCATGAGAAAGGTTTGTTTATTTAACTGTCTTCATTAGCTGCTCTTAGCACATCAAAGGAGTGTTTCCAAACCCTTACAATGAGCCATGTAAACAGAAGCACGATTTATCACATCACTGCAGCCAATAAACAAGGTTTTCGATATTCTGTCAAAACCTACTGAGGATAGTATCCCATCTAAAACCATTAGGTTGGACATACAAATATTAACCAGAGTCTTGCCTAGAGAAAGGTTTCAATGCATTTTAAGAAGTGAATCAATAAATTTGCCGAACATTGGTGAGAACTGACTGGTTGATCGACGTTAGCAGACACTGCCCAGACGTGTTTTGATTAAGTTGAATGAGAGCCAAGATCTCATCTCTGATAACTAGCAATCAACCAAACAAACTTCTATTCAAAGTAGTACTGATACAATAGAGTGTGCCCAAATATTCAACTCAGGAGGTCTAAAAGGAGCTTGTTATTGAAAAGAAGGAAATCATGAATAATTAAAAAGTGATGGCTTCTTTAAGGCCAATCAGGTGGTCAGTGTTGAAAATATCTTTCATGGTTATATTATATATAATATTATGACACTATATATATATTATACAAATATAATAAATGTCACCTGGAGGTAGAATATAAAACATTGTTAAAGAAAACATCTTTGAGATACTTTTCTTTTTAACTTGGAGGTCCAAACAAGGTCTATATTTTCAGTTGTTTAACAGTATAAAACACTGCGTATGCTTTTCATTTAGTCATACATACTAACCTGTATACTAATGGAGTTAAATGGTTTTTAATAACATTTAATTACACCCAAATCCAAAGAGCTAATATACTTAGAATGGCATGAGATACACACTTCACATAGTTGTGAAGATCAGGAGTGATAATGGATGTGAAGTAACTTTTAAAAAATGGCAGGTTATTCAAACATAAGATATTTTAATTATTCATTTGTTTTTAATTAATGCATCTCATTTTCTCAATCCGTAGTACAATTACCCTCGATTCATTCAAACTAAAACCTCTGACACAGAACATGATGTGTACAGTGGAAGGGACTGATTCATTTCAAGAGAAAACTTGCCACATTAAGTGTTTTGTCCTAACAGTCTTCAGAGATGACTTGGAGTAGCCTCTTCACATTTGCATAAAGTCAGAAAAAAATGTTCTTCAAAGCAAAAGAGAACAGCATTCTAGACATAATACGTTTTGATAATTCCCCAAATGTCCAAACTTCTGTCGCTTAATGCTATTGCAAATTGCTTCACTGATGTCAGAGAAGCATTTTAAATTAATATTTTCACATTCCAGATGAACAAAAATAGCAGTAGAAAACAGATGGGAATGACAAAAGTCCTACAAGGATGGACAAGAAATAGATGGGGGGAACTGCATCTAGTTTTCAAAAGTTACATCAAGACAGCAAAGAAGTAGGACTGACCTGATTTTAACCTAACAGATTGAAGGCTGCTTGTTAAGGAGTTTCCATTAGGTTCTATAGGGCACTTAGAAGACTCGGATTGGACCACTGCCTTAAGGAGCTAACAGCTTAAAGAGGTGAGCCCAGTGTATCTCCAAACCATTCAACAAACATTTGTTGAACACGAAACGGTGCCAGACTTTGTAGTGCATTTTATAGAGAAGAAAGTAACAGTTCCTGCTTTCATGGAACTTTGAGCCTGGTGAACAATCTGTTGTAATTTATGAAACAGTTTGTGACACATTATTGGAATGTAATCAATGGTGACAAATTTCTAGCCTTAAAAGAAAAAAAGTGAACCAAAAATATATTCAGTCAAATTTAGTGTATAAAATGAGTGATCAAATTGGATAAGATGATTCTCATTCAGAAAAAAACTAGCATTAAAATATAGACACATTTTCTTATGCTCCTGATAAGCTTTCACTGAAGCCAAGTGACAAGGAGAGGGTCCAGGAACAGAATTGCCCAAGGTGCCCACTCTGAAGGGTAGCGTGTTTGAGTGTCTAAATGGGCATAGTCATTTAAAGAGTTTTATTTCTCTTTCGATACATCCCAGACTAGGTCCCTAAATCATCTACAGTATTTATTTATTATAATCATATTTTTACTCAAAGACCACATTATTTTATTTATTAGATTAATTCTGAACAAATTATTGTGATTCAAAGGAATACCAACCAAGGGGAAGAATCCCAAGGAATAATCAAAACTCCTACATCCACTGGACTCACAACCTCTCATCCAAATAGATGGCAGAACTGGTTTCTCAGACGTGAATTGCAACAAAAATACACGCACACGTAACATCTACAACGTTGTTCAATGTCATGTCTTCTCAAAGGGGCTAACTAGAGATGGCATTTAATGAAATAAAAATTTACATTTCTTTTTACCCACTATGCTGTTATTCAACTTGATCATTACATAGGTTCAAAATTTTGGAGAATGGTATACGTTATAGTACCTTTACTATGAAACATTAAAAAAGTATATACACATGCCCAAATAGAGTCAGAAAACAATAGCCAACATTTGTGAAGCACTCCTTAAGGTGAGGCATGATTCTTAGTGCTTTATTTATGTGGTCTGATTTAATACTCACATTAGCCTATAAAGGAAGTACCATTAAAATCCACATCTGTCAAGTGAGGGAAGAAGCATAGGGAGATAAAATATCTTGCCCTCCATCACACAACCACTTAAGGAGTAACCATTAGATCTGAACAGCCAAATTAACTTGCTTGTGCGCTGAACACAGAATGAGGTTTCTCCAGGTATCTCTGTGCACATACCTGTACTTCTTGTAAATGTCACCGACTAGGAAGTTGTGCGTGTGTGTGTGTGTGTGTGTGTGTGTGTGTGTGTGTGTGTTCAGGCCTGCACTTGATCCATCAAATGCACTTTATCCATCCTGTGCTCTTGAATCTATCCATGAACTCTCACTACAGCATCCATAAGCCACTGCCAAATAAATTTTTAGTACGTGTCCTTGTCACAAGCTAATGTTAAATCAACTCTACAATGACAAGTCAACCCTTACTGCACAGTAGGTGCTTTACATCATGGGTAGTTTTAGTGCATATGGCAAGTTTGGGATTTTTTGGCCAGAATTGCTTATTGCTTATGATAATGAATTAAAGCAACTGTTTGATAATAATGCTTTGACTTCATACATATACATATAAAACATATATATAGCGTATATATTAACTATATAATAGTTGTATATATATAAAGCTATTGATCTTTCAGGATTTTGGAGCAATTTGATGAACAATTATCAGAGATTTTAAAGAGAGTTTAAAAGAATACCTTGCAAATACTTATAATATTTGTGATTCAATAATTTAAAAAAAGAATTATATAATAATAAAAATAACTCCTATACCAAAACCTAAAAACTGGATCTTGAGGCTTATAAAACACTGTAACTTCTAGACAAACCACTCCTTAAATTGTGCTTATTTACAACAACCCTCTGTGTTCCATGACTGACCTACTAAAAAGTAAATATTTTAAAAAGCTAACATTTATTGAGCAATACTATTGAGATAATCTTTTAATATTTACTATCTCATTTAGTTTTCACAGTAGTTGTATTAATCCCATATTATAAAAGAAAACAAGTAACAACAACAACAACAACAAAAATAACCTAAAGCTTAGAGAGGGTTAGTTATTCATATGCCAGGGTATTTGAACCTGGAGCCCAAAGTACTTAGCCCTTGAAATAAATCTCTAATAATAAAATACTACTTGATTTGTTTTATGTGTTGGCATGAGATTTCACTTTTATGGGTTATTCTAGGAAAACTTTGATATCTAGATTTGAATATCATTTACCTAGATTATTTGTAAGTGAAGAAACTGCAACTAGAGAGGGTTAGTGACACGTGTGAGGTCACTCAGCAAAATGGTACAGAATCCATGACCAGAACTTAGATTTGCAAACTTCTAAGGTAGCATCCTCCTCTCTGGACAACAGTCTTTTTTATTTTTTTTTCTGGTATAGATTTCACAGTCTATAGGGATGTTTGAACCAAGAGTCCCTTTCTTCTTATACTTCAGTCATAAGATAATAGCTTGTTTCTATTTCCCATCAGACAATTCATCCTACACTCTACATGATGAAAAATAAGACATATGGTTTTCTAACCATGGGCTACTCTTTAGCTAAACTTCTTGATAAATGATTAAGGATAATTTCATTATATTGTGACAAAAGGGGAACCAGAAATGAAAAAAACCCTCAAATTTGCCAAAACTCAAATGATTCTCAGAATTCCTTCCAAAACAAAATCAGGAAAAAAAAAAAAATGCCTGTTTTATCCTCCACCATTCAGACCAGACACAGTAAGGAATTCAGCTTCTAGGACTCTGTGTAGTATCCCATTTTCACTGCACAAATTGAGAGATTGACACACTTTTACTCCCCCCCCCCCACTGAATTCAAGTCACAAACTATCCCTATTTAGTTAGGAATTGTACACAATCAGAATAAGAAAATATTATGTGACTCCTTACCACTCAAGGCTGTTGGTAGCACTAGATAAGCAATTGCATCAGAAAAAAAAAAAGGAAAAAGAAAAACTTCATGGACACCTTGGTTATTGCCTAAGAGATGCTATTATACAACGAAGAAAAATTTTAAACTACATACTCAATAATTACTAAGTTTCTCTCATAGATTAAGACCTTTTTATATGTTTGTATGAAGGTGAGATTTGTTACAAGGCAAGATTTGTGTCCCTTGATAGTTTGTAACATTTGCTTCACGTCTTATTGTTTGTTAATTTAAAAATGTCAGCAAAGACAACATACAGTTAATATTTTCATAAAATCACCCCTCAGCTGCAGAATGAGGGATCAGGAGGTATGCATGTGATAAAGACAAAAGCTTGTATCAAAAGAGCTTAATTCCTGTCACCCCCAAAGGACAAATGCAACCCCGAGAAAACTGTCTTACTTAAAAAAAGCAAGGCAATTAGTGTCCTAATTTCTTTTGTTTTTGCTGTTTCCAGGTAGAGTAGGTAGGTTTGTTTGCATGTATTTCAAACCGAAGGAGAAGTTTTTGAGCACAACATTTACCACCTTTTTTTTTTTTTTTTTAAACGTGATTTATGCTTTTAGAGAGGTTCCTTTTCAGAAGAAATCTGAATGAGGAGACAGTCTGTAGAAAGACATTCCAATGAACTGGTTAGGCCGGTAGTTGTTTGGAAGGAACACCGCCTCCGGGACTCACCGGGAAGACAGAGGCAGCACCGAAGGAGGGACTTGCTTCTTTCACCAGCTCCAGACAGTATTCACATTTATGACTAATCTTCGGAGTGCGATCCCTCACCGCCCACCTCGCCTCCACAAAAAGCCATGGTTAGGAAGCATTCATTTTCTCAGATAGAAAAGTGTTGCTTTTGTGTTCTGATTTTTGCAAGTCCACCCAACCCCCCCCCCCCAACCCCCTTGCCCTTAGAGAACGGAAAGAAAAGAAAGACCGTCACACAGTCTTGAGATTCCAGGCAACAGAGCTGTTATTTAGAACAGGTTTTGTTCTATGTTCCGAACAGAACACATGGGTTTATATGAGCTTTCACTGATGGTTCTGGAAAATGTGCTTGCCTGTGCTATGTTCCCACATGAAGACACAAGAGGTGTCCTAGCAAGGCTGAATTCAGAAGCAGGGGATTGGTGCTTTATCTATTACAGAGGATGAGAAGATTGAGTAATCCCTAGTCCAAATCCACGATTTTACGTATAAGAAAACCAAGACCGGGAGGGGGAAGTTATTCGTGCATCAGCAGCAAGCCAGTTAGTGACAGCAGAGCAGCGTGGGGACTGGAAGCCAAGGCTGCCGATTTCCAAGCCAGTACTTTTCGCTACAACTCATGACTGCTTTAAGTTTGAGTGCCTTTCAACATACAAGGCAGAGTAAATTTATAAAGCCCCAAATTAGAATTCCAGATTTCCTTCCCATGCCGGAGGACCTCCAGAGAGCTTAATTTTACATATAATAATGTGCTAATCCTTGAATCTCAAGAGAAAGAGACAACATACTGGAATACATTTGTTTCCCAGTATCAATTATTCACAAGATAGGTTTTTTTTTTTTTAACTTCTTTCATATCCTCCTTAGTTTTCCTTCTATCCAATCAATTCCAAGCAGCTGAGTTGTCTCTTTTTCTAAACAGACTATTGCTGAAAGGCAAATAAAATACCTTGGTAAAATGGGAAGCGGGCTACATGTATGTAATTCCATAGCAGAAAGGGTTTGGGCTGCTTGCCTTCACTTAGGGACGCCAACATCACCAAATCCATCCACTGAATAAATCTCAGGTGATAGAAAAGTCATCTTGCTACTCTGCTCAGCCATCTAAGAGAGGGCTATTTTTAATAGCTGTATTTTATAGAGCCAGCTAGCTCCCATTTGAACAAAAGCAGGTAGTGACATCCATTGGATTAAAACATACCCAACTGCAAGACAAATCATATGGGTTTTATTTCTAAATTAGTTTCTGATTCACTACCCTGTGCGACGGAGGTTACAAAATTGAGATGTTAAAATACCTGCTCTCTTCCTTCCTCTTTAAGAGGGTGTGGTGAGAAATGGCTTGAATAATATCCATTAAGAGCTCTCAGCTTCTTGGGAGGATGGTAAGTAAATAGAGAGGCCAATGAAGTAAGAACTGTTTTTTATTTTAATCTATAGGTGAATTATGTGTCTTTTCTAAACACAAAGAATAACTGAGACAAAAGACCAAGAGTCAGCTCACATCACTGCCGTGTGCCCCTGATAGCGCCGCACTCAGCTAGCCTCCATCCACAAATGGGGCGAGAGGCTCAGACTGCACGAATTAAGAGTTTGTCTATTTCTCTGACACACACACACACACACACACACACAATGCATGAACACATATTTTACATTTTACCAGGTGAGGAGTGCCTAATCAAAATAATCAAATCCTAATCAAAAATAATCAATTCAGCCACAGTTTTATCAGCCTTGTTCTATATCTCTAGCCAGCATGTCATCAACATGGTTCCTGTTTTTTACATAGCAGGACGGGAACCTTTACCTCTCATTAGGTTGTAAAGTGAAGGGGCTCTCGTTTACATCTCTATTCCTACTCCAGGAACTGTCACTTTGTCTATTCTAAAGAAATGTTGGGGAAGAAAAAGTAAACAACAGACAGGTGCTTATCTGAAAAGAACAGTCCTCCAGAGAGATTTGATCATAATCCCAACACACCCACTTGTCCTGACAATAAACACATGACATGGCAGAGTTTGAGATCCCATGCGAATGCAGACACCACCACACCTCCAGCCACTCATCCTCTAGTCACGTACTGCACCCTGCAATCCGTCCAGCAAGCCCCCCAGGTTAGAATGTACTACTGGTTTCCTTGAAATGACCCCCCAACTCAACTATTTGTCTATTTTCATACTTCTTCTCTTCATGTTGGGTTTTAGCCAAACCAAGCTGACCCTCCTCCCATGACACAATGTACCAAGTTCATGTCAACACCTAAGGGGTCTCAAACTGATAGCCAATACATATGTTCTGTGGGCCCAGGGAATTAAAAAAAAAATTACATTATGCTAGGTGAGGCAAGCGTTCTTTCAAAGCATCACAAGTTTTTGTTCTCTCATAGTGAGGGCTTCACACACTTAAGCCTTTTCCCTAACTAACATAAATGGTTCTCTCTGCCTTATTCTATTTCTCTTCCCTTTGCTCCCACATGGCCAATATATTTCCTGAGCTTTCAAACAGAAATGAGACCATCTATACTGTTCTCTGTTGCTTATCAGTTCTGTAACTCATGTGATAAGAGTTGTTTGTATGTTACCTCCTGTCCCATAATAAACTGGTTGCTTTAGGGGGTCAGAATGTGCTCTTTCTTTACTCATTCATCCCCCAGATTGTCTCAAGTGTAGTAAGTGCCAAATGTTAGCTAGACGGCAGGACTACTGAGCTGCTTAATGCCTACATGTTGTCCTTCATATGAAGTATGAGGTGAACACTGCCCCTGAAGTTATACCGCACAGCAGTCATTGCTGATGACTGAACTCTGGTCTGGTGTTCAGTGTCTTTTCTATTTATCCCTCAATAGGTAAGCAATGAATATTTTGGGGGTATGGTCATTTATAATCCAGTTCATTAACTTCATACCTGACTCTCCCACCAACTCTAAGTTATAGGCAGTGATAGACTCAGCTCTTTTATTAAACTTGTACCCAAAGCAGAGTATTTTGAACTTAGTAAATAATCAGTAAATTCCTGTGGAAATGACAAGAATACAAGCTTGAAATTTTCGTCATTTTGCCAGGGAAAAGATTCTTATGAACCTTTACAATTAGAAACAAGTCAGTTGTGAGAACTTGTTTAACAACATCTTACTGATAAAGATGTATAGCCATCCAGTTAGTAAGGATATTTAATGACTTCTTCTAAAGTATTACATTCTATCTTTAAACTTTCTGAATAACAAAACCCAGGAGAGCTTTCCACGTGTTTTGTGATGAATCACAACTAGAAATACCTATTTTAAAGGAGAGAGTGGACTAGCAGTCTCTTCTCTGTCATTATGGCTGTGTCCCCTTGGGCAAGTCACTCCCCTGTCAGACTCTGAGTTCCCCCACCAATAAAAATACATGTTAAAACATTGGGCTGGACCAGTGTTTTTCAAACATCAGAATGGACTGGAGGGCTTATTCAAATATCTTTGTCCTCCTCTCCTTCTAGTTTCTGATTTAGCAGATCTGGAGTGGAATCCAAGAATTTGCATTTCTTAACAAGTGCTTAAGTAATGTTGATGCTGTTGACCACACTTTGAGACCCACTGAATTAAAATGTCTAGGAGTCCACGCAGCTCTGACTTCATTATCATGCTGAGATTCAAACCCAGGTATATCCAAAGTATGTGCTCTTAATTAACAGACTGGAAAAGGGAATATTTTATTACCTTAGGATTACTGGATAGCCAAATAACTAAAATAAAATAACATGTAATAATTAAAATGAAAGTGTTTTCTTTGAATTCTATAAGACTGAATAAACACAAGGGGGTATTGGCTTTTAAAAGAAATCTGCTTCAAAAATTGGTCTAAAATTGTAGAAAACTCAACTCTATCTAGTTTCAAACTGGAAAGGATGGGCTAGACGGATTTTACAGCATGCTAGCACAGCTTCAAATATTATCTTCTTTTTATGGAAACACAAAAATACAAACCTAAGCAAATTTCATTTTTTTCCCTGCATCAGTAATTGCTCTACTTAAGGTGAATAATTTCCTGTTTCCAGATTATCTCATTCTAAAGAGTAACAGCAACAACCATCACCACTGAGAACTGACCACATGCAAGGTTACTGGGATGACTGCTTAACATGCCCTCCCTCAACCCTCTAAACAGCTTTTCTGTGATACGTCACCAATATCATCATCTTCATTTTGCAGGTGGGGAAACTGAGACTCAGAAACATACCAGAATTTAGACAAGACCATCCAAATAGTGAATGACAGAACTGGATTCAAATGCAGGCAGCCACCTACGTCCAGAGTGTGGGCTCTTCATACTACGGCAAATAGATGGAGGGGCTGGTGTAGAAAACCAGAAAGCTGCGTTAGCCCTGAATCTCCCACAGGTTCTATTAGAAATGTTGGAGAAGCGAACAGTAATCAACTCGGGTCTTAGTTTTCCCATCTATTAAAGGGAGGCTGGACTAGGACTAGATCATATCTATAGTTCCTAAGTCTAACATTCTGAATTGTTTCAAGTTCTGTTGATTAAAACTATATTAAGTAAACTAGTTGCCAAAGGAAAAGACAGGTGACTAACAGTACGAGTATTACTTCAAAAACATCCCATTCTCTTTAAGCCAGCGTCCTAGGATTTCAACCTGATCGGTTTATAAGAGGATGCAAGGTTAGAATCAGCTCCTGTGTTTCTGCTGAAATCCCTTTCTGTTTATCTGCCCTCTTCAACTTTGCCATTCTGAATGCACACACACTGAGCACAGTGTCTTAAGTAACATTGCTGAGGCTGCACCAAAGACAGGTGCTGGGGAACTTTTCCCCCCCGGGGCTATCATTTCCAAGTCTCCCCCCTCCCAAACCAAGGGAGGGGATAGCAGGAAAAGGGTTTCTTTTCAGATTAAACACAGGGACTGCAAACACCTTCCCCTAGGCAATAAATTCTCTGCCAGTGCGTGCTGCAGTTTACCCAAACACCAAAGCAAAAAGCAAACAGCCCCTTTTGTAAGGGAGGAGTTGTCACCTGTCAAGTGATGTTTGTGAATTTCTAGAGAAGAGAGAAAAAGAAAACCCTTTCCCTTATTTTATTAAGCAGACTGTTTGTTCAAGGTTTGAAATGCATACTTGGGTTTAAGGTGAAGTCCCTGGCTTGGCGCTCGTGAACAAAGTGGTGCCTTCCGATTGGCTAAGCTGTACAAAGAGCAGAAGGGAAAAACAGTCTGCTCTTCTGGGGACACCTGAACTCTGCCTAAACTGAGTGTATACTGAGCCACCTCATATGCAACATAAGTAACTACAATCCCATTTTCCAAAAATCAGAGGGTTTTTGCTATACGGAATATGTATGTTCTTATTTCATTTGTGTCTGTGGAACTAATATTATAAAAGCTTATTTGGGGCAAATTATTTGTCTAAATCATTACTAGCCTAGGGGTAACATTTTAGGAATACTAAAAGCAAGGGTTAAGAAGTGTTGGATGGCAAAGGAGAAAATCTCCCGTTCCCATGTTCGGTGCTAATTCTAGGGAAAAGCTTGGAAATATACTCTGTGTAGCCCTCTTTACTGCCTCTTTCCTCAAAGGTTTCTCATTTCAATTAGGTTTACCCATCCCATTCACAGATGCTCCATTCTCTAAGCTATCTTACCGTCTTGTTTACAGATCTCACTTAAAATGTACTGCGAGGGGCAATTTCATCTTGATTTGCAAATTACTAGAAACTCCTTGAGTCACTTAGACATATTTGCATATTTAAAATAAGAGATTGTATAATCAAAATTGATTCCACTTCATAGACATTTTTGCACAGTTGATGTGAGTACAAATTGGGGGAAAAATTCATAAAAAGAAATTTGGTAATAAATGTCCATTACACTAGTGTTCATACATTTTACTCATTAATTGTACTTCAAAACAGCTAGTACAAAAAGTGTTTGTATGTGAATATTCTTAAAATTCTGTGAGTAACAAAACAGTTAAGTAAGTCACTGTATATCTATGTAATAATCATACAGCAATTCACATTGTTTTGAAGATTAGTGAATAGGAGAAAAATGCTTACCACAAAATGCAAAGAAAAAGAAGCAGATTACAAAATTTACATGTGACAAGATCCAAATATGTCTTATAAAGTCTATTTCTTCTAGGGAAAAAAACACTAAAATTTTCAAAATTATTATCATTAGGTCAGGACAATATGTGCTTTTGAGACTCACTCTCAAATTTATTTTTAATTAGTATGCATTGATTTTATAATCAGACCAATTTTTAATTTGTATTTTATAATAAAAAGTCATGCATATTCACCTATCTCAGAGTTTTTATGAAAATCAGCATAGACAGACAAGTGACAACAAAAATAATAATTTTTAATTGACTATATATGTATACTCCAGGAACTTTGAATGAAAACAAGTCAGATATTGAAAAAAAAATCACAGTTCTCAAGGCTGATGATAGATATTATGTCCATCCATACGAATAAGGACGGAGAGACTCACAGATATTATCAAGTTCACACAGCTAAATTTGTAAAGACAGAATTCCACCTTTAGTGTGTCTGACTAAAAACCTCATGCTGTCATTCGAAAGTAAGTAATACATTGCAAAGCCCTGTATTAAATATTACGTAGTCATCAAAGTTTAAAAAAAAAAAAAAGCTGTTAATCAAATCCACCTGCCCTGAACTCTAGTGGTTTTCTGGAAGACCAAAGAAGGGGGAGGTAGAGACAGGAAGAAGCAGGACTCTTGGAAAGGAGCAAGGGGATGTATAGGAGGAACAGAAAGAGGACGGTAGCGGTGGCGAGGGTGGCTCTGGAGGCAAAGCAGAAAGAGCAGGGAAGGGAAATAGCTTGAAATGAGCTCTTGATATTAGTGTCAGACTTAGACTTGGGTATCACTGTGCATCGCAGGTGCCTGGGACACCAAGACACAGAAAATGATTGCTGCTTGTACGACCTATCAAGAATCATATCCTTTCCACCTTTTGAGCTAGGACAATGCATGTGGGGAGGAAGATTTAGAATGTTTGTGTGACTCATGTAGCAAAGCTGTTAACCAGCCCTTTGCAGCCTGACTGGAGTGACTTACTTAAAAACACTTTGTTCACAGAATATGTGCTTTATATATATGAATAAATTTATTAAGTGAAGATTTTAAACAATTGGTATATCAAAAACTGTTTTGTAACAATTCTATAATGTTAGAAAATACCAATAGGTGTTGTTCAAATTGAGTTATTCATGAGTCAATGTGTGTGTGTGTGTGTGTGTGTGTGTGTGTAGAGACAGAGAGAGAGAGATAAGATGAAGGGGCAATAGAGGGAATGGTTAAACTTTTAATCAATAAAAATTCAGCAAATTAGAGCTTTGACATGGTTATGCCCTGCTTAGAAAATACAAATATTTATTTTTTCTTTGAAAACAATTCATTCTGGGGAACAAACAGGTACGTGGAATCCCCTATTCTTCATGACAATATCTAGTCAGAACTCTAACTTTGTTGCAAAGGAAGAACAATATCAATGATAAATATCCCTGTTCAATAAAATTGACTATTCTCTTGAGTTCTTTAAAATGCATTTGCCAGTTGAAAGTAAAAAGTATAATACCATCTTATGTAGTGATCAGTGCACATAGATGTAATATAGATGACAACAACAACATCATGGGAAGGAAGGGTTTTGAAATCAATATTGTGGTAAGTTTTCTGCATTCCATTTGAAGTAGTAAAATTAATTTAAAATAGACTGAAAAAATTATAAATACTGCAATCTCTAGAGCAATCACTAAAAACATCCAAAGAGATATAGCCAAAACCAAAACAATTAAAATCAAATACAAAATTAGGTCAAATAATCTAGATGGCAGCAGAAAAAAAGGAAAAGAGAACAATGGAGGAAACAAAAAAATAGTTGTAGGGCAAAAAAAATCTATGTTGATAACTGCATTAAATGTAAATGATGTAAATAAAACCAATTAAAAGACAGAGATTGTCAGAATGAATAAAAAAATACAACAATATGTTGTCTAGAAGAAACTCAATTCAAATATAATGATAAATATAGATTAAAAATAGAAAGAGAGAGAAAAAATTTACCACCCAAATCAAAAGAAAGTTAAAATGGCTATATTAATATAAAAATAAAGTGGACTTCAGAGCAAAGTACACTATAAAGAATAAAGAAAAATACTATATAATGATAAAAGGAAGATGTAACAAATATAATGTACCTAAAAACAGAGCTCCCAATATACATAAAGCAAAAACTGAAGATCTGAAAAGAGAAAGAGACAAATCCAAAATTGGAATTGAAGACTTTAACATTCTTCTCTCAGTAATCAATAGAACTAATAGAAAATAAACTACACAGAAGAACTGCATAATACCAGACACCAACAGGATATAATCGACTTTTATGGAACACTGCACCCAACAAAAACAGAATGCACAGTCTTTCCAAGTGCCTATGGAACAGGTACCAAGATAAACCATTTCTTGACTCATGAAACCAAGCATAACAAATTTAAAAAAATCTGAAGTCAAAATGAAATTAAACTAGAAGTCAGTAATGGAGAGAACAGAAAATATCTAAACACTTGGAAACTAAAGGACATGCTTGTAAATACACATAGGTCAAAGAAAAAGTGTTAAGAAAAATTAGAAAATATTTTAAACTGAATGAAAATGAAAATACAACATACCTAAATTTACAGAATTCAGCTAAAGCAGTGTTCAGTGGAAATTTTATAAAAGTAATACTAACATAGAACAGATCTCAACTTAGTAATATAAACTTCCAATGAAAGAAACTTGATAAAGAAGGGCAAAGTAAGCCCAAAGAAGCAGAAGAAAGGAAATCAAGTAAGACCAGAAATAATGAAGTTGAAAACAGAAAGACTGTGAAACCAAAAAGCTGAGCTGGTTCTTTGTAAGAGCAGTACAGCTGATAAGTCTCCAGGAAGACTGACACAGAAAGAGAGGACACAAGTTGCCAATACTAGAAATGAAACAGGAGGATATTATGGATCCCCCAGACATTAAAAGGGTAATAAGGGAATACTCCAAACAGTTCTACATACATAAACTTTAAAACTTTGATAAAATTAGCCAATTCTTCAAAATCCACAATTTACAAAAACTTACCCAAGATAAAACAGATCATCTCAGTTGTCCTGTAACTTTAAAGACACTGACCTTATAATTAAAGAACTCCCCCCCAAAATATTCAGGCCCAGGTGATTTCACTAGCAAATTCTACCAAAAATTTAATAAGAAATACTATCAATTTTACATAATCTTTCTTAGAATACAAAGGATGCTTCACACAGAGCACAAATACAGAAATCATGCTGACGTTCATAAACAATAGGATTGCCAAGATGAAAATGACCACACGTCATAATTATTAATACCGTCTCTCAGTGGTAGGGCTTAACACTCACTTGCTTTGAACTGTAGTTTCTTTTCTATCTATCACAGTCCAAAATTTTAAAGTCTATAGAAGTCTATCTGGTCTTACCATTTTGGATATTATAAAACAATGCTGCAATGAAACCTTTGTTTCTGTATATGTGTGTGTGTTTGCGTGTATACTTATTTATATATTTTTAATTGTTTTGTGGAAAAAAATTCTAGAAGGGACACTTATGGTCAAAAGGGTAAGTGCCTTTGAAATTAAATAAATGAGAATGAGCAAATTGCCTTCCAAATTTATCAACTTACACTTCTACCACAAGTGCAAAGATTGACTGTTTCCCAACAATCTCACCAGCACTGGATATTATCAATTATTTAAATCTTTGCTGATCAGATAGATGATATATTATCTCATTGTTTTATTTCACTTTTTTCTTTTGGTTATTAGAGAGGTTGAACATTTTATATTTGTTAAACATCTGCAAATCACTTATACTTTCTGACAAAGGGAGAAATTCATCTTTCTCCTATTTAATTTTTAAGTATTTAGTTTATTTGCACTACTAAATCTTTCTCATGTGTTGTAATTTTTTTTTTTAGTTGTTAGAAAAAGTTTTTATTTTTTTAACATTTTTTATTGATTTGTAATCATTTTACAATGTTGTGTCAAATTCCAGTGTTCAGCACAATTTTTCAGTCATTCATGGACATATACACACTCATTGTCACATTTTTTTCTCTGTAAGTTCATGTGTTGTAATTTTATAAATCTATATTTTATCTTTCTTTTCTATATAAATTTCCCTTTACCTAATCATTTCAGTCTTATCCTTTTCAAACTACTTTTTGCTTTGCCTATTTTGATTGACTCAAATTTCAAAGCTTAAATAAAAATCATCTTCTCTGTAATATATTATCAGTCTTTCTCTGGCACAATAAATCATTCCTTTTCTATGTGCCTTAAAAAAACATATGTCTCAGTACTTTTCATAAGTAATTTTATATACACTTGCTTTCTGCTATATTACGGTCTTCTCAAGGCTGGGGACCATGATTTGTTCATCTGTATCACAAATAACACAGCATACAGTAAGCGCTAAAGAAATGCTTGTGCCTCAATCTAGTCTGTACAGTCTACCTGAAATCTTATATAAATACTGGGTCATAGAAGATGTAGGGTGTTATGCTAGGTGCTGTGGCCCAAGCCTTCCCAAATACAAACACACTGTCTGCTCTTTTGATATGTGGAGCTGAGGACTGCATTTATAACTGGATGCTACAATAAAAACTTACAAAAGTGGTTGGTTTTAGATAATTACTACTAAAAGCCCCAGGGAAAAACCCAATTCAACTAAATAGGGCTTCCATCAAAGTATAAAGAATAAGAAATGCAAAAGTAAGTGTTATGTAGTTTCCATCCATCATTCCAGGAGAACATTTAAGTGTTATCATTATCCACTCCTTGAGGACTTGATAGGCATGCTTAGACAGTTTATAAATAAGGTAAAGCAGAGATATAAAGTAATATTATAGGCAACATAAGAAGGAGCCAATAAGGATCTTGGAAACATAGCCAAAATTATACATTTTTTTTTTGAGAAATCTCATTCACCATCATTTGCTCATCCAATGTAGTTCATTCTTCAATGACACTAAAATCATTCTAATGAAGAAAACACACACACTGTCTGAATTCAAATTCCCTTTGTTCATAATCAGAGTGAAACATGATTCCTACTTCATGACTAATTATTAAGGTGAAGGTTGTTTCATAAACCAATAAAAGTGGGATGCCATTCTCGATTTTAAGATTTTTGTCCTTAATAATCTGACATGTCATTTCTTGTCCACAGATTCACATTTCTTGCATAGTGAGAGAATGTTTGGCAGAGATCCCAATTTTTTAAATATTATATGTGAGAGGAAACTGATTTATGGGCAGAGTTTTGGAACTATTTAATTATTAACCTATGCACAGAAAAGTGAAAGTATTGCTACCGAGTGATGGAAGGAAAGAGCCTCACGCCACTTGCCGCAGCTTTCAGTTTAGAAGGACCAGGAAGCCCAGAGGATCCTAGTTCTCACTTGCCAGACCAGAACCCCAGTTACTGCATCCTGAGCCATTCCGCCATTTTGCCATTCCCACTGCTGAGGGATATGATCGTTATTTAGTCCCATCTAAGTGGCCTCTGGTCTCATCTCTGTGGCCTCTACACATGGATGTTGAAATGGTCCCACAACAAGGGGAAACTCAGGATTCATACAGAGCTGCATTTTATTAGCAATGTTTCAGTTCTTCGGAGATAAAAACAGGGCAGCCACAGATAGCCAAGTTTGCTTATTTACTCAAGTTCATTCTCATTCCACTTACATATTCCTTTCAATATAGGTGTTCCCAAGTGACCTATTTTGTCTCCTCATTGGCAAAACCCCTTTCCATTTTTTTTTTCCAGTTTTCCTGAATCACTTCCATCCATCACTCCTTGCAAATGTTTCTATCCTGGTCTTCTTTCCTGATTTCTCATTACCCTCCATCTGACAAACAATTTCAAGTTCCAGGGTGCTAGTAAGTGATGGTAGAATTCCTAGTTACCAGTGGTGCCCTGTGCTTCTTCAGAGGAGGGAAATTGTGGAGACTCAACAGTATGACTATCTCATGAGGGAAGAGTGGAGGTTTTCTCACACAGATAAACCTACATTTCATTAAAAAGAGGTACTGGAAGAAAAAGCACAACATTTTCTATCCTGACACACCATAAGCAAGGAAGGACTACAGGAGGAAGTTTTGCTGCTGTGAACAGCAGGACAGGAAGGTTTGCTGCTGTGAACGTTCAGAGAATGGCCCCCTGCCTGGTGATATTCTAGAACTGTGCCACCCAATACACTACCAACTAGCCACATGTGACAGTTTAAACTAACTAAAGTTACAGTTGAGTTCCTCATGGGTACCAGCCACATTTCAGGTGTCCAAAGGATACATGTGGTTGCCGGGTTGGACAGCAGGAATATAGAACATTTTCGTCATTGAAAAAAGTTACTTTGGACAGGGATGTCTTAAAGAGAATGTTTTGACTTTTTAGATAACTTCCAAGTCTCATTTCTTATAACTTAAAAAATTCCTGACGGCCTGCTGTGGGCCAAATGTGCTAACAAACACCAGGCTTGACAAAACATGGTGCCTCTTCCGTTTAGAAACAGATAAAGAAACAACTATAATATTCTGTAATAAGCAATGCAACTAGAAATATATCTAGGTTGCTTCAGAGGAATGGTCTCTAATTCATATTGGTAGAGAATAATGATATGAAATGTTTTCCTGGAGAAGACAAGACAGACTGGCTGTTGAGGGATGGATAGGAATTGGCTAGAGAGGAGAGGAAAAACACCAAATGTCCTCAAGGAGAACACTTCTAATAAAATGAAGAAGACACATTAAGAGAACGCTTGCTTCCACATGTGAAAAAAAAATCATAACAGAAATTGCAAATGAAAAGGCTTGATTCTCCATCACAAACCATGTAACTTTTGCTCACTTTTATGAATCCAAGAGTCAGATCAGAAAATCTCCAGAGAGAATAATAAAAAAGGTTTTCCTAGGCTGGTGCTACCCATCAATTTAAGAGGTAATATTATTAAATGAGTTGGGGATATCCTAATTTCTACATCACTGTCAAATTCAAATTTATATAATTATAAATACTTATGTTTAATTGTAATACATTCCAAGGCCTCGAATTACCTGCCCCTCAGATTCATCTGTCAGTTTCCATTCACTAGTTCAGGATAATTGAGAACTGTATCCATCTTATAATGGAAGGGGCCAGAGTAGAAATGTATTATTCCCTTATCAATTTGGTGACCAAAATCAGTGTATTTGCAAAGTTACAACTTTCTATTTTTTTGTTGTTTCCTCTCCTCTCTCCCCACTTCACCTTCTCCCAATTTAAAAAGTACAATTTATAATCAAAAAACATATAGTGAAAATTCCAATAAAATTTTACATCAGACAAAAAAGTCAAGGCATACCAAAACATCTTTCATTTGTACCAGTCCTTCAGATAAAGTAATTTGATACTTTATAGATCTTTTTGTTTCTATTTTCCTTTAAGTTTTTATTTTCTTGCTTTCTACAAAAAAAGCAGTAGGACTTGTGTGGTAAATGAAAGATTAAAAAAAAAAGGAAAGAAAAGAGAACCCACCAACCAGCATGATACACTGCACAAATACAGGAAATTTCACCTGAACACCTCAGAAAAGCGTTTTGCTATCATTAACCCATCCACCCCTTAGCTACCTGGGAGGTGTGAGCACCTAAATTCTTGCCATTTTACAGATTAAAACCTGAGGTCTAAAGTCATGAGGGACTCAGTGGTAATGCCATACACACACACTCACACCAAATCCCTGTTTTATACATTATTTAGCTTCTTTCCTCTTACTCTATCACCAAGTACTTAAATCTGAGTGTTTGCATAGATTTTACTTTATCCTCCTTCATTAAAGAAGAATAATTCTATGAGAGAGATAGTCCGCCATAGTGGAAAATGCTTTGGATAGGATTCAGATCTTGACTTTGGTTCTGACTGTCTCCATCAGCTGTAAAGCACTGGGCTGGTACCATTCACTGTGAAGTCGGGATAGACATGAGGGACAATTCAGATAGAGTGTAAGGCATTATTTCTGACTCCCTTCCTCACATCAGTGGAAACATATGCACCCTAAAGGCAGACCCAGAATCCACAGTTCCTAATTTTTTCTCTGCTGACCACATTGGCTGGCTTTCCAATGGCCTTGCCCATTCAGAGACACCTGCCTTTTCACATTCCATGGAAGAGACAAGTGTAATAGAGAAGTGGACAGCATGGCCCACAGATTAAAGAGGAAGTCCACGCCACTCACCCACATGGGGTCAGTCAGGTCCGAGTCCTGCATGCGAATACAGTCCATGCTAATCTCGATCTTGTTTGTTGTACCATTTTCTGATGGTTCATCCACAAAGTTCAAGTCAATGGGCTGAACTGAACAAATGGGCCTGCCATAAAGGAAAACAAAGGTGTGTTAGATGTGGAAAGGGACTAAGACACACTCATCCAGTTGGTAACAATGAGCTCTTTCTGCTTCAAAGTTGGCAAAGCTTGTTGGTTGGAGTCAGAAACCCTAGGTTTGAATCCTGGCTCAACCACTTACCAGATGTATAATCTCTGGCATTCCAACTCTAAGCCCTATTTGTAAACGAGAATCACGATCCTTACCCTCATCAAAGAAGTGCTGGGTGGAACCCAGGGTAGAAAAGTATCAGGGATCTTTCACACCCTCTGCCTTTGGGTCCCCAGTGTTCATGACATTGTTTCGCCTTCCCCTTAATTTACGCACTTATCCAAACCTGATCTTAAGAAAGGAGATAATAGTCCTTTTCCTAGTAAGGCATAAAGACCAACAAAATTCAGTGTTCCACTTTCCCAGAGGGTATTTGCAACATAACAGTAAATGAGAGTCTTTAACCCAGAGGAATGAATTTGAGTATCAGCAAGTCCTTGGGGAAGCTATTTCGGGCTAGGCTGGAGAGCCCTTCTGATCCTCCAAAATTATACCACCTTGGAATAATAATGATCTTTTGGTGCTGGAAATTTAATAAACCTCCACTGAATTTTGAACACAGAGATACTATTGGAGGGAGTAATTTTTTCCCAACAATATAAACTGATTTTTATTGATTCTATAAACATGACCTAGTAAGCAATACTTTGACTATCTACCATTACCTATTTATACTAATTCAAGTTCAACTTTTTTCTTTCCTTTTTTTTTTTTTTTTTTTTTTGGCTTATTTGATACTTACTGTTCCAGAAAATCCCAGATGTGCTGGAAAACCTCTGGACTGAGGAATTCACTTGTCTGTGTGCTCTGGGACATAGTGGATCGGTAATAACTTTCCTTCCAAGAGAAATGGGCTGGGGTTTCTACAAACCTTAAAAGGACAAAAATGAGACTAGGATTATAGTTTCTGCATTTATGATTCTGAGTATTAAAATTAAAGCATACTTGATCAAAAAATCAAGTGAATCTTCAAAATCCTGCAGGTATACACAGCAAATTTTACAAGTTACACAATTGATATTTCTCTGGGCAGAGGTAGGGATCCCATTTTGCCATAAAGTCAGGAAGTCAAGTCTTCTATCAAAGCTCTTTTTTCTTAACTAGTAATGTTATACTTTGCACCTCCATTATCCAACATCTATGTTCTGCAGTTTTCATAAAGAAAACAAACATTCCCTCATTAGGTCTGACCGTGAGTCTGACCTATTATTACATCCATTTTATAAATTTTTCAACTGATTATCTTCCCATTTAGCCTCCAGCAGGTAAGAAGTAAAATCAGCAAACAGAAATTAGTTCAGAAACTTAAGTTTCACCTTCAGCATAATCACCCCACTCGCATAACTACTATCTTAACATCAGGCCCAAGGACAATAAACTCAAAACTCTGGACCCAGAGTTGTTGTTGTTTTTTTTTTTAATCACCAGTTACATACCTTAATGTGTGTGTGGGTGGTTTTTAATTGGAGTATAGGATTCTATGTTAGGCTAAGGGATAAGCAAACATCTGAATACACTGCAAATGAATGCTATTTCTGTTTGCTTCATCTCATTGGAGGGTCCTCAAGTTTGTCTTTACTTGAAAAAAAAAAAGTTAACCTTGATCCCTATGCATATGAAGGAAAATATCAGCTTTCTCAGGGGATGCCTTCTCGAAATCTGCATTTTATCTGCACGTTTCATCTTAGTATGTGATTCATTGTGATTATCAGCAGACTAATTTTACTCCAAGATGAAATTAGCTAAGCTCTTAATCATTACTGTTAATATTACAAAGAGTTAAATGAATAGTGTACTAGGATAGTCAATCATCTCAAATTTACAAATGAATGCTCCAGTCTAGTTACATAATAGAAGGTAATACCATTGGATTTATTGTAGTGATTTCCAAGCTATATGGAGATGCACATTCATTTACTCAAGTCAGCTATATAGACAGCATCTAATATTTGTCAGGAAGATCATAGGCGCTGGAAATGCAAAGTGAATAAGACTGTCTCACCCTCTAGAAATTCATGGTATAGAAGGTAAAACAGGAAAACAAATCTTTAATAAATGTAGTAAGAGTGTGTGTAACACTATAATGGCACAACAATGAAATATTATCATCTCATAAGATGGACCAAGGAAAGAGCCTTAAATGATGAGAAGAAATTAGCCAGGCTAGATAAGGACTAATGGTACAGAGACAGCAGTCACAGCATTGTTAGTACAGTGGAAAAATTGGGGGCAGAGAACGCTGGGAGATAAAGCTGGAGAAGAAAGTATAAACTTGCGTGATATGTTTTTTATAAAAAGCTTAAATACTTCAATACTTCTAGTGAGTATTGAAGAATTTCTTTTTTGCAAGGCATTTTTAAATGAAGTTTCTCTTTTGAAATAATTATAAATTCACATGTAATAAAAAATAAAGAGAGTATCGATGTACTGATTACTCACTTTTCCCCAGTGGGAAGTACCATCTTGTGAAACTATTACAAAATATCATAACCAGAATATTGACATTGATATAATCTATTGATCTTATTTAGAAATTCCCAGCTTTACTGTACTCACTGTGTGTATATATGTGTATGTGTGTGTGTGTTTTGTTCTACACAATTTTTTAGCACATCCATCTCTACAGTGTTAAAGGATCTGAAACATGAGATTGACACAGAATACATTTTACATTGATAAACCCGGAGGTTGTGTGGAGGAAGCATTTAGAGCTTGTTGGTTTGTGGGCAGAATTATTTAGGAGGTTGTTGCACAAGCCCAGGTAAGACAATAGGATGACAGCAGAAGTGGGGATGGAGAAGACGGAGATAGATTTAATTATTAGTGAAAATGTCACATCAGATATCATTTCTGTTACTGACTCAAGCAGAAGGAAGAAGAGAGTCAAGGAGGACTTCAAGTTTCTACTTCTTGGATGGAGTGGTTGGTGATTCCACTAAGTCAGTCAGTAAATACATTTGGAAGATCCAGCTTGGAAAGAAAGGAGAGATGAGGGGTTCCAACTTAGCATGGTAACTGTGAAGTACCCATGGGGTATGTAAAAAGTGAAGCGGACAGTTAAATGAACTTCAAACTCTGGGGACAGAAATGGGCCAGAAGTATAGAAACAGAAATCCTCATGCTAGGATGAAAATAAATCCATGAGAGCAGATACAGTGACCTATGCAGAGCAGGACCAATGAGGAGTGAGAAAGTTAAGCTGGTGGAGGATGGAAGTAAGAGTGGGCGATGACATCCCTGATGGGCACATCTACAAAACCTGCCTGTAATTAGAAGAGCATCTGAAAACCCAATATTTTTAAATTGAAAGAGTACATTAATTTTATTCATTTCTTTTTTGGATTTGGATACCAGACTTGGTTTACATACTCCCAACTAGTGAGTAGAAAGGAAGTGAGATTTAATGGACCTAATAATACTGACTGAGAGTTGTGAAGAATTTTCCCACGGATGACACTTTTGAGTATGTTTGATTTACGTTGCATTTTTTCTTCAAATAAAACAGAAGGGGAAGGAAGTGGGGAAAACAAAAGTAAAAACAATTCCTAGCCAGTGAGAAAAGTGGAGATGAACAAACGTATGAATTGCTCAAACCCCCAAGTGTAAATAAACCCTCGTGTGGATGGTCATGTACACAGACGCACAAGCACATCCCTAATATCCAAAGACCTAAACGCTATGATTGGTACGATGACAGCCAGGCGAGCACTAGAAGGTAAACACAGCAACAGGAAGAATATTCTCAGGGATAACGATGCTCAGTGTGTGACTTTCAATACAGAAGCAGCCTTTTTTTTTTTTTTTTTTAAAGTTGGCAGAAATGTAGATGTAAGAAATAACAGTATGGGGCTGATTCAGAAAGAAGGAAGGAGGGTTAGACAGAAGTTAGATACTCTCATTTTTCTCTAAAGCAGAAGAGAGAAAAATGCCATTGGCTCCACAGCCACTTAGTATTTCTACTTCTTTCACTGTTTCTACATGGAAGTTCTGGTTTCTCTTTGTGCTTGCTCTGTAATTCCTTTGTTTCATATTTTCCCTCCAGTTTCACTCTCACTCCTGTGAGATCTTCCTCGCATCTCTTGTGTCACCACTAACCAGCTGTAATACCCTGGAAACACCTCTCAGCTCTGTGAGCTTCGGTTTCCTTGAAGGTGACATAAGGATAATCGTCTTTGCTTTGTTGCCTTTCAAGTGCCTGCCCAGTCCTCAGTGCTCTTCCTCTCACAAGTATGTCCTGGCTGCTGCTTTAAATTTTCTTGGCCTTTTGTTGCATCTCATCAACGCTAGCTTGTTGCTGGTGTAACATCCGTCTACTCTAGGCGATTTTAAGTCATTGAGGGCTAACACCATATCCCTCATCTTTGCATTTCTCGCAGTTTTGATAGTTCCTTGTGGTTAGAGTGAAAGGAACATGGGTTTTGGAGTGAGACAGAATCAGGTTCAAATCTCCGTTTTACTGTTAACATTCTGTAGGGCCATGGCAAAATTACTTAACTTCTTTGTATCTTACTTTTCTCTACTATCCTTCCTCCATAGAGTGGTTGAAAGCCTTACTTGAAGGGCTTACTTACAGAAAATGTTACACATTTTCACATTTATACAATCAATACATTGGTTCCACTAGAGCAAATACTATATAATTTGGATCCAGGAAATACTGAATTGAACTAATTAAATAGTGTATTTGAAAGGTTTGTTAAAGCTGCAAAGGTGTCATACAGAAGTACTTACGTTAAGCCAGAATTATCTCATTTCAATCCAGTTCAAACCATTCATCTTTTATCTGTGTCCTTAGACCAAAACAGTGCCCCCATCACCTCTCACTTTCTTCTAGGTCACCTTTATCTTAGGTTTGTTTCATTAAATTGGGCAACTTCTTCCCTCAGGATCTCAGGCACTAGCTTTATTATAAAAGATGGGGGTAGGGTTTAGGGTGGATTGGTGGTTTTCTAATTATGTTGCATGAAATTGTAAGTGTCTCAGTGTGTTCACCAGATGTAAAGAAATGACCATACTGGTAACTCTCCAAACATGCCTCTCTCCTTCTTAATACCTTGAAATTTGGCTTTTGTCTGTTTTATGTGTATTAGAGCTCTGACAAGGTTTCACTTGAAGAAAGGGTTCCGTTTTAGAAAAAAAAAATCAATGGTATAGGCTTAAGGATCTTCAAGGTATCTCCTTTGTAAACCCAGTATTGATTTCCATTCTCTGAACAACTATGTAAAACATTATTGAGAGAAAGGGAGGAAAATGATCAGCAGAGAGCAGAAAGAATGAGATAAATTGTAACTATCTTCCACAGTTTTCCCTTTGGCTGAATCTCCGGAGCAATTCACTCAAAGAATGATTGCTCTATCAAAACAGTTATACCCAAAGATAGAAAGCTTTATGTCATTTTTTTTTTCTTTTCAGCTTGTTTTTTCCTAGAAACTATTCCACACTCTTTTTATTAACTCAGAGGAAGGAAAGAAAAAAGGAAAGAAAGAGAGAAAGAAAGAGGGAAAGAGAGAGAGAGAAGGAAAGGAAGTAAGGAAGGAAGGAAGCAAGGAAGGAGAGGAAGGAAGGAAGAAAACCTTGCTCTTTGTAGAAGTACCCAAAAACACCAAAGGGTATCTGCTAACAGCCTGCATTCCCTCTTGCTTTTCCTATTCTTCCCCAAAACTCATCACTCAAGTCAGTCTCATATTTGCATTCTTCCAGCTTTCCTGAAAAATCTCCAAAACTCTAAAATTTTAAAGATCAAAACAAGTTTTATAGATAAATTTTAGAATTAGTAACTTTCAGAGACCACTCAGCTCAATTTTTCATACATACATATGTATGTATACACATACATATATAACATATTGAATACTACATATATATTTATATCATAGAGGGAAAAGCTGAAATCTAAAAAGAATCAGTTCATTCTGCTGTATTGTACTCAATATAGGTCTTCATGCACAGTACAGTAAGAATAAATTCATGCATCAGACACTAATTCTCATCATGAGTTCCCTGCCTCTTGGCCTCTTACAGGAGTCCCCATTTTTGTTTTCTGAAAATTTATTCCCGCAGTTAAAGTCTCCTTACTCCCCTTTAGATCATCCAAACTTAACATTACAAAACTAGAAAAACAGTTTAAAAAACAACCTAGAAATATACTTGATTCTATACAGACATCCCCTAATTCACTTAACAAAATAAAACAGCAGTTAGTAGTAATGCAGACAAGAAGCTCATTGGCTGTTCCTAGATTCCTGACTCAAAATCCCCCTTCATGGGGTGTCAGTTCTGCTAGAGAAAGAATCTGGCACCAGAAACTTCCATGACAGCAGACCTGGAGGGGCCCCCTCACCAACCGTGGGAAGATGGGGTCACACATGAGTCTGAATCTTTGAGGACCTCATACAAAGTCAATGTGGGCTGTGATCTTACAGTCTGTTTAGCCTTGCTCCCTTATTTCATGAAGAAACTGAGGTCCAGACCTGAAGAACTTACCCTAATACATTGTTGTGCTGGAGTATTGACTAATGAAAGCAGACGTAAATTTTCTGGAATTTTCCAAGCACAATAAACACAATAATTGACAATGTATTATAAAACATTAAACTTAAATTATATTATATTTAAAAACACATGTAATAAATACTCAAATTTTCCTATTTTACCATTACCTCGGTTCCTGAAAACAATGTGAAAAAAAAGTAGTGAAATTGTTCAGACTTAAAAAAATTTATAAAATTATCTGTCTGTAAATCTATTGCTG
Organism: Camelus ferus; assembly: GCF_009834535.1. NCBI lineage: Eukaryota > Metazoa > Chordata > Mammalia > Artiodactyla > Camelidae > Camelus > Camelus ferus. Next base: position 66,838,995 of record NC_045696.1, read on the forward strand.
CCCTTCTTTAATAATGTATTTCAGTTAAAGGCTATGTGCAAATGATTCAATGATGTATATACTGAGTATTATATGGGGAATTTAGTGATGAATGAGACATGTTCCTTTTTTGAAAGCTTTTCATAATTTACTGCTGGAACTAAAACACCTTCAATGTTTGTCTAATTTTTACCTTTTGTCAAAGCCTCATGCTCCGACTCCTAATTTCCCACTGGGCCGTGACCTTCTTAGGGACAGGAAAGCCAGCCTGGGTCCTTCATTTTGGTTCAGTGCTTGACCTACCTGGTGATTGGCAGGAAAAGCCTGCCAGTGGTTGTGCCAGGATTTCACCTCCTAGGCCCTGCCCTTCCAGTTTACAGGTGACAATCTTTAGGTTCAGAAACGATAAGGAAGTTGTTCAAGTTCACTTAGCTAATAAACGATCCAGATGGCATTTAAATTTAGGACTGTAGAACTTAAATGCTCATGTTCTACTAAATTACATATATGACTTCTAAGTTTCATTCATCATAAAAGTTGGGCAACTATAGAGTATCTGGCCTTTCTGCAGATTTTCAATCTTACCAGAAGTGGTTGACTCTCAAAGGTAGTTAGTGTAAGTAAAGACATCTGAGGTCGCTATTGCCTTCCAAGGGGACTGGAGCACTCAGAAACTCTCGGGGTGTCCTCAATTCTCAGACAAATGTGCTTCAAAACTCCGAACATGGCTTCATCATTCTTTCTTCCTTCCTTCCTTCCATCCATCCATCCAATCTCTCACCTCACACAAGCCTTTATCACCAACCTGTCTGGATCTTTTCCAGAGCAAGTCTCCTGATTGGCCTCAGGAGCATTTCAAATCACACCATTTCTTTCATATTTTTAGTTCAGAAACATCTCCATACTTTCCATTTATTCTGCTATTATTATGATTAACATTATTACTTGTTATGCCTGATTTTTAAGGATGCCAAAGAGCACCTTGATACCTTTTAGTAAACTCGCTCTTTGTTGCACCTGACAGTACCCATGAACCTTGGAGGAATAACTTTACTCAAATGCTTGAGATAAATCCACCTCCAGGAAATCACTCACATGGTCTAATAAATCAGGTCCATTAACAACTTTCTTTTGTTAAATGGAGATCTTCCCCTTTCAACTTCATGATTAGAAAATCACCAGTCTGTTCCTGCTCTATTCACCCCAAAGTTGAACCCATATCCCAGCTCCACTTTCGGCAAACAAAACTTAAATGGGTAAAATGCATTTACAGCATATCTTATGCCTTAATATTTTTGATTTATCACAATTTGGACAACAAAGTGACATAATCAAGGAACTCCTTTTTATATAATATCACTGAACTGATTAACTTATTCTTAAGGAACTCTCTTACATCTTTCAACATTCATTTCTCCTCTGTTCTCCCAGAGTTAGTTGACTTCCCTTTCACCTTCAGAAACCTTTTCTCTTCCCATCTCTACCTGTCTTAAGATCTTATTGCCCACAGCTTGATTCTCTTATAACCCTTTACTGTGCACCCAGCTCCCAAGTTCTCTTCAAATCTGTATATATGGGGTCAACCCCCCAGTTGTTAGTTCTGAAGTGATCTTTTCCTCTCTCAAGTACCAAATCTCTAAGTCTCATATGTTGTGCCCCACTCTTTACCTTAACCATTTGCTTCCTTAAAGGTAAAGTTTCTCCTGACCTATGGACCCTGTCTCTCACACTTCCAGTTCCCACTGACCCTCCTTCCAGCCTTCATTTCATTTTTCCTAAGCTGTACATGATCAGCAGTCTTCCCCAAACAGAATTTTCATCAGGTTGCTTTTTTCCTGACTCAGCATTTACACTCATCTTTGTGCCTTGGACAAAAACCTAACTGGACCTTGTCCTTCATCCCCTTTATTCCTTTGGGTAGAAACTCTTTTCCAAATTATTCAGCCAGTTGTATCCTACATGCTTGTTTTCAACCAAGAGCCTTTTCAAATTATGACCTTTTATACCCCACTCTCTTCCACCAAGATTTTATTCTTTACATTTACCAATGTCCGGTACAAAACTCAGCACACCTAGGTTACTGCAGTAGACTGGAAGTCTGTGTCCCTCCCAACATTCATATGTTGCAACTTAATCCCCAACGTGCTAGTATTTGGAAGTAGGGTCTTTGGAAGGTGATTAGGTTAAAGTCCTCATGAAGGGGATTATAAAAGGCACTCCAGAGAGCTCTCTTGCCATTTCACTGTGTGAAGTCACAGAGGGAAGACAACCATCTATAAACTAGGAAATCAGACCTCATCAGACACTGAATCTGCGGGTGCCTTGATCTTGTACTTCCCAGCTTCCAGAACTGTGAGAAATAAATTTCTGTTGTTTATAAGTCACCCAGTTGGTGGTCTTTTGTTATAGCAGCCCGAATGGATCCAGACAGCTACAATTTTTTTTGTTTTTTGTTTGAATTCACATCATCAATTTGGCACATTTTTAGTACTTTTGTCCCTAGTCAATTCTATTGTAATTTACTCATGTTGGAATGGTATTGCCCCAGCTCAGTGAAGAGCTAGAAGTCAAGAACCATGTTACTAATTTCCTGGTTCTTCACAACACTGAGTTATAGAACAAAGAATAACTCGAAAGGACTTTATTTCTCAGCATCTATACTTTCTTTCTATAAATGAAGACTCATAGGGATTTTGTTCATAGTCCCACAGGAAGTCCATAAAGCTCTAGTGCCATACCCCAGGCATCCTGGATCCCACTGCAATGCTCTGCAGGAAGAAAATGTACAACTAAAACTTTTCACAAACTGAGCTGTCTCTCTAAATCCACGAACATTTAAAAAAAATGTAATCATCAAAAAACACTCTCCTATAATAAATTTATCACTTAATATTCTCATCATTTCAACCCAGAATCTGGCATCCGGTAGAAGATGATGATAAGGGTGACTTGAGTCCATCTTATTTACAATGTCATTTTTTAACATGATAGCATGCAAATATAGACATGTGCGTGCTTAAACACAGGCATTTACCTATAAACTGTCCCCAAGTTAAAATTTAGGAGATATTTGAATAGCTGTAATAACCATGACATCAGGTTTTGGATAAGTTAGATTTTGCACTCGTGTGAAGACCTGATGGGAAGTTCAAGTAGCATCCGTTGCTCAGATGTCAGAGCATAGAGTTCCGGAAGGTCCATGGGGAAATGAAAATCTACAGAGGAGTTTTGTTAGGATTAAGGAGTGTTCTAGATTGAATTTAGACAAATAAGTACATAAACTCAAGAAAATGGTCCATTCTCTATGCACCTCTTCTATACACTTTTTAGATCAGTTATCTGAAATAGTATTATATATTTTTTGGTCTATTGTCATTCCTCCTTCAGAACATAAAGTCAGTGGGAGCAGATTGCAGCGTTCACTGCTGCGTCACGAGGGCCTAGAGCGGCACCAGGAAACACAGGTTCCCCTGCTATCTGAAAGTGCAGCGTCCCTGTGAAAACTTTGGTAAGTCGAAATGGCATAAAGCTGAGCGCATCCTTGTTTTTGGAATGTTCTTATTTTGCCACGTCACTCTAACTAAAGAACTACTTTAGTATCTGTAATTCATGAACTTAAATAAATCTGAAGAAGACTTTTGCTTTCAAGAAAAAAGTCCTTACCCTACTAATGTAGGCATTGTGTATCCCTCCACTACCCACCTCCCCAAAAAATTCGTAACACTTCATTGTTAGCTATTGCCTTAGCTCCACTTGAGAGATGTGAAGAAATTATAGCTTTGAGTGATTAAGAAACTTCCACATTATAGCTTCTTGAGGATAGAAACTTATGCAAATATATCTTTGCCTCCTTATAAGTAACAGAATTCCAGACATAATAACAGGGCATTTATAAACATTTGATGAATGAATAAATGGCCTTGGTGCATACAGACTAGCATGGTTAGTATAGAAATTCAGGTTGGGTTGACTCCCAAGTCTTTACTCTTTTGAACAGATCACAGTGACCTCTTCGTGGAGAGAAGTGGCTATTTTGCAGCAATGAAAGACATAGACAACAATTTAAAACCAAGAACAAGAACAAAGAGACCAGTATATCCCCAAAGCCCCTGGAGAATTTGGTGTGATGACATAGACCATTAAATAAAGTTTCCAGTGGTAACCCTGAGTTGTCAAGAGTTTCTGTGGCACACACTATTCTTGGTTTAAAAAGATGGCAAATTATGCCTTATTTTCAGAAATATCTATATACATCCCAATTTAAAATGAAAACTAAAATGCTATTTATAGAGCATATGTTTATCTAGAAAACTCAACTACACAAACTGACATATTTCCTAAGGGATCCTGGTAGATAAGCTTTCTTTTTTCTAAATCATTTTGGCACTTTCTGTTTCCCTTCTAGTCAGGAGCACATCTTGTCTTATGGTACAGTTTCTTATTTACAGTTTCTGAGTGGTTGGTCCTTCAAGATAAGAACCTCATTTATTTCAGTTTCTGGCTTTTGTGACTTCATAGTCTAGCACAGGACCTGGCACCAAGGATGTGTCAGGTAAATGCTTATTGAAGGAAATATTTGGAGAGTTAGAGCAAAAGTAACAATGCCAATATCTATAGCAGAAATAACAGTTGATATTTGATTATTTCTATGAACAAGGTACTCTGCAAAGTGCCTGGTATGCATTAATTTTCACAGCAACTATGATGTAAATACCAATATCACCTCATTTTACAGACAAGAAAACTGAAGCCTAATGGTAATTTACTTCCTCAAGATCACATGGTAACCTGGAGGATGTTCACTCTGAGGTCTTAAGGATTTGGCTTCAGAGTCTCTGGTCTGTTATTCACCAAGTTAGTTACTTTAGGCAAGTTATTCATCCTTTCTGAGTCTCCATTTCCATTTCTGTCACAGTGAGAAGAGGATAGAATCTACCTGTCACGGAGAGGGAAGGCCTTGGATCCTGGCCACAGAAGGTTATTCCACTTGCCCAGCAAGGGGCAGTAGGTGTCACACTTTAAAGTTCAACAGAATCACCTGGCCCACAATCGGGAAATACAGAGTCTCTGTCCCTACCTCCAGGAGATTCTGTTTCAGATGCTCTGGAGTGAGGCCCAGGAATCCACACTTTGACAAAACTGCATATGAAAACACAAGGATTTGGGACTCACCTAAAATCTCATTCCTTTGGAGCTTTTTATCAATCACAGAGCACCTTGATAAATCTGCATTTTCTCCAGATATTTATCCTTAAGTAGGCAAGGTATTATCACAGTCTTGCTCGCTAATACGTCTGTTTTATTACTCGAGTGAAACAGAATGGTGTGATAGTTACAGTTACTGTCACAGAACACATACCACACGCTGGCTCGGCCTCGTTCTACATGCTTTATGGACATCAGTTCTTTTTACCCACCCAACAACCCATGAGAAAGTTAGACTATCATTATCCTCATTTTATAGATGCGGAAACCGAGGCACAGAGAGCGTAAGTAACTTCTCCAAAGGTGCCCGCTCAGTAAGTGAGGGCGGCAAACTCAGCAGCTGTGCTGTTACCCGGTCTGCCGTGCCGACTCTCCCAGGACGGACGGAGGCCAGAGCCCGGCCTGACAGGTGAGCTTGGGCAAGTCCCTGCCCTTCTCTCGCAACCGAGTCCCCCTCCGTGCAGTGAGTGGGCTGACTCCGATAATCCCTAAGGCCCTCTGGTCCCACGATTCTATTATTCATTTCACAGGAGTCTTTTGACCTTGTTATCTGATGGACCAAGGCGTTAGGATGGCTGGCAGTAAAACGCGCTGGCGTCTAGAAATGCCCCCTTATTACCTTTTCTTTACCTACCAATTCAAAAAACTTCCTCCTGAGTTGTCTGTCCTTTGTTGTTTCTTCTTGCTGAGGAAACCAAGTGTACTTCAGCCCAGAGCTGGTAGATGTGTCTTCACAGTTTCCTTCTAAGCCCTGACGTCTTGGTTTAATCAGGCTTCCAGAGGGCTTCCACCTGAGTCTACTTGAACCTCATTACTCACCCAAATAGGCCTCCCAGCTGTTGCCCCTCCTTTCTTCCTCTCCTCTCAAGCATTGGCTCTCTTCTGGCCCAATTCACCCTCAGTAATATCCCTCCAAACTGCCCTCCTCCCTCTCCACCTGTGTTCTCTCATCCATCCCAGGCCTAGACTGTCAGGCTTCTTTCAGTCTTGCATTTTCTCCAACCTGATTACACATTAGAAGACATGAGATGCTTAAAATACCAATCGAGGGGCACTACGACAAACCAATTAAACCGGTGTTTTGAGGAGTGGAATCTGGGCAGGAGTATTATTTAAAAAGTCAGAAGTTCCATGAGAGTTGCTCACGTGAGGCATGGTTAAGGAACCACTGGCATCTATCTCCGGTGAATCTCGATTCTCGAGTGGGGAAAACAAGCAAATGAAAATCACCTGGGCTGCTGGCTAAGCCGGACTCCCAGGGAGGGAAGTCCGGGCGTGTGAAGCAAACAGGGAAGTTTGGAGAAACCTTTTTAGGAACCGGAGTTCTAGCTGAACCTCTAAAGCAGGATGCATCACTCAGCTTTCCTGGTACCCACCTTCGCAGAAGAACCCCAGGCTCCTACTGTATCCCACACCAAGTGAATATTTCTCATTGTGAAGAGCAATCCAGAGGAAAAAGCCCTTCAAGGTAAGATGCACATTCTTTTTCTCCGTGGATTAACTGGCTGGGTAACTCTGGGGGGAACCCCTTTTCCTCTCGAGGCTTTATTTTCCCCTCTATGTAAAAGAAGGTTATAGGATTACTAGATAATCACTAAGCTTCCTTCCTTAAGCTTCTTTCCCATTTTATTATTCTACTATTTTAAGGCCCCCAAACCTATTGTTCTTCAGCTGTTACACAACCAGCCCCAGTTTTTCGGCATTCAGCTGACACCAGACAATGCATCTCTGCAAACCTATTCCTCAGCCCCGGTGAAGACTGCCCATTGCAAGCCAATACCAGGGCTGCAAAGATTTCTTTCTTCAAATTCCCTACCTATACCAACAACGACTGCTGCCCAGACTTCAGCTCAGACCTCTGAATCGCCACAAAGCTCTTCCCTCTCAATGCCCTCTGAGAGCAGCCCCCTCTGACAGCAATTGCCTTCTTTATCTCTGGGCCTCCCACCTCCTGCAGGCAGCCTGCCTCTTTGAAGGTGGCTCGGAGAGACCAACCTGGTTTATGGACAGAATCTCTTCTCTTACCCTGCCCCGCACCAAGCTGTCCAATGATGCTCAGAAGGTGGTAACAGAGTGGCAGCAGTATGGGCTCTGGGAGCTTTTTTTTTTTTGCCTGCTTTGTCTTAGTGTGAGATAGTCAGCTCTATTAGGAGGTGCTGGCTGATGACTGTGGAGCAGAGACGTGTTTGCCAGGGGTATCCCCATTTCCCCTCCCTGCCAGCTTCCGGTCCGTTAACGAAGAGACCACTGTCTAAAGGAGTTGAAGGTAGAATGGCACCTAAGGCCACTTCCAATGATCTTCATTCTAGGTAGGGTGTGTCTGTGTTTTACAAGTAATTGAAATACACTGAAGCTAGTAATGCTGATGAAAATTATAAAGGTAATGTTTGACAGGGTAAAAAAAATAAAATCAAATCAAGAATGTTCATGGGTTTTGACCTAGACTGCTCTCCTTTGCCCTGGTTCCTTGACTTCCGAGTTTGGAAATGGAGGAAGGGGAAAAAGGGGAGAACCGGCCAATTTAGCAAGGGTGGGTTAGTCAGCCTGCAAAATAGTGCTCTGAGTCAGAGGCGACAGGGTCAAAATGAAAACTCTGTGGGCTGAGCTAGCTAGGGTGGGGGGATTTGGGACAGGGTTTGGTGGAGGAGAGATTAATAGAGTGTAACGTGTGTGGAAACAAGGGGAAAGAGTAAAGAAAAAAGGAACTTGTCATGCAAGGCTGTGGATTGGGTCTCTTTTAAGATCCTTCCAGAGACAAAGACTAAATGAGAATTTTAAAAACTGAAACTGAAATTAAATGAACACAATGCTTTTAAATCCTATCTGATCTGTGCTGCTTAAATGCCATCCGACTTAGAGAGCAAACCCAGGCTGGTCATAGACTCAAAGGTATATGAAAACTGATCATATTAAAGAGATTTACATTTCAGAAAATATTTCAAAAGTAGTAAGAAAAGGAGAGGCCATAATTTCATAGAAGAAGACTCGCAAAAGAAATTTTTTCTCAAGAAAAATGGAAGACTCTTATCTACAGCAGGAGTCTACAAGGTACTCTCCAGAAAAACTCCTGTTACCTGTTTCTGTAAACCCAGTTTGACCCTGCTTTGGTACAGTCTACGGAAGCTGTCACGCTACAGAGGCTGAGCTGAGAAGTTATGACAGGAGGTATATAACCTGCAAAGCTGGAGACCTTTACTGTCTGAACTTTCACAAGAAAAGTTTGCTGACCCTGACCTTAAGAAAAGAAATGAAATTTTAACTGCATAATCGTGAATATTTCAAATTATAAAGGAGAGACTGGGTAAATGCGTCAGTTAGGTGGAACGTGTATAAAAATGATCTGGGAATATAGCAAGACTTCTGATAAATTAGCTGTGAGAAAGTGTGAAGTTTAGGCACATAATCAAGGGAGAACAGACGGGCCTGAGGGAGGCGCACCAACAGATGGGAAGCGCAGAGCTCAGAACAAGCTAATCTCCCCTTCCAAAGGCTACATATTAGCTTTAAATTAGATGACGTACAAACATGTATAAGAGAAAGGGCAGGGAGAGATACACTAGGGGTTGGGGATTAATAGACACACTACTATATATATAAAATAGATAAGGGCCTACTGTACAGCACAGGGCACTATATTCAATTTCTTGTAATAATCTATAATGGAAAAGAATCTCAAAAGAAAATAGATATGTATGTATATGTATAACTGAATCACTTTGCTGTGCACCTGAAGCTAACATTGTAAATTAACTTCACGTCAATACATTTTTTTTAGAAAGTTGCGATTACCAGGAGTAGCGTGACTTCCCTAGGAAGAAGTCCCCTCCGTGCCACCAAACCAATTCTAAACGCTGCTTTCTACGCACTGGTCTCTCCCTCTTGTGTCTATAGATTCTGTCTTTGCCATATCTTCTCCTGACCATCCTCTTCCATTCTGGCAATGGAGAGATCTTCCCTTCCTCACTCCATCGTGTCTGTGGCTGAGAGACATCCAAGTTGCTCACGTTAGAACACTTCCGTAAAAGGTATTCGTTCATCTAAATCCTCTCTATATTCCTATTTATGTTAAATATATCCCTCTCCAAAGGTATCTTTTTTTTTTAATGTAAGTGATTCAAAGTAAATTTCAGAAGTATTTCCACATTCAGTCTCACGTTCATAGTTTCTCTGTTCCCATGGAAAACCAAATCGCTATTAGTTGGCTACATTCAAAATGTTATGTTTCTTTAGCTATATGGTTATCTTCTCTAGTCACCATTGATTTTTTTTTTTTTGCTTTTAATTTTTTTAAATTAAACTGTAATCAGTTTACAATGTTGTATTGGTTTCTGGTGTACAGCATAGTGATTTAGTTATATATATATATTATATATATATATAATATAATATATATATTCCTTTCCATATTCTTTTTCATTAAAGGCTTTCACAAGGTATTTGATATAGTTCCCTGTGCTATGCAGTAGGACCTTGCTTTTCATCTGTTTTATATATTGTAGTTAGTATCTGCAAGATTTCTCAATGATAAGGCAAGGGTCTTCGTTCTTAGCCTGTTTAATGTTATTGACTCAGTATTCTCAGGTTTATTTTTCCCTGTAAACATTTTATTCTAAAATAAACATAAGATCACTCCCATTCCTGGAGTTTGTGTCCTTTTCTTCAGTCTTGGCTCTCTGGCCACTGCCAGGTTGTTCCTGGAAAGCTCATCCAGATGCTTGGAAATCAATGTTTTTGAAGTTTATTCATTTCTAGTAGATGTTTAAGACAGATCCTTGTAGTTTATTCTGTTACAGATAGCACTTCCTGTGTTTCCAACATGCATTCCCGCCCATCAGATGATTCCCTGTGTTGTTATCTGCCTTTAACAATTTTTGATGTCAGCTTCCTGGAGCCCAGGGCAACAGCAGATCACAAACAGCGTTCTCCTATTCCACATTAACACATTCTTTAATTCTATCCCTTGCATATAATGTGTTCCCTTTTGCTGCTAACTCTCTGTCTTCCCTTTCTAAGCTATAGAGATTGACTTTTGGAGGCTGGATCCAATCTGTTAGCCAATTTTAGGCTAACAAAAAAAAAAAAAAAAAAGAAAAAAGAAAACTGCTGTAAAGCAAGGGGCTGATCCAGTGCAGAGTAGATATCCTCAGGCCTAATTCCCAGATTTTATGGATGCAATAAACAGCTTAGGAATTGGACATGCAGGATTACTTTTGATTAATGAGACCAACCTTGTTTAACCGGGATATTTGTGACCCTGATTTCAGATATTCCCTGTGACCTGCAGGCTTGTGAGGCCATGTTACTAGTGTATTGAGCTTAGAAAAACTTAAATTCAGCACATGTGTATTTAAAAAGCTATAGAAAATGGTATATCTGTTTTCACTTCCCTTCCCATCCAGATCCTTCTGGGAGCAGTCAACTGCTATCTGTAGTTGTGTTCCTTACATCTTGTTATCAAAAAACGATTTATTCTTCAAAGTTATTACCTTTGTCAGAGGTATTACATGGCACCCTGTCTCAGATGAATACAGAATTTGTCCCCTGGGAAAGGTGGTATTTAGTCTATTATTTATTATGATAATCTCCATAATCGATCCAAATAATACTACGTATTTTTTGTGTTAAGAAGGTTATCAAATAGTTGCAGTAACTATTTAATTTCAGAGATGCCTGAACATGGGAGCAGCTTTAGGGCAGAAAACACTGTGTTTGTGTCCACGTTTGTTTAGTTTGTACTTGTGTACAATTATGTTTCAGGGAGTTACTGCAATCCATGTTGTGAATTAGATCTGATGATACTTGGGGATCTGACATTTTCTCAGAGGAGATAAGTGGAATGGTAGATAGAGGGACTGAAGAAAAATTTCAGAAAAATAGATTAGTGCCACAATGGGAAAAAAATGTGAATGACATAACTGTTACTTTATTTTGGGACATTTTCAAAGGTTTATCTGCAAAATCCAGGCTATCATAAAATTACTCAGTCTGGTCACAAGAAGAGCTATAGATTTCTTGCATCCACTGTATTTAGTGAAAGCCAAAAAGTTCCTTTTCTAATGAGACCATTCCTGTGTAGGTAGGTATTGAGTGAAAAAGAGTGGTAAATTCCATCTCTTAAAAGGGGAAGTTATCAGGAGTTAACATTTCTATGATCTTTCAAAATTCAAATAAGTAAAGGAGAACAGAAAATGTGCAAATGATAACAGTGTTTTCATAATGTATTCAAAATGCAGTGACTGAGAAGCTGAGAAATCCTTTATAATGTAAACTCATTATAACAAAATGGCCATGAACAAATATTCCTTGGGGTTTGACCTCAGGCAAGAAAAGAGGGAATAAAAATATATTCACGAAAAGGAGCATTATACATAAAAGGGAGGTATCCAATACAATTAATGATAAAGAATCTAAAGGTCCATAGGTCCGTAACAGGACACTGGAGCCCTGATCAGGAACAAGAATTTTAGAATCCTGATTTCAGCACACTACAGATGGTTGACCTTGAGCAAGTTACTTAAGCTTTCTAAACCTCAGTTTCCTCATTTGGAGAACAGGGATACAGATACCTAATGTGTTATATTGCTGTCAGAGTAAAACGTCTAGCAGGGTACTGGCAGGTCCTCAATAAAAGGTAGGTGATGGTTATCCCTGATCTAAACTGTGGTCTAACGTTAAATCCTCACCCTCCGGAGAGTGATGAGTCACAGGGGTTATACTGAGAAGCACGGTTCAGTTCCCGGGAGCCTCAGTGTTCACAGAGACACAGAGTTATTTCTCAGACAATTTTATGGTCTCTTGATTTTTTTAACAAAAGAAAAACAAACAAACCCAATCACTGCACAGAAATTTGTACAGTGATAAATCTTTGCTATCCCCCATTAAGGCTAATTGTGGTTTAGGTACAGAACCCAAATTCTTCACATGGCTAACTGCTCTAATTTTTAGCACCAGATTTATAGACAGTGGTGGCTGGACCCCAAACCACCACAGGGATGGTGTCAGACTCGGTCCTTGTGGACTTATTAAGGGTGTAGAATCATTTGCCATCAATGGCAGGAGGAAATTATAATCCTCTTTTGCTGACATGTACATACATAGCAGGTCTTTGTATAATTAAGGCCTATTCCCCAGAAGAACAAAAGTAGCACATTCACAGAGAGACCAAAGGTAACCTCCCTGAGAACTTCATCTTTTAGCTGACCAGAATGTTCCCTACATGGTCTTTGTTCTAAGGTAAAAACTAACTACAGTGAAAAATAAATGCCATAATCTCACAACAAATGCTGCAATCAAACTTTCTCACTACACAGTCTTAGGAGGGTATTTTCTTCCAGGAAACTCTCTTGTGCAGCTTTACTGCCAGCTCTAGACAGAGATCTAGCATTCTTCCATCTAGTAGCCAGGCTATCCTCTAGGGCTCAAATACTCCCTCTGGGTTCTCCCTAACCAGCCTAGAAGTGAAGAGAGGAGGGGAGGGGAGGGAAGGGGAGGGGAGGGGAAGGAAGGAGAGGGGAGGGGAGAGGAGAGAGCAAGCTCAGCATCTTCAGGTCACCTTAGAAAGTGCAGAAGTAACATGCGGCACCCCCGCCCCTGTTGCACTGGTAGAACCAAGTCACTCGGTCACATCTAACTTTAGGAAAAGCTGGAACACACATTCAACTGTGCCCCAAAGGAATACAGAACAGTTTGGTGAACACACGCCAAACAATCTTTCTTGGATTTTTTTTTTCTTTTTGGTTTTGGTTTTTAGACAGCACTTTCAAAAAAATGCTTTTATATAAATTTAGGAGGGTGTGTGGCTGTGTGTAAAGTTGATTTGTTGATTCTGAGAAGCATGCTGAATGAATCTTTGACATTGATTTACCCTTTTCTCTCATGCTTCTATGAAGTGGCCTCTCATTTCTGAGAGTACTTTGGAAAGATACAAGGAGGATCCCCAACCAAGGGGAATCTGTCAAAGACGGTGGTACATCCCAAGGAGAGAGAGAAATCTCAAAATTGAGGTCTCTGAGACACAAGAGAAGTCACTCGACCAGCACTAACATGTACAGAATCTCCAGCACTTGATTATAAATGCAAACCTTATCAAATCTCTGACAAAGCAAGATTTCTTTTTTTTTTTTCTGTGCCTATCCTTTGAATGATGCATTCTTCTCTGGTATATTCTGGGGCTTGAGCAAAAAGCCTACAGTATTTGAAGGGACCAGAGCTGAGTCTTTACATGTGTCTCTGCAAACTTTCAGGACAAGCAGAGCACCAGGTTTGGGAGAGAACACTGGGAACATGGCCACCTTTCACAACGACACAGCAGAGAAAAGAGGAGACTAAAACTTGAAGGGAGAACACTTACGAATTTTTTAGCAGCTTTTCCATATTCCAACTTATGAAGTCATGTCTGTCTGTCTGTCTGTCTGTCTCTCTCTCTCTCTCATACACACACACACACTTCCATTTAAGTGGTATTTTTAATGTGCCTGCAGGTAACAACATTATAACATAGAGAGTTGGAAACCCAACTTTACCCACGTTGCTTTTTCAGATGTGCTAAGCAAAAATGGGAACTATTAAAAACATACTTTATCTAGAATGAAGCCTAGGCTGTAACTGCTCTTTCCATAGTGGACAAAAACTTTCCACTTGATCAAATATTTCCAGATTTGTTTTCTGTAATATTTCTTAAAAGACTTAGAAATTGATTTGCACTTCTAATATTATTATTGAATTATTTATTAACATAATATGCAAATGTTATGAAAGTATCAATTGCAATTAGGAAAGAGGGTATACAATTTTTCCAGGTAATATATGCCCAATATAATATTAGGAATTTAATAGTTGCCTCAGACAACTAGGTCTAGCTATGAAATTGTAATTTCTAACTGTTCATAACTTGGTATTTGTAAGAGCATTCTAAAAAATATATTGAGTCATTTTATGATAGCCTTCAAACTCTGATCCTTTCAAAAGGGAAACAAATCAGGGAGATGTGGAGCTTGACTTTCGGAAGCTGTAACTGGATCAGTCACTGAGGGTAAAGCACAGTAAGAATGTTCCCTGGTTATTTTGGATACAATCAACTTGTTTCCAATGAAGGAGACTCACCCCGGGAAATGAGTGATTTATCTAAGTACTCAAGGCCAAAAGGAGAAGAACCAAAGGCTCGTCTTCTGTTCTCCTCAAAACCAGATGCTCGTGTACAGATTGTTTACTCAAGCTCTGATAACCAGGTTCTTCCTCACTTGTTAAAACAAGTTAGTAGTTTGTTCATTCAGCAAACATTTACTGAGTACCTATTACCAGGCAGTATGTTAAGAGCCAGAAATAGAAGAGAATAAATCAAATGCTATGAGAGCCCACAGAAGCAGGGGTGGTTGGATAGGGAGCAGACATCAAATCTATATTAACAGCTAGATTTGTGCATCTCGATATATATCTGACCCTCAAGCCAAGTAATCAGTCATTCCAATCCTGACCTATCTCCCTATGCTGTGGTGGTCTGGGAAATTCTCAGACAAGCCCAGCTCTTACTTGGAGATATAAGATGTGGCAATAACAGCACCCCAGCACCCCCGAGTTTATACAAAGACCTGACTGTGTCACGTCCCATCTCAGATATCTTCAATGGCCCCTGATCAATGGAAGTCCAAACTCAGTGGAATGGCTTTAAGATGCTTGAAAATCTGACTCTCATCTCATCTCATAACAAAGTATAATTCATGTCCTAGTCTTAATTTCTGAAACAGCCCTTGCATTTTATAGCCTGTCTCTTTGCTTACTCTTTCTTTCAATCAAAAATACTTTCCCCCATTTGCTTACTAATCAACAACCTAGCAAATCTTTACATCTCACCTCAAATATCATTCTTCGGCAATGTTTCTTGTCCTTCTGTAGTCAAAATAAATCTGTCTTCCTCCATACTTCCATGGCAAACTGCTAGCTCTTAATGAATTCTGTCTTGTGCAATAGTTGCTTACGTATCTCTGCTCCTTGTAGTTGAAGACAGGGGCAGTGTATTATTGTATCTCCATATCCACCACTGTGCTTATTATAGTGTTGGGGCAAGTATGTACTCAGTAAATACAATTACCTTGGATTGTTCTGTTTTCCTTGTCTGGTTGGGGTACTGAACTCGCTAGAGAAGGGTAGACTTAAGTTCTTCCTACCGGCTAGCTACTACTTTTCTTCCAGGGGCCTCCAGACCCTCTCCACTTTGATCCTTCATACTCCTTCTCTTCCTCTGTCCATCCACCAACAGCCACAGCAATAACCTCCTATTACTGAAGCTCCATTGAACCACCTCTCTCTCTCGTATTCTTTATTCAAGCCCCAGGGGTCACAAATTCAAATATCCCCATGTGCGAGGCACATAACATCAATGTAAGAATTCAGCTGACTGTAAGCTAAGATATAGGTGGGCCTGACTGGAGACAATATGCCTGCATGAGGCCACCACGTGATTTGTTGTCATCACCAGACCAACAGTCCTGTGTGTATTGCAATGCAGTTATAATGCTGCCACTTAGACACAAGGCAACACGTGATTCTCATAATCAACTGAATTCCATTCTCTGTACCTTTGTGTACATTTTTTTTTTCTCCTTTGGAAGTACCTCCATCTTTATCTTTCAAAGCCTGGATGGAGCCAGTGTTACCTCTCCCTGGAAACTTATCCAATCCATGCAGGTGAAATTTGCATTTCTCCCCGAATATGCCCATTGTGTCTCTTTAAAATCTCTAGGATACCACTCATCAGAGCTTACCTTGCACTAGCCCTCTTAGTGTATAGTAGCCTTTTCCTGCTTCCACTGTCCTCCTCGACTTCCTGCAGCATAGTGCCTTGCACAAGTAACCTCTCAATGTACAGTGTTGACTTAAACCCATGTCCCTTTTATCCCTCCTCTGAGCAGTGGCAACTGGGTTCTTGGCACAAAATCCCATAAGGCAGGTTTCTGGAAAACACTACACCCAAACCGTGGATGGGAGAATCTGTTTCAAATGATAAGGCAATGGTCCCTGACTCAACTAGAAGACAAACAGCAACCTCAAGGTCAAGAGTCTTATCTCTGACAACATAAGGTCCATACTAGGTTGCCTTAAACTGTGGGCACCTTTACTGATGTGTCTACGTAATGTTTCCAGGTCTCCAAGAGAACAGAGAGGCCCTATCATTGATGAGTACACTCTTGATATTGAACTTATTTATAGTTTTTGGAGGGGAGGGAGGCAGTCTGAAGTGCTGTTAAAACTCTAGGAACTTGGCAGCATCCAGTGTACAGGAATTCCCCCTGCTCTGCATTTTAACACTGCTGTGATTTGTAGACATCACTATTTAATGAAGCACACAGCTGTGTAAGAAGAGCAGGAGGCAGAGTTTGGCAATAGAGGACCAGCAGGAAATCTGGCAATCTGTGTCATCTGGAATTTCCCTAACTCCGTCAACCCGCCCCTCCTTCCCTCACTCTCCTCTAGCTCAACCTCCTGTCCCTCTCTGAAATGACCATTTTAATGACAGAAATAACCAAGCAGAGAAATTGCAGTAGAAGTCCTGCCCTTTAACTCATGTTTAGCGAGTATATTTTTGTAAGGCCAGGGACAAGAGTTGGGCAAAGCAGCAAGATAAATTAAGACATGATCCACATCTTCAGCTAAAATGGTAATGGAAACATTGAGGGAAGCTAAAAAAGACATCTCTTTGGGTAATATTATGAATTATTTCTTTTAATTAAATTAGCCCTACCCTTTCCTATTTTAGCTGTAAACAGAAGTTTCCAAAGCAATTTGAAAGTTGAGAAATCTTGGGGGGAAGAGTATAGCTCAGTGGTAGAGTGCATGCCTAGCATGCATGAGGTCCTGGATTCAATCCCCAGTACCACCAATAAATAAATAAATAAATAAACAGATAAATAAACAAACCTAATTGCTTCTCCCCTCCTCCAAAATAAAATAAAACTAGACTGCTTCAAAAAAAAGAGTCATTAAAAATGCTTTAAAAATAAAAAGGAAGAAAGAAAAGAAAGTTGAGAAATCTTATGTCCGGCAGAGCTGAAGTTTATAGTTGGGTTCAAATCCTAGCTTAGGAACTCATCAATTGGGAGACATGAGCATAGGAGCATTTTCATCCTCTACAACATGGGGATAATGGTATATACTCAGCGGGGTGGTTGGGAGAATTATCTGAGAAAGTGTATTTACAAGGTCTGGCACATAGGGAGACTCGGTGTATGTTTTCTCTTTTACTTTCCTCCTGCACCACTTTTTCCCAACACACACACAGATCTCCATGACGTTAGTACTGTATATAGACACTTTTTAAAACATAGTAGACTCAAGTAAGTATTGATATCCAAGTGTCACTCAACCCATTCTTCTTGCTGTTACTAAGTTAATGATATGATAACTGCCTTTATTTCAAGAATTCAAAGCACTTATTGACATATATGTTTATTCATTTCCAAAATATTCCTATAAAATATAAGCAAGGTCACATTTTCTTTATCCATCGTGGGGATAAAGAAAATGGGAACAGAGGTTAAGTTGTAAGGCCCAAACCTTTAAAGGAGAACTACAATCCTTGAGTTATGTGACCTCTCACTGTAGCTTTCCCTTTATTATGTGGCCTCAGAGTATCCTCTTTGGAGTTGTAAATCAATGACAAAGTCAGTGATCCACAAAAATATTTACTAAAGACGTCTCAAACAAAAAAGCAACTGTAATTCTCAAATAAAACATCAACAACACTAAAAAAATCAATGTTCTGTTTGCTACTTTTTCCATTAAGAATAAATAACATAAAGCTACATTAAGTAAAGAGTGATTTAAAATAAAGACAAATTAAAGTTTTAACATTATACTTCAGTTTTAGATTTTGTCCCTATAATGGAAAAAGAAAAAAAAATTAAGACAAAAGAATAATGAAAAGCTTAGATAGAAATATAATCTTGATGTTTGCTAAAGTCTTGTAAAGCAAAGCTATAACTAACTTATGAATTCAACTCTTTGGGAATTAAAAAAGGCTACTTTGATTGAAAGTAGGAAAATATCACAATAATTTGTTACAAAAGCACACTGTAAATCCTACCAAAAAGAGGAAAGTAGTAGTTTATATAATATTGTTTCTTCCTTGTTTTCAATAAAGCCAAATAATAATTACCGACTTAATCAATGTGGGGGAAAAAAATCTATATTTCAGCTAAGTTTTAAATTTAAATAATGTACAAGATAAATAATGCACTACACCATCATGGGTTAAAACGGACATAAAGGAAGAAAGGAGAAACAAAGGTGAACAGTAAATAACTACATGGGGAAATGTGACTCCATGGGGATATGTGGTAAGACATACTGTAGTAACACGTTCTGCATATGTGAGAGATTGCTTTTGTAGGAATATGTGAAAAAGATTGGTTGGCACTCTACAATTTCTTGAACAATGGAAAGGTTCATAACCACTGTTCTATCGGTATCTCTGAGCCATAGAGCAATTTGTGGGTAAAAAGAAGTCTACAAGTAGTAATTATATTTTTGAATATTTTAATAAGTGACTATTATTTCTTGCATAGTATGCTACTTTCTCGGAGTTTAAGCAATGCTCACGGTAGTCTACTAAAGTAGTGGTAACGAAGGAGTCAATGACTAAATCTGCATCTCTGAGTGCCAGGTGGTCTGGGGATTTAAGCCTTTCGCCAGCCTACTGCAAATATTCTTACTCTTTTTTTTGTGGGTAGGTGAGGTAATTTTGTTTGTTTGTTTGTTTGTTTATGTTTTGAGGGGTATTTAGGCTTATTTATTTATTTATTTTTTTAATGGAGGAACTGGGGCTTGAACCCAGGACCTTGTGCATGCTAAGCATGCAATCCACCACTTCACTAAGAAAAAAAATCATAAGTATTCTTTATGCTCCCCTTTATAATCTGTTCATTTGTGGTCAGCAAACATGCTTTGAATGTCTCCTTTATGTCAGGCATACTAGCTACTTTGGCATAACATACCTTAGTAAGCATATGCCATTGAATGTTTCCTCAGAGATTAGATTTATTCAAGCCAGAGAAGAAATTAAGCAGCCACATGGAATGCTGTTATATGCCATGAGTCAGAGTTTAGATTTTGGTATAAAATGTACAGGATGACAGAACCAAAAATCGGATTCCAGCTAAATGAACAAAAAAGGAAACTGAAAGATAGATTGTGGTTAAAAGACAGTACATGTAGTTATATGAATTCAATGTTGGTAGATCATTTTTAAGTTCTACATAATGCATATTGGCAAGGCAGCTTTCAAAGAGTATTTATTGGTCTGCTAATTGAGAGCATGAAACCAATGTAATGGGCTACAGCTGGCTTAAGGAAAGAACAAGAGAAGGAGAGAGAATGAAAGCACACAGTAGATGATTCTGGAATGAAATAAATCACAATGGAACAGGTACACCAGATCCCACTGCATGTAGTCTGGGTGAGGATTGTTTCATGAAATTTTTTAGTTCAACTTACAGATATTGATGTGTCTATGTGTGTATGTGTGTATGTGTGTGTGTGTGCACAGAGCATACACGCTACATAAACAGCATATTTCTATTATGGGCTAGTGATAAAAAAGATTGAAAGGCTACTCTAAAGAATAGTTAAGGTCCATTTTTAATTAGCAATAAATTTCTACTTATATAAGCACAGTACAACTCATGAAAGTTTTAAATATAGGCTTTAAATTTGCTTTACTTATTTTTAAAAATGTTTTAATGAGGTGTAATTGGCATATATTAATTAGTTTCACCTGTGCAACATAATGATTTGATATTGGTGTATCCTGCAAAATGACCACTACAACAGTAATCCATCACCATACATAGTTACAGGATTGTTTTCCTTTGTGATGAAAATTTTAAGGTTTACTCTCTTACCAACTTTCAAATATGTAATGCAGTATTATTAACTATAGTTGCCATGCAATACATTACATCCCCATAGCTTATTTATTTTATAACTGAAAGTTTGTACCTTTTGAATCCCTTCATCCTTTTCCCCTCTCCTACTCTTCTTCTCTGGTAACCATAAATCTGTTCTCTGTGTCTGAGAGCTTTTGTTTATTTGTTTTTGTTTTTGTTTTTAGAGCCTACACCATTTGTCTTTCTCGGTCTGACTTATTTCACTTAGCATAATGTGCTCAAGGTCTATCCATGTTGTCACAAATAACAAGATTCCATTCTTTTTTATGGCTGAGTAATATTCCATTGTGTGTGTGTTTTCTTTATCCATTCATCCACCTGTTGATGGACACTTTGGTTGTTTCCATATCTTGGCTATTTTAAAAAATGCTGCAATAAACATGGGAGTGATACATCTTTTCAAGTTAGTGTTTTCATTTTCTTTGGATAAATGTCTAGGAGTAGAATTGCTGGATCTTATGGTAATTCTATTTTTAATTTTGGGGGGAACTTCCATACTGTTTTCCATTGTAGCTGCACCAACTTTGCATTCCCACCAATAGTGCACAAGGGTTCCCTTTTCTCCACATCTTTGCCAACACTTACTACGTCTTATTGTTTATATAATAGCCATTCTATCAGAGGTGGGGTAATATCTCATGGTTTTGATTTGCATTTCAGATTTGTAATTTATAAGTTCTTATAATACTTATGATATTAGTATTTGTATTTAGAACACTATTATGTCTTTAAAGAGTAATCATTTTCCAGGATAATAATCTAAATTTCAAATTAGTGGCATTTGCCTAACAAGGTTGTGCTATGAAATATGTAAAAGAGCAAAAATTTACATATGCTATAGCATAAATACATCCTTACCCTCTGACACAGCAAACCTACACCTGAGGTTATTTCCAAAGAAAAATTTTCAAAACAAGGAAAATACATGAATGTATGAATGTATATAGATCATGACTACAGAATTGTTAATATTAGCAAAAAGTATGTATCTCACCTAAAATCAACATATAAGACTGGTATTTAGTGTATATGCTGGCAAATCTACACAGTAAAATTATATTCAGTCCTTAAAATGATCACTGTGGCAAATTCAGGAAAATGCATATATGATACATTTAAGTTATACAGTGTTATCTGTGTTGTGGTTACAGCTATTCAAATATTATGCAAGCATCTAACTAGATATTGGAAGGGAACTGGAAAATAGAAATGTTTAATTTGCTGGAGTGATAAAACATAGAGGCTTTTTAAAAAATCTGTTTTTAGCTGATATTATAAAACTGTGCTATTAAAAATGATCACAGTATGGTTCTAAAATGCGATCAATGTTGACAACAATTATCAGCAAAGCTAAAATGCTTCGCCCACTTCTATATCGCTAAAATCTTATGAAAGTGGGCCAGCAAGAGAGTACTTTCAAGGAATCATAAGGAAACAAAATGAAGTGAGACATTATGTACAGTTTGTGGATCTTTCTGTGTGTACAAGAAATTACGCAGTATGTGGAGAGTGATTCCTTCCGGGGGCCTCTTTGGGGTCCTGTTTTAGCAGCAGAGGTCTGGTGTCAGGGCTGCTGCTGCTTTAGGCAATGTTTCAAGCCCTCTCTCTGGCCCTATCTTATCGGTTTGATCAAAGCTAGTGGTAACCTATGTTCCTTGGTCTTAGAGAGCTTTCCCTTCCACCTGGATGATGTGTAGGATCTAGGTAATCCTGGATCTGATGTATTGGCGTTGGATGGCTGAGAAGTACACCAGCATCAGATGTGTGGCTGGATGTCACAAGAAGCTGAGGGCCCACAGGCAGAAGATAGGAGGGCTAAGGTCACAGTGGCAAACGGGTCTATTTTCTTGCCAGGATAATGTTAGCTACAGCAGACCAATATGTGCTCCCTGATGTGAGCAATTTAAAGTGGCAAATGATCTCCTTTCAGATCTAAACCTTTTGGCATACAAAAAATCTTCCACATGCCTGGAGAATCCGATGTACCCCCAAGAGGATTTTCCTTTACCCAGGGTCTTGAAATCAGTAGGCTCCTTTTCAATTTTCCAGACACAAAATTCTGTCTTATATCTGTTTTTATGAACTCAACAAGCTCTCCAAGCCCACTAGAGGTTCTGATTTAACTCAAGGATGGGAGGCATGGCCCCTCTGGGCGCGAACAGCAGTTCTGTGCTCAGGTGAAACATCAATTATAGAGGTGACACGTGTTAGGTAACACCGACAGCAAGGGAAGAATGAAGAAGAGAACACTGAAGTACATACATACATATTTTTTCTTTTATATACAAATACAGATGTGTGTGTGTGTGTGTGTGTGTGTGTGTGTGTGTGTGTCAGAAGTTTCTAGGAGATTAAGACAGTCACTTGCCCTATAAGAATGTCTTTCAAAAGTATACAAATGTTGAAATGTTTCCAGTCATTTTATCGAAATATGCTAAGTACTTAAATATTTAATCTTAAAAATTCATATGGGGAGATTGTGCAGAACGGGTATGTCTGAGAATTAATATGTTTGTTTAACTCCTGTATGCATATTAGAATCATTGGGAAAGCTGTGAAAAAATGTGTGTGTGTGTGTATATGTGTCTGTGTGTATATATCTAAATCAAATATATATATCACGCATATATAAATGTATATAAACCAGTGCACAACCCCCCCCCACCAGGTGTATTAAATTATTAAATCAGAATCTTTAGAGGTTGGGTCAGGGTATCAGTATTTTTCACAAACTCCCCAGGCAATTCTAATGTGTAGCCAGGATTGGAACCTCCTAGGTTAACAGATTGTAGAATGTTAGAGGGCAAAAGGCCTTAGTAATAATCTTGTCCAAGTGCTTTCTCATCTGTGTTTCTCTCCCCCATCTCATCAACAGTAGCGTTTCAGCTTGTTTTTGTTTAAGTTGTCTTTTTGTTTTCCAGTCAAATTTCATTTGAAAAAGAAAAGTTCAGAAGTAAGGAGGAAGGGAGATAAAAAATAGACCAACTAACCCTCTCTTTCCATCAGTAACAAAACTGAGACCCCACAGAGGGACACTTCCTTGCTCAAGGCTGCAGTGATTGAGATCAGAGCAAATTCATTGTTTGTTTATTCGCAAGGCATAGGGTTTTTTTTTTTTTTTTTTAAAAACTCCCCAGCAGTGCCTTGCAGTTACTTCTTTTCTTCAGTGGAAATATGCAGAAATTCGTAAATCCAACCCCTTAGAAACAGTGATACCACTCCTGTGGTTTTGACATTCCTGTTACAAATTAGAATGTCACTATATGGAATCATTTTACAGAATGATTCATTTTGACTTAATACTGATTATTTGAAGACATATATATTGCACACTAACTAGAACGGAAGTCCTTAACACTTACTGAGACATGCGACCCTACATCTGTTTGATTTCATGGTCCCCACTTTTCATGTCTCAAAGTCCTAAAATATATAGTTACTCCCAACAACTGACCTATGTGACTCTGGATAAGTCATGGTCACTGTGTGACCAAACTAGACAGCGTTGGTGCACTTCCTGACTCTTCCTGGCATCAAGACGTAAGGAACTGGCTTTCTGAAAATGACTTTTATTTAAAGCCCTTAAACAACTCGGCCCTCTATCCCTCCTTTCACATCTCACGCAAACCCTGCTCAGATGGGCAGCCACTCGCCTATTCTTTTCCTTGTCATAGAGACAGAACTTTGGTTTGAGCCCCAGGCAAGCAGCAGCAGTGAGAGGGGTTTGTGAGTCAGTCCTGTTGCCAGTTCTGGTGGCACCACTCAACAGCTGGGTGGAAAAAAGTTACTTAACCTCACCAATTCTAGTGCTTCTCATCTGCAAAATGAGACACCCACTTTGTAGATTTCAAGAAGCTGAGATGTGAAAATACACATGGAGCACAGCGACAATGCCTGGCACACACTGCGTGAGTCAGTGCTCCGCACCTGGTGGTAATGACGTGACTTGTCCGCTTCCTACTATTCCTTCATACCTGTATTATTTCTGATAATATCAATAACATTTCAAGACAGAAATTACTCAGCGCACTTTATGGAAGAGGCAAAGAAGCATGACAGAAGTTTAAGTTTTGCAAGATCACGTTTCCAGTGACAGAGCAAAGACTCAAATTCAAGTCTGTGTGTTTCGCTCTCTCCACTCAGTCTTGATTCTGTACTTAGCTAAAAACAGAGTGGCAGCCACAGCAACGCCCAGCACCACTCAGCCTGGTCTTTTTCCTTTGGCTCTTTCCCTGTGACATCTGCCCTGCTCCTTAGACCCTTGGCACAGCTCGGGCTGGTTGCCTTGGGATCCACGCAGGGGAGAAGCCTTTGTGGAATGCATCCTGGAGTCCTACTTATCTTCTGAATGGGAGAAGAATTTAAGGCCCTAGGGAAAAGCCGACGTACCAATCAAATCTCCCCTCAACAAGTCAAGAAACAATGGAGAGATAATCTATGACAGCAACTAAAAAGCTCCCTAATGCTCTAAAGTCCCTGAGAGGCCCCCGGAGGGTTTCAGATCTGAATCATTTTGACTGAGAAGGAAGTTGGTTTCAAGTGAACTTTCAGAAAGTTGAGATTCATTGTCAATAAATCTTCCCTACAGTTTCTGTCTGATGTTTCACATTCTGTTAAAACCTTTAATTCTTCCAGGGAAGCTACTAAAACAACAAGAAGCCCATTGGAAGCTTAGCAACCAACCCACTAATGCAGCTCCAGTTCCAAGGAACTCCCAAAGGCCACATGGCAAGATTAATCCTCGAGCAAAAGTCCCCAGGGCTAATTTGAGGAGCTTTCTTTAGCCAACCCTAAACTATTAGGGATGCCCCATAAAACAATGCCCTTGTACTCCGGAATTTCAAACCTGCAAAGAAGGTTTTCATACAGACAGAACTTTGGATTAGGCCCACTTACTCAGATCATTAAGGCTAAATCCTGCATGTGGTGTTGATCTGCATGAGAAAAGAAGAAGAAAAAAATCCTAGCACCAAATCAAGACAGGGAGTTCAGACTCAAAGAATGCAGGCAACTAACAGGACTGAACAACCGTGACTGTAGGCCAGGCATTATCACCCCCACTTGGCAGAAGAAGAAAATGAGTGTAGAGACAGTGAGCAGTTCGACCAAGTTCATTATCTAGGAAATGACAGCAGGGATTGGGCTCCCTGTAAATAAGCATAAGTCTAGGCTTTTCCACTGGACAGTATGAATTTGTGATTTGTTTTGTTTTGCTTTGTTTTTATTTTTATTCTCCATAGGAGTAAATATTATCTAAATAATTACTGTTTTTATTTCTACCGCATTCCCTGCTTTGCTTAAAAATTATATATGTGTGTGTGTGTGTGTGTGTGTGTGTGTGTGTGTGTGTATCCTCATGTTACTACAGATCAGTCTTACACCCTTAGCTCTGGCATCCTGAAAGATGGTTTTCCATAATCAGTTGGACTTCTCCCTGAGCTCTCATTCATGCTGGACATGCCTGACTTAAATTTCTGTTTTATCCCTTTTCTAAAAGACTCGCCATTCATCTATCAAACTTTGTAGAAATCCTGAGAGAGGAATTTTCATAGCTTTCAGATCCTCACAGAAATAGGCAAATTTCTTCCTTCCCTTTTGACACACATAACTCTTGAGAAGAAACTACTGGAGTCATCTCCCTGTAACACAAAGGCTTCCTTGAAGTACAATACAATACTGATACTAGTGATTGATCATATTTACTGAGACTTATTCTGTGCTAGACTCTAAACACTTTCATATACATTTGCTCAGTTTAATCTTCACACTAACCATATAAGACAGATACAATGTTATCATTTTTTTTTTTTTCTTTTTTTTTTTTTTTAACAGTTAAAGAAACTGAGTCCTGGAGAGATTGAATAATGTACTCTAGGCAGCTAATAAGCTTACATCAAGAGGGAGCAAGCAGTTTTAAACTAGACTCATCTTTAAAACCTTTGTTATTTAATTCACTTTATCATAAGACATGGAAAGATAACAGCCCCATACTTCATCTTCCCACTATTTGTAAACATAGTTCCAATATCTAGTTTCAAAGTTTCTCTCTCTTTGTAGAAAACTTGGAAACCAATCTTAACTACCCTTTATGAAATCACAAATCACAGGATTTCTGGTTTGGATGGACCTTGGTAATCTGCCTAAGCACAATTTAGTAACATCACGTTGGTGCTATATTAACTGTCAAAAAGATTTGGAATGCAGTCATATGACCCAAGCCTTCTTATGATCCTAGAATGGAATAATGTGATCATTACCATCACCATAATCCTTCCTAAGATTATCCTTGGAAGATTTAGAGGGTGTAAAAGAACTCACTACCTTAACTTTAAGAAGTGGGGAAGTCAGTGCTCCTAGACAAGACTTGCTTCCAGTTCTCTGTGGATCAGCTCTTTTCAGTAGAGCACATCAGTATTAGATGAATGTGGAAGATCTACCCTGACCACATCAAGGGGCATAAGACATGTTATTGTGTCATGGCTGCCCAGTCAGTAATACCCATGAATCTCTGGTCCTCCATGGTGATACCACATTTGAGCCAGGATATCTATCTACTTACCCCATACTGGC
The DNA here is from genome assembly GCF_009834535.1 of Camelus ferus. NCBI lineage: Eukaryota > Metazoa > Chordata > Mammalia > Artiodactyla > Camelidae > Camelus > Camelus ferus. Next base: position 66,865,688 of record NC_045696.1, read on the forward strand.
ATTCCTGCATTTGCAACTAGAAAATCACCATGTTACATATTGGTCTTCACCATGTGGGGCTTCCATTTCTCATCTGTAATTTTGAGATAATAATAGAGCTTCAGTAGCAGTGCTGTTGTGAGAACCAAATGAGACAGAGCACAGGGGAGCACAAACACTGTGCCCAACCCAGGATGAGGTGTTCAATACATGCTAATTGAAACAAAATCTGTGAATGACGGCACCTTTATTCATCAAGACCGTATTACTTAAGATGGAGACGTATCAGAAAACCATCCTGCTAGTCTTCGCTCATCACAGTGCTTCTCCTATGGCTGCTGTTTAACAACCTCAATTAGAAGAATCAAAAGAATCATCTTTAGGAGCCTCTGGGCAGGCATTTAACCTCGAGTTACCGCACAACCTGTTGATCCACCTTTTATCAAGTCTCACTCCAGACACTTCAAATGTCCATGCAGATTAAGCGACTAAGACTTCTAAAAGGTACAAGGGGATTTATCTACTCAGCCCTGCAATCAGACAAGTGTTCCCTAGTCACCAGACAGCATCAGCACGCATAACTCTTCTGTTTCTAAAATCAGATACTGTTGAAGCTGGGATGACTTAAAATACATTCCTTTAGTAGCTAAAATCCACGTTGGTAAATATTTTTGTAAGGTGCCATAACTCAAGCTTAATTAGCCACTTAACATTAAAATTTTAAATAGGTGACTTTCAATACAATCAATGCAGGTATGCATAAAGCTGTGTCAAAATGTCCAGATTTATAGTTTTGCCAACTCTAGAATTTTTTATATATACAACACTACTTTTTTTTTTTTTCTATTTCACTCAAAGATTTCACTCAAAACTATATTGATGAAGTATAGCTACTAACATCTAGTCATCCTGGAGTTTTTTACATCATTGTTGTAGAAGGAAAAAAAAAAAAAAACAGACAACTGGGTAATTAATTGATGGTACTTGAATTCAACTCAATAGTTCAGAATCATTGGAATGCAGTCTCCAGCCTCCTTTCCTACCCCAATACAAAATGGGAAGGATACTTCCACATTTTCAAAAGTATTTTATATTTGTTGAAGTGAATGTCAAGTCCCTAAGGAAACAACTTAAAAAAAACCCAAATTCATAGAAAAAGAGATCAGATTTGTGGTTGCCAGAGTCTGGGGTGGGAGGTGGGGAGTTGAGTAAAAGTGGTCAAAAGGAACAGACATCCAGTTACAAAGTAAGTAAGTTCTGGGGATGTAATGAACAACATGATGACTATAGCTAAGAAAACCGTTGTGTATATCTGAAAGTGGCCAAGGGAGTAGATCTTAACATTTCTCATCACAAGGAAAAATTTTTTTTCTAATTACGTTAGATGATAAATGTTAACTAAACTTATTGTGGTGATCATTTAGCAATAAATACATATATCAAATTATTATATTGTACACCTTAAACATGTAAATTATTACATGTCAATTGTATCTTAATAAAACTGGAAAAAAGATAATGCTAGTATATAGAGATGAACTCAGTAAGGTTTTAAATACTGAGTCACCACAGTATCAAATCATAGCTGGTGTTTATCAATCAAATACTAGTGTTAGAAATACATTCTTATGGTGAAGTGGATAGCTAGTTAAGCTTCTGTGCAGTCTGGTAGTTAAGGAGAAGGTTATATGAATTAATATACTGGAAATGATTTAAATCACTTTGTAATTTGCTTGTTATGATGAAGCAGAGACTGAAAATTAGTAATACTGCCGACTCCAGTTAACTTTCTATTAAACACCACACTGGGTTCAAGAGTCTGGTCAAGCAAACATCATCGGGACAAACTTTAAACATGTGGAAATATGTTCCCAATTCTAGTTGAAAATAGCAAGGGATCGTACAGAATTAACCTCTAAAAATAGTTCTGTAATTATTGGAAACTACACTAATAGAGGGATTCAATAAAAATAGTACAGTGAGTGGATCTGGACACAGGAGAAGGAGGACAGAGCAGAACAGTTAAGCATGCCAGGAACAGTCTTAAGACCTCATTCCTCACTCCCCCTCATTCCAGCCAGGTTTGGGTTCCTTCTTGAGGAACTCAGTTCTTGGGCTGTGAGGGTATCACCCAAGATCAATTCAAAGAAATATGTCTATAGGAAGTTCTCCCAGCTGTGGCTGTGGGGGAATCATGTTGTTCCTCCATGTTGTGGGGGAACAACAATTTTCACAGGTCCACTGAGACTTCACTGACAGCTGGAGAGACCACAGAATGTTAGAGCTAGAAATAAAGGTGAGACTACTTTGCTTTAATGGCCCTAACTTTTGGATAAAGAAACAGAGGTGCCTGAGATGGGGGATGAAGGAGAGTGACTGGTCCAATGATAAACAACAAGTTATAGCAGAGCCAGAACCCCATTCTCAGTGGAGAGCCTGACCTTCATTAGACTGATGGCAGATGTGCAGATTAAGTCAACACATACTTTGCCTATTCAGCACCAGTTTTGTTGGATTCTGTATGTATAGCTTGATTTTTACCTACATAATAGAAAGCATTTTATTTCATTTGACTGAAAGGTTTTCCAGGAGATTGGAAATCTGAAAAGAAAAGGTAAATTTCCCAAGGTCACAGAACTAGCCAGTGGCAGAGCCTGAATTTAAACCCATGTCATCTCATTCTAAGGGCACTAACTTGTTGGGTTACTCATTGTGGCAAGGGGAGTGGTGAGATAGAGGAAAGAAGACAAGGATTACCAACACACGGGAGATGAAAAACCCAAGGATGAAACCTTGATGAAAATACAAAGACACAATATATAAAAGTTTAGAAAAGAAACCAGCCTCATCTGTTTTTGATAGCCACCACTTTCTCCTTTTTCAATTCCCCATCCCATAACGTAGTTGATACTATCTCAAGGGAACCATTCAGTATAAATATTTCTTTAACAAGAAGATGAACTGCTGGAAATGGTTTTCTGAAAATTTGAGACAGAAACTTCTCCTGTGTGTGGCCTGAAGACATTAAAAAAAAAATCTTAACTGCCACAAAGAGCAGGTACTCTAGGACCTACTTATCCTTTCTGGGATCATGACCCTTTTGAAAATCTGATGAAACTTACCGATGCTCTCAGAAAAACGCACACATCTGCACACACTTTTGCCACAGTTTCACATGCAAACAATTCATGGAATCTCCAGAAGCTCATCAGTGGACCTCAGATTCCTTAGATAAAGAATTTTTGGTTTAAAATAAGCTCAGCCACTAAGTTTTGGTGTATGATCTTGAACAAGTTAAATATAATACAGTGTCTCAATTCCTCCACCTGTAAGAAGATAGATTTTCACGTTGGTCAATCTGTCATTCTCCGCTGCTGGTGGATGCAGCCGAGTTTGGTGGAAGGTACTCCAGGAGTCAGAAAACTCCATCTGCCATGGCAGATGTGTGATTCAAGGAAGCTTGTTTCCTCTCTCTGAGGCTTAGTCTCTGCCAATTGTAGAGTGAGGAGTTAAATACAAGCTGACCTTGTAAAGTACATTTCAGTTCTAATGTTTTGAGATTCTTAATTCAGGGAAAAGTAATGTGGGGCAGGAAACAGCTTTATCTCCCTAATAAGCCTGTAGAGCTACATTCACCCTCTCTAAACAGAAACCCTGCCAGACCTCTCAAGCCACCGCTTATACAGACATCGTACTTGCTCCTATTAGGTCCTAGGGTGTCCAGGGGGAGCAGGGTTGCTGTAGCAGTGGGTATCAGCTTTCTGATCAGCTCCCTTGCCAAACTTGGTGGCCATAAACTCCTGGAGGACTGAATCCTATCAGCAGCCACATCTTCGTTTGTTTAACAGCACAGTGATTAGGACTCGGTTGGGTTTGGGGAGGGAATGGATCAGGAAGTAACTTCAGAGCAAGAGGAAACGAAACAGCTGTTTCTTGGACATAGGGGTGTTATAGCCAGTACATTCAGTGTCAGAAGTGAGTGGAAACTGTATCCTCTTAGGCAACCAAGTGTTTGTAATCAAGAAGCTTCCTGCAGGCACAGAAGAATCGGAATAAACCTTTCATATCTTAGGAAAGTTCACCCCCTATACTCACGTTCACTGATAATGTTTCTGAATATTTGAGGCCTAGAGATTTGGAGATGAGTTAAATTACGCATTTTTCTAGTTCTCTAGTTACTCGTCCCTACAGTAACAGGGGGTAAAGGGGTAGGGAACATGGGGAGGGTTAGACAAGACTCCCTCTAAGGCATTTTACAGTTTGAAGATTTTTAGTGTATTTTTCTCAGAATGAAAATATTTCTTTAAACTCAATACTGTCAACCCCCAGGTTCTTTGTAAGGGACCAGACACTGCATCTTATTGTGGGACTTTTGGATATAATCATTGCTTCACTTCGCCTCTAATAGAATTGCAGGGCTGTAATAGATGAAGACTTTGCAACTTTCAGATCACACAGCATCAGGGCTTTCTTTGAAATGAAAAGAATATAAAGAGCAACAACATACGCTAGTCCCTATCGATGTCCTTCCAAAGAGATCTCCAACTGTTTGCTCCACGGTTTACATGCCCACTCAGTTATTTAATGGGCATCTTTTGGACACCTGATACATTCCAGAGCATTGGGAATAAGACACTGTTTCTGCTTTCAGTATGCTCATGGTAGAGGAGAAGATACTGGGACAATGACAACACAATGCTCACAGTCCTGCTGATGTAGAGTTTTAGAATTTGAGGCACCTTATGGGGCATTGAGTACAACCACTCATTTGAGGGTTGCTATTTCTTTCCAGTGGCCCTGCCACTGTCTTGCTATTCTCTGGTCAATTCAGATCGTTGGTAGTCTTACTGTTTATTGAAGTAGCCCATTTCATTTTCAGACTAATACCAAATTCCTTTGCAATTATACAAAAATAACACAAACTAGGTTCCCAATGTACAAAGGAAGCAAATACAATAAGGATGAGAGTGGTAGGAAGGCAGGCCATCGAAGTCCTACACCAGGCTGGCATCCAAGGTCAAGGACAAGCAGATTTCTGACACAGAGATGAACTCCTTCAAACCAGGCAGGTGGTTTCCCATTTCTTGTCTTGGTTTTCCCATCTCTAAAATGACGGGACTGGGTTGTGTAAAAGGACAGCTTTGTAGTTACATGAACACTAGGTTTGGAAATATCAAAACGGTTGTGTTTCATCACAACTAATTTGAGCCCAGTGAGCCAGTAATGGACCATGGGCTTTGAGTCGTCCTGGTTCTCCAGACTCTGTTAAACCTGACTGAAGACTCTTTCCTGACTGATGGCTTATTATGCCCAACTGTGTGCAGACCTATAGCCTGCTTCTCCCTTATCCGGAGTACACATTTTCACTCCATTAGCCCAGTCACCATGAAACATCTCCTTCTAGCACTTAAAACCCCTGAATCCCCCCCTAATAACTTTCCAGTGAACTTTTTCACTGGAGGTGTGCTCCCTTACCTGGCAAGTTAGTGAGCTTTGTAATTAATTTTTTAGTTCTAGTGTGTATGTGTTTTGATTTATTCTTTTTCAATTAGGTGGACCCTAAGATCCTCCCCAGTCCTAGCAATCCATGAATTTGTTTCTCAGGGAGTCACAGTCAAGGGCACCTGCCACTCACTCTTTCAAAGCCAGGATGTGAGGGTCCATGGTCGCAGAACTAAGGACAGTCCGCTAAGCTGTGTCTCAGTTTCTCTGTCTGGCATTACTACCCGGCCTCTGAGACAGTTCCTTTCCCAGCCACTCTTGTTGAGATCACTTCTCACTCACTCACTAGCTTCCATTCCCAGCCTGTGTTGAGAAGAAGAAGCCACAAATACTGGTTCAAGGGATAAACTCAGAAATCAGTGCCTAGGGTGGATCTGGACCTGGACACTCAGAGAACACATTCCTACTGACTTCCTTTCCTCTCTTGGAACAAGGATGACCCCCAACTTTGCACCCCCTCTCCCGATCCTTCTACCAAGAAAAATCAAACAATTTAGAGACTCTATAGTCAAACTCAGTTTACAGGGACAAAACTGTGACTCAGAAAGGTGAAGTGCAATATTCTAAGCTGCAAAGCTACCTGGGACCAGGTCAAGACTAGAATATGAAGTTTCTGATTCCCAAAGTAAGGTTCATCTCACTACTCTTTTCTTCTTCTCCCTGGCCATTTGTTTTTTCAGTTAGTCTCATATATATATATATATATATTCATATATATATATATTCATATATATATATATATTTATATATGATTTATATATATATATAATATTTATTTATATTTATATATATATATATTTTTTTCTTTTTTGAGTTCATATTGTCTCAAGGAGATTGTTTTTGAAGAAGAAATGTATGATTTCTAATTCACCCCTCAACCCTTTAAAGCTAATACCACTGGGAAGAGACAAATGCATTAAATAAATATTATTATCACAATTCTAATTGTATAGAAAAACCAGTTGAGAGAGGAAGGGCTTTCTTTTCTTTCTTTCCTCTTTCCTGTCTTTCCCTCTTTCCTCCACTGAACACACACTGAAGATGAACCATGAACCAGTCCTAGAAATAAACTTCTGAGGAGTATACAGGGAACCAGGCACTACAGAGAAATTCAACAAAAATGCTACAGGAGTTCATATGAAGAAGACCTAAAAGTAGGAAGTGGGTTCTCGAAAGCATCATCTTGACTGGGCTTTAGAGGATGGAAGAAGCCGGGTGAGAGGAACAAAGGCAGGAGAAAGGAAAAGGAAGTAGCCCTGAAGACAAAATGCTAGAAGTATTCGAAACAAAGTGAGACAGAGGCAGAAATACAGGCAGGGGACAAAAGTAGGAAAGTAAATGGAAGAAAAGACAAAAACCAACATCTCAAAAAATTAGTAATAAATGAATAAACATTACACAAGGGAAAAAAAGAGAAAAAAAAAAAGAAAGCTAGTCTATTTGCTGCTTGGTCTTTACAAACTAACTCATCCAAGTCCCTTAACATCCCCTTCCTGCCTTTCCCCCCCCCCCACTAACCCCGCCCACCCACCCACACAGACTCCTCCCCTTCCAGAGGTCCCCTCAGTGCTATGGCAGTCTGCTCACTGATTCCTATCCTTGGCTATATTGAAAATAGTCTCATAGGTTTTTAGGAAGTTCTTAACATTTACCCTACATTCTGTTTGACTCTCCTCATTTCTAGTTTTCTGAGGGCCTGTCATACTTAGGGTCTTTCTTATTCTCTTCCTTTTTTCCCTCTGTATTTATTGGTTTGTCTTCATTTCATACATAATACATTAGTGCACACCCACCACAGAAATTAAAATAACACAGAGGATTATACAGTAAGATGACAGACTCCACCTTACCCACACTACCATTCCTCTCCTCGGTTAGCTTTGTTAACTAACACTTTCTACTTTTACTTCTACTCTGTGTTTCTATATACTTCCATTTCCTGAGAGTAAATAATTATTTCCTGCTCTAGTGATGTGCAGATTAAGTCTAAACCCCTTAACATCACCCACAAGGTGGCACATACCCCTCTGCCCTAGTCTATTCCCATTTCCTGCTGTCGGTCTTGCACATACTAAATTACCCACACTTTTCAAAATACATCCTTCTTCTTACTTTTATGCCTACTTACATGCACTTCCTTCTTTCTGAAATTCCCTTTTCCACCAGTTTGACTTCCTAAAGTGGAGTTCGTCGCTCTGTCCACGTTACCTTCAAAGCCCCCTGCAGGGCAATTGTTTGATTGACTATCTCTCTTCCCTACAGGATGTTAGGTTTTTGAAGAGAGAGTGTTTCTTTCTTAGCTTGGTATTCTTGGCATCTAGCAAAGTACCTGGCACACCATAGGTACCAAATAAATGTTGAGTTCCTAAACGGAAGGTAAAGAATGAAAGAATCTCTTTGGAGCAATACGGCCCTTTAGTCTTGAGAAGTTCTCCCCGTTCTAGAGGAGGACCACGTCACGCCGTGAGCCCTTTCACCCACCCGCATCCCGTGCTGCAGTCATGATATTTCACCAACTGCTTTCCTGCAGTTGTCTAGGATGTAATGTCTAGGATGTAATCAAATCTTGTTAGTCCCTAAAACCTTGAATGTAAAACCTTACTGGACCTATTTTTCATCCTAGGTGACATGTCTGAATTCTGCAGATTTCCTTCTGGTGAGAACATTGGGCACTTTAACACTTTGAGAGCAGGTGCTGAGCTGTTGCTATTCCAGGTCATGCAAAACGGAGATTCTATAAATTCAGAAGTAGTGAGCTGGGGCTCTGACTGGCAGGCTGCTGCGATGACTTCATGTTCAAGTATAAAGAGGAGACCGTGTTCCCAGAGAAGGAACAGAGGATGAAGTCATCATTTTTGGCTGTGTTTGGGAGCTGAAGGTGTCCAACTGTATGGTGGGATATTCAATGTGCTAAATACGATAGGGAATGGAACCGATTCACTGGATGCTAAGGAAGGAAGATAGCCCCTTCATGTTTTAGAAATGGCATTTCTCCTGCTTCCCACTGTGTGTGCCGCGCTGGCATCTTGTATTTCAGCAACTAAGTTTTTAGAGATAGATTTGTCTCTAGAGTAAGCCAGTGAGTTGGCTATGTGTTATAAATTGTTATCAAAGCATCACACAAATGGTAAGAACTTTACAAGACAGCCAATGGTAATGGATGTGGCTTCATTCTAGCTCTGCCACTCACTAGCCATCAGGCGTTTGGCAAATTATACAATTGTTCTGTGCCGATATTTCCATCTGTGAAATGGGGATAATAGTAGTATCTACCACATGAAGATGTTAAGCTTAAATGAGTAGATACATATAAAGCATTTAATACAATGCCTGGCACATGGTTATCTATTATTATAAGTTAGATATAGTGTTCTTTTAGGTAATGTCTTTATAATCTTTAAGAGTTAGAGCCCGGGGGATTATGATCAATGTAGGCTTGTGTCTCAGCTTTACCATTTAATAGCTACATGGACTTGGCATGTTAATGAATTGCTAATCCTGTGTTTTCTCATCTGTACAATGGAAATGAGAAAAGCATCTACAAGATAAGATTTTTTGTGAAGATTAAATGAAATAGCATATGGAAGTGCTTGGTATGATCCTGGTGTAACTGGATGTTCATTAGTAACTTTAGTACATACTCTCTACACATCATTCAGTCGCTGAGGCTTTACTATGGATCCAAAGATCCACTGTCTCTAAGAATCCCAGTCTAGTGTGGGAAGTGGGTGGATGGTTTTGGTGCAGCGGGGTAAGGGGAACCCTGGAAGTATGTAGAAAAGACCATAAGGTCACAGAGGCAGGAGTGATGTCTGTGTTGCTTTTGAGTAGGAGTTTTCAGAGCAGAACAAGGGTGAAAGGCTTCCTAGGCAAGACCAATTAGTGAAAGCCACAGAGGACAGCTCATTGACTTTCTTTGGGTTATTTTTTGCTATTATAAATAATACTGAAGAGAAAGAAAAATATCATATGATATCACTTACATGTGGAATCTAAGAAAAAAAAAACCCACAAATGAACTTATTTACAAAACAGAGACAGACTCACAGACATAGAAAACAAACTTATGGTTACCAGAGGGGAAACAGGGTGGGGAAGGATAAACTGAGAGTTTGGGGTTTGGAGATACACACTACTATACATAAAACAGATAAACAACAAAGTCCTACTGTATAGCGTAGAGAACTATATTCAATACCTTGTAATGGCCTATAATGAAAAAGAATACAAAAAGGAATATATACATATATGAATAAATGAAAAAAATAATAGTTCAATGAACAACTTTGTATACAGTCTATATCTGATTTTCACTTTATGATCAATTCCCAAAAATGAAACCGCTAGGTCAAATGGTGACCATTCTTAAGGCTTTTACAAATATTGTCCTATTTTCCTTCATAATGATGTAACAACTTTAGCAGTATAGGAAGGTAACCACTTCATAGAAGCCTCTATGACACTGGGTATTAAATTTAAAAGGAAAAGTGCCAATTTATTCATCAAAAAAAATGGCCGCTCAACTTTGATTTGCCATTCTTTAGATTCTGGCAAAGTTGAGCATTTTTCACATACGTATTGGCCATTTGCCATTTTTCTTTGGGAAATTACCTAGTCATGTCCTGTGCTAATTTTCTTTTGAATTTTGTATTTTGCATTGATATACAAGTATATGTGTTAAGAATATCAACACTCAGTCTTCTACATGATGAAATATTTTCCCTAGTTCCTCTTTTCAATTTATATATGGTAGTATTATTTCAACGTAGACAATTAGAATTTCATATAATAAAATAAAATAGTCTTTTCCTTTAGGGTTTCTACCCTTGCTTTTACATTTAGAGAGATCTTCAAATTCTGATAAACACACAATAGGGACTCATTTTTGTTGGTTTGATACTTAACTGTTTGACGTTTCTATTTCTCTCACTTACCTGAGCACTAATCTGATTTATAACATCAAGTAGCAGAATCCACTCCTTGGATTTCTAATCTGTTTGGTTGATTGTCTACTCCAGCACTCTTACTTACCATACAGGTTTAATATTATAAAGCTGGAATATGTTTTAATATCCAATAATGAAAATCTGACTTTTTTTCAATTATTTCTTGGCCATTTACTTCTTTGGATCCTTTTATCAAATTCTAACCACAAAATAAAAGTCACTAGGATACTGACTGGAACTCTGATGCGTTTGGTGGGAGGGAACTGACATCTTGACGTTATCGAGTATTTCCATCAAGATACTGTTTTTTCTATTTTTATTCAGGCCTTTATTTCTCATTGAAGTTTTGTGATGTTTCTTATGTATCTGGCACTTATCTTGTTGTCATCTTCAAGCATTTTAAGGTTTTGCTGTTTTTCTAAAGAAAATATTTGCCATTAAAAGTTTCACATGACTTTTCTTGATATGTGGGAAACTGTTAATATTTAAACATTTGCATATTACTCTTTAACCTACCTAATTACAAACTTAAAAATTTATACAAATGGCTTTCAAGGTATACAGAGTTCTTTTTGGTGAGTGTGTTAGTGGCCACAGGAAGGTTTCTGGCTCCACTGGAGAGAGGGGGAGGTGTGGAAATGCATACCTGTTGTGTTCTTCAGAAGAGCTAATTAATAAACAAGAAGACCTTTTTGCTCAAAAACTTAAATCTCTGAATTTGGTCCCTTAAATGAGGCAACACATAGCAGATCAGAAGACAGAGTGAGGTGGCATTGCATCTCTGGGTTGTAACTGGTTGCCTTTCCTTGAATGCAGCCCAGCAGCCCAATGATGGAAGTGGGGAGAGGAGGGACTCCTTCCATTTAACCTGTTTGCAGGTCAAGATTGATTCAGGTAAACAGAAACAGGCACAAACTCAGAGATGTAGAAAACAAACTTATGGTTATGGGAGGAAGAGGTGGGAAGGGATATATTGGGAATTTGAGATTTGCAGATACTAACTACTACACATAAAATGGATATACAACAAGTTTCTTCTGTACAGCACAGGAAACTATATTTCAATATCAATACCTATAATGAAAAAGTGTATGAAAACAAATATATGTGTGTATATGTGTGACTAAAACATTATGCTGTACACCAGAAATTGACACAACATTGTAAACTGACTATAATTCAATTCAAAAAAAAAATCGATTCAGGCAACCAGGAGGTGATGTGCATACAGCCTGTGTACTGGAAAAATCTATAGGTCAAAAGTAAGGGGAATGTTTCTATCTCTACATGAGTTATGTAAGCTGGGTCAACTAGCACGAGCAGTCTGGACTTTAAAAGTAGACGAAGTTAGAGTCTATTTCTGATCTCTACATTTTTTTTTGAAGTCTCCTATCTTTTTATACACTTTTGAGTAATGAACTATGGACATAGTAATTTTACTATATAGCATAGATATTTTCTATATAGCATAACAATTAAATATTCTAATTTGATAATTGTCCTTTGATGCAAATCTGTCCTGATGAAAATCTGCGAATACTCTTTCCCAGAATTAGTAGAGTAAACAAAACCTAACCTGTGTTTTCAAGCTGGTGTCATAGATAGGTTCTTTGACTTGACGTCATTATCACCTCAGCTCATCTCTGATTTCAGCCCCAGCGACAGAGGGCAGTTCTGTGCCAGTTCAGATAAACCACACATTAATGGAGTCTCTTCTCAAACTCATCTGTCTCTATCTGCATTTGACTTTAAGGCTTTCTCTGATGCTACAAGAGTCTGCTCAGGCTAGTGCAAGCACAGCCTGGCTAAGCAGAGTTTTAGGAGAGTTGGTACCCACCAAATAATCTTCAGTTAATGGAACCTGAATGAATACCCTAGATTTCTGTTCTTTTAGCAGAAAATTCAGGGAGGCATTTTGTTTGTTTCTCACAAGATATGCTGGAAACAAGCCCTCACTGCTCATAGCAGTAACCTCGATAAATCACTTCATATTGACTTTTCTGTTGCCTGTTTTATTTCCTCTGCTTCTTCATTCTTGCTTCCTGGCATCATCACCCAAATAAACTACCAGCCCTCGAGTCCTCGTCTCAGTCTCTGCTTTTGACAGAACCTGAATGAAGACACTTGAGATCATCATTCCAAACAATAATGGCAATTGTGTCTTTTGGAGATATGCAGTTTTAGGTGGTGCCATCCAGGTTCCAGAGAAGTCCCAATTAGAAGTCTTGGAGCATGCTTTCTCATTTTCTTAGGAAAAGAATCCGTCAAATATTGACATACTCAGGTCACTGGCCACTTCTGTACCAATCTGGGATAAAACAGGTACACTAGTGTATTAACTATCCAAACAAGGTTTTATGTCTTCTTTCTTATCTTCAGAATTTATTAGTAAATACATAGCTCAAGAAACCTGGTTTTCTCATCATTATGAAAAATTAATGTTCATTTATGAAATCAATTATACATTGTTGGCTTCATTTACAGTGTTGTCTGTAATTTCTTTACCACTAAAGTAATAAACACAAGCATTTCAGTTTTCCTTTTATTATTCATAATAATAGCAAAACAATTATTTCCATTTGCTGAGCTTCTGTCAGATACCGGCTGATGGCCAATTACTTTACATATTACGTTTCTAATTCTTTTAACCCAACGGCAAAGGGGATTATAGCAGTAAAGCCGAGTTTAACCTAAGTTAAGTAACTTGGAAGAGTGAAAGAGCTGTAGATGATGAAATTGTGGTGATTTTTTTCTTTTTTTTCCTCTTTATTCAGGAATGTCAGACAATAAAACACGACTGAATTCCTCTCATCAATGTTTCAATGTAGATATCTTGTCCATCTTTTGTTAAATTTATTTCTAAGTATCTGTGCTTTTGTTTTTATGATACTGTAAATACCATTGTTTTCCAATTGTTTATTAGTGGTATACATAAATAAAATGGATCTTTTTTGGTATTTGCACTATGAGACTTTGCTAAATTTACTTATTAATTCTAATTAGTTACTTGTTTTTGTAAATTCCTGAGGGATTTCTTTGGTTTACTTTATATGTTTCTAATCTCTATAACTTGTTTGCCTGTTAAGATTTATTGCCCTGACTGGAGCCTCCAGAATAATATAATTGAATATAATTGGTGAGAGCAAACTTTCTTTTTTACCACTGGAGAGAAGATGGCTCAATGTTTTATTAAGTAGAATGTTGGCTGCAAGATTTTTGTAGATGCCCTTTATCAGACTGAGGAAGATCTCTTCCTTCGTAGTTCCTTGAGTTGTTATCATAAACCGATGTTAATTTCTGTCAAATTCTTTTTCTGCATCAATTTAGATGACGACTTTTTTTTCTTTTATTTTGGTAAGGTGGTGGATTAAATTGATTGACTTTCAAATTCTGGACAAACCTTGAATTTCTAGAATAAAACAACTTAGTCATCATATGTTGTTAGTTTATATATTGAGAGATTTTATTCGCTAATATTTTTGTTAGGGTCCATATTCATGAAAGATACAGATACGAAAACTCCTTTCTTCTTTTGTAATGTTTGCACCACATTGCTGGCTTCTTATAATGATTTGAGGAAAGTTCTTTCCTCCTCTGTATTCTGAAAGAATTTATGTAAGAGTGGTATTTTTTTCTTGCTAAATGTTTATTAGATTCACCACTACCTGGACCTAGAGTTTTCTGTGTGGCTTGAAGGTCTTTGATAATAAGTTCAATGTATTTAATAAATTTAAGGCTATTCAAAAATTTTATGTCTCTAGGAGGCAATTTTGGCAAATTATATTTTTCAAGGAATATTTCAATTTCATCTATGTTGAATTTATCAGAATAAGGTGTTTATAATAGTTCCATACTATCCTTTTGCTATCTTTAGGTTCTGTTGTGATATCCTTTCTTTTATTTTTGATACTAGCTTTTGTGATTTTTTTTGATTAGTCTTGCTAATGATTTAACAGTTTTTCTTAACTTTACAAAGAACCAGCTGTTGATTTTATTTAATTTTTCTAACGTAGATTTCCGCTTATAACTTAATTCTTTCCTTTCTTCTTCTTAGGCTTTAATTTGCTCTTTTTTTTTTTTTTCTATCATTTTGATGTAGGCACTTATGTCATTTATTTTAAACTTTTTATGTCATTTATTTTAAATCTATCTTTTTTTGTAATACAGATATTTAAAGATAATTTCTCTGTGAGAGAAATTAAACTACTTTGACTACATTCCAATTATCTGTCATTTCTGAGGTTCTTTATTATTTCTTATAGATCTGAGTTTCTATCTGGTATAATTTTTTTGGCTTGAAGAATTTTTTTTAACTTTTTTTTTTTTTGATAGTTTGGGCTTACTAACAACAAATTCCCCACATTTTGTTTTGTTGAAAATATCTTCATTTCACCATTGTTTTTCAAAGATATTTTCAGTAGATACAGAATCCTGGTTTAACGAGGTTTTGTTTTGTTTTTAGTCAGTTCTGTTTTTCCTTTTGCTGTTTACAAGATGCCATTATTCTGTTGTCTTTTGGCTGCCATTTTTCTAATGAGAAACCAGTCATCGTTTGCATTGTTTATTCACTACTTACATTTTTTCCATTTTCTTTGGTAGCTTTTAAGGTTTTTCCCTTTATTTTTGCCTTTTGTAAATGTATTTGTGGTATGTCTAGGTGTGGTTTCCTTTGTAATTGTTCTGTTTGGTGTTTTCTGAATTTCTTAAGGATTTAAAGTCAATGTTTTCCCCCAAATTTGGGGAAATTTCAGCCATTATTTGTTTAAAGACGTTTCTCATCCATTATCATTTTCTCTCCCTTTTAGGATTTTAATTAAACATTTGCAATATCTGTTGATAATGTCCCATATACCCATGAGGTGCTCCTAATATTTCTTCATTTTTTTTTCCTTTCTTCATATTGGATAATCTATCTTTGCTTCAAGTTCACTAACACTTTTTTCCTTTCATCTCCAGCCTTCTATAAAGCTCATATGGTGGGTTTTTAAAAAATTCACTTATTTATATTTTAATTGTAGATTTTATATATTTTCCCTTGTATAGAAACAGACAGATGCATAGAAAGAATGACCTCCTGTGGTTAGTCTTTTTGTACTAGTTGGTCTTACTTTTGTGCAACACTCCTCAGGAGTTTGGGGGTTATAGCAAAGTGTTTGCTTCTTTATTCAACCAAAATGAAATTCCTCTGTTAAAGGGTCACATTTTAGATAGCATAAAATCAGATCACTAGGCATTATTTCTATAACTATTAGAATTTCCAAGGAATTGAAAGAATAATGTTTAATTAGATGTTACTCATCAGTTTATAATTGGGTGAATGCTCACTGATAATATGTTCAACAAGCATGTTATAGCTATAAACAACCTCCAAAAATAAGAAAGGCTTAGTAAATGTTTGAATAACTGGGTTCTGCTGTGACTTTCTTTGCTAAGGAAAATCATATTTATTTTAAGTTAGATATCAGATATTCATCACATCATTAGCACTCATAATTATATGAATATATATTTGGAGTGTTCACACTTTTAAAAGTTTCCTTCTGGGAGAACCTAGGTTAAAATAATGCTTTCATATACTGGAGGCTATAATTAAGTCAAAGTTGTACTTAAAATTAAAAATAAAAAAGACAAGCTCTTAAAACAGAAGTGCTAATAAGACCTTAAGTGAACTTTCCTGTCTTAGCTGTAGAAATTAGCTGACTTTTATCTATAAAAGTGTAATTGATATATTAATTAGATTACATTCTGCTGCAAGTAATAGACACGCCAAGTAACAGTGGCTTTAAAATAATTTTTCACATAACCAGATGGCTGAAGTATGATTCCAGAATGAATTCAGTGGGTCAGTAACATCATCAAGGACTGGTTCCTCCCTCCTTCCTGCTCTGCTGCCCTGCATGTGGTGACTGTGCCCTAGACATGGCCCCTCATAGTTTAAAGCAAGATGCAGTGGCAGCGAGTATCACATTAACCTCATCCTCAAGTTGCTTAGACTCCAATCTGTTTGGGAGTTTTAGACAGAACATACCAAACTGGGACCTGATCCTGTACCAAAACAGCTGCACAGATATAAACACAAGATGATAATATCAAAGCAGGCTTGACTTTGTGGCTAGCAGTGGTTAATCAATATTTGTGATATTCCCCTGTTCCCAGTGGCATGCTGGTGCCTGTTTATCAGTTGGCTCTCTGGGGAAAAATAGCCCTGATTTGTAGCATATGTCAGTTTCCATAGGGTAAATACTCCCACTGTGGCCAATTTTTTAAGCTATAAAAATGATGCCACTGAATGCAGAGTTGAGAAGAGATGAGTAGCAGCACAGTCTTAAAAAGGAGCAGTTTCGCCACCAAATGCAACTTATGTAAAGCCAAAGGATGTAGATAACAGTAAAATGTAGTGAAATAAGAAGTAATGAGTTTTGATTATTAATTGCCTTTACTTTTAATATGATTTACTTAGGTATAAGTTAATATATTTTATTTTTTAATAATGGCTTTGTTTAACAACTGGTTTGCAAAATTCCTGAACACTTAATAATAACCAGCTTTTCTGAGCAGGTACCAGCAAGCCCTAGCTTACCACTGTCTCCCCATCAGCCTTCCCTCTTCCACTTTTATTAAAATATACACACGTAGTTGGTACCTATTATCTCCTTCACCTCTTTGCTGATCCCCTGACTCCCCATCCCTCTGGTACCATTAGCTTGTTTTTTATGAGTCTGTTTCTGTTATGTTATATCTGTTTGTTTTGCTTTGTTAGATTCCACATATAAGTAAAAACATACAGTATTTGTCTTTCTCTGTCTGACTTAACGCAATATACCCTCAATCCACCTATGTTGTCACAAATGGCAAGATTTCATTCTTCTTATGGCTGAGTAATATTCCACTGTCTATATGCACTGTATCTTCTTTATCCATTCACTGTTGGTATATATTTAGGTTGCTTCAGTATCTTGTCTGTTGTAAATAATGCCACAGTGAACATTGGGATGCATGTATCTTTTCAAACAAGTCTTTTCTTCAGATAAATACCAATAAATATAAAATTTATAATTTTAATTTTAGAGGAAACTCCATACTGTTTTACATAGTAGTTTTAACAACTTACATTCCCACCAACAATGTACCCTCCACATCCTTACCAACACTTGTTATTTGTCTTTTTGGTAAAAGTCATTCTGACTGGCTTAAAGTGATATTGCGTTGTGGTTTTGACTTGCATTTCCCTGCTGGTTAGTGGTGAGCACTTTTTCATGTACCTGTTGGCCATCTGTATGCCTTCTTTGGAAAAATGTCTGTTCAGGTCCTTGGCCTGTTTATCAATTGGAATTTTTTTTATTGAGTGGTATGAGTTTTCTAAATATAATTTGAATATTAACCCCTTATCAGACATATTTGCAAATATCTTCTCCCATTCAGTAGGTTGTCTTTTCATTTTCTTGCTGATGAAGTCCAGCTTATCGATTATTTCATGGATCATGCTTTTGGTATTATATTTTAAAAGTCATTGCCATATCCAAGGCCATCTAGATTTCCTCCTGTTATATTCTAGGAGTGTTATGGTTTTGAGGTTTACATTTAGGTCTATGATGAAGTTTGAGTTAATTTTTATGAAGTGTGTAAGATCTGTGTCTAGATTTTGTTTTCTTGTGCAGGTGAATGTCTGCTTATTTTAGCAACATTTGTTGAAGGACTGTCTTTGCCCCAATTTATTACCTATTGTAGTACCTTTTCTCCTTTGTCAGAGATCAGTTGACTATATCATGGGGCTCCCTATCCTGTTCCATTAATTTATCTATTGTTTCACCAAATACCACTGTCTTAGTCACTTTATGTTAAGTCGTGAGCTTGGGTAATGTAAGTCCTCCAACTTTGTTCTTCAATAACTTGTTTACTATTCTGAGTCTTTTGCCTCTGTGTATAATACTGAAAATCAGTTTGTCAATATCAACAAAGTAACTTCCTGGGATTTTGATACAGATTGAGTTCAATGTACAGTTGACCCTGAACAACACAGGTCTGAACTTCCTGGGTCCATTTATATGCAGATTTTTTTCCAATAACTACATACCACAGTACACAATCCACAGTTCATTGAATCTGCAGATTCAGGCCATGGATATGGAGGGCCAACTGCAAAGTTATATGCAGATTTTTGACTGTGTGGAGGGTTGGAGTCCCAACTGTATATAGATCAGGTTGGGAAGGACACAATATTGAGACTTTCTATCTGTGAACATAGAATATCTATTTTTTGATTTACTTCATCAGTGTTTGGTAGACTTTGACATATAGATCTTACTATTATTTTGTTAGATTTATACCTAACTAGTTCCTTTTTGTGTGTGCTAATGTCAATAATACTGTTTTTCTTTTTTAAAAATTTTTTTGTATTGAAGTACAGTCAGTTACAATGTATCAATTTCTGGTGTGCAGCACAATGTCCCAGTCACGCACACACATACATATATTCACTTTCATGTTCTTTTTCATTAAAGTTTATTATAAGATATTGAACATAGTTCCCTGTGCTATACAGAAAAATACTTTTTAGTATTTTTTTCATTTCAAATTCCACTTGCTCACTGCTGTTATATAAAAAATCAATTTATTTTTGTATGTTAAACTTACGTCTTGCAACATTCCTTATAATTGCTTATTAATTCCAAAGGGTTTTTTTTTTTTTTGGTTGATTCTTTTGGATTTCCCACATAGATAATCATATCATCTGCACACAGGAGAGTTTTATTTCTTCCTTCCCAATCTGTATATTCTTCTTTTATTTCTTTTTTTTATTTTTTAGGACTTATTTTATTCATTAGAACTTCAAATGTAATATGGAAAGCAATGTGAAAGGGAACATCCTTGCCTGTTCCTGATCTTAGCAGGAAGGCTTCTAGTTTCTCATCATGAAGTATGATGTTAGCTGTAGGTTGTGTGTGTGTATGTGTGTGTGTGTAATACATATTTAATCACCTTTGGAAAGTTCCATTAATTCCTAGTTTGCTGAGAGTTTTCATCATGAATGCATGTTGGATTTTGTCAAATACTTTTTCTGCATCTATTGATATTATCATGTGATTTTTTCTAGTTTAGACTGTTGATGTGACAGATAACATTAACTAATTTTTGAATATTGAACTAACCTTGCATATCTGGGATAAATCATAACTTCATAGTACTTTTGAGTTCTATAATTTCCTTTTGATTCTTAAATTTTCCATTTCTCTTTTATTATCCATCTGCTCTTACATGTTTTTTACTTTTTTCCATTAGGGCTTTTAACATATTAATCTCTTCTTGGATCATTTCAACGCCTATGTCATATATGAGACTGGTTATGACTGTTTTGTTCTTCAAACTCTGACTTTCCTGCTTCTACATGCTTTGACAGTTTTGTCAAAAGCTGCCATATTAAAGTAAATTTGCCTTTAGTGTAATCATTCATGTTCATATTGCTAGAAATCAGCCTGTGATTACGGTTTCTGTGGTTATAGGTGTCAAAGGCTTCAGATTCCTCCACTGCCCTTATTTTTAGCTCTTCTTTTGATTTTGGGCATTCTTTTGTGAAAGTCTGTACCTTGCAGTTCTTTCGTCTGTACTCAGCTACGATTATACTGGAGCCCTACTTGGTGGAGTGGTAAGGTGTTGGGGCAGAAAAAGGTTCTATGAGATTCTAATTAAATCTCAGTCTTTTTATGGCTCTGTATCGCAGGTATATTATCTCACCAGTGTTTCTTCACTGCAAAGCTTTACTCCTCCTGACCTCTACCCCCTTTTCTGACTCTAGTATTTCAGTCTATTTCCATGAAACCCTGACCCCTATCAATTTTTCAACAACATCATTTTTCCTCCTTACTAAGGTGTTAAGCCTGAATGGGACCTGAGAGGAAAGGTTACCAACTGATGAGCTATATATTAGTTTTTTTGTGATATTATAAAGAAAACCATTTATTTCACAATGGTTCCCCTTTCCCTTCCCTTCAATGGGGGATCTTTCACAGATCCTCATGGTAAGAACCTGACAGTGTTCCTGGTAGAACCTCAGGAAAGTATGGGTGTCTTCCAAGACTGCAGTTCAAAGGGTCTCCCTTGTTAAGTTAGTTGACACAGCCTCCAGCCATTGATCAATTAAATGTCCCCACCACTTTATGGCTTCTGCTGCAGCAAAGCAGATCTCTACTGTGTCTGTCTCTGGATGAACCTATCTCTTCAGATTTGGGGGTAGCTATTTATCCTATAACCTCACTTCTTTAATGGGTACAAGAAAAGTTACTGATTTTTCAGTTGGCCCAAGTTTTTCTTGCTGTAAGAGAAGTGACAGTGTCTGAGCTCTTTACACACTGGAGTTAAACCAGAAGTCTCCCTAATTTTTAAATTTTATAGAAACAGATGTCTCAATTTCCATTTCATTGTGTTCCAATAGACTAAAGGGAGCTTTGAAAATTATGACAAATGTTCTTTTTACTTCCACAAATGCCATTAGTCCACAAGAAGTTTAGCTACGGCATTTCTTCCTAACTGATGATAGAGGCTTGAAATCATTGTAAATTTCATTGCAGGGCACTACATTTCAAGAGCTGTCCTGTGATCTTCCCACCCAGGTGTTCTCAGTGGAATGCGAAAGCAAACTTTTGGCTTCTCTCCGCTAACTCAATTAAGATCCCTTCCAGCTCATCAAGCAGAACAAAAAAATTATGTTGAGGACATGTGACAATGGAAAATAAGAGGACATGGCACGAAAGAGTTGGAGGCCAGGACATTTTATGTTGAAATCTGAGTGTGAGGTATTTCAGTGCATGAGATTTCTAAATGCATAGGTCATTAATGCAAATGTGAAAGGGCTTTGTGATTTCTAGATTTTCCAACTTACTCTAGTGATCATTTCTTTAGGACTTTTTTTAGATAGATATTTTTGGAAAAGAGCCATTACAACATTGGCATAGCTGAGAACTCTAGTCTCTTGCAAAGTCATCATTAGTAATATCATCTCTTTCCCACAAAGTTTCAGCTGAAAAGTACTTCTTAAAATTATGTTATTCAAAAAAATAATATATATTTCACAAATGTGTACACTTTTTAACCTTAGAATAAATATTCTAAATAGTAACCTCAGGTACTTTTATGTTCTATTATCAAAGCCAGTAAGCAAAATAATCATGAATTGATTTTAAGATGAAAACGATTTTCTTGTCTTACAGCATGTAGAAAACATAACTTATCTTCTTTCCTATACATTTCCATTTTAATAATCTACATTTTCACTTTGTCATGAAAGATCTCTTGTCATTCATTTCTTTGGGAAAAAAATTTCAAAATCAAAACCTTGTGTTAACGTTCTTTTACTTAAGTAAATATTTTGTATGTTTATTGGGGTGCTTCAACCGGTTTTGTACTTTAAGAAATATTGCTGGCAAATGGGTCTCATGCTTTTCCAGGTTTAGGTAATGAGCACAAAGTTGTTTCACAAATAAATGGGAGATTAGGTACATATCATTTACTATGAATAACAAACACACATAAAGAAAGTATCTAATCACCATGTCATTCTTTAATCTCTTCAGCCCTAGTGGAGGGTGGGCTGAAATTCAACCATTTCTCCCCCAAGCACAAAGAACCACATGAAAGACTTGAGATGCTCCTCTCTAACACACTCTTTTGGTGTTAAAAAAAACAAAGACTTAAGAATCTGTATAGATTTAATCCCATAAAAAGATAAAAGTTATAGACAACTAGACAAGTATCTTATTATAAATGAAACATGGTTTAGGGCAAAAGCTTTAAGAAAATTAAACACTCAAGGAATTTTTACTTAACAATCACAGCTCATAAAAGCTTGCATAGCATACATCCAAAGAGGTCTAGTTTTTGGTAGACTCAACTGAGAAATCTAGAAATTAGGTTTCTTTAATATTATGATATAAACACCACCACCACCAGCAGCAGCAAGTACCATGATTTGAAAAGAAAACTATTACTTATTTTGATTCAATCAGTTTAAATTGAGCAGATAATTACTGAGCAGAGTTTTAGGAGAACTATATAAGTTTATAACAGTGATATATAATGGGGACAACTCAAAAACTTAAACTAAGATTAATTGCCTTTTGTGAGTAAAACAAAAATATAATGAATCTCATTAGCAAAGTCATAAAAGAGATAGAAATGATCTCAGGTCAAAACCAGAGTGAAATCTGATCAAATGTACTAACATTTCTAAAGAAAAAATGTGCAGTCAAGGTGGGGTAGAGAATTTGTTGGTCTTCAGCCAAGGTTGAGGAACAAGAAAAGAAGTATATTTTATTGGGTCTCCAGCTCTGTCCTGGCACATGTATATTCTGGCCCAAGAACATGAGTGTCTATAAGGTCCTTTCAGTCTGTATATCTTTTTGGAGTTAGCTATATGGAGATGGATACATCAGGCCATCAAACTATCCACTGACCCTCCAGTGCCACATTTAGCCAGCAACATTCTGAATCGCATATGCCATCCCATACAGTATGTCTACAGGAGGACAATATGTTTATTAACCAACAGCAGCTTATTCAAGATGGTCATATTTCCCATTAAAAGAGATGATATATTGGCTTTCTCATTTTTGTATATCAGTCTGAGTGTTAACCAAGAAACTGATCCTGTACTGAAACATCAGGCTTCTAAACTTTCAAGTTTGAGAGCTAGCTTGGAATTAACAGGTATTGTCAAAGGTGATGCCATGCTGTGGAAACCAGATGCCCTCTATGGAAGACACCCAAGCCCAGAGTACAGTCCTTCTCTATAAACTTCGACAATTCTATCGGCCACCTTTGGAAATATATCCTTGATATTACCACTCTTTACCACTTTAGTACAAAGCACCATCAATTCTCATCTAGAACAGTAGTCCCTAGACGTGGTCCCTATGCTCTGTTCTCCACATGGCACACAGCCAAAGCGATTCCTTAAAATAGAAGATAATAAAATTCTTATGAGAGAAAAGTCAATCCTTTTCTTTACATCTACACTCTGCAGCCCTGCTCCCTAACAAATGATCTCATCTCTTATCTGTTCATTCTTACCCACTCTGTTCCAGCCACTCCTATCTCCTCCCACCCTGGAATTTTTTCTCTCCCCTAGATTTCTTCCTTATTCTCTTCGGATCTCTACTCAAAGTCCTAACCCTAGAGGACTTATTAGATGACCATCTCATTTAATATAGCATTCTTTTCAAACCTGTCATTTTCTTTACATACCCCTTGTCTTGCCTCACTTTTATGCAGAGACTTGCCACGAGCCCAACACATCAAGTACTTACTTGTGGGCTGAAGATACCAGTCCCATGATAGCGGGGATGAGTTTTCACTCACTAGCATCTAGAATAGGGCTTGACACATAGGTGGTACCCAGTACATTTTTCAAATCAACAGTTGCAAGAGAATTGTGTAGTAACAAATCCTATTTGATTCGATTACAGGGATTTAATCCTACCTTTGCTCAAGGAAGCATCTGTGTGATGTTCAGCAAGTCACTAGCTCTATACCTTCAGGTTCTTTATCTATAAAAATGGAATTAATAATAGCTCTGGGCCTCAAATACTAGATGTGAAAGGGTTTTACATAATAAAACCTTGAACAATTATGACGGGTTTGGACAAACAAGATATCCAGGCTTACAAACAGGATAGGTGACAAAGTTTAGTGAGAAGAACACTGAATACTGAGTGTCAAATGCTGACTGTAAGTCTCGACTCTCCCCCGGGCAGCCCTGTGACTTTGGGTCAGTTATTTATCCCTAAAAAAAAAAAAGCCTCATTTTCCTGATGAAAGAAAAAATAACTTATTTTTCAATAAGATTTAAAAATTATTTTACAGAAATTGCAGCTTAGTCATCAGGAAAACCAATAGTGACTAAGGAATTTTTATTAATTGTTTCTCCATAATTCATTCAATGAACAGCTATTCACTGAGCACCCACACATACCAGGCTCTGTTCTAAGTGGGATAAATCAGGGCACGGAGTCGACAAATATTCAGCTCTCATGGAGCTTACCTTCCACTGTGGAGAGACAGATAAGAAACGGTAAGCATAAGTAAATGAAATTGTATTTTGGAAGGTGATGTGTATTATATGGACAAAGTAGCATAGTAAGGAGCTGGGGACTTAAAATGTTAGAAGGGAAGGGGTCAAATTGCAATTAAGAGGCCATGACATCTGAGCATACACTGTCATTGAAAGATTTTTTTATCTCCTCTTCCTCTTTCCCTTCTACTTTTTTTGCTCAAAAATTTGATACTATATATTTTATTTAAAATTATAGAAATTGAATTCCTACTAGAGGGTAGCATATTATAAGATACCTTTGAAGAGATACTATTGTGAAACCACCTTTAAAATGAGTTATTTAATCTTCCCATGTAGAAATCTCTAAGCTTATAAATGCAGTTCATCTCATTGGGTTTCTTAATATTTATTTCTTTAAAAGAAGTGGTATTTACATTGCAAATGAAATAAATAGTAATATTTTTAAAACTCATGCATATTCTTTAGTCCACTTATTTTGAAACTCATGATTTTTAGTGCTAACTTTTCTGTTCTTAGAAACTGCTAAAGCAAGGAGGTGGAGGAAAGGCAGACACTTTTTTTTTTTTTTTTAACAGTGTCCCACCTTTGCCTTCCTAGGAGGGCTGCACGCACAGTAACCAGGCAACTGTCCCAAGCAGAATCAGGAAAATGATAGAAGAGACGTTAGGCTTCCTGAGAACATCCATGTAGAGTTTGAAATGGCTTTCTAAGCAAACACAATCAATTGATCCTCTCCGTCAGCCCTCTGAATCGTACTGTGACTAAAGAAGTTACCAGAAGACCTGTTGAGTTGGGCCCTCTAAGAGGGAGGTTGTTGAAATTAGCTTGTAAGTCATATTTAATGACTTTGGTCAACTGCTCATCACAGAAGTTAGACATACCTATCAGTCATTGTCTTAGCACAGATATTTACATTGGTTCTTTATTTGATCTGATCTGGGATCTGTATCAAGTGAGGGAAAGGTAGATAAGGAGTGAGGGGGAAAGAATAAAAAACATTAAAATGTAGAACAGAAATATTTTAACTAAATTAAACAGTTGTTGAATGCCTATTATGTATAGGACTCAATGTTAGACATTGCATATATTCAGAAATAATTAAAAGCTTGGTTATTTAAGTAAATACAAATACCTTTAGAGAAATATGAATAAAGTTTGATGGCATTATCAGAGAAGAAATGTACGACATTATCTGTGATTAAGCAAAAGCTTTATTCACTCATCCATTCGTCTACTCACTCGTTCATTTATTATGCATTTGTAAATTACCTTCTATATATACTCAAAGAATATCGAAATAAATGACAGTGCCTCCCCTTGAAAGTTGTATAAGTAGGATATCAAAGTTCAGTGTGCATCGGAATCCCCTGAAGAGTGTGTTAAAATACAGATTGTTGGGCCACAACTCCAGGTTTCTTGACTCAGTAGGGCTCAGATGGGACCTGGGAATCTGCATTTCTGCCACACTCTTGGGTGCTGCTATGACTCTGTTTCTCAGGAGTATACCTGGAAAACCACCTAGGCTAGAGTGATGCTTCTTAAATTTAGTGTTCATAAATTCACCTGAGTTCTTACTAAAAGGCAAATTTTCATTTAGTAGGACTGACAGAGGACCCCAGATTCTGTATTATTCCAAGTACTTCCCTTTGAGTAGTGAAGGGCTAGTAGGTGGACAGAAACTTGTAGTCAAACATGCACAAAAGAAATAAATAGACATTAAGACAAATCTTGAACAAGGAATTGGGTTTTTGCAGGGGAGATTGTGAGAGTGTGCAGATGGGAATGGGTTCAGTGCAGGCTGGAGGTGTGAAAGGGGTAAAAGGATAGTAGATTTTGACCAGAATGGAAGTGTGAGGTGGTTTGAGTTGGGACTGGAAAAACTTCAGTAATGAGGAAGTCCAGGACAAGGTTGTGCGGGTTGGTAACTGGAATAGAGTAGAAATAGGACCTCTTTGAGTTAAGGAAGCCAAGGAAATGTGAGGCCACATTATGTTAAGGTCATCGAAGGGATACTGGAGTTCCCAAAGAGCTGGCAGAAGTAAAGAAGAAAATGGAGCTGGGTTATATAGGAGAAGCTCCTAAAGTCAGCATGTTGTCCTGAAGTCAGTAAGCCACTTTGATAGAAGAGGACTCAGAAGACGTGGAAGTGTTGAGTGGTGGTGGGTAAACAATGACCTGAAAACAGCAGTGTTGAGTGTGAAATACATTAGTTTCTTCTCTTAAATAAAAAGGAGTATACGTAGATGGCTTTTCTTTTGCTGAAGAACCATGGGAAATATGGGTGTTTTCAGAGAAAGAACAGCTTTCTGTTAAGACAAGCCATCAGAGGAGTAAAAGAAAAGAAAAGGTCAAAGATGGAGGGAAAAGTCTGTTGTAAAGGTGTAGCAAGTCAAAATACCACTCTGGAAAAAAATATCACTTTGCTAGAGTGGAAATGGGAAAAAAAAAAAAGCAGAAGTAATTTAGGTATGTGGAAGAGGATTCTAATTAAGTGAGCAAGTTTCATAACAGAAATTAGGGAATGAGGGCTTTGTGAATTATTAACAGCAGTGGGGGAGCAAAAGCAATGATTTAAAAACAAACAAACAAACAAACAAAAATTAAAAAAGAGTTTTTGAAGAGGTCTCAAGTTTCCAAATTGGGCCACGCCACACTTTCGAAGTTGAATCCTTGTGTGCAAGGTCCTCGTTACTATTACTGGAACTCATGTACCTCCAGAGACAGAATAGACTGTTCTCAAAATATTTCTAGGGTTGTTTCAATGGTAAAAAAGATCCTTGGTAACATGTCCCCTCTTTAGATTCAAACTGCTTTTCTAGAATGATAAACAGTCATTTTTTTAGGGTCTCTAAGCATGAAAAAAAAATCTATGACAAAAATCATCCCTACATAGAATTTACTGGGAGTTAAGGTTAGACCATAAAAAAAATAATGTAGAAATCAAGATCCTACTCATCTCCACCAATGTCTAGCTATTTTAACCTGGTAGGCTACACAGCCTCTCTGTGCCTCAATTTCTTCATCTGTAGAATAAGAATAATAAGTGTTATAACATATAAAGTGCTTACTATGTGCCAGTTGCTGTCTTTAAGTCGTTTATACAATTAACTAATTTACTTCTCAGAGCAACCCTGTCAGGTAGGTAAACTATCATGCTCATTTCTACATGAGAAAACAAACGCAGAGATTAAGTTGGGAGAGCTAACAACTGGCAGAGAGGATTTGAACCAAGTCACCCTGGTCACAAAATTCAGTCTCAAACATTATACCACTGTCTTTTGGTTGGCAATAGATAATGCTAGTAAATACCTCTTAAGGCGATTTGAGTACTAAATATGTAAATTGAATTGAGTATGTAAGGTGCACAGAACAGTTTCTAGCACATAGTGAACATTCAATAAATACTAGACATTCAACGGTTTCTGACTCATCCTCATTTTCTAAATATACAAGTTCAAACGTTGAGATCTCAGAAAATTAGTAATTGTGGTTTCTGTAGTTGCTCTAGTTATTAAAAAGTGCTAATTAAAACCACATGTCACTTCACATCTCTTAAATTAGTAAAATTTCAAAATAATATCTAAAGCTTTAACTCTTTGGCAAAAGTCATTGGCATGCTCTTTTAAAGAGTAATATTTTCCAGAAACTTGAAAAGATACATACACTTCTATTCACCAACCCTCTTACTTCTTAGATGGCAGCATATTGTCGGGGAAGCAGCAAAGTTCTTTAGATTGGATAGTCTTGGGTTTAAATTACGACTCTGGTGAAAATGAAAATACCAGGAGTTCCTTCCACGTACTAGGGAAGTCATCTTGGTTAAGCTAGTTATCCCCCTGAGGATCATTTTCTCATCTGCAAACTGGGCATACTGCTTAGGCAGAAAAAATGTATTACGTGAGTAACATGGGTAAATTACATGGCAGTTAGTATAGACTGAATATGTATTAGTTTGCTTTCCTTAAATATTTGTTCCATGGAATGATCCCAAGAAAATAACTCAAAAGTGGCTATATAAAAATTTTAATTTATAATAACCAAACTAAATGTTCAATCAGGGAAATTAATGTATTAAGTTGCATTGGTATGATGAGATTCTCATGCACTTACTTATGATAGTGCAAAATGTATGACAAATGGAAAGGGCCTGAGTAATTTATATAATAAAACATCGGAATTATTTTATGATTGTTATTTATGTATAAAAATTATGGGTTTAAAAGATGACATGGCAAACAACTGTTTTACTAGATTTGGTTGGTTGGCTTCCACTGTTGTTGAGAACATGTCATTTGTCTAATAGATTTTCATATCATTAATATCAAGTTACAAGTACTTTTATTTGAAGGTTTCATATGAGACTACCTACCGTGCTCTGACATTTGTGTTTCTACCTGAGCTTTAAAGACATTCCTTCACCTTACACTTAGTTCAGCTGATGCTAGAAGACTTGATATGGTAAAACCAGTACTTGAAAACTTTGAATTTTAAATTTCTTATATATTCACTCAGTAATATTTACTGGGCATTATTGAATAATTTTGTAGTTTACAATAAGGTTGGATTATTTAAGCCTCTGTCATTTCCCTTTTTTTATTCCTTTGTCACCCCAACTAACAGTATTTATCAATTTATTTAAATATTTGATAATTTACAAAACTCCTTTAAAATTTGCTTAGCAACTCAGATAAACTAGATAATAAAAAACAATTTTCTGATAAAATGCAAAAGTTATATATTTTGTCAGTTTTATTTGTATTTTTGTTTTTGATACATAGCTGTCATAATTTTTTCTCACTTAAAAAAATGCCCCAATTTCACTTTTGCAGAGCAAAGGTGGGACTGGTGTTTTTGAAAGTGCTTTGTGATATTTTTAGCTTTTTTGGGTATATTCTGTCCTTCCAAGAAGCAAAGCTATACAGAGTTTCTATGAAAGAAGACAGGAAGGAGAAATGGAGAGAGGAAAAAGATTCCATTTTACTGCTTTGAAAGGCTCAAGACTTAACAGGTAAAATTTTATATACATTTTATGTAGGAATATAAAGTTAGTCCTCAAACGTCAGACAGAAGGGCAAGTCGTGCTTTCATGAACGAGGCTTCCGCTCAGTGAAGACATGATTCAGCATAAGACTCTATAAATGTGTCATCTAAGATGGCCTACATTTACACCAGCGTTACCAGGTAGCTGTCACCCACCGAGATCTCTTCACTAACATTGAAATGTTCAAGCCATTTCAGCCTCTACCAGACACCCAATAAAACAGCTTGTGAAGGTGCAAAGATTTATCACATTCAATAGTATCAATTGAAATGCTGGGAAAAAATTCATTTTGACTAGAAGTTTCTTAATTGCTCATAATTTAGTTTGAAAATCCAGTCAAGTGGAAAGTTTTTCATTCATTGCCTGAGAGAAAACTATTAAGAAGAAAAATAAAATGGAAACATACATCTTATTAGCCCTTTTGGTTTAGAGGAGGTTGCAACAAAAAAGTTGGAAGAAAGTGAGTTTTCTCATTGAAAGCTTCAATACATATAATTATGAAGTTGAGTAAATGACACTACTAAGTTCAAGCACAAAAATGGAGGTTCACCGAGTAAGGAAAAAAAAAGAGAAAAGAAAAACTAGTGCTGAATTTCAAATAAAATATTTAAAGCTTGGTATTTTTAAGGAAGCTTTAAAAATTGACCACCTTGATGAAATTTCAGAATATGATTGGGGGATAAGTTAACTGCAATCAACAATCGGAAGACATAACATACTTAAATTTCAAAGCAAAAGTCTCTAATACAGAGTTACCCCTATTATGAATCTGTATATATTCTATTATTTATTTCAATCTATAGCACTATCTGTAAAAAGCTTACGTTAAAAATCTACTTTAGGGAAGCATGTGGCTGATTAAATCACCACACCAGCTTCCCATTTTGTATTTCCTGACTCAAAACGCTTTATCGGTCTTAACATTATGATGACGCTGGTATCGCCCTCAATTATGAAACAGCTGCCTGAGTTAATGAAAAGTGAGAATGGGTGTTTGCTGTTCAACTTGACAAATTAAGTTTGCTCATTTGAAACGAAAGAAAAAGGTACTGGAGATTTGAAAGGGGCACGGAGATTTTGAGCCCTTACATTTCTTCTAAGCGTAATGATTTCATTCTGAACTTCAAAGAGTCCAATTCGTAATAAAAAGAGGGTCAGATATAAGTGGAGAATGGAGGGCAAACAATAAGAATGGAGTGACAATTCCCTCCATCTAAATTATCCCCCAAATATTATGGCTTAAGGTAAAACAGAAATGTTAATAACTGTCATTTCCCAAACCTTGACTAACCAAAAAGTACACATCACCCCATGTCCATTTCTCATCCTATTTTAAATGGAACAAAGTGACTTTCAGAGGCTGGGAAGTGCATAATTACATAGACTGGAGTCTTTGGACTTTGATCATAATTATAGTGCTTTATCCATCCATCACTTGTTGCTTGAGGACTATTCCTCAGTGAGTTCTTTAAAGGAGATGGAAACCCTGTCAGGACAAATTTGAGCTTCAAAACAGCTAATCAAAAACTTGGCTCTCTTGACTTGAAACAGATTGAAAATTGCCACTTTAATCTCACAATCCATTTGGCTTTTAAGTAAAGTGAGAACATGGAGTCTGTCTTGGGGAAGGCATGTGCCTCTGCAGTTCAGACCACTGGGTACCTTTTTATGAGCTTCCACTGGGACATTGGGTCCCAGTTTGCCTCACTGTATATATTGGTTTTCAAAATTGGGTATGCAAACAAATCGTCTGAGGTGCTTGATAAAAATGCTGCATTTGCATTCCTTCCCCTCCCCTGCCCCATTTCTCAGAGGGAGGCATCAGTGTAATCCTAAACCTAAAATTAACTGGGAAACGCATAGCACCAGAAGGCCTCCGAGAGCTGTTTTCCAAGGGTGGTATGAGAAGCACATGAATCAAAATGTTCACAATGCAATTCTGAGGCTCCATCTAGACTTACCAAATCATAATCTCAGGGTATTGATGTAACGTCTCTCTGAATTCCTCACATCAGGAATGTGTACAATATTGTGTTTTCCTGAATCTGAATTTGGGTGTCACAGTTTCATTTACCTCCTAAGAGTCAAATATATTTCTGTATAGAGCATTTTGAGGAACCTTAATAGATGCTAGTAACTAGAGTCACCCTTCCAGCTTGCTGCCTCCAAGGCAGTCCCCAGCCTGCGTGTGCAGAGCCCTCCATCCTTCCCTGCAGCTCATTGTAGTATTTCTATGAGTGTAGTCCTTCTCTGGATTCCCTGAGGTCTAGGACTGCATCTTACTCATGCCTT
Source organism: Camelus ferus (assembly GCF_009834535.1). NCBI lineage: Eukaryota > Metazoa > Chordata > Mammalia > Artiodactyla > Camelidae > Camelus > Camelus ferus. Next base: position 66,897,513 of record NC_045696.1, read on the forward strand.
TGTCTTTCCCACCCAACACCAAAAAGTAAATAAGCTCATGGAATACATTAAACGAACAAATCAAAACAAGAAAAAAGATTTTAGGTTCCATATCTACAATTTGAGGATAAAAATCCTTTACCTGGTAAATTAGTTTCCTTTTGCTGCTGTAACAAATTACCCCAAACTTGTGGCTTCAATCAACCTGTTACCAAAGGCAAGTTCATGTGCCTGCCTCACCATGAGGCCAAACAAACTGAAATGTCAGAGTCTGGAGCAGAGAAACTTTTATTGCAGGGCCAAGCAAGGAGGATGGGGTGGCTCATGCCCAGGAAAACCTCGACCTCCCCGGGGTGTTTCAGCAAAGCATATTTAAAGGGCAGGTGAGGGAGCGGGTTGCAGGGTACACGATCAGCTTGTGCACAGTTCTCTGATTGGTTGATGTTGAGGTAACACGGAGGTCAACCCTATCAACCACCAGGTGCTAGAAGGTCAAGTAGTTAATTTCTTCCCTTTGGTGGTGGTTTAGGCATCTGAAAAACTCAGGAAATATACACGAGATACTATTATCTGAGTACTTCAGAGACGAGCTACAGCAGAGCATATAGGGGAGGGGTCTGACCCTGGAAGTCCCCACAAGTCCTGCTCATTTACAAACCCAGATTATTATCTCACAGTTCTGTAGGTCAGAAGGCTGATACAGATCTCACTGGGCTGAAATCAAGGTGTTAGAAGGACTGCATTCCTTCCAGAGGCTGGAAAGGAAAATCTGTGTCCTTGCCTTTTCCAGCCTCTAGAGGCTGCCAGCCTTCCCTGGCTCATGGTCCCCTTCCATCTTCAAAATCTGTTGAGTCTTTTCTCACATGACATCACTCTGACTCTTTTTCTACCTGCCACTTCCACTTTTAAGGACTCTTGCCATTACGCTGGACCCACATGGATAATCCACAATAATCTACCTATCTCAAGGTCAGCTGATTAGCATCCTTATTTCCATCTGCAACCTAATTACCCTTTGCTGTGTAAGATACCATTGTCACAAGCTTGGGACATTAACACACGGCTACCTTTAGAGATCACTATGCTGCCTGCCACAGCCTGCCCTGGTGGGTCAGCTACATACTGTGGTGGGCACACTGTAAAGCTCTATACAGAGCTCACAAAATGTTATGTTCTGTGGCAGAAATGGCATTGAACAGGGAAGAGCCTTGAATTTTAGACTTGGTTCTGCTAATGTGTTTGTGTGTGTGAGATTTGGGGCAAATCACTTGACCTCTCTGTGATTTAGATTTCTCAATTCTAAAGTAAAAGCACTGAGAGAGACAAGTCAGGATCAGGTCAAGACTCATCATGACCTTTGTTCTTAATTTAAAGGTGATGTAGAGCAAAATGGAACTTAAGGCATGCCTGTGTGAGGACACAGTGCTGTTGGGAAGGGACCTCCAGGCCTCCGGTGTGCTGTGCACACAACAGTAGAACTGAGCAAAACAATAAGGGGATGGATTTCAGAGTTCAGTTGGGTTAATTTTTAATTCTCAGTGTCAGTTTTGAATGGTAGATCAGAAGCTGTTATCCCTTCTTACCTTATGAGGAAATTTTGATTTAGATAGCTTAAGCGATTTCATAAAGGTCACATAATCAATGAGAGGTAGCATTAAGACCATGATCTAGATCTTTTGACAAGTCCTATGGGCCTCCGGCTGACACACTCCCTGCGTCTCTGCCACTTAAATGCACTCACAGCTTAGGAGCAGCACACAGAATTACAACACGTCATGATTTGGGCTGACTACAGTTGGTCATAAAGGTCTTTAGAACGGTACTCTTGTAAAAATTACAGGGGCTGGAGGCAGGGCTTTTTTCTTGACTATAACTGGTGGCCGCATTAGTCCCTGTTGATAAATTGTACCTTTATATTTCTTTATGAACAAATTCTTCCAGCCCTCTGCCTTGCTTCATTGCAAGTGCTGATATAAACAACCTACAGGGAATGCAGCGTGTCGGCTCACTCCTTTCAGTCAGACAAACTTAGTGATTACGGCGCTGGCTCAAATTCATGGATTAGCCTTATTAAAAACTGGCTTGCTCATTGAAGTGGATGGATCCATCCTTTATCTGACATCAGAAATTATATTATTGTATGTTATATCACTTTCCAAAGTTATGATATGCACATAAACAACACTCTGGGGACCTTTTTCATTTTTATCCTGGGAGGAAAAAGAGCAGTTGGAAAAAGAGGAGCTGGAGTGAGTTTAATGAAGGGACTATTTGTCAAGGGAGAAGAGATACGGTGTGGCTTTTTGCAGCTAGTTAGCAGTGGCTAGAAATAGTTACAGTTCCTCAACTTGAAGGAGAGGGAGAGTAGAGAGCAGTTACTCGAACACAAGACATCCGGACCTGGGCTAAGGGCCCCTACAGGACCCTTTCGCAGAAAAGCCAGCGGAGGAGGCCAGGGAAACATACACCCACGTTCCCTCTTCTCCTGGTGCCCACTGGTTAAACCCCAGAGGAAACTGGAGGAGAAAGGAACTGTTAAGGCAATCTTTGGAAATCAGCTTCCTGGAGTCCAGAACAAGAAGGATGAAGGGTGGGTGTGGAGGGGTAAGTGGAGGACACTCAACGCAGAACTACATCTGCCTTTATGTGACTGTATTTGACGAATAAAATCATCTCCTCTGTACGTTCACTGTCACCATCTCCCTGTCCTTTGGGGATATATTTAGAAAACACAGTTAATAAAGTTGACCTTTAAGTTACTAAAGCACAAAATTCACAATCAATATGGAATTTACACAGGAAATACTTCTTACTCATCCATACAGTGCTTTAACAGTTTAAACTTCTGAGTAGAGAGTGACTGAAAAAATAACTCAGAATCATTTTGCAAGTGGTTCAAATTGTCGTATGTTTTAGTTTCTCTTACTTTTAGCGTTCGGCTATCAGTGTTTCAAAATTTAATCTTGATTCAATTTTATCATTTTAACTAGTTGACTTGCAAAACGATACTTGGAAGAATTTAATCTTTCAGAATTACTTGGTTAAAGAAATGTATGTTAAAAACTAGGTGTCAATTCTAAAAAATGAAAGGATGCAAGAAGGCCCAATTTATAACCCAAACAATAAATTAACGAAAGTTTAACTTCTCAAATGCCAAATTTTAGATTCATTTTGAGTACTTACCAATAAAAAATAAATAGAACTCATTGTATATAGTTTTCATTTACAAGGAAATGATATCTTACCCTTGGGCTCTTCTTTATTGATTTTGGATATTTTCATCTATTTTTGTTAAAATTAAGCTAGCAGTAAAATGACAAAACTTGTGATTTTTTTTTCCACCTTGTCTTCTTGTAATGGTCAAAAGCATTAAAGAGGAAATCTAAGCTTTATAGTTTAAGGACTCTTGGTTTTCAGAAAAGCTTTTTGCAAATACTAAAGTAAATTAGCATTCATATCAAAGAACCACTAAATGCATAATATGCCAGTATGTTCAGGTGCAAAGGGAAAAAAAAAAAACAGAGGGTGAAATCTCAATTTTAACTGAGAGAGTGATTACCATCGCACTTTGAAATGTGTATTAAAATTGGCTTTTGGGGAATGGCATTAACATTCAGTAATAAATGGTAATAGCATCTCTCATTTATTCTATTCTGTGATATAAGGAAATTCATGCATTAAGGTAGCTTAGAGTTAAAAATAATAGGAAATCCTGTTCTTTCTGTTTTTTTTAATAACTACCTTTCATGACTTCTTTCTAAAGACAAGGTCAGGAAAAAGACAAATTTAACTATGTAGATGACTATGATTATGGAATGATTAAATTTGGTCTTACTTAAAATAGATTTTGTAAACTGAGAACGGCAAGGGTTGTCTGCTTAGAAAAACCAGCTCAAACCCATTCACTCCTTAGGCATACAAGAGAATATCATTCAATTCTTGCTTTGACAAGGTACAGTATCTTAGCTTTCTTATAGTGGTGTTTCACTTATTCATTCCTTCATTTATTCACTGAGGGGTATAATCGAAAAGCAGCAAGAATTCAGTCCTTGAAATAGCTGACGAAACAGTTAAAGTATATGAGGAAAATATATGTTATTAAATATATAAGGACTATTGAGTTATATAAATGAACATTACAGCCATACCTTATTCATTTTTGTATTTCCAGTGCCTTACTCAGAGTAGATGATGAGCAGCAAATATTTTTCTTTAATTTGTTTGCCAGTTCAGTTTTTATGACAAATGAAAAGTGCATAATCTTGCCTAAAACAATTTATTTGGCAAATAAACGTTCCCTAGCACCCTTGCACCACAATCTCACAGCTCCCTGCGTCTCCCCCAAAAGTGGCACTCACCATGATAAAAGTTCAGGGATTCAGCAAAATTTAAAGCGTTTTGAAAGTACTAGTATGATTTTAAATTTTACCATCTGTTCAAAAACTGAGATATTTGCTCCATGAATTAACAGGTTGTTGAGACACTATGAAAAGCAATTTCCTCATGTGTTCATATTTACAGGCGTCTCTCATCAATCACTAGAAATACCTCTGGACAGAGGTGTACATGATTGACGTGTGGGTTGCTAGTCAATAGAAGAAAGTTTCTCCTGGAGCGGAGGTAGATCCAAGTACCTACTTTTAAAAAGCTGCCCTCCAGAGAAGCATTACACAGCGAATGTTTCCTCAGAACTATCCTCTTAGAAATACTTATTTCCAAGATTTTGTTGGAATAGGCAAATTAGAGGCTGGAAAAAATGTTGAGAACTAGAAAATCTGCAGTGTTTCGCTCGTCATCCACCCACTCCCCAACTGCAAGGAAATCTAATTTTTGAGTTATCTAAGAACATCAAGCCCAGAGCCATTCATTTTTGCTAACATTGCTGTCCGTGGCACACAGCAAGGCAGGAATCAAATCATCGCATTCCAACCTGGAAGACCACAATCATGCTTCCTCTCTCTCTTTCTTTCCTTTTTCTCCCTCTCTTGTCTTACTTTCTCCACCATTCCATTTCCATTTCTACCTCACTCTTCCTCTTGGGCTTTCTCACACAGCCCACCAGAAACCTCCCAGGAAAAGAAGCTAAGTCTCCATAGTTCACATGAATGTTTACATGGTGACAAATCATATTCACAAATGAAAAATCACACATCTTCCTTAACTGCCTGGGCAACTCCACAGTGATCCCTGGCCAGGGAGCCCCCTCCACTGTGGGACTGAGGCTCTACCAAGCACCCGTGGTGAATGACAAGTTAACCCCTTTGGAACCACACCATTTTCAACACTCAGAGGACCTCCCTCATTAGTCTTATAAAATAAAGTATGAAATTCCAACGTCAGATCTCATGCTGTTAAATTAACAACATCACACCACGACATAACGACCTGAATTTCTCCCATAACTTTATGACTGGAAAACACTCTTCACGTTTCATTTACCAGTTTAAAAATAGCCAACTCTAATTTGAAACACACACACACACACACACATCGTGCAGGCTCCCTAATATCCCCTTTTAGTGCTAGGCAAATGTTTCTTCCTATAAACAGAAAGAAAATTCAGTAGCATCGTAAGTTTTTAAAAGTCAGATTTGTCAAAAGATGATGTTTGTTGTCAAACAAATCAAGAAGAAAATATGCCACAGAGCCAAAATGACAAGCCACAATCTGTTTGGTATAACAATGGCTATTTATCTATTTTTTAAGGAAGGGATGCATCAAAATTATTGTGTTTATTTTGGCAGGAAGAACCTCCACAGGCTAATCCATCCCCTGTCCAATGAAACGTCTTCTTCTTGGGTGGGTGAGGGCTGAGCCAGGCAAGTAACAGATTTTAAACATCTTAAAATGGTATGACAAGTTTTTTAAGAAACCATGGGAAGACTGTCTTCAAACTTTGTCACTTGGTAGATCCGGATAGGAACTAGAAAAGAACATTAGAAAAGATGCCCACAGACCACTTTAAGTCCACAGAAAGTCCAAAATAACATCACCGCGCTCATAAATGAGGAGAGGTTGCTCTTTGCACCAGGCAGAAGCACTCGTCATACACAAGGCACTCCGATTAAGCTTTGAGAGAAGTTACGTCACGTTTAAACTCACCGCTGGATGTAAGGGTCGGGACAGTACCGTAGGGTGGCACACCGTGAAGTTTCAAAATTCATTGCCTTCAACTCTCTTTGATATCAACAAGTGGAGAACAATTTTATAACATATACACATCTACCTGTGTATATGTAGATATAGAGCCAGGAGGCTAAAAGCAATAGGGTCAAATGCTATCAGACATAGAAGTGTAGACAATTCCCCCCCTTCACACACAGTTGCCAAGAGGCGGAGCGTTTCTTGATTTGAGCCAATGAGATTCATCAAGTGACTAAAACATCAGAAACGGTTGAATCTTACCAGCTGGGCATCCTCTCTAACGTTGTTCTTTCCCTTCCACGACAGCTTTAGAGTCCTTGACGTATAGTGGCCACACTTGCTGGCAACTTGGAGTCATCTCTGAGCTTCTGGTCTCTCTGGTGATTGGATGCTGGCATGAATGGCATCAGAGTTTAATTTCAGCAGCCTGGACTTTCAGAACAGAGCAGAGCAGATGAGTGTTCACCCTCTCCAGCTAATTAATGTTCCCTTGGATCTGCATGCTGATTTGATTTGACGACTTCTGTAACTGCTTCTGGAACTAAATATCTCACAGAGCTGCTTAGAGAGTTGTTTTGTTTTGCTGTTTTTTTTTTTTTTTTCATCTCCACCTTCACCCTCCCCTTTCCCCCCTTCATTCTCCCTTTCAGCCAACCGCCTGTTGTGGTCACAATCTCAAATAGCAAAGACAGGGAAATTCCTTGATTATATTTAACCTAGAACTCACTCTTCGTCTCAGCTAAAAGAGATACCCATTCACATCCCCTTAGAAGTTTTGCCTCCCCTAAATTAAAAAACAATAAGAATAACCTTTATTGAGGCTTTTAAAATATCCTACCTCAAACACACACACACAATTTCTTAAACTAATATTAAAGTGGAAAATATACTATTTTACACTATTTTGAAACTTACAAAATTATTTCAAATTGTCTGTTACTGAAAACGTTTCATTTTCCTCTCTCTCAGTCCCTCTCACCCTCTTCTTTATGTCGTATTGTTTTTGCTGGTTTTGGTTTTGCTTTGGCTCAAGCTACTTTGGAGTAAAAACTGTTGTCTTTCGTATATCTAAAAATTAATATAGTATCAAAAAAGTCTACATACAGAATAATTCACTTCCTTTATGAATACAAGCTGTAAACCTATCCTGGTTTTGTGGATTTGGAAATTGAATGAAATATGATTCAGAAGCTAAATTAAAATAGACTCCAACAGAAAAAAAAAACAAAACACAACCCTGTAAGTGTGCCCAAGTGTCACTAACACGGCAAGTTCACATCCTCCACTCACCCCCCAATCACAGGTCACCTATAACCTGGTGACATCAGAAGTTGTCAAAGTTGTGAGATAATCTAAAGTCCTTTTCAGAGGAATTTGACATTTCCTTTTGAGAAATTTTGGTTCAAAATGCATCTCATAAAAATATTTTATTTGTTGCTTCAGCCAGGATAGAAAAGAGAAGCTATTTAAAACCTGACATTCTCTTCCTTACTTAGCCTGAGAGTGTCTAACATCTGTGAATTGTGAAATTCACAAATATGCCGGCCTGAGCCCCAGCCAATTCAAACAGCTTGTTCTACAAAACGGGAAACTTGAGGGAAGATCATTTTACTAATTAATTATAGATTTGTTAATTGGAGTTAAAGTGTTTGGCTTTATTCCCTGCTATTGGCAAATACGGATGACCGGAGTATACAGCGTTCTTAAATTGAAAATGCTCCGTTTCCTTCGACCACGGCCAAGTTGTTCCATCACTCAGTGCCTTGCTTTTTCCCATTTGTACCACGAGAGGTGAGATCATGACCTCTAGTGCGGTGCTTCTCAAATGTGGGTGCACCTGTGAGTCACCTGGAACTCTTGCTAATGCAGGGTCTGGTTCAGTCGGTCGGGGGTGAGCTCCCAGGCGATGCCCGGGCTGCTGGTCTGGCATACCCTTTGAGTAGCAAGGCCTAGCGCTCTGGACAAGCCTGCTGTTTATTTACTGCTAGGAAATAAGCAGAGCTCTTCTAAATATTTTAAATCACCAGCAGGGGCTTTAGACTCCCAAATACAGGATTAATTTGCAAATATTCCTTACATCTTTTTCATTTCAAAAGGTTTCTAGCCCCATTTATAAAGAAGACCATTTAAACCGTATGCCCTGACATCAATAGTCATTGTTTTTTAAAAAAAAAAAAACCCTAAATTTACTAAGGGGGACGGGTATTAAATGGCAAAAATTTATATAAATAATTATGAAAAATACTGATTCCTCTTGCATTGTGGAAATAAATGCAGACAGCTACCCTAACCAAGGGCAAAAGCAAACTCTTTAGGGTTCAACAACCTACCAATAGCACACAGCCATCCAGCGCCTGGGAAAGTAAGTGACAACTATCCCATAATCATCATAATTGCCACTTATATTTATATTACATCCCTCTTCACCCGGGGGGCTCAGGTTACTGTAAAAATGTATAAAATATTTCTTTGGTGTGCAAATTAGAGGCTTTTCTAACACCTTCCTTAAGTCTTTTAGGCAGAGATTGTAATAGAATAAGGTACACATTAGCCTGGGAGAAAGCAATTGCCTTTCTGACCATGACTCACAACTTTGAATGGTGTTGTTTGTGAAGATTTTTGATTCGCATGAAGAGGAGGAGAAAATAAAAAGCTTAGGGAAACAGCAGCATTTAAGACCTGGAACTCTGGACATAATGTGAGATAAAAGGACACTTTCTCCTTCCAGTGCCTCGCAGGTGTACACTTTGCCAAACTGAGGTATTCAAAACACAAAACCCTTCTCATGTATATCCATGTGAATTATTTCTTAACTGCTCCCCTTCATGTGGTCTATTTCCTGGGTTGCATAGTTTTCTGGTAGCGCCCCTGCCCTGCGTTGCATTTTGTCCTCCATCCAGAATGTTTTTAAACCCTGCGAGCATACATCTGCATCTCACAAATATGTCAAAGAACAGGAAGCTTTTCTCATCCTTCCAGGTAAAAGGAAGCTGCCCTACCTCTAATGTCTTAAGTCATTTGATTTTCAATTCTATGAGGGCACCTGCTTCTTTCTTCCTGAATTTGAACTATTTTTGCATTAGACCCATCTCCTGTACTGAATCATAAACAACTTGAGGGTGGGTGTGCTATCTGATTCATCTCTGTATTTCCAGAGACTAGCAAAATATGGTCCGGTGGACAAATAACATGTTTATTATCTTTGTAAAGATGATCTACTAATTATTATAAGCAGGTAAAAAAGAACTTCCACAAAGCCCTTGACTTCTTAGAACCAACGTCATTTAGATATAATTTGCATGCAATGGAATTCACTAATTCTAACTGTTCCATTTGAGGGATTTTGACATATTATATACTGTGTAGCCCCCACCCCAACCAAGATAGAGAATATTTCATTACCCCCTAAACCCCTCATTTTGATTACCCCCAAATGCTCCCCTTTGCAGTTAGTCCTTCCTCATCACTGGCCCTAGACAGTCTTTTTTTTTCATTATGTGTTAGATGTTTTCTAGAACAGCATTATCCAATAGAACTTCCTGTGATGAAGGAAATGTTCTCTATTTATACTAACATGGTAGCCACTAGCCACATATGGCTGATTTGTCTGAGAAACTACATTTTAATTTTTATTTAATTTTAGTCAACTTACATTTAAATAGCCCATGTGGCTAGTGGCTACTGTGCTGGACATCACTGTGCTAGAATGTCACATAAATCGAGCAGGTGTTCTTTTGTGTCTTGTAGGTTTTTTACACTCAACATATTGTTTTTGAGATATACCCATGTTGTTAAGTATGTCAATAACTTGTTCTTTTTTTTTTTTTTTTTCATCGCTGTTGAGCTTGTGGATTGCTCCTTTTTTTTTTTTTCATTATTAAGGACAAATTATGGTCTCACATCTTCAATTATGGCCAGAAGCAGAAAGCTAATGAGTTCATAAGAGCTCAATCATAACTCATCCCGCAGAGTCCCACAGTGACGTGGGGTAGCTCGGTCCCTCCAAGGCTGCCGCAGTCCTAGACAAGGCAGCGATGTGACAGAAAGAAACTTACTAACCCAGCTCTAGTCTGGGCCCTGGCCCCAGCTTCCTCCCTGACTTTAGCAAACAGCCTTTTTTCTTCGGGTCTTACATTCTTGATCTTTAAGAGGAAGGATGTACCAGTGAGGATTCTTCTGTTATTAGTGATAGAAACTAACTCCAGGCTAAATAAAGCTAAAAATATGAAAATAGGTTAAAAATAGGAAAATCTACAGACTGGAAGAGAAAGATGAAAAACAAGATTTGGGAAAGGGCTGGGACCAGAGAAGCTCCAGGGCTCTAAGCAACAGGCATGAACAGAGTCCCTTCATAGTGCCACCGTAGGGGTGCGTCAGACCCAACGGTTTTTTATTTTTTATTTTTTTGAACTTGAGTCGTTTACCTTAAGATTCAAATTCTCAGAAACAAGAGGACAGGTGTGGCCAGCAGAGGTCTGAACACCTTGATTGACAGCTCCACCGAGACTGGGGCAGAGAGTTTCCAAAAGAAAACAGTTTCTATTAAGCTAAGGAAAGGGCAGTAGGCTCAGGGCAATTGAAAACAGCAGATGCCACCATGCGGGGCTTAAAGTGGACGACCTCGCACATTCCTTAGAGCTCTGGCTGTTGGTGGCTCTGTGATTGGAGAAGCTGAATTTCTTGTCGGGGTAACTGAACCTCAGGTCCTCTCCATCTTGACCGTCCTCTCTTTTGTAATACAGGGATCAGAAGAGAATCTTCTAGCATCAGATGTGCTGGAGTAATGAATTCATCCTATGTCACCACAACCGAAAGGACTGAGGAGTTTGGTGATTTCTAGTTTTAAGACCCTTTTCTGTACATGACTTCAGTTCAACCCCACGATCTCTGATTTATAGAAGTAGAAACCAAGTTCTGTTTTGAAGAGGATCCTGCTAGGCCTTCCAACGTTGTGCCCTGTGAATCTAATACTTGCTGAAGAGGGCATCCAGTCAGAGTCAAGCTGGGCCTAGAATTGAAGTGTGGTGGGTTAGGGTCAAATGCTTTTTTACATCAGTGGAAAAGCCAACGCAATGCAAGCTTGGCCACATGCTTCTTCTGAGTTGACTTCCACCTCTTTACAGGTCACTGGAATTCATCCAGTAGAAAAAAATGCATAAAGCTAACGTCTCACAGTCTACTGAGAAGAAAGAAGATTCCTCAGGGAAGTGTCTGAGGAAAGGGACACCTCTATTCTCTTCAGAGGGCAGGCGAGGAAACACAGAGGCCGACTGGGGAGGGAGGAGGTTGGCAGTTTCCCTAACAGACAAACCTGATGCCCTCCGAGTCACACCCAGTGTCCTAGCGCAATGTGGGTGGGCTTCTTGTCCAGACATCCCTGAACAGCTGTGAGGGGGCTGCTCCTCACTCCCACCCCTCCTTTGCTCCGTGCCCACGTGAGTGAGAGATAAATAAGGAGACACAGGAAGTCCTTATTTGGCACCTTCCAGATTTTTGTTTTCCCCTGAACCATTTGTCAGTTGCAGATCCAGTGTACCCTCACTCTAAATGTCTGGGTGTGTATGAGACAATCGCTTACATAATCACAGTTTAATAAAGAAATGAAATTAACATTGATAAAATATTATCATCATCTCTACATATCTTACTTGGATTTTGCCAATTGTCCCAGGGATGTTTTTTTATAGCAAGAGAAAATCCTGGCTCTTACATCACATTCCACTAGTCCCTGTTTCTTTACCCTTTTTTATACTGGGAACCGTTCCTCTGTCGTTGTGTTACATGACGGATAGTTTTGAAGCATTCAAGCAAGTTATTTTGTAGAATATACCTTAGTTTAGCTTTGACTGATGTTTCCTCATACTTAGATTGAGTTATCTACTTCTGGCAGAAACATCACAAAATTGATACTGTGTCCTTCTTGTTACCAGGCAGGGTTCTTGGACTCCATAATCAATAGAAATTGGTAAGAGGCCAGACGAGAGAAGTTCAGGCAAGGCTTTACTGGGACTCGTGCTGCAGCACAAGGGAGTGAAAACAAGTAACAGGTGCCCTTACTCACTCCCTGTGGGGGGTTGGGGGGTAGCTGGTCCCGTAAACGGGGTGAGAATAGGAATGAATCCGTGGGTCGGGCTGGTGGGGTGGCTTGGGTGGTCTGCCCACCCCCTTGGTGCTGCTCTGGGCAGCATCACTTGCAGCACCCTGCTTCTGTTCCTGACACTTCAGAAGCCGCAGTTGGGAGTTTGGTCTTTTTGTATCTTGTTCATAATTTGCCCCAACTGCACATGCACACAGTTATTTGTAGTCCCTTTTAGTTTCTTTGTATTCGGTCCCAGCCTGTCTCCATCTTAATGCATCATATCAGGAATTGCTCAGTTTATAAACCCCACCAAAGGGTTTTCCCCAGGCCTCATCTCAGGAGCAGGATTTACTGTGAATCTAATACAGTTTAAATGTCAAGACCTCTTCTTTGCATATACAGTCCCTTCTGAGGTCCTAAGAACTATCTTAGTACTATGTATACATGGTCATTATGTTTCTGTAAAATATACAAACATGAGGCATTTTAACTACAATCTTCTAATATTACCGTTTCTTTCTACTCCAATTTCTCCTTCATCACCATTCATCTCAAATAAATGGTGATAGAGAAGCCATGGGATTTTTAGGATCCAGCCAAGAGCAAGCTGAATAGCGGATCCTTTTAGTTTGAGTTTGGGGGTATACATTCATGTAGTCATAGTTAGGTTTGTGTAGAGTTACGTTATCGCTACTCATCCCAGTATAAGAATAGCTTCCAAGAATACTCCTCCTGCCTATGGCACTAGGCACAGTGTCACTGAAGACCCAGGCTGGAGATTCACATCACACTACGGGTATCCCCGACAGTCACTGTCATGGAAAATGTGTGACAAGTGCAGGAGAAACAGAGTTCAAATTGCACAGAGCCAGAAACCACTCTGCAAACCTCTTCCTCCTGTTACCAGGCATGCAAACTTGTCAGCAGAGGAGTTAATATCAAAACCAGCTTTTCTCCAGTATTCAGCTCATTCAGTGATAAATACCTCACACAATGTTTTATCTTTTATGATAGAGATGCAGTAAATAGAACTTATCCTTATACTTGTTTTCCTGTGTAGGAACTGGAACGTGTGGCAGTGCTGCCAACAGCAAGTGTGTCTGGTCCGCCTTAGACTGGGGCTGCTGGGGACAGGGCTGTGGTAGACAGACACGGCTATAGACATGACGTGAAGATTCAGCTCTAAGATTCCATGATTCTATGACTACACTTGTAGGTTACATTTACATATAATCTACCTATTTATCTATCTACATGAAGTCTCCTTTTTCCAGAATAATTTGAGGTAGCTTATAAAATCCATAGACTTATAAGAAGATTTAAAAATACAGATGCAAGGTAACTAGGGGCAGAGAGGAGGAAATGGTGAGTTGTTGTTTAATGGGGACAGGCTTTCAGTTTTGAAAGATGAAAAAAATTCAGAGGAGTCAACAATTTGAATAAAATCATTTGAATTTAACACTACTGAACTGTATATTTAGAAATGGTTATGCTGGTAAATTTTATGTTATGTGATTGTTTTTAACCACAATTAAAAGTTTAAAAAAATTAAATGTGTAGATAAATGAGAAAATCAGTAACCTGTATCAACATCAAGAGTAAGGAAAATAAGAGGAACCCAAGAACAATATTTTCACACAAAATGTATTTCATGATATTTTACACTGAGCTAAAGGGCCATTTGACTGTGAACTTCTAAGCAGCCAATGTAAGGAGGACTTACATGCGATTTTCTAAATCTACAATAATAGCTTAGACTCTTGTTACAAATAGCGCATTGTTGGTAAAAAATGTGTGTTTGTTGAAAGAATACAGAAAAAAAGATAATATATAAAATACATTAACCCTCTGGTTTCTAAATTTAATGCATTTGTTTGGTTGCTGATCACAAATAAATGACAACAGATGATATTGTAGTGAGACCTGAATTTCTAGTGGTTTCCAGTATAATCCTCTTTCAGGACTCTCTGGTACTTACTGATTTGATGGTCAATTAATAGATTCAACATACATATTCCTTGAGGGCTTCTGCTGTGTGCCTGTCAGCTTGCTGGGTGCTGTGGGCAGCAAGTAGATCAATACGATCTAGTCTCTGCCCTCAAATAGCCCCCAGTAGAGTTGAAAATGACATTCTTTTCATTTTTGTATTTTAAGCCATGGAGAAAAAAATGACTCTTGCATAGCTGTGTCCCTGAGTTGCTGATGATCAACTTGCCTGCTGGGGTATCTGGTGCCTGGTAGATGCTAATGAGATAAGAATAGGTTTGCTAGAATTCGTGAAACCCGTGGGTAGGTGAAAGAGCATAGAATGTAACGTTCTTTTTTTTAATTGACATACAGTCAGTTACAATGTGTCAACTTCTGATGCACAGCATAAAGTCCCAGTCATGCATATATATATACACACACACATACACATATTTGTTTTCATATTCTTTTTCATTAAAGGTTATCACCAGATACTGAATATAGTTCCCTGTGCTATACAGAAAAACTTAGTTTTAAAATCTATTTTTGTATATAATGGTTAACATTTGCAACTCTCGAACTCCCAAATTTATCCCTTCCCACCCCTGAATGTAGCATTCTTATTTGCTTTCCTGTGGTTTGAGCCCAAGAGGGACAGCTGTGGCTGAACCTTGCCTTGGACACACATTCACAAATTTGTGCCTTATTGAGTACTGATCATCAGGAAGTCATAAAAGTCATCATTTGTGGAAGAAACTGGGGGAGTGGGTGTGAGCTAAGAAAACAGGCCTGATCTGTGTACACTAAAGACTACCGAAAACTACGGCACGATGTTTTTCTAAACCACCAACTGCTTTTCTGATGTGCAGCTTCCTGAGATACCCTGTTTACCTATGCAGCACAGCTCCCGAAAGAGGAACTGAGAGATGTTTATAATTTTTTTTTTGAAAATTAGCTATACTCCAAGTTAAAAAGGAATTTAGAGATCATTTGCCTAGAAATACATCCCAGCAAATAGAATGACTTAAAAATAACATAGTCCTGGGTACAGTGGTTTAAATTTTACAGAACACAGTCACAGGCATTATCTCATAGGAGTCTCCCAAATGTCATGAAGACGTACCCGCACGAGTGGTGTCATTTCCTCCATTTTATGCACGAGGAAGCTAAGACTCAGGCAGCATAGGAAACAAACTCATAACCATCAGTACAGTGGCCTGTCCTGGACCCAGCTCTTCTTACTCCCAGACATCAGTCTACTCCCTCAATAAGATAACATGAATTAAATGCCTATGGTATGCCTGGTGTGGTGTAGGGCTCTGGGAAAATGAAGGTAAATAAAACACAGTCCCTCTCTTCCTTACATTATGTCTACAAACACAGAATTTTTTTATAGCATTTGGCATTTACTAAAAATTTGATGTCCATTATCTATCTAGATCTATCTACCTATCTACCACTAAAAACCCCTAGGAATCCATCAACTTAGGTGTTATTCTCTCCATGGTACAGAGGAAGAGACAGCTGGTGGCTCTGCATTAATCATTCAGCTAGACAGTGATAGAACCCTGATGGGAACTCAGGGAAACAAGTTTCCCTGAAATTATCATTACACTTATGACACGCCCCCTCCCCCAGAAGGATGCGTTGTGCACATTGTTCTGTCTTGAAGTCCTATGATGGTCTCAGCACACGTCTCTCAGTGCCTTTGTCCTGGGCCAGTCAGCCCGTGATAACAGGAGCACCACAAATGCCAACCCCCAAAGGAAGGCATGAGCTCATGATGAGCACCCACATTCAGGGCCGGGAGTCAAGAATGTTAACGCTGCTTATTTTGAAATCTGGATTGTACACACAGAGCATGTGGGAGTGGAGGCACTGATAAAATGCGTCTGTGGGATGGGAGCGATTCTCAGGGCATCCTTACAGGGGAATCCACATGGGATGACCCTTGAATGGATCTTGTTGACAGCAACATCTCTGTGCCAAGTTTCTAAGGAGGACAGTTAAAGTGTGACCTTGGAGGGGTAACATCAGTCTGAAAACACAACTGCTCTTGGCTGCCTTTGGGCAGGTAACATACTGTTCTGCCGCTCGGTTACAGATCTGTTTAAACCATCTGGATCCCGATTCGGCAGCGCTTATGTTATACTTCTGAAGAGAAGAGATCATTTTTCCCATGGACCTGAGCGACCATCTATGTTAGGATAATGAGTTCAAGAAATGTATTTTCAAAGTAAAAATCATCTTTCTTTCTCAGATCTTGCGATTCTGACTACACAGTCATAAAAAGAAATATGTGGAGAGAGAAAAGAGAGAGAGAGAGAAGCTATAGAGATGATATATAGATATGTGTATGTGAATATGTACATATATATTTACACACAGATATATGTGCATATTTACAAATACTGCCTATAAAATGTGTATACACTTACCTATAATATATGTATACTTCTATACATATAATATATTTCTAATAAATATATATTTGTATGTATACACAATATCTATATACAAAAAATACTTACTAGATAACTTTCTCCTCTAAATTGCTTCTTTTCCTCCTTGTAAACAAGGCAAAAAAATCAAGGCAAAATTATTCTAAAAATAAATTTTTAAAATGCTCTAATGGAAGAAATAAAACAACGTGGACAGTATATTCTCATGGTGTGGGAAGATTCATATGGATACTAGCACAAAAGCAAACCAAGGGAAAGGAAGTTAATACACTCTTAACAGTTCTTATTTCTGGGTGGATGGGGTTATGGAGTGGAGAGAATATTTTCTTGCTAAGACCTTTCTGTAATTTTCAAGTTTTGTATAGCGAAAATCCTTCCTTTTTATACTTGGAAGCGACTCACAAGAAATAATCATTAAAAATACTTTCCTGTAGAATTTGTCTCTGGAAGGTGTGTCTAATAATATGCCAGGATGAATGGACGTCAAAGAACGTGTCTTGATTCCCTGACGGGTTTGTTTCTACATGGATAATTTCTACTAAGAAATGGGAAATAAATTCTCACCCTGTTTTGAAATACGGCTGGAAGTGTGGCTTTAGGGGTTGAATGGAACTCAGAGAATTTACGTGGGTTGGTTGGAGGAGGGTAGAATTGTGAGGCCCAGAGTCGCCAGGTCAGGGTGCAGTGTTTCATACTGAGTCCTCTCCATTACCAAACATTGGCTCAAGAGGGGAAAAAAAAATGACTTTTACGAGACATCTGTGATGCAGAGCGTGGCAGCCATAGAAATACACAGCTCAGCTCTTCTAATGCGGAGCACGTAACTGACTGACAGTCGCAGCTGCTGCTCCTCCCCTCCACGGTGCCTTCTCCCTGAGGCCACTGCACATCCAGGCTCCTCGCAGACAAGGGCTGAGCCCGTGGGGCTACTAAGCCAGACCCATTCTGACGGCACATGGAACACCTCTGGTGGGTGATTTTGACTCAAGAATAGCTCACTGGCCTGACTAAACCTTTCTTGAAGCCGCATTTCAGCCTGAAACTCTTTCTGCTGAATTCTTCTTCTTCTCTTCCTTTTGGTTTCCAGAGAGAGAACTTATTACCCTCTGACATAACCCCTTTCTTCCGTTTTCTTCTTCTTTATGCTCCAAAGGCACTTTCCTAGTACATCTCTTGCACATCTAATTCCATCTTGGGGTCTGTTTCTCAGAGAACCTAGAGTGTGATGCAAGCAGTCCTGAGAGTGGTTCAAGAATGCAGATAGAAGATGGGTATTTAGGAACGACTCCCTCTCTACCTGTCAAGCAAGTAGGATGGCATCCAGAGCTATGTGGAGTATGGATGGTTTTCTGGCCCAAGATAAGGACCCAACTGCTATAGATTTCACCAATGCTGACCCGCGAAAATGTCCACCATGGGGGCAGATTTGCTGGTTCTAAGACTCAGGCTTTTAGGAAGATGCAGGAGGAACAGTGCCTATGAGGAAGTAGCGTTGGCTACTTCTAAGTTGTACTGACCCTCTGCAGAGGGATACTGAGGAACTGAGGGCTCTTAACAAGCAGTTAATGGCTGATTGTGGGAGCCAGATTGCCTCCTTGATCACTTACAAAAAGATGAGAGCCTCTGTGAAAACAAACACAGCTAAGCAGCAGATCGAGCACCTGATCACGTCACAGGGCTCAAGAGACATTCGAATGCTCAGCCAAGGCCGGTTGGAAATCCCTAAGGCCCTGAAATGCGGGCTGGGGACATGAAGGGGATGCCTTTGGTGAGTTGGTTCTGTAGACTTTGTCTTATTTGAGGCTATTATAACAAAGTACCATGGACTGGATGGACTATAAACAATAGAAATTTATTTCTCAAAGTTCTAGAGGCTGGAAGTCCGAGATCAGGGTCCCAGCCTGGTTACGGAAGGGCTCTGGTCTGGGTTACAGACGTCATTCTGTCTGCACGTGGTGAAAGAGGCTAGGGAGCTCAGTGGGGTCTTTTTCATAAGAGCACTGCCCCACTCATGAGGACTCCAGCCTCATGACTTAACCACCTTCTAATACCATCACACTGGGCAGTAGGCTTTCAACATATGCATTTTGAGGGAACACAAACATTCAGACCACAGCACTCCCCTAAGCCCTCAGAGCCTGCAGAATGGACAACTCTTTCCTAGCAAGAGCTGCCTTCACACTGAAAGGTGCTACAGAGGCCTTTGCTAGAAAAGCAGTGAGAATCCAACCTCAGGAATGCCTTTACCGTCTCTGTTGGCTGCAATGGCCCTAAATAGGGCAAAATCCTAGCACAACCCAGCTGGTCATACTATGGGAAAAATTAATATATATCAAAAGAGTACCAGAATTATCTAGCATGTACTAAAAAAAAGTCAAGGAAATATCCCTGGCTTTTGAGGATACCTGATTGGGGGGGGCTGGAATATATGACCACAAAAGAAAGAATGTATTGACCTCAGTGTACTTTCTCATGGCATGGGATTTAAAATCCTCATGAGGACAAATGTAAATGGGGCAAGATCACTGCTGTAGTGGTTCTTATAAGTCTGGAAAAAGTGATGATCAATGATGAGTAAGAAAGAACTGCTTGAGTTTTTCTGGCAAATGATAGAGAAGGAATAAAGAGGCTAAGAGAAGTAGACATGCTAGAATGGAGGCCAGAAGCCAGTGTGAAGCCAGAAGATTCCCAGGAGAATATATTAGATGGGCAGACCGAGAGGACACATGAGTCTCCAAGGCCATCGGGAATGTGCCAGGGAGAAGAGAAGCAGCATCACCGAGAAGGTCAGTGCGGGCTCTCCTCTGCAGCCCAGGGCTGCGGGTAGTGGAGACTGGTCACAGGACTGGACTCGGTGATATTCATGGCAATGATGTCCATTTACCACCAGGTAACAGAGGCCAGATGGTAACACCTACCTTCCAGATTCCAGGGGATCACAGTTACCATAATCACCAGCAAAGTCAGAGGTGCAGCCAAGTGGGTTTGGTCTTCACGGAGCTTTGGGGATGGTCAATAGAACACGGCACACCTAGGGGGGAAAATAAATGGATTGCCAACAAGGGTTATGCTTAAATCTACAGCCAGAAAAAGGCAAGAATGGAAGATTTAAAAGTGGTCACTCAACACAAAGTCATAAACTCTTGCTTAATTTGTAGACCTGAGTCAGTTTTTAGACCTATGATCTATTGACTGAAGAGCTGGCTGGATTTCTGGGAAGAAGAAACCTCTAACACGATGGCAAATACATGTCATGGCAGTGCCTTCAGGATTCCCTAGAGAAACCTATAGTCGGGGCCATTCAGGGATGGTCTCTGTATCCAGAAGGGTTCCTAACTTAATTAATGCTGTGTTGTCGTCATCCTGAAATTCTTAATAATTTTAAACATTTTCATTTGTACTGGACTTTGCAAAATCTATGGCCAGTCTTGCCTACAGCTATTGACCTGGGTACAGAGGTCTGAGTTGACACTGATACCCAGAGACCTTAAGAGTAATCATGGTACCCTGTTGAAGGGGGAGCTCATGTTACCAGGTAATAAATGGAATCTAGTTCAAATCCAGCTCACAATGGGGTCCACTGTGTCTCAAAACCCACCCAGTGGTCCTTTTTCCAGTCACGAAGTAACTGGAATTAATATACTTGGCCTGTGGAGTGAGAACTATCAGAGTGGGTTCAAGTGAAAATCTCTGAAACTGCCCTCTACTTCACTTGACCAAAGGCGTAAATAAAACATAATATCACATTCCAGGAAGGATGGTGATTAATGACATCATTAAATAGCTAAAGGAGTGGAACAGTGATGGAGGGAGTATCCTGATCAAGTCTCTGTTTAATTTCTCAGTATGGATCCTGCAGAACTCAGGTGGGTCCTGGAGACTAAGCACAGACTCTCAAAAGCTCAGTCAGTTAATATCCCTGATTGCAATGCTACACCAAGGTGGTATGTCTGCTAGAGCAGTTAACAAGATCTCAGGTACTTGATATGCACTTACTGATTTGGTAAATGCATTCTGGTTTATTCTGTTTATAAAAGAAGATCGTAAGCAGGTCACATTCATGTGACATGCCACAATATTCATTTATAGTTTTGCCTCATGGCTATATTAACTCTCCGGCTCTTTGTAATATTGTAGAATGAAGATATCTGGGCTGCTTAATCAACCCACAGAACATCACACTGATGCATTATATCAATAACATCACACTGATCAGGTAGGAAAAACAAGAGATGGCCTTGCTAGAAACCTTGATGAGGCACATGCACTCCAGGGCTTGAGGGATAAGCCGTACAAAGATTCAGAGTCCTGATACTTCAGTGATGTGTTTAGGGATCCAGTGGTCAGGAGTTTGCCGAAACATGCCTTCCAAAATGAAAAAAACAAAACAACTCTGCATCTTGCATCCCCTGCCACAAAGAAGGAAGCAGAAGAGCCTGATAGTTCTTTTTGGATTTTGGAGGAAACATACCCCATGACTAGGAATAGTGCTCTGGCCCATGCACAGGGTAACATGAGAGGCTTCAGGTGTCTGATGCAACATGGATTTTATGGCAAACCCCAGTGAGAGAATCACAGTGCAAACCCTGATATTCTGGAGTAAGTGTACACCACCTACAGCAGACAAAATAATTTGTCTTTTGGTAAAATAGCTCCTGGTGTGTAACTGGATCTTGATAGCAACAGGATACTTGACCGTGGGGCACTAAATGGCCATGTATCTGTAACTCCACATTAGCTGAGTCATTTCTTCTAAACCATAAAGCTGGCCCAGCCTTGGTCAAGCAAAAGATGCAGATGGTACACCCAGACCGGGAGGACCAGCGCTTGGTAAGTCAGGCATCGCTGTCACTTACAGTGGTTGTCCTAGCAAGCCTCATCTACTTTGCGCCTGAGACCAGCTGAAGGAAGTGGAAGAGACTGTCAGTGCCCTCCAGCCACAGACAACCAGCTATGCCTGTAGCTGAACAAGTAGGACGGATTGCCGTAGTAAAGATGGATGTACATCGTGGGGATCGAAGGGACGTCTCAGCCAGAGAGTGTTAGAAAGAACTTGCTAGAGGATTTAGGTTTGTGTCGGCCTAGCTGGGGAAGTGTTCAAGGGCACTGGGGCTTTGCATGTACTGGATGCTGTCGGGAAGCGGAGCAATTCTATGAACGGCCTTCTTGAGCAGTCTTATCCCTCAGACGGGATGAATGAAGCTAAAGGTGTAACTGGGCAAAGAAGCCACACTCGTTCATATCAGCTGGGATAAGGGGTTGTGTGGTCACTTCCATGGTTTGAACAACGTTCATCATTTTTATTGTGTTTATAAGTGATTTCAGACTGGTCTTACTTTTGTCTTGACCTTTCAAAGTCATGGGAGGCCTTGTCTAATGTTGATGCTTTGTGAAATTGTGTTACCGTTTAATAGGAGGATACCAAGACCCAGGTGGGAGTTTCAGGACGTCTTCTTCGCAGTTCCAAGGCTTGACTGCTAATGCCCCATCAGTTCCTGTCAGGGGCTGCTTTTCTCTTTCTTGAGATAATACATGATTTATGAACTGGGTAAGTGGACGAAAGTCACAAATGGACAAGTGGCCGCCTTCCAGCACATTTGACAGTTGGTTTTGAAAGCTGCCAGAGAGAGGAAATCTTCCAAAGAGTGGAGCTGTGAATAGTGAGGAAGGAGAAATGATGTGAAGTAATAAAATAAATAGATGGGGAAAATGCCTGGGCAGTGAGCAACGGCCTGGCTGTCTTGTTAGGGGTCTGGAAAGAAAGGAGCAGGAAGACTGGAGACAAGGAGGCTGAGAGCAGAGGCATAGGCATGTGGGGTTGGGCACAAAGTGGGAAGTTTTTCCTCACGTGCCAACTTCAAGAAGAATTCAGGAAAGGAGACCCAACAGGTAAACAAATAAAATTATGTAAATGTGACAAATACCATTAAAGGAACCAGTGAAGAGGCAGAATTAGGAATAACGGGAGGGAGATGGGGGAGAGATGATGTGAACCTACTTTAGGTCAGATGATTGGAAGAGGTCTTTTGAAGAACTGATGTTCAAGCTGAGATGTGGGGGACCAAGGGTGAGTCATGTGAAGCGGGGGAGGAGCATACCAGGTGGAGGGAGGAGCATATGTAGGACTTTGAGGCAGGAAAGCGATTGGAGTATTTGAGAGACTGAAAGAACACAGTGTGACTAGACCAAGGAGATGGCTCAAGAGGAGAGTGAAATATTTAGGAGCCAAATTTGACCAAGGCAGGAAAGGAGTTTGGGTCTTATTCTAAGAAGCAAGAAAACCTTTTGAAAGGTTGCACACAGAGATGTGACGTGATCCAATTAATGTTTTTTAAAAGATTACTCTTTCCTGCCCATGGAGAATGGACTGAAGTTGGGGCAAGAGGAGAACTGGGAGATTAGTTAGGAAAGTACCGGAATCATGTAAATTAATACCAACCCAAATCGAGGCAAGCTTTCACCCTACCTTGTGAATGGCTCACATTGTCTACCCTTGAGTGGGAAGTCGTTGTGTAGGTGGATGACACAGTCTCTCTCTTACAGCTGACATTCCAGTGTCTGGCGTTCTGACCAGCTCAGATCCCAAAATACATGTGGTATGTTGTACATATAGTTCAGCAGGGTCAGTACAGGCTTAGTATTAACAGCTTACCCCCCACACCGTAGCCTCTCAAACATCCCCTCCCTCTGTATCTTGTCTTTTGAAAGCCAACTGCTGTAGTCAATTTCAATTGAAATAAAACCAGAAAACCCAAATCATGAAGGGAATTAAATCTCTGTGTGTACATATATCTGTATACATAGAATTTCTTACAAGGGGCTGAATGCAACGAAAAAGAAAGAGTAGTTAAGTTCCCATTTCACTTTGTTGAGCCAGTGAGTTTGCCTGGGATGCTCGACATACAGGGCAACCCTTTCCCAAAGAACACAGAATCCTCAAGAACATTGGCCAACCCTGACTTCAGTCAATTTGATTGCTCTTCTAAACAATCATCAATGGGACATTGAAACAGCCATTCCACTGAAAGTATTATAATTCAAGCTTTATTTACTCTCTGCTAATGGTGTCAACACATTGAATATTACTGTTTTCCAAGAGAAAAAAGGAGAAATATTCTCTTACATAAACTGGGCTCACAAATTTGTTCTCTGCTATGTGAAACTTACCTGTCATTCAAATATAGAAAGAACTTTAAAGAGAGTTTAAAAAAGATAATTAAGATTTATACAAAAATGATTTCTCATTTATGGTTTATAAGTACTTTTCATCAAAAATCTGCACTTAATGCTATGAATTCAGAAAATATAAAAATGCAATGATATGGTCAGGCTGATGGTATCTCAACTAGATGGTAAGAGAAGGGCAAAGAAAAAAATAATCTTCAGAAACTACAGTAATTTTCTCCTGAATCCTAAGATTGAAATTATTCATACCCATTTATTAAATCCATACTGGATGCTCTAAATGTTGGGGGAAAGACTATTAAATCTTACTGAAAGGCAGGAATTGTGTGAAGTTTTTAAAATGCACTCTTTTGACTTTAATATTAAAGTTCTGTGAATGTGGGTTTCTTTGGAAAGATATTAAAATAATTATAATCCTGACAGAATAATCGGGGCTTAGTGTTTGGGTAACAAATGATGAAATTGCTGATTGGAGCTCTAGCATCAAGTTGAAGAAAAATAAGTGGGATAAAATGCCTTCACGGACAATTTATGTAAATAACTGATAATGTATTTAATCCACATTCTGCCTTAAATTTGTTTGAAAATGAGCTACAAAATGAACGAGGCCAAGCTGAAAAAACAGCCCAAGAAAATAAAATACATAAACATTTTTTACATCACCTGCACTCTGGGATTTTGACCTGTCATGGTCTAATGCCTTAATCATTGCCTGTCTCCTTGGGTTTCTGACTGTGAAAGACATACGGCCTCAGCCACCCTGGTTTATCACGTGTTCAAGAATTCAGGCCCATGAGCTGAAGGATGAATCACAAGGAAGTTCATTTCTAGAACTCAGATGACAGATGAGTGTTAAGATGAGAATTAATGAACTAAAATTCTTACAAGGGACTCTGCCCACTGCTCTAATTCCTTACAAAAGCTTTTCACTTGGTCTGATGTTGTACTTAAAAAATGTCTCTCCCCAAGATTTTTTAGGGGTTTCAAAAGTATCCACATCATCTACCCCAGCATACACACACTCACTCACACACACACACTCACTCATGCACACACACTCTCACACACACACACACACACCTCTTTCTTCTCCGCTTTAACTAGAAACAGGAACTCTATTTGTTATGTAATAATTTTATTTTAAAAAGCCAGGTTCTAGTTATGAGTCAGTTAACTCATAACCTACAAATTTGTTGTGATCATAGATCTTTATATCTTAAGCAATTTAAAACTTTTGCCTACTTTTTATAAGGGCTAAACATCCCGAGTTCATTGTACTTTCTTCAAGTCAAATGAAGTTTTGAGTTATGTTTGCCAGCCTTTCATTAAAATTTGCCACCAAACAATAGAATATTAGAATCATTAGTTTTGAAAGCCTGTATGTAGTATTCAACAATATTTTACGCTGATCTTAAAAACTATATAAATACATTAAAGTGAAAAACATTACTATCCTGCTATCCACTATTTTATGTTTTGGCATTTCCTTCTAGATTTTGTCTAAAAGCATACAAATATATGTATATAAGATTTCTGAATATACATATGTGTATATACTTATAATGACATGTACATTATTATTATAATATATTCTGTTTTTTCATTTAAGTTTATATTAAAAGAAATTTTTATATACTCACAATAGTCATAATTATCAGCTTAAACTACTTTCTGTCTATTGACTTAACATGCTCGCACTTATTCAGCTACTTCACTCTAACAAAAATTTTAACTTTTCTTCAACTGTTTACAATTGGGAAAAATTATATGTAATAAGAGATAAGACTGCAATGGATACCTTCTCACAAATAACTCTTGTCAAGTTAACTTTTTTGAAATCATTTCGAGTTACAGAAAAGTTGCTAAAAGAGGAGAGATGTTCCCATACAGCGTTGCACCCGACTTCCCCAGGTTAACATCTTGCATCACCATGGCGTATTTGTCAAGATTAAAGACATTAACATTAACTAAACTGCAGACTAGATAGATTCACCAGTTTTTACACTAACGATCTTTTTGAAACTTTCGGTTGATGTTTTTCACTAGCTCTGGAAAATTATCAGCCAGTGTGTTATAAGATACTGAGTGTATTCCATTATCCCTTTCTTTTAACTTATTTTTTATATTTTTATGTCTGTCCCTCTATGCTGCATTTTGAACCATTTCTTCAAGTTTATCTTCTAATTTTTTAATTCTGTCATCTGCTATGTCAGTCTGTGGCAAAGCTCATCTTCTGATCTTTTGTTTTATTTTTTGTCTCTAGAAAGATTTATTTGGTACTTTTTCAAAATCATTTGGTTTCTCTTTACATTTTTTTTTTATTCCCACATGTATTTTTCACGCTTGCCTTCATTTCCTTAAATACAGGAACGTGTTCATTATCTATTGCATAAGAAATTGCCTGAAGACGTCTCAGCTTGAAACAACACACGTTTATGAGTTCCCGTTTTCTATGGGTCAGGAATCCAAGTACAGCCCAGCTGGGTCCCATGCTTCAGGGATTCTCACAATATTGCACTCGTGGTATCAGTCAGGGCTGTGTCTCTATCTCAGGCCTTGACTCACGGTTGTTTGCTGGACTTGCTAAGGGCTTCAGTTTCTCCCTGGCAGTAGGCTGGGGGTCATGCTCAGTTGCTTGGCACATGAGCCTTTTTAACACCACAGCTTGCTTCGTTAAAGCAAGCAAGTCAAGGGCATGAGACAGAGAGGGCTGGCAGGCAGAAGGTACAGCGACGTTTAATCATGGAAGTGCCATTCCATCACTTTTGATGTCTCCCATTCCTCAGAGTAAGTCACTACATCCAGCCCCTCCACTCAAGAGGAGAAAATTATACAAGTATGTGAATACTTAGTGGTGGGAACAATTAAGGACCATTTTAGAAACCTGTCTATCATAATTATACAGTTTTTTTATAGACTCTACCTAATAATTTCAGTATCTGAAGTCTCCTCAGGGCTAGTTCTGCTCTGTTGTTTTTACTGCTCCTCCACTCGTGGTGCCTTGTCTCCTTGTGCGTTTTGTTATTTTTGACTGTGAGCAGTTCATTTTAATCAGTTTTATTTGTGGGGAAAAAAAATGTGAGGTCTGGAATGAAGGTGAGTTTTCTAAGGACGATTTGCATTTGCTTCTGTCAGGTGCCTGTGAGAATTACCAATCAATGTGCAATTAAGTTTTCATCTTGATGTGTTGGGATCAATAAGATAGTATGAATCTAGGCTAAAACTGGCCCAAGAGTTAGCTTAAGATTCCAAACTATGAGCTGTGATGTTTTCTTCCTCTATTCTGTGTTGAGTGTTTGTGGCCTTTAATTTCCTTTAATGTCATCTGGGTGAGAGGGGATATATGTTTAGTTTTGTTTCAATATTTTGTATTGGGTATACTGTCTGGTACCCCAGTTTAATGGCAGGATGACATCACTGTATACTTCTTACATCGGGTAGACATTTTGCCTTTTGTTTTCTATATCCTTTGAAACTGTGAAAAATATAGCTCAAGGTCACGTTGGTCAATAAATACCCTCAGAGTGAAATTTGTCTTTGGAACTCCATCATACCCTTGAGTTCCCACCTTCATTTATTTCTTTATCCAGAGGTACTTTACTTTTTCTCCAGCTTACTGATGCATGTAAGATTAAAAACATTTTTTACTAGAAATAGAAAACTTGAGGGTTTCTCATAGTTCTTCATTTTGTTGCACAGCTATTTATAGATCTGGTATTAAGTCCCAGCACCTATGCTGGACTTTGGAAAATCAGACACTGCTCTGTCTTCAACGAGCTCACTGTTTAACAGGGAGATAATTATGCGAACTGTGACATCACATAGTGTAAATTCATAGTTGAGGCAGAGATATTACTACAGGGGCACAGAGGAAGGTACAGATGGCTCAGGCACAGCGGGACTCCATGGTGTGCATCTGGCTTTCACATTTTGAAGGATAACTCAGATATTCTTGCCTTTTCTCCAAATGGCAGCCACAGATCTTTGACAAAAACATACTTCTGATAAAGTGTTTACTAATTATATGAAACCTCTTGCCAAATTTAAGCATCAGTATGTTGATTCATAATGAGCAGAGGTCTAGTGTTAATAGCCAGAGTTTCCCTCTTGGCTTTGATATCCGTAGACCAGGAAGCCATCTTTGTTTTCATTTTATTTGTAAGGAATTGAGCCCCCAGGAGGTCATATGCCTTTCCCTTTCAATTCTGTGTGTTGTCCCAGTGAGGACAAGTGATACCAATAGAAGAGAACCAAGCTTCTAGAAACTCTGAATGCCTGAGTGGGAGTTACTGGAGGGAAAATGCAACAGCAGAGCCTGTTCACTGGCATGATCAATGGAAAGAGAAATAGGATGTTTGTAGGCGTGTGTTTGAGGAAAGCCTTTCTGCTTACGTCTTCAGTGGCGTTGGAAGGCGGCATATTCTCTTTGCTTCTCAGGTAAATAAAGCCTGTAAAGTGAACTTCTGACTTATCTGCACCTCAGGATTTTTGGAGGATCAAACAAGATGATTAATGGAAAGCTTCGCAAACTTTACAAACTGCAAAAGTGGTTTTCTCAGTTTTGTTTTATATTTTGCCTAGGAACTAACATAATAAAGTACAGATGAATTAAATGGCTCATTTTCCAAACTTAATCCCAACTCTTTCTTCCACACAAGCAATCAAAACCTTGCTAACTCAGGCTTAAATTTTGGATTCTTTTCAGCCTAGAGATCCTGTTCTACCATGCTCTTAACCAGGATCTTGTCTGCATCTCCCTAGAGGTTATCTTCAGCTAAATATCAGTGAAAGGAAGTTTGCAGAGTCTTAGGTTTCTCCTTAACCCATCCGAATTTGTGTAGATAGTTCCCAGCCTTCATTCTATATCTTGATTTTTACCAAGAAGTCTCCTGATTTGGCTGGATGGGTAAAGGATTTGGGTGGGGGAGGGTGGAGAAAAAGAAAGAAAACATTTTTAAAAAGTCTGTCGGACAGATGAGAAGTAGACAGTAGAGAGAATTTAATGACTGCCTGTTTGCCAAACACATTATATTTACTGGTTCTAATCCTCTCACTTACTTGCAGTCTAGGTTTATTGTTTCTGTTTTATAGATGAGGACAATGAAACTTAGGTGAAAAAAAAAACTTGTCCAAGTTCACACCACAATGAAGTGCCATTTCTAAAATTCAGACTCAGGACTTGCCATAGATCATGTTCTTTGCAAAATGCTTCCCTAGCATGGTAAAATAATTTTGTTTTTTCTACTCATTCTTTGTGAAGGAAAATAGATTCATTATTTCCCAGGGCTCCATTAACCTGTTCATTCAATCAGCTGACCATTTAGTTTAAGATAAATTGTCAGTAGGTTCTTAGCTGGAAAATTAACTGTTGGGGCTGATCTTAGAGAAGGAAGGACCTTTGATTGTTTGTCCCTGGTTTCTTTTCGTTTAGTTTTTCTGACGGGAGAATGAAAAGGAAAACATGTTCTTTTCGAGGTAAGGGCTGGAGTTCTGGAACACTGAGTGATGTTGCATTTTGCTTTATTTTGCTTTGCAAATTGAAGGTTTGTGGCAACCCTGCATGGAATGAGTCTACTGATGTCATTTTGCCAACAGCATTGCTCATTTTGCGTCTCAGTGTCACATTTTGGTAATTCTCACAATATTTCGAACTTTTTCCTTGTTAGTGTATTTGTTATGGTGATCTGTGACCAGCGATCCTTGTTGTCACTACTGCAGTTGTTTGGGGACACCCATACAAGACGGTGAACTTAATTGATAAATGTATGTATTCTGACTGCTCCATCTACCGGCCCTCCCCCCATGTCTCTCTCCTGGGGCCTTCCAATTCCCTGAGACACAACACCATTGAAATTAGGCCAATTAACAATCCTACAGTGGCCTCTAAATTTGAAGTGAAAGGAGGAGTCACATGTCTCTCGCTTTAAATTAAAAACTAGAAATGGTTATGTTTAGCGAGGAAGGCATATTGAAAACCAGGACAGGCTGAAAGCCTGGCCTCTTGCACAAGTTAGCCAACTTGTGAACGCAAAGGAGAAGTTCTTGAAGGAAATTAAAAGTGCTCCTCCAACAAACTTGCGAATGATACAGTGAAACAGCCTTACTGCTGATTTGGAGAAAGTTTTAGTAGCTAGAAGATCAAAACAGCCACACCATCCCCTTAAGCCAAAGCCCAATCCAGAGCAAGACACTAAGTCTCTTCAAGTCTAGGAAGGCTGAGAGAGGTGAGGAAGCTGCAGAAGAAAAGTTTGACGCTAGCAGAGGTTGATTCATGAGGCTTAAAGAAATATACTATTTCTGTAACATAAAAGAATGAGGGGAAGCAGCAGGTGCTGATCTAGAAGTTGCAAGTGATCCAGGAGATCTAGCTAAGACCACTAGTGAAGGCAGCTACACCAAACAACAGATTTCAATGTAGACAAAACAGCCTTATACTGGAAGAAGCTGCCACCTAGGACTTTCATGGAGAACAGAAGTCAGTGCCTGACTTCAAAGCTTCAAAGGACAGGCTGGCTCACTTCTTGAGGGCTAATCCAGATGGTGACTTTAAGTCGAAGCCAATGCTCATGTACCATTCCAAAAGGGCTAGCACCATTCAGAATTACACCAAATCTACTCTGCCTGTGTTCTATAAATGGAAAAATAAAGCCTAGATGACAGCACATCTATTTACAACATGGTTTACTGAATATTTTAAACCCACTGTTGAGACCTACTGTTCAGAAAAAAAGATTCCTTTCAAAATACTGCTGCCCACTGACAGTGCGCCTGGTCACCCAAGAGCGCTGAAGGAGGTGGACAATGAGATTCATGTTGTTTTCATGTCACTTAACACAACATCCATTCTGCAGCCCATGGATCAAGGAGTAATTGAGACTTTTAAGTCATATTATTTAAGAAATGTATTTTGAAAAGATATAGCTGCAGAGATAGTGATTGCCTCTGATAAATCTGGGAAAAGTCAATTGAAAACCTTCTGGAGAGGATTCACACTATTCTATATGCCATTGAGAACATTTGTGATTCATGGGGAAAGATCAAAATATTAACTTTAACAGGAGTTTGGAAGAGATTGATTCTAACGCGTATGAATGACTTGGAGGGGCTCAGGACTTCAATGAAGGAAGTAACTGCAGATGTGGTAGAAACAGCAAGAGAACCAGAGTTAGAAATGGAGTCGGAAAATATGATTAAATTTCTGCAATATCTTCATAAAACTTGAACAGATAAGGAGTGGTTTCTTACGTATGAACAAAAAAAGTGAAATGAAAATTATTCCTGGTGAAGAAGCTGTGAAGATTGTGGAAAGGACAGCAAAGGATTTAGAATATTATATAAACTTAGTTGATAAAACAGCAGCAGAGTTTGAGAGGACTGACTCTGGTTTTAAAAGAAGTTCTACTATATAAATAAGGGAAATGCTGTCAAACAACACTGCATGCTACAGAGAAATTAGTCCTAAAAAAAGAGTTAATTGATGCAGCAGCCTTCACTGGTGTCTTATTTTAGGAAATTGCCACAGCCACCCCAGCCACCAGCAACCATCACCCTGATCAGCCAGCAGCCAGCAACACTGAAGCGAGACCCTTCACTAGCAAAAAGATTACAACTTGCTGAAAGCTCAGATGATGGTTAGCATTTTTTAGCAATAAAGTATTTTTTAAATTAAGGTGCATACATTGTTTCCATAGACATAAGGCTGTTACACAAAATAGATTGCAGTATGTGTAAACATCACTTTTAAATGCATTGGGAAACCAAAAAACTTGTGTGATTTTCTTTATTGCAGTATTGGCTTTATTGCAGTGGTCTGGAGCTGAACCTGTAATCTCTCCAAGGTGTGTTTTATACACTGTAGTTATAATAGCAAAAAGGAATTTAATATTTAAAGACAAAGTATGTGGGTGAAGTGCCTAATAAGTCCGAGGCCAGAAGGAAGACATCTGGGGCTTTGGGACTGTACCCCTTTTGGTCATGAAGGCAACAGCAACCAGGGTGGAATAAACCCTCCAAAAGTGACCACCTGCTGCTTTCATGGGGTGTCCAGTGACTCCTGGCAAAAGAAAAGCAGAAGTCAGTTTGAGTCACTAATCTCTCACCTTCTTTGGCAAACAAAACCAAATGAAATAAACTCTCAAAGAAGAAACCGTCTCTCAAGAAAAATCAGAATTAGTAATAGTGCATTTACTATAAATGAAACAGGCGGGGTGGGGAAAGGAAGAAGAAAACAGAACTTGAAAGGACCACATTAATCATGTAGTCCAACTTCTTCCTTTTGTAGGTGAGAAAAGAGGACAAGAGAGGGGCCGTAACTGGCCTGGAAGTGCACAGGAGTCAGAAGCCCAGTTGGGATTAGCACCAGAGCCTTCTATTTCCAGCCCAGGGATGGTTTCCCATTATTGCTTATGTAGAAGGGAGGAGAAATCCACATACAGCATTTTAGGATTTAGCACATGTGCCTGTCCTCCCACATAAATGGTTGTCCACCTTCTTACGTGCCGAGCAACTGAGCCCAGGGCGAGAGACTGTTCTTGTGCGTTAGATGTTTATCCTTCAGAGCTAATTTCCTAGTGCGGCTGAAAAGTGTATAAATGAATTCTTAACCCAGGAACCTGTATCTTTTGCAGCACACTAGCTCTGCGCTATTAAAAAGAAGCATGTGCCTCTGTTTTAACAATAGAGTGTTCATCATAAAATAGCAGGCTCTGTGAGCTATATAATTGAATACAGGGCAATCCAGAATTTGCAAACGGAACTTCTGGTACAAAAAGAGTGTGTGAAATCAGTGTCATGATGCAACAGCCATTCCCTGCAGCCCAAGAAGAGGCTTAAAAGCACAGATGAAGAGAATCAGTATTTTCTGGCACAGATGCATCACTGGCTGCGCAAGGTGGTTTTACTGTGTATTATACTTTAATTATAACTGCACTGGAGCCATCTGTTCCACTTCATTCCCTAATTATAGATGCAAAAAGCATTTCACAACTCCCACCCGTAAAAAAGATCTGAGGGATTTCATGGCAGGCTTGCTGTGAGCTCCTCCCTCCTTTCTTGGCCTGTGGACTCTCCCTTCAACGGTACATTTGACTAGACCAAGGAAATGTTTGTGGTGCTCTGACCATCTCAGAAGGTCTGGAGTGTCTGAGCTTGTTCCAGCCATAAATAATTCTCTTCCACTGTTATTATACACACTTCGGCTGGCTAGCTCTTCCAATGCCACGGTCATATGTGACTTCCTGTTCACATATCCTCTCCTTTCTTTTTTTTTTTTTTTTTTTTAATTTTAACCATTTAAAAAAAAGAGCTGTAATTGACATACAGCATTGATAGTTTCAGGTGTACAACATAATGATCCAATTGCAAAATGATCACAATAACCCTAGTTAACATCCAACATATCTTTTTCTATATCTACTCTCCTCCCCCACTGAAAATAATTTTTAAGTAGTCATTTTACTGTATTATCTTCAGTGCTATCCTTTCAAGCAACTCTTGAACTCCTTCTGAGAACCCTACCAGAAAGTTGCTTTTGTCCTCATTTTTCAGTGGAGCGGAGCGATTAGAGTTTAAAGGTTTTCTTTAAGGTGTTACAGTCAGCAGCAGAGTAAGGCTTGAAGCCACTTCTTGTGATATGGATTCCCACTCTCTCACACTCATTACTGTCATGCATCACTGAAAGTGGTATGAAATTCTCATTCCAGAGATGCACTGGGGCAGCTCATACAGCCTCACCAGAGCAAATGGTAGGCAACTCTTTCCAACCTCATGTTCAGTGACTCCTGTCGGTAGCTTGAGGTTGGCCATGGGGGAGTTTGAAATTGACACACCCTGCAAATCAGAGCTCCCCCTGCCTCTCCAAGAACCAAGTATTAATCACTCAATAGACTGTCACTATGTATGGGAAATAGATCTATGTATTCTCAGAAAAATAACATAATTTGGATCACAATGCCATCTTCATCTCTGAACTTGAATAATGTGTGTATGAAAACTATTCGTGAATGAGGAAAAGCTTAGCTGTTCATGTAGACTTTCTCTCATTACTCTTTCAATATTCTAAAGATGGGGTAGTCACCTGAGAGAAGGAGGACTTTTACTCGGTGGTAAATTCAGAATTTTTGAACAAATCCTTTAGTTTTCAAAATTTTTATGCATTTCAAAGTAAACAGTGAATTATGAGCTTAAGTGCCCAGGAAGTCTTGAGGTGGTACACAGTCCTAAAACAGGAGGCTCCCAGAAAACAAGTGATTCTTGGCATCTGACACGTGAGGCATGTGAGGGAATGTTTTCTGGAAGCTAGATCTGGACATTTCTGAAAAAAAGTAAATGAGCTCATGTGGCTTTTTTTATAAGTGCTGAAAGGGAAACAGTTTAGAGATTCCCTACTTGCCTCTCACCAAAAATTCCTGGACTTTCACAAAAGAGCAAATTCACGAGATTGCAGTTCAAATCCAAGAGCAAAGTCCAGGGGAAGGAAAAAAAAAGAAAAAACAAACAAAAAAACCTCATCAAACCTGAACTGAACTGAAGAAGGATTTAAAACATCAACTGTGGGACCAAAAATAAGCACCAACTTTCTCAACAGAAAATGAAGCATAAGCTTTTTACAAATATCTAGTGCAAATCTCAGATCACAAAGTAATAGAAGCACAACAGTAAAATTCAGCACGTGTTCTACTGATTAGAGATTCAATTAGGTTCTCTATATAGCAGAGACAGCTGCATCAGATGGTGTGTATGCTTCCTAATGGACATTTGAATTTATATATGTGCTGATCTTAAAAAATTTACTTGTGATGACCTCAAAAGCTGGTAGGAAGATTAAATACTAATATTTAATTGCCAGATTCTGCAGATGTATTTTTGCCACCCATATTAAATCTCACTTTGGAAAGTCCTTAAAAGACAAGCTTATTCAATTAATAGAGTAGTCTTCACAATCAGGAGTTTTGGTCATTTTATATCTGACATTAATGAGAATAAAGGCTTTAGAGACCATTGAAAACAGTGGGGAGAAGTATAAAGAGGCAGAAGAGCAGAATAACTAAGAGAATGGATTTGGGAGCTGGACTAATTTGCCCCCTTAGGAGCTGTTAGACTTTGGGTTAATTACTTAAACTTTATGTCCTGTGGTCTCCTCATCTGCTAAATGGTTCAGTAACAGAACTGCATTCCTCTTAGGATTATTGTAATAATTAAATAACTTTAATATAAGGTGCTTAGAATAGTATCTGACATGTAATGTCTCTAATAAATGTTAACTTTTAACCGAGTCAGCGTTCTCATTTTACAAGAGGAAAGACTGAAGCCTATAGAGATTAAATGCATTGTTCAAAGTCCCAGAGCCAATTAGAGGTAGGCTTAGAATTAGAGTCCACGACCTCTCTTCCATTGTTCCAGCACCTTCTCCAGCCAGTGCTGCAGAGGGTATTTGTATACAGCCTGATTAAACAAGTATTATCAAACTCTCCTGGGACTGCCAGCCACTAAGCACTTCCTCCAAAGTAAAAATAAAAGACAAATTTGATTCTCAGACATAAGGTCTTAGGACTCCAGATGATTCTTTTCACCTCTTCCACATACTGCTCCTCCTCAGCTGTGTGTTTTGGGGATGAGATCTTATCCATTTGTTCATGATGTTAAAAAAAATTCTTCCTTCAACAATAGTCCCAGAAGCTTATGCATATGAATTATATAAAGGTGTTACAGTCATTGTTGAGGGAAATAAATACATTCAAAAATGAGGAAAGCACAAAAAGTTGCATAATCAATTTTCAAATTCAGTATTTTTCCCAGGCAATGACAAAACCAGCTACCAAAGAGATTGATAATGGGGCCTGGCTCAGTGCCCCTCAAGACAGGAAACTCTCTTGAAAGAACTCTAAAATATGGACCAGCACTACAGAACCAACTCATGATTTGGCTTTGGAAATCTCCTTAATCTGCAACCCCCACAGCAGCTCATAAGGAAGAAGTTCCCAGGCTTCACTGAACGTTTCTTTCACTACTGCCAGCACTACTGCCATTCCTATTACTGGTTTGAACTCGCATCATTATTCACTCAGGGTGTTCTTCCGCTTCTGAATAATGGGTTATTAATTCATTATTTTCTCAGAGTACTCCAGGTTCAAAATGAGGATAGTGGTTTAAAAAGAGCAGAGGGGTCCTCCTCTGAGAAATCAGGCCATGGTGATAAATCCAAGGCCCTGGTAAATTATGGGAACTGATGGGTCTAGAGAGTTCATAGAGTCTGAAATCCAAGATTTTTGACTACATTTTTAGGCCAAGTTGAATACAGGTATGAAGTTGAGACAGTGAAATGGCTGGTAGCAGCCAGGAATTAGTCAAAATTTAGACAGGAGGCAAATTCTAAAAACAAAGACTGGGAAAATAAGAACCAATCAACAAGATAATTAGGCGTGCAAGATTGAAATAGAAGTAGGGAGAGATGGAGATCTGAGGAGGTGAATATAATGTTGAAGCAAGTTCCAAATTTAAAGACTGGACAGTGGAAAGAAGGTTGAGGAGCTAGAGGGACTCAGAGGTACACTTGGGTAATATTTAAATCTGCTTGAGCTTTGCTGTGATCTAGATCATGCTACCCCATACAAATCCTTAGCAGTTAATGCCTCTAAACCTTGAGATCTTCTTCTAGGATCTGCCTTCTACTTGGCACCTCCCAAGAGCTGACTCAATCTGAGACTTCCAAGTACCATCCCATAGATGCATGGAGATCTAGGAATCTGATTTCTGCCTTTACACAGACTATTCAGATAAATGCCTTACCCCTGAATATGGTCTTCCAGGTTCCTTTGACTTCATACGCCTCAAACAACTGGCCAGGCTGATCCACAGCTTCAGAGGCTAGAATTCTAGTTTAGGTCCAGCCCTCCAATTCTCACTAGATAAGATTGTGCTAAACATGGTGGTTTACTAGAGGTATTGCAGCAGCTTTTTAAATCCAGGCTCATATCTGGTCTCAAGGTGCTATGTAATGCTCCACAGTGTTGAAATAAGCTTACATACCATGAGCCCTGTGCTTCCTCCTGTGAAATTAGATATTCTTCTTTGACTTTATGTGGTTTGAGGTTCATAGAGTTGATTGCATCTGTGGTTTCATGTCTTTCACTTGTTTTGAAAAATAGCCAGAGTCACTTGCAATATTACTGATTTTTTTTTCTTTCTTTCTCTCTCTCTCCCTATTTCCCTCCCTCATAAACTCTACTTCTGTATTCCAACTATTTGTTATATATTTTTTTAAATGTTTCTCATATGTTTCTTTTTTATCTTTTTCTTTATGGTGTGTCGATTGGATATTTTCTACTGATCTGTCATTTAGTTCACTGCATTCCATTATTTTGGATCTAATCTGCTATCAATCCCATCCATTAATGAATTTGTAAGTTCAGTTTTGTATTTTATAGGTCTACATTTTTCATTTGACCTTTTTATAAATTTTAAGTTACTGGTGAAATTATTTATCTTTTTCTCTATTTTCTTACATATTAATTCTAGTTATAAATCTCCAACTGATAATTACATTATGGCTTTGCTTTAATTATCTGCTTTTTTCTCTAAGATTTTGGTCATTTGATTCTGTTTTTACCAGGTTTTGTCATTTTTAATTTGATTTCAGATATTTTGGGTAAAGCACTTCAGAGATTCTGAATAATGTTATCTTTCTCTAAAGAGGAATAAGATTTTCTCTGGCAGACACTTAGAGCATCTGCACGTCCCCTTGATCCTGTCAAGGACTGGTTTCAGACTTTGTTAGGTCGGGTCTATCTCAGCTTTGCCCGTACCATGAAGGCATAGCCCTTGGTCTCCATGCATAGTCCTTTCTCCTAGTCATGGTCCTTTCTGGGCTCTCAACTGAAAGCCTGAGTATTCACCAAGGCTTCTTCACCTGGGTGGGGCTTGAACCTCAGTCTCTGTGTTCCCGACACTTTATGGTTATTTAAATCACTGACCACGTCTGTAGTCTCCAACCTACTGCTTTCTTCTGCATTTTTTCCTTCTGGACTTCAAGTCATACACGTGTCCAGCTTTGGAGATGGCCAAAATTCCAATGACATATTTATATTATATGCTGGAGTTCATTTGTAGAGTTTCCACTTCTCTGTAATTTTTTAACTTTCAATGCTAACCACTTTGGTAGCCACAGACTCCAACCCCTGGCTCCTCTACCTGCTGAGACTGTTGCTCCCTGCTCAGGCGCTTCATCACCCACCCCCAGCTGCCCTGCAGTGCAAATGAGAACGTCTTTCCAGGGAAACTACCAGGTGAACTTGAAGCTGAATACTTGTGCTTTTATTCTTTCAGGGTTCATTGCCCTCAGATCATGCCTCCATTATTTGTCCTTAAATGCTTCTGAATACTTGTTTTATATATACATATAAAATGTACTTATTTTAATAGTTGCATTTATCTTCAGTGTAATAGAAACTATTCTATCATGACTGAAACCCAGAAGTTATTAGACAACTTTAATGTGTAACACATGTTTATTTTCTAATCTATATTCATTTAATTTATTTTCAATTTTAGTTAGATTTTGAGATGGCTTAGAAAGAAAAAAGGCCATTTGTGAAATTTATTTACTAAATATAAATACAAAATTCAGTAGCAAGTAAAAATATAACAAATGTTTAAAATGGAAGGGTTGATATGTTTCTATGAATAAGCATAGCATCCCATCTGAATCTGTATCCAGGCAGCCAAGGCAAAAAAGGAAACATTATCCAATCATAAATCTCATTATCAAAAAGAAAAAAGCATATATGTTACTTACACAAAAAAAAGTTTGATAATATGGAATTTTTCAATAAAACATTTCATTTGAGATTATCTAGAAAGATTTTATCTAACATGCTGAGATAATTTATTACAACAGACATTAAAAGCCAAGGTGATAGCATGACATGACAATAGAATAAAAATATATTTGCATTGACAACAGATGACAATGACCAAACTATTTACCAAACCTTGAAGGATAGTATAAATTTCTGCTATCTTTTTCTTTTGTTATATTTTTTCTTATATCTTTCAAAATATCAATAAAATAAAAATGAGGAATGGAAGTCCATATTTACTTCATTATGCATTTAATTTTTAATGATAATATCTCAAGGCATTCGAGTACTGAGGAAATGCTACCATAGATGAGCACTAATCTGATAAACTTAGAAACAAGTATGTAGGTAGACTGGCATCAAGAACACATTGCTAACAGAAAGATTATATAGAAGAGGTCTGGTCAAACTTAGTACATGCCAACTGACTGGGGCGGGATGTAACGACGTTTCTAATATAAGTATGTTGTACTTGTTGAATGAATGGATAGATAAATGAACGGATAAACAC
The DNA here is from genome assembly GCF_009834535.1 of Camelus ferus. NCBI lineage: Eukaryota > Metazoa > Chordata > Mammalia > Artiodactyla > Camelidae > Camelus > Camelus ferus. The sequence continues at coordinate 66,936,696 of NC_045696.1, forward strand.
ACGGAAAAGTGAACGGACTCTGGCCCCAGACTTGGGGACAGTGCTCACCTCGCAGACAGAGTTAAATGACCCCAGCTGTGGGATTTGAAGAGCTTGGTGGGTGATGAACCAGGCATCTTGGTACTATACTTTCCAAATTCATCAGGCATCTTTTATAAGCCATCTGTAACATTACAGTGATGCCTCAATTAACAAAGCCTTTGGAACAAAGCTCCTTTATAATCAACTTGGCAGCATTGACAATAGCTCATAAACATGCAAAGTATTCTACCATGTGTCAGTCAGCTCAGTGACAATGTTCCAATTAGGCTGCACGTATGCACGTGGCAAAATACTGCCGTGCACCCCTACCGTCGGCACGCACAGTCAAAAGAACTGATCCCTGTGGTATTATTTAGCTTGTCCTTTCCCCTTGGTTTTTTTTTGCTGACCTTTGTTCCACATTTAATGGGAATCTCCTTCCCAATCACAAGTCTGATGTCCTTCTGTTCTTTAGCTACTTAGCCCGACCTTGTCAAAAAAGCCCCCCAAAACAAAACAAAACAAAACAAGTCCTGTGGGTAACTATTTACACTCACGGACTTCCCTGACTGCACTCAGTTACTGCGCAAGTGTATACACTAGGTGGTACGCATCCTAAAACCACACCTGCCAGTAGTGCTGAGCATGGATGACAAACGTTTTAGAGCGAGCCGTGGGAAGAGCATCGAGCGATCTGTGTCATAAAGGCTCCTCGGCCGATCCCCGTGCTCCTCAGCAGTCCGTCTTTCTTGCTGAGCCTCCGTTTCCACCCTTACAGAGTGAGATCAATGGTCTCTAAGGATCTTTCCAGATCTAACTTTCTAAGATGCAACGTTCCTAACTGAAAATGTATGGAGAAAATGTACAGTCTCTCTCCAATCTCCAAGAGTTAGGAGAATGGAAAATGTAAATTCTGGGTGATGCTGTTTTATGGGTCCGAGTCACAAGGAAAAAAAATTTCTTTGATTATATTTCTCTTGAAATATAAAAGATATTCTCTCTGGAATGCTTAATAATCCCTTGGTGGGGGTGGGATGGGAAAGCGGAGAATTACCAGACTAAGTGCTGTGACACCACTGCTATCTTCCGAGAATCTGGGCAGAAGTTTCAAGAGTCAGGACATGATTCACCCTGTTCTTCTGTTGTCTGTGCAGTCCTGGAAGTATGTATCAAAATGTAGCTTCCATCAGCCTTTGTCCCCAAGTGTCTGTGATGAACATAGCTCTTCTGTCCACTCACGTCATGTGCATAATGAATGAGAGTATAATTCGGTAGTATTAAGCTACTGAAAAACAAACAAGGCAATATGAAGAGCTATGAGTTGTCAAACCCAGCTTTCTCTCTTTCTAGTTCTCCTGTCCCCCCACCCACTCCAGACATTTGGAAAAGTGGGAAGAGGAAGTCCAAGTGCATTATTTGGTACTAACCTAGAATGGTCCTGCTAGTACAACAACACTGGGCATCTCACCTGTCACCTTTCAGAGAGGATATCCCAGGGGCCATTCTTGAGCTTAGAATTTTGCTACCATGAAGGTGAGGGTCTTAAAAGGTAGAACATGTATTTTCGCTGTGCCACAATACGTAAGTGTTTTCTTTCTTCTCCTTTCCTGTTTTTCCACCCCTACAGAGTTCCTGAATTTCGGAGTGATAAGGACCTTATAGGAAATGTTATCAAATGTTCTTTCTGATGCCGAATCTTCCACATAACCTTTGAAATGAAATCCAGCTTCTGCCTGAGCTTGTTCTTTGATCAGAAACTCATCTTTCTGCAAGGCAACCGGCAACACTTACACATAGCACTGCCTCTGCTGGAGTTCTTTTCTCTATATTAAAGTGAAATATGGGGCACTGTAGTTTCTACCCAATAAAGTTCTTAATCCATCTTGAGGCCACATTTTATTCCTTACTCTTGATAGCTCTGAAAATATTTTTAAACAAATTCCCTGAAATGAGGTTCCTTGAAATTTTCTCCCAAAGAAGGAACTTGATTCACAAAATTGGTTTACAGAGGAGATGGTAATTATGGGGATGTGAAATGATTTCCAGGTGGTCACAACATTATTATTATTATCATTAGTGCAGATGGAGTGAAAATTAGATGGTAGGAGAGAAGTGAAACCTTTAGGCCCTCATATCTTAAATGCGTTGATGAATCAGGTCGAGTCATCAAAAGCAGCAAGAACCAAAAGCGGCTGGCAAGAGCTCTGCTTTGGCAGGAGGAAATCTCAATTTCACATTCCCCTTCTTTACTCCCATCTCCTCTGGCTCTCTTTGTAGCTAAGTGCCTGAAATCAAAGTTTTGCTGCAGGCTTACAGATAACTAAAAAGAAAAGAGGGAGAGAAACCGATAAAGTTACAAAGTTACAAAGGATAAGCTCAGAGATAAACAAAGGATGGCATAGAGGGTGACATGCAGGGCCCAAGGAAGCATTTCTCAGGAAGGAAAACAAGTCACATCTGATATTTCAAAACTTAAAAGGGACCATGAAACTGCTCTGCAGTTAGATCATAAAAAGAGATGCAGAAGCACAAAGGGAGGTAATGTGATTAGCAGGAGGCACAGGTGAAAGATTCAGGGCATTTTTTTGTAAACCGCAATGGTGTGGTCACTTGAAAAAAAAAATTGTACACATGTAGGCTACATTGATGGTAGGGCGTTCCCAAACAGAGGAAGTATGGCATGTTGTGGTCAGACCATACCAAGGGAATAGTTCTAGCTACAAGATCTTTCAAGAAAAGCAAACATCCGGGAAAGTTCTAGGAGGAATTTGGTTAGGTAGCTAAGGTGACAAAACCGTGCCTGAAGAAAAAGGAATGAAGGCTTTCAAGGATGTTCTAGTTGGATCAGATAGAGCTCATGCAGAAATGTAAATGGCTCTTTGGGAAAAGAGAAATTAGAACTAACACTAACGGGAGAAAGTTTCAGGAAGGCAAGATGAGGTTCAGTATAGAGAAGCACTTTATAAACAATAGAAACCATCTAACAATAGAAAAGACTTCTCAGACAGCATCAAAACTGAGGCTAAGCTGAGAGTCCATTGCTGATAATGCTTTAGGGGCAATTCAGGCATTTGGATGAACATTCCAACTCAGTAGATTCTTAAAATATAAAAACTGACCCTGGAACAAAATGGTACCTTGAAATTTGGACTGGCTGTAGACTCAGGACTGAGGCTCATTTAAGTAGGAGAAATGGTCCTAGAGCTCTAGTTTGTGCTTTCCAAGAAACATCTTCTGTGACTCTAGGCAAATTACTTTCCCTCTCTGGGCTTGTGCTTCCTTCTACAAAAGACTGGGGCTTATTCTTGGATCAGTGGTTTTCAAACTTAAAATATTACTCCTAAGTATAAATAATTAAAATAAGTTAACTTTTTTAAAGTATGCTTGAATTGCAGTAAGGATGGGATCTCTCTTCTCTTCAAGACTCATCAAGGCAGCCTCTGTAGGGACCTCTCACAATCCTTAAATCGTCTAGGCAGTAAGAATTGCAAGTCATCTTCCCACTGATCCCTGAAACCCGAGGGTTTCTTGTTCTAAGTGGGATCTGGCATTTTCTATCACAGGGAACCAGGAAAAGGACTCAGGGCTTTACGCATTGTGAAGATGGTTCCTTCAGGACTTGAGATATTTAGCACACATTCGGACACAGTTCCTTGAACAGTGTCTAGATCTTATGATTTCTGAGCCCTTGTTTATTCTTTTCCCCAGGTCTGGAATATAGTCCCACTTTCTTGGACTGGCTCAAATTTTATATACTCTTCAAAATCCACCTCAAATTTCCTCCAGGAAGACTTCTTAAATCAGTGCCCCTCTCCCCTTTGCAATTTCTTGGACCACTGTATGTTGTATATGTTTGCTCTGTCATCCCAAAGGACCTGTGAACTGCTTAAGACAGCAGAGTGAAAAGGGCTTGGGGCTGGAAGTCATAGATTCTCTTGCTAATTGCACAACCTTGGGTAGGTAACTGGACTTCTTTGAGGTTCAGTTGCATCACCTGCAGAATGGAAATGGATATACCCACTTAAAAGTGGTTTTGTAAGGATCACATGAAATAGTGCATGCAAAACACCCCACACACGGGAAAAAATATCAGTTATTAATCCCATTTACCATTTCCTTTGCCCCAGAGGAAAGGAAATTTAAGCTTTTATTGGAGGAAGATCCTTTCACTTTTTTATTACTTAGATATCTCTACTCCCTGCCTTCATTTGACTTAATCATCATTCAGTATTTATAAACACTGAAAATGAGTGAAAAAGAAATTGGCTAAGTTAGGAGGAGAGAGTAATCTCTCTCTCATTAGCAATGCTTTATAGAGTGTGTGTTCACATATCTGGTCTAATTTGATCCTCACATCAACACCCTGTGGTAGATTCACTCTTTCCTTTGTAGCTGAGAAAATGGAGGCTGAGATTAAGTCACTCGCCTGAAGTCACTTGCTAGTTAGAGAAGAACTGAGATTCAAAACCGGTTTTTCCTTATTCCAAAACTCATGATTTGACTGCTTTGTTTTGCTACATAAGTGGATTCTTCTTTGTTCCTGCCATTGGGAAAGTCTTGATGCTTCCTCTTAGTGTGGGTGCGGGAGAAGAGGAGGTGAGATCTCACTTTAGATAAGATTGGGCAAAGAGCAGCTGAGTCTTCCTCACTCTTACAGAAAACAGTCTGATCCAGCCACACCTCATCTGTGGGAACCCTTCCTGGTAGAGCTGCTCTGGAACATCAAGGTTTATAGCCAGATCCTGTGCGAATAACCATGTTCTTCCCTCGCTCTCAACACCCATGTCTGAGGAGTTAAACTCTTCTGCACGGGAGTTCCTTATTTGTTGCAGCCTTGTCCTTGCTTGTCTGTAGATGGATCCATAGCTTACTCTCCACTCCCTATACCCTGGATTTTGCAATCCCCTTCAGGCCTTTTAAGGAAGACTCCTGTTTCTTCATGGGGTTGTCCCTGAAGTTCATCAAGGGCTGTTTCCCCTGGCACAGAACTTACAATGTCCCCTGAGCCCTTGGCTGAGACCTGCAGATCCAGACTGATCATTGAAATAAACCCAGGCAATTCAGTAACCCAAATTTGGGAGGTCTGGGTATAGGAAAACCCATAAAACTCTTGATGCAACCATTGCTGACAGATTTTACCTACCTCCCTTCTCCACACACCCAGCCACCCATGCCTTACCCTGATATGTAGTACAGGAGAGTCACACACGTGCTCTTGAAGGGGGAACTTGGCAGCAGCCATTCCTTCCCCAGGGCATGGCTGGGGATTATGTATAACCTGTAACTCACCGCCAAGGGTGAACGCATGAAGACAACCATTCAGGCAAGGGCAGGTTTCTTCACTCCAGCTAAGTTTGTGACATGAGACCAGACTGTTGGCTCCACCCTGACCTAATAGGAGCACACTGACCTTCCTTCCTCTGTGTGAAAGATAGAAATATGCCCAGGAGCTTTTTACAGTGACTCACCATTATCTCCATCCTTGTCTTGATTTAGTTAGAAAAAAATGGCAATCTAAATTAGAATTGAGAAAAACCCATGGGCTTTGCAGGAGCCCCTTCTTCTTAAAAAAAATAAAAAATAAAAAATCAGAGAACTGCATATTGATGAATAATTTCAGACAAAGAATGTGACAAAATAGAAGCATCAAGCTTGGTTCTCTCTACCTGCCCAACATATTTGGCAAAGTTGCAAAGAACAAAAAACTCACTATGACTGTTGGGGTCCTTGCCTTCCAATAACAAGGAAGTTGCAAGGCATTTTTACCTGTCTCCTCTGAGGCAATATGGATAGTAGGATTTATTGCTTGAGTACCTGCTATTTGCCAGGCATTGTGCACATGGCTTATCCGTTCGCCTATTTCATCCTTGCAACAACATATGAAGTAAATATTGTAATGACCATTTTCTGATGATGAAATTGAGACTCAGAATACCAGTAAATACAGGAATCTGGATTTAAATCTAGACTATTCCATGCCTAGTATGCAGCCATCACATTCTAGATCTCTAGTCCCTGCTAATCTGTTACATTCCAGGTCTTCCTGGGAGTCATTGCTGTGAGCTGATAGTGAGAGTGTGTTGAGCACTGTTCACATATCAAGCACTTGAGAGGATAGGATAGGAGTAGAAAACAGCTGAGATCCTCTTTTTGAGACATTTCAAACCAATTACGGAGAACTAAATGCAAGGAATATATATGTAGGTTCAGAATTATAAGGTGAGATGCAGACTGCACTTAAGTGCCAAGGGGACAGTCAATGAGGGAAGAATGGCCATAGGCTTTACTCTTCATGGAAGACTTCATAGACGAACTGGTCTCTGGAAGAGAGACCTGCCTTAGGCAAAACCTAGGCCTAAGGAAGATTGTGGGTCACCCTTATGCATCACTCAACTTTTTTTTCCTCATAGAAAATAAAGAAAACAGATTTCTTTCCAAAGTCTTTATTTTGCAATGTATAGTTATCATTACAATGGTTCTACTGGGCACATCCATGCTCTTCAAAACAACAGGATCATTCACTCTTGAGGTCTGGCTCTAGAAACCATGTTATAGTGGACAGGTTACTAGAGTGTCAACTGGGGCTCTCATCCTAGCTTAGCTGTGTGACCGTGGTTAAGTCTTTTTTCCCTACTGGTCCTCAATTTCCCCAACAATAAAATTGTGGGGTTGGAGGAATAGTCTATGAAGTTGCTATTAATGTTGACAGGACATATATCCTCTTCAGAAAGCCCCTGTTTTAGAGTACAGTGGAATGAGTACTGGAATGAGAGTTAGGAGCCATTGGTCCCCAAACTGGACCAGTCCTAACTAGGTGTGTAATCTTGGAGAACTCTATTTCACTCCCTAGGTTTCAGTTTCCCTCTCTATACAGTGTCCAAGCTAAAGGAATTCCATAAATCCTCTTTCCACCATGTCCTTGAATGAATCTAAATATCCTATCTACCGTTATTCCTAATAAAAGCATCCATTTGGATAAGAAAATAAAAGAAACAAAATAGACCTCCTGAAGGCACCAAATTGAGTATTTGATGTTATTCAATTAAATTGGTTTTGACTGGAATATAGCGTCTTTCGCAAAAACAATGACTCAGAAAATTAATTAGACTCTGCTTTAATTAAATAATAATTCTATTTAATGCCAATTAAAATACCACATCTGAGTCAATTCACTGCAGCAAGGTGTATTTACTGCAGGAAACATGCTCCTTTGCCGTGTGGAGCTGGGTTGATGACTGAGGTGCTGGAGCTCTTGATTTCCAGATAGGCACCCAGGGCTCTGAACCACAGGATGAAAATTCCCAGAGGCCATGGGTGCAGCCTGCTCTGATGAAATCTTGCATACCTTAGCTTTCTCCATCAGATTATTTTGCAGGTCCTAGTATTAGCATTAAAGACACAGAGAAAATCTAATACCTGGACTGAATTGTCCAGATGCATTTCCAGAAGCCAAACCATTTTTGCCCAGTGTAGTATCATTCCAGAAAACTCCACTTATGGCTGGGCTGAAGAGACTTTCTGACTTCTCTGAACCTTAGTATGGTATCACCCATGAGGTTCCTGCATAGCTGAGACAGTGGAATCACTGAATAATAAGAAGAGAACGTTCCCCACTGTTGCGACTAGATACAGTCTGTCTCTCTTTTGAAGTGACATAACTTTGGCTTATGCTAGTTTAAGGCAGCTGCTATATCCCATATTAGATATTGTGTGTGTGTGTCTGATTGTGTTATACCGCACTCCAATTGGGTCCTATTTTCTTGACGCAACAGCTACATTGATAAAGGCTGCCTTTTAAAAAGTACTCTATAATATTTGCCCGTGCATTAAGAACATGTTTGGAATTTCATAAGAACTTTTGAACCTTGAGGAGGTATTGTTATCCCTTTTTTACAGGTAAGAAGATTAACACTCAAAGAGTTTAAAAGGTTTGTCCAAGTTCACAGATCTAGCCCTCCCTCTGCCAACTGCCCCTAGACACTACTCTGTACACAGTAGAAACTCAGTAAGTGTCAGAATGAAAAGATGGGAAATGTCTTCTTCCTAAAGACAACCCCTAAGAAACATTAAATTTTATGGCTATATAAGGAAGATCTTCTTTGTTAGCTCTTTATAGAATAGTCAAAAATTGTCTAATGGGAGACCTGAAAGAAGTAGCCAGCAAGGAGGTAAACAAAACTTTTTTCAGATATAAAACTAGTTGATTAAAAATAGCCCCCAAACACTTGCTACTTCTCTCCCTGAAAGAAGGAAACTAATTATTCTCGCCTTGAACCTAAGTTGGTCTCGGTCTCAGTCACTTGCCTGGCCAATGCATTTGGCAGAAGTGACATTCTGGGACTTGCAAGATTAGGTCATAAAAAGTCTTGCAACTAAGCCTCTTGGAATATTTCCTCTGGGAGACCTGAGTTGCCATGAGGAAGATCAGCTACCCTGAAATCACCAGGCTGGTAAGGCCACATGTAGGTACAATTGTCAATAGTTCTAACTAACCTTGCCAGCCATCACTGCCAAGGCCTAAGACATGTGAACACAGCTGTCTAGGGGCCTCTGAACTGCCCATTTGCCAGTTAAATGCTAGTAAATGACTTCAGTTAATTCCATGTGGAGCAGAAATCTTGCTCAGTTGAGTCGTTCCAGAATTCCTGACCCACAAAATCATGAGATATAATAAAATGATTGTTGTTTTAAGTCACTTAGCTTTGGGGTAGTTTGTCACTTGGCAATAGATCACTGGAACACAAAATTATAAATAAATGGGATAAGGGGTAACCACAATACCGTGAAACCTGCTGTTTGTTTCTTCAGTGACGTTAGGAAGCTAAAATTTACAAGTCATGGCACTTTAACTACTCAGTCTCTCCCAAAAGCCCAAAAATCAATTGCTATTGCACAAGTCCGGGTCCTTTTTCCCTCTCTTTATAAATTCAGTACACCTGCTTGGAATCCCATGTGCTAGAGAATGAGCTTAAAGCCTCCTATGGTACAAAAATGTATAAATTAATAATCACAGTAGAGATAATTGCCACAATGTTTAAGTACCTGGACTCTGGAGTTAGACTACTGGAATTCAGATGGCTGTTGCGCACTTTCTAATGATCTTGGGAAAATGTTCAGCCACTTCAAAGCTCAGTTTCCTCAGCTCTAATATAGGGATAGAGTCTTCACTTAGAGACCATTTTTGAGAATTAAATGACATAAGGTATATGCAAATAACAATCATTAACTGTAAGTGATCATCCAAGTAAACAATTTCAACACACTGAATGAGACTGGGGGTGTGCAAAGGAGAGACCCACCCCATGGAGGGTGTGTGACTTCACCGGGGTGTCAGACATAGTGGAGCCAGCTGAGGTTTGACATACAGAAACGCAAATCCACGCCTGAAGTAGATACATTTCCTTCTAAGACAAACTGCTGGCCCTTCTAATGTGGAAGGGGCCCAGTGTAGTCAACCTGCCACCGATGTCCAATTGGTCTCCTGGAGGAACAGTGCTGTATTCAGAGGTTAGTGTTGGTCTCTTGCTGACACATTGGCTATTTAGAGGCAGCTGTAGCTAAGTCAGCCTTGGTGTGTGGGCATCTGTGTTTGTTGAGCCCATGTGTAAACTTCATCTCTGCCATGCACGTGCGCTTTGTGTCCATTCTGGCGTGGTCAGTGACAAAGGCTGCTTAACTTCCATTGGCCAAATTATTTTGTCTGCTTTGTTGTTTAGTGCCTCTTTAGGCTGTCTGGTGGGTGTTTAACATGTGATGTCACATGTCCACTCTTAGTGGCCACACCTGTATATCTATCCCCATTCCCCACCAGGTCCATGCTGTAGGTCTCTTCTGTCCAGTACTGTTGACCATACAGCAGGCCATCAGCCAGTACCCAGGGATCCATGTATTTCACTCACTGAGCCACATCATCTTCCACATGAAAAGACATGCCCAGGTGCAGGCTCAGCTCCATGCAGTGGGAATATTTTCCTTCTCAACTGTCTTTCAGGGCTGCCCCTGAATGTGGTTGTAATACAGCATCATCTATTTCTGTTTTATCCCCAAACCAAGCTGATCCACCTATGATCAAGCTTGGGTTCTTTTCCTCCTCATTTAGGAGCCCTCATATGATCATAAGTGCAAGCCAGAGGAGGGTCACTGGTACAATTGTGGGGAGTGGCAGGAATGGTTGGACTATATACTCATGAAATGTGTCATATCCCCTGTCCTGCTCGGCCTCAATTCCGGATATACCACTTCCAATCTGTAATGACTATTGCTGGGCCATCTGACTTTATTATTTGGTGGGAATCTGAAAACCCAGCTCATGATGGATAGCTCCAGATTTATGCTAATGTGGTGAGTCATAGTTAAACATTCTCTACCAGGGTCCAGTAAGGCACCAAGAGCTAATTTTCAAAGGGTCCATAATTATTGCTGGTGACATAGCCTGGTTTCAGAATCCAAAGAGCTTGTGCTGCAATTCTGTAACTTAAATTTACCCTAAGCTCCATACTGTATCTTTTGCCGCCACTGACATTTCCAACAGCCTAGAGCCTACTGGATCATTTGGCCCAAGTGGCAAAGCTGAGGCTACCGTGGTCTGGATCTGCTCTCTGCTCTAGGCCCTACTCAAGGCTGGCAGACTTCCATGTCACACAGCATATGGGTCAGAGTAGTGTTCCTAGGTGCACAATGTCTTGCCTACAGAACCCAAAGACGCCTGCCATCTGCTGTGCTTCCTCCTGTGCAGTATGGGTGATAAGAGGCAGCAGTTTTCTTTTTTTCAGTTGGAGGAATATCCTGCATAATTCTAATCAACCCCAAGTGAAAGAAGAAGAGATGGAGAAAGGAAGAATGATTAGGTGGACTGAGGAGCTAATGTATAACACAATGACTATAATTGATAACACTGTATCATATAATTGAAATTTGTTGAAAGAGTGACCTTACCTGTTCTCACTAAATATATACGGTGATGAGTATGTTAATTACCTAAATGGGAAGAATTCTTTTATCCTGTATACCTTATATTAAATCATCATGTTATACACTTTAAATACCTTAGAATATTATCAATTACACTTCAATCATAGGAAAATGAATATATCTATGAATATGCATGACTGGGCCATTGTGCTATATACCAGAGATTGACACATTGTAATTGACTGTACTTCAATTAAAAAAAAAAAAAAGATCTCCTACCACTCTGTGGAAGCCTATTAGAAAGAGCTAAGGTCAGAAGCAGAGTGATGAGCTAGGAAGATATTGTGGTACCCAAGGAAGGTGATGGTAGCTTAGACAAGGGTCATGACAGCAAAGATGGGGTGTCATTGAGAGATCTGGGATATATTTTTAATCAACAGGACCTTGGTGAATTATTGGAAAAGACGGCATGCTATCTATTACTGTTAGGTAGTTGGGTAAGTGGGGGCACCAAGGCAGATAGGGAGGGACATGCACAAAGGAAACAAACATTACTAGGCATTCCAGGAGCAAGAGCCATCAATCAATAAAAAGACCACCCCTAAGCGAGGGCATAAGAGAAAGAACAAAACAAGGACCACCGCTCTTCCTCCCTCGGATCAGGCCGCCCTCTCGTTCTTGGAGGTGTATTTTTCTTTTCCTAAATAAATCCTTTAAAATCTTTTGCTGCACAACACACTCCATCTCCTGTCTGTAATCTCATCTTTCAGGTAAGACAAGGACTGGGGTCTTTCCTCTTTACCTTTTGGGGTGAGGTTACCATATCTATGTACTATGACACAAGGAAAGCAGTTAGTAAAAACTTGACTCAGTGATTAAGACCCAGAAAGGTGAAGTGAGGTTATATGGTCAAGAAATACAGAGTGCCATCTAGAATTAGGTTTCTTAACTCTCATCCAAGAGCTGTTTTCATTCTACCTTTCTACTCCTCTGCCTTATCAGCAGTAGAATGTTAGCACAGTAGTTCTCCTATGCAAATGAAAATGTGTACACTTTTATATCAGCTAGGCCTAAGGTGGGATTCGGTCTCCTTGACTTGTTACTCAGGTGACCGATGAATACATTTCCTCATATAAAAAGCACTTATTAAACAAAAATTTGTTGAATGAGTATTAATTGTCAGATTTGGTTCTAAAACTAGGAAAATAATAGGGAAAAAAAACCTGTCAAAATCACTTCAATCATGGAATTTATTTCTTTTGTTAGGGAAGAATAAATGTGCAAGTTATTGTCTCTGCTCCTTCCCTGCCCCTCCCATAATGTGAGGGTTGGAAGCCGACATTTTCCCTACTGCCTTGCCAGCTGATCACTATCTAGGTTCTGTGAATGGGAGGCATTGGTGGAAAATTGGGAACTATATATATTTCCAACAAAGAAAGTTTATTAGAAGGATTTAGTTGCCTTAACAAAAAAGAAGTTGAAATACCTGGAGGAACCCTGACACAGTCATTTTGCCAAAAGATCGGACTACAGCAAAGTTATGATACAGAGATGAGCACTTCAGTCCATCAGTGTTCCGGGCTGCCTTGCAGGTCTCCAGAACTCATGGGGAGATATTTGATGTTGATGTCCAAACACCCAGTACCTCAGAAAGTGCCTGTATCTGGAGATAGGGACTTTAAATGGGGTGCAAGGTAAAATGAGGCCATATGTGTGGGCTCTGATCTGATTAGTGTCTGTACAGGAAGAGGAAATTAGGACCTAGAAACTCACAGATGGAAGGCTATTCAAAGACAGAGGGAAAAGATGGCCACTGACAAACCAAAGAGAGGAGCCTCTGAATGAAGCCAACCCTGCTGACACCTTTACCTTGGACTTCTAACCTCCTAAGCCACTCAGTCTGACACTTTATTGCGGCAGCTCTAGCAAACTAATATAATCAGAAAAGTACTCATCTTGTTCAGAAAGCTCTAGAATTACTTCCTCATCAGAGGCTTAATAAACTATCATCAAATGTCCCTGAATCCTTTAATAGGCAGGTTTATTCCATTTTTGCCTGAATAGTTAACTGTATCATATAATCCTCTTTTTGAGAGACTCATAGTCTAGAATAGGATTCTATGAAATGAGTCAAGATAGGTTTGGATAAGTGCCATGAGAGGGATTTGTTTAAAGGTGTTACAGAGCTCCTGAGTAGGAAGGGAGTATTACCAGGCAAAAGTCCTGAAATGGTTCATGAATGATAAGATTTTAACCATGGAGAAGAGGGCAGAAGGTCTCTGAAGTGTGTATGCATAGTGGTACTGAGGTTGGAAGCACGTGTCATGTCGCGGAAGGACAGAGTTCCTATGTGACCTATACCCAGCATGGAGGAAGAAAAGGGGAAACTTGGTAGCTGAGACTGGAAAGAGAACAGTTCTTAGTTAGTCAGTTTTCTTCCAGAAAAAAAAAAAAAAAAAAAAAGTCTTTAGAAAGTGTGATAGAAAACAATTTTTTTTTAAAAAAAGGGGGAGAGTATAGCTCAGTGATAGAGTGCATGCCTAGCAAGCACAAGGTCCTAGGTTCAATCCCCAGTCCTCTCCATTAAAAATAAATAAATAAATAAATAAATAAATAAATAAATAAATAAATAAATAAAAACAACCTAATTACCAGCCCCCCCCCCCAAAAAAAGGGGAAAAAAAGGAAGTGTGGTAAAATCTGGACATACAGAAATCAAGGAAAAGTCAGGTTTTGCCAGGGAGAGTCTCCTGATGAAATGTTAGGAGAGTCAGAGCCTGAAAAATACCAAACTGGAAATTCAGCTGTAGCCGTGGAAAAATCCAACATAGTCTATATGCATCTTTACTACAGTTAACACTATTAATGGCCACCTATCAATCTTCGTTTCTCTAAGTTAATGAGAAACACCTGGACATGAGACTCTGCAAACATATAGAGGAAGTGTAGTAGCAAAGAGCAAGGGCTAGGAATCAGATGGACCTAGACTTGAGCCCCATCTTTGCCAAATACAAATGATCTGATCTTGACTTGACTTCATTTCCTTATCTGTAAAATGGGTATAATGATAGAACCTACATTCTAGAATGGTGTAAGACTGAAATTAAATAATGACCATAAATTAATTCACGTGTTTTCTATCACATGTTAAGTGAGCATACAAGTCAGCTTGCCTGGCATACATTCCAGCCTTCATGCTTTAGTCTGTGTGAAGACGGGCCAGTTATCTAACTATTCAGCCTCAGATTCCTTCTCTGTGAGATAGACATGATGAAGGTACACAATCCAGAGGATTGTTGTGAAGGTCAATATAGTTGCTACATCTAACACTTAGGTACAATGTCTAGGACATAGTATAATAGATCAATAATGTGATAGAGTTGACGGTAGTAGTGGTAATTGTGTCTGATGGAAATGAAGGCAATGCAAATGTGCTTAGCAGAGAGCAGTTTTTAATTTAATCACTGGGATTGTTGCAGAAGTTCTGGAAGGTTGTAGGATAATATGCAGAGGCCATCAGTGAAGGCAGTACAGTGAAAGAGTTACAATTCTTCCTAAGAGAATGGCCCAAGAATGATGGATAAGATTATGAAACATTGTGTTTCAGGAGGTTTAGCCTTCTCCCCACTCTTCCAGGCCCAGTCAGCTTTCTCACCCTCCACGGTAGCCTCTCATTTATCCTGTTAGCAGATTATTACATTAGCATATGCCTTGGGGTATGGTCAGGACTCTGAATAAATGCTTGAGGCAGTAATTACTGCATTGTCATGATTGAAAGGGACAATTAGAAAATGATTGAAGACAATTAACTTAATCCAAGAAGCTAAATGTGTAAACACTGGTACTTTAAACCAGCTTTCAACAATATCATAAGAATTAAAGGATTGTTGAAACACTTGCTTTTTATTTTGTGTACGTGTCATTTATTTTTTATTTTTAATTGCAATTTAGTTGACATACTATATTATTTCAGGTGTCCTACAAAATCATTTGACATTTGTATGCATTATGAGATGATCACAACGATAAGTCTAGTAACCGCTTGTCCCCGTACAAAGTTATTCCAATATTGCTGACCATATTTATGCCATGTATTGCATCCTCATGACTTTATCATATTACTGGAGGTTTATGCCTTCAGTTTACCTATTTATCATAACAATTATTATTAAAAATCAATCAAAGTAATTGATTAAAGTAGGCTTGTCAATGTCAATATTTTAAAAGATTC
This sequence comes from Camelus ferus, assembly GCF_009834535.1. Classification (NCBI taxonomy): domain Eukaryota; kingdom Metazoa; phylum Chordata; class Mammalia; order Artiodactyla; family Camelidae; genus Camelus; species Camelus ferus. The sequence goes on from NC_045696.1 coordinate 66,951,859, forward strand.
CTTTGTTTTAGGATCCCCGGGGATCCTTACACCTTGGGGTAATGCACCATAGATAGATGGGGGAGAGTTATCTCTTGTTGTTGTTAGTAAGAGAAAGGTCAGAGTGAAAGGGCCAGAGTCACAGGATAACTGCCTGGTGTTCTCAGCTCCTGGACTTTTCCTATGGAGAAAGAGGAAGTGTGAATGTTGAGGATCTAGAAATTGACTTGCTAAAAATTCTTCATTCTCTGTGTCCCTTATATTGCTTTCTGTGCCCCTAGGGTTAATTGAACCCCAGATTGCATACTGCTGCTCAAAGAGAGTTTTTAGTTTTCACTTTCTACTTCTCACTGAGATGGGACTACATATTATTTTGAAATAAACACCTGTTCTCTCTTCTCTCTCTCTCTCTTTTTTTAAATAGTAATAGTCACAACTAACATTTGTACTTCACTTTTTAATTTATGTCACTTTAATGTGTGAAAATCAATAAATGAGGAGAAACCTCAATTAAAATGGAGTCAGGAAGACCGAAGGGGGAGCTCTCCTGCCCTGTGATGATAGCAGAGCCCAACAGGAAGAAGAAAGACTTCCTCTTCTTGCCTGGCAAGGCCTCAGCCAATGAGAGAGATACTGTAACAACTCAGCCAATGAGAAGCCACTATACGTCAAACTCTCAGTTTCTCCAGTGGACTCTGTTTACTATAGCCCCAAGTTCCTTTTCCCCCTTTTAAAACTGTTGCCCTCTCCATTTTTGCTGGGGATTTGCACCTGGTTGGCCATGGTTGCAAACTTTGAATTGCAAATCTTTATTGGTCCCAAACAAACCCATTTTTGCTGGAGAAATAACTGGCAGTCTACTTGTTTCAGGTCAACAAATGTATATTGCTTAATTTTCATCCTCACAAACTTGCAGATGTGTAGGTAAGGCAGATATCATTGTGATTATTTCACAAGTAAGGAAATAATTTCCAGGGAAAAAAGTGAATTGCCCCGTGCCACAGAGCTGGTAAGTGACAGAGCCCAGCTTCAAATCACCTTCAACTTGAGTTCTATGAGTTTTAATTGCATTGCCTCAAAGCCAGGTTTTAGTTGACAGACAACGTATTGAATAATGCCAGTTCTCCTCCTACTCAGGGAGAAGGCCTTTAGTGTCAGATAATGAAGAACAGTTAACCCTGAGAAAGTACGCTGAAATAAAGGCTGGAGAGTAGCCACCAGAAACAGCAGAGTCATGACTTTGCTGTTCTCCGTCATCCTAGGGAAAGAGCTTGCGACCCCATCCTTTGCTGTCAGTCCTTCAAGTGTCACCTTACAAATCTCCCTCCCCTCCTTGAAAGCAGTAGTGGGCACAGGGATGAGGGGCACCCTGAGTGTAGTTTGGAAGGACTGATGGCAAGGCTGTCACAATAGCAATGAGGTTTTGACACTAGAAACTTTTAAATTAAAATCCTCTCTCTTCTAAAAAGAAGCATCTTTGATGGACTGAATGTTCGTGTCCCCCAAATTCATTGATTGAAGCCTTAATCCCCAATGTGATGGGATTTGAAGATGGAGCCCTTGGGAGGTAATTAGGGTTAGATGAGGTCATGAGGGTGGGGACCTCCTGAAGAGGTTAGTGCCCTTATAAAAATGGACATCAGAAAATTCAATCTTTCTCTGTCCATGGGCACACACCAAGAAAAGGTTATTTTAGGACACAGCAAGAAGGCAGCAATCTACAAGCCAGGAAAAGAGCTCTTGCCAGAACCCAACCACAGCGGCACCCTAATCTCAGACTTTTAGCCTCCAGAACTGCAAGAAAATAAATTCCTGTTGTTTAAACCACCCAGTGTGTGGCATGTTGTTGTAGGAGTCCCAGCAGACTGAGAAAGTACCTTAGTTTAAATATTGAGTATGGAGTGAGAGCATTGCATTAACACAACCTATTACAATGTAAAATTTTGTAATAGATTTTCAATGTAAAATCTTTGAAGCACTTCCTTAGATCTTATCCAGAAAGATTTAGCCTTGGAGCAACTTGTAGCCCTCCTGTAATATTTCTTTGTTACTTTAATCATGTTCTGTAATCAGCTTCTCCAAACAAACAGATCAGCTTCTCCTTCCAGCAAATCTTCGGTGAGCATCTATGATGAGAACCGGAAGACTAACCTAATGGTGATGTGAAGACGGACAGAGGTGCCATTTAAGGTTGACGTAACTGCAAAGTCAAGGAGAGAGATCGTAAAGGCTTAGATAATGGAAGATGCTGCCGATGTGGAAAGAAGGAACTGATTAGGGATGACATAGTGCAGCTAGAATTCACAGGCTTTGGTTATTGAAAGGATGTAGGGTGGTTCCATGTGAGTGAGGTGCAGAGATGATGATTGAATTGAATGGAAGTTTGAATTGGACTTGAAGTTGTCATCTTCGTTTGGGGAGCTTTACTTCTTGCCAGAGGAGTGAGGAGTTATTCTCGCATTTTCCATTTCAGATGAGTCTGCTCATTTCTGTCTTCTGTTTCATTCAGGCAGTTTTGTGGGCTCCTTCTGTCCCGGGCTACTGGGAGGAGTAACAAAAGCTTATGCTCCAAGCCTGTCACACTGCTCAGTGGCTAGAAACACATCTGCAGGTAGAAACAGTGTAACACAGCATTGCTCTTGTTTAGACACAGTGTAATGCAGCATTGCTCGTTTTGGAAAACATGGATTTGTGTCAGGATGCCACTGTTTACCAAACGTCATCACCACCAAAGTTCACAAGCTAATAGGTGAGGATGAAATAAGATAATGAAAAATAAACTCTTGGCGAGATGTCATGTAAACAAATATTACTAGTTTTAGAACTCTTATGCTTTATGTTTTTTTCAAAGAAAGCGATAAAAATGCTTTGATAGAACAGGGGAAATAACAACAGAAACCTAGGTTTGAATTCACTCGGAAAGGCTGAAATGAAAGAGGCTTTTTATTCTTAAATGAGTCTTGACAGGTCACCCTGTCAGCTCAATAGACCCTTTCTAGCCAACGACAGCAAACAGCAAGTTTTCTGATTTAAGATTCTTCAGGGGAGGTTTACTGAAAATTGTAACATGACAAAATAGCAACATTGCTTTGAAGGAAGCCGACAGCGTCGCTGCTGGCTCCAAATGAAAGGCTGCCATGGCCAAGCAGTCCTTGTCATTTCCTTTTCTCGGGGTGCTTTTCTTTGCCTCCCAAGAGTCAAAACAATGGTAACTGAGAAGCTGGCATCAGCGTGAGTGACAGTAAGTGTCACAAGACAGCTAGCTGATTGATTGATGGAAGATGATGAATGTTGTCTAAAAGAACAGAAAGCTATGTTTCCTTTTTGAAACCATTCAAATTTGGACAACATAGGCCAACAATCAGACATTTCTAAATTTAATGTGCACACCATTTCCAAATATGCAAACGACGATCAAAACCGCCACCCACCAGGACTCACATACATTAATAAGTGTCAACGGATTTCAAACATCAGAAAGCTCCTTTTCCACCTGCACAGATGCCACAAGTCCCTGTTGATGATATGACACTGAAGAGAACATGGGTATGCAAGTTCTAGCTAATGATAATCATAGTAAAATTTCACACCTGTACAATAATTTCTTACTCTACTCTATGGTAAACTCTAGAGCTGGCAGCTGGGGGATGTAACTTTGAGATAACATAATCTAAAATTTTCATTTTACTTTATGTAGAGAAGACTGAAGCCTTAAGGAAAGTCCCTTGACAAAGGATTGGCAGAGACATGGCTAATTTTGGTCCCCTCCAGTGTTTTGGTGAGCTAGTGTATCAGTAAAGGTCCCAACAGGACATGGATGTCCCACTCAAAATAGGATAATTCAAAGTGGGTTTATCCTCAAAAAGAATAGATACAAAGCTGTAGGCAGAGTTTAGGGGAAACACAAAGGTTAGTGCAGAAACAGAGCAGCAGCAGTGGCAGGGGCCCATCCCAAGATCCAAAGTGTCACAGGGTGGGAGCAATTCACCTACAAAAAGAAAACCCTGCAGAGCAGCTGCCTTCAAAAGAGGAGGTGACCTTCTATGAAGGGGCACAGCCAGCCTGTGTAGATTTCACAGGAAGTGGGGACTAGAGAAATAAAGAGTCTCACTTCACTCTCCCTCCCCACTTCTGACTTCCAACTGGAGCTACCTACTGGCTGAACTCAACTGGAAGGTAGAGACATGTTTACATATTCCATGGTGTCAGGCTCCCGGGACAAAGAGTGGATGGAGAGCAGATATGGGGGGGAAAGGATGATACTTGGCACAAATGCATACATTATGATTTTGCATATGTTTGAGAGCAAGGAAAAGGTACACAGGAAGAGACAGCAGAAAAGAAATTGATAGAGCAGAACCTCACTATCGGAGGCAGGCTAAAAATAGCCGTGCAGGGGACTTATGGGAATTTCCCACTGACCACCTGCTTTTGAATGTGTATGGGGGAAATTCTAAGAGGCTTTAGGATGCGGGAGCTAGAATCAAAAACAACCTTTAAAATTGCAGCTGCAGTTTATTTTTATTTGAGCAACTTGATACAAATATTTCGCCCCACGAAAGGGCTTGCTGGCCGGCAGACAGGGCTGCAGAAGAACTTCTAAAACACACAACACTGTGGTGCTGTCTGAGTACAAGTTGGCATCCACCTTGGAGACATCCCACATCATAGAGAGAAAAGGAATGATTTAGAATAATACTAAGTTTTATCCACATAAAATTATATGATTTCTAAAGTGTTTCTATAGTCATCATCTCCTAAGAGTCCTATGAGACAACTGAACCAGGCATTTTTATTCCCATTTTATAAAGTGGGAAATCCCAGGCAGAGGAAGCAGTAACCGGATGGCGTGCAGGTGGAGAGGGGCCTCGAACCTAAGCCACTGATTAAAGGTTCAGGGTTCTTTGCTCTTTACTCCCCACTTCCTCACTTGCACGTGTCCACAGCGTCAGGAGGTGCGATTTGGCTTGCACAAACTCAGACTCTGACGTAGTCAAGTGTTAGCTGTAGGCAACGCTCCCTACACCTTATCAGTCTCTCACATGACCCTGGCAGGGAGCTTGGGACTTCGGGCTAGCAATTTGCAGCTTGTGGAGGCACCATTTGGAAATGTGAGAGGAGGTGTTCTGGTTTGTCACAATGACCAGGGCATGTTATTAGCATTTAGTAATCAGAGCCAGGGCATTCTAAACATTTCCCGATGTGTGGGCCAATCAGTGTACAAGGAAGGATTGTCCTGTCTAAATAAATACCAAGAGGTCCTTCAATGAGAAATACTTAAATTTAGATTGCTCTTCTAGAGTTAGCCAGGACTCATAGACAGGCACATATTAAACTTTAGTACATATCACGTTCTCCTGAACCATGCATTGAAGATGCAGATTACTTGGCCTCACCTCTAAAGATGATCGTTCAGGATGTGGAGTGTGACCGGAATCCATATTTTAAAATGTGTACTCTCCTAGTTAGTTTGCAGTTGATGCTTGTATGAAATGCTGGCCTGAGCTGATCCAAAGGGAGCACATCCCAAAGGTTCTGATCAAAATTGTAGATGTTTCTCTCATGGTCCTCTAACTTCTTCTTATCCATTCATCCACCCATCAGCCTGTCCATCCATTCAATCTGCATTTCCATTGATTTCTGACAGTGAGGACCTGTTTCTTGGTGACAAATTTTCCTGATTACCTCTCCTGTCTTCTGTCCTTTGATGTTCGAACCCCACCAATTAAATCAGAGTATCTGCTAGTAAGTCCCGGAGATCAGAGATCAGGATTTCTTAAAACCCCCTAGCTAATTCCAGCAGACATCCAAATTAGAGAACCAGCAGCGTAGACCCTTGATACTTAAACTCGAAACATGTGCTCTGTAGACTAGTAGCATATAGTCATCTGAAGATCTTGCTGAAATGCACATTTGCGTTCTTTAGGCCTGGGATGTGGCAGAAAATCTGCATTTCTAACAAACTTGCAGGTGATGACAGGTGAGCCTCTGAGATTCCTCCCCAGGATTCTACTCACCCTACCCCCAGCCCCTGATGCTGGGGCTTTGATTCTATTCTACTGCATTGTTCCTCATAGACGTCAACTGAACAGAGCCCCCAGGACTCAGGCTCAAGAATGTTGGCTCTAGAAATTCTCCTGTCAGACCCCAGCCCAGCAGAGGACTATGCCAGGTACTGTGTAAGACTCCACGGGTATTTATCATGAATCTGGTAGCATTGGAAGCCTCTACAGATTATCAGTCAGGCACATCTCTGATCTGCCCAAATGCTTCCTAAATACAAGCTGCCACCCCTGTTAACTGCCTAGCCCACCCCCTGAAGATACATTAAGTATGTTTCCTGCCAGCATCCATCTGATGATTGTCAGACCTCTGGCTGCCAGCGGAAGGTCATGAATGGAAGGAAATGGGCACCATGATCTCTCCAGTTAGTTTTCAATACCCCAGCCCCTCCAACCCCAGTCAACAGTACACTGCATCTTCACTCCTTTGGAAGTTCTTGTGACAATCCTCTACAAGACCAGAGTCTGTTCCTACTTTCAGTGTTGTTTCCTTTACATGGAAAAACTTTCTCATTACCTTGACCTTATGAACATCTACGCATCCTCTAGAACTCTATTTAATGTTATCTTCTCTCTGTCTCTTTCCCTGACAAGCCTCTACCAGGCAAAATTAATTACTGATTGGAATCTAGGGTCTGACTCACACTGTCACCACAATACTTATATTGTATTCAATAAGGTGCCTATTAAGTCTGGAGATATAGGTAATAATACATAGTTGGTTTTATGTATTGGTGAAATTCTTGACATTGTGCATATATTATTATATATTTCCTATGTTTCCAGACATTATGGACACCCCATATTCATTCACACAAAGTCCTTTGTGGCTATGTTACCAGAGTTGACCTCTAGATTTTATCTAATTCTTTTTTTTTTTTTAATTCTCAGCATCTAGCATACATCCTGAGCCATTTTTGAAGTTCAGTATAAGTTGTCAAATTGAAATGTACATTGATTGTTCTTAACGATACCTTTGTCAATATATTCAACTGAAGAAATGATGGGAGATTGTTCATAACATAGAACATAGATCTTATCAAACGAGACTTCACATCCAGATGTAGAAAAAGCCTTCTCAATGTCTTAGGCCGCAAAATCCACATTCTCATTTCCAAAAGCAACCTTTGTGTTGGACCTTTCTCAGTAGATGTATAGAGATCTCTTTAGGATTATCTTAAAGGATAGAAACATAGAGATGGTTTAAATATGTCATTATCCTGCAGTCAAAATTCCAGTTTTGGAGTCAGAAGCCTGAGGCTTTATACCCAGGGATGCCAAAGAAGGGCACAGACCCAGGTCAGGCTGTCCCAATCCTTGTAAATGGATGTAAGTGAGAGGGTATGGTCTCCCTCCCTGTCATTCACAACCATTCACTTGGGCTTGAAGAGCCTCTGCTAACATGTTTAAAAGAAAGAAAGGAAAAAAAAACTACCCCAGGATATTCAATCAGAGCAGGAATGCTGTGGGTAACCAAACCCAGGGTCACATACCCAGTAAAATGATTCAGTAAAATGAGTCAGTCTCTTCACATTTCCACACCGAGACACACAGAGAGCAGCCACTGCGGGCTGCTCAAGTCAGCACAGCATTTGCACAGCCAGAAAAAGTGCAAACACACAGAATTCTCCTTCCTTCCAGGAGTGCCCTCTTAGGTCATACTTATGCTACGGAGTTGCTTCCAAACGCATCTTAGGCAAAACAGCTGCAATTCCAAAGCACTAACAAGTCCTTGAATCACCTGGTTATGAAACTCATAAAGTGCTAAATAGTGTAGAGATGGTACAAGTGATGCATGCTTCGTGCAGAACAATTAAACACAAATAAGCTAAAAAAATGAAAACATAAGAAGGAAGTAAAAGACCTGAAATAAAAGCTCTGTTCATAATTTTTAGTGTGCATTTCAGTATTTTTTGATTGTGTGTATGTGTATCTGCATGTACATAATAAATATTTCTGTCAAAGATTAGCTGATAGTGCATATAGTTTTAAAATCTGCTATTTTTCACACCAAAATTATACAAAGTTATGTATCATTAATCATTCCAAGATAATTATTCATATTTCATTACATAATAGTTATGATTGCTTAGTATTCAGTATGTAGAGAAATAGTTTAACCAATCATTATTATCAGATTTATAAATAATTTAAAGTATTATAAATAAAATTTGTATTGAATTATTAGATATTAAATATGTATATATTTATAATTATAAAAACAAAGTTGTAACAAACATCGTCTTAGCTACATTTTTCCACATGTCCTTAACTACTACCTTAATATGAATTACTAGATGTGGAAATGTAAGGTCAAAAGTTGCAGAGAACACTGTCAAAGATTCCTACAGAAAATGTGAGCCAATTCACTTCCATTGAAGAATATACATACATATATATATATATATATGTATGTATGTATGTGTGTGTGTGTGTGTATATATATAGAGTCACCATGCTGTGCCCTAGAAACTAACCCAACATTGTAATAAATCAATTATACTTCAATTTTAAAAAAAGAGTATTTGAGGGTCCTTTTATTTCCCCATATCTCATTCTCCAAGAGCATCATTTAAAAATCTTCAAATTTAAAAGTGAATATGACATCTTATTTCAGACTTAATTATTACTGGTGAGATTGTTATTGCATTTTATTGGCCACTTGTATTTCTTTGTGAAATTTATGTTCATGACTTTTGTCTGTTTTTTCCCCTATAACATCATCTTTTTCTTATAGATATGCAACAATTATTTATAGATTAAATCTACTAACTGTGAAATATTCACTGCATCTACTTTCCTTATTTGTCATTAGCTTTTTAAACCATGAGTGATGTTTCTTATACTACAAAAGCATTGCTTTTTTAAAAAAATTGTTTTTCATTGAATGAAAGATTCTTTAAATTCTATAGTGTTTTACAATTTTCAAAAGTTTCACACACATGATTTCATATAATCCCATAATAATCCTTTTGCTTTTTTTCACATAGCAAATTTATCTGTCTATTCATATAGTTTCTGCCTTTGGTGTCTAATTTATGTAACAGGATACCTGTTGAAGATGAAAAAGCAATGCCAGAAAAACTGCCACTTTTAAAGTTAAGATTTGCCTTGTTTTGAGAAAATTATTCCACGGGACTGATTAGTTATGGAAATATAAATAAAATATCCTTATTCATGGTTCACACTTCATGGACGGGCAACTCCCATTGGAGGGAAGAGAACTGGCGCCTACAACCTAACGACCGGAAGGGGCCAAGACAAAGATGCCCAGAAGGAAAACCTCTGAATAGGGTCTGGTTTACGCACTGTGGAAGTAGCCCAGTGATATACCCTTAAATGTTTTGCTGTTGACTTTGAGGAAAAATGAATGCATATTTTCATGTACTTAAGTTTACAGTAAATTTTAATGATACCATGTTTTTCTTTACCTAGCCCAAATTTACAAATAATAGTAGAATATACAATGGAATACTTCCCTTGGTTTTTGGTAAACTCTTGTATAGCCAACTCATGTTTGCAACTGATGAATGGACATAGTTTCAATATGGATGTTGGTTGATATTTTTGCCTTTGTTAATGTGTAGGACAAAATTGAAACAGACAATAAAACATTTCTCACAACTTTGATTTGCCGATTACCAAACCAATTTATTTGCTGAATCAGATAAATAATTTTCAAATACTGGAATATTTCCTCAAATTTATTATGCTATTCACAATATAGTGACTATGAACTTGATAAGTTTTAATTTAATCTATATCACTGACATTTTCTTCATCATTTTCTTAACCATCAACAGAACAATAAACCAAGCCCTTATTTGTAGTATTTGCTGATTTCAGTGGTAAGTATTTTCACCACGATCGATTTCAAGCTATAAACATGGTGTCACTGCATGTGGAATTGGGAGAGACGGCAACCTCAACAGCACAGACAGCAGTGAAGACAGCAAACTAGAAAGTGTGGATTTTGAGTGTTTATTACCTCTTGTATTTGTTCGTTTTCTGTGATGTCTTACATGTTGGATAAAATTTGCCATGAAGGCATCTGAAACTAGAATGTAGTTGTGTGTGGGGCGGGGCGGGGGGGATGGTTTTCACTAGCAATTCAATCTGTTTTATTGAAAATTCAATAAATACATACATTTGATTTTTTTTTTAACTTCAGGTTAGGTAATATATTAAGGTTGTGCATTTCTCCTTGAGTGAGCTGTGGTAGCTTGTATTTCTCAAGGAATTCGTCCATGCCATCTAAGCTGTTGAATGTACTGGCATACGTAGTTCATAATAATACATCCTTCTTATCCTCTAAGTATCTGCCAGATCTGTAGTGATGGTATCTCTCATGTTCCTGATATTGGTAGTTTGTGTTTTTTCTCCTTTTTTTTTTTTTTCTGGCAAGTCTGGCTAGAGGTTTATATATTGTATTGATTTAAGAATCAATTTTTAAGGGGGTAGGGTATAGCTCAAGTGGTATAGTGCATGCTTAGCATGCACAGGGTCCTGGGTTCAATCCCCAGTACCTCCACTAAAAATAAATAAATAAGTAAAACCTAACCACCTCTCCCCACCAAAAAATATAATTGAAATAAATTTCAAAAGAATAAAATTTTTTTAAAAAATAATCAATTTTTAGTTTCATTAATTTCCCTATTTTATTATTTTTGTTTCATTGATTTCTGCTCTGATCTTGATTATCTCCTTTCTTGTTCTTCCTTTGAAATTCATTTGCTCTTCCTTTTCTAGTTTCTTAAAGCTAACGCTGGGGCCATTGATTTGACATCTTTATCTTTCTTCTTTTACAATGTAGACGTTTGTGTTATAAAACACCACTACCAAGTATAGTTTAGTGTCATCTCACACATTTTAATATATTATGATTTCATTGTATTCAGTTGAAAATACTTCTTAATTTCTACTTTTATTTTTTCTTTGACCCACAGTTTATTTAGAAGTTTGACCCACAGTTCATTTAGTTTCTAAACGTTTTGGAATTTTCCAGAAGTCTTTCTGTTATTGATTTATCATTTAATTTTATGTGATCAGATTGCATACTTTGTATGACTTAAATCCTTCAAGGTTATTGATCCTTGTTTTATGGCTAGAGTATGGTCTATCTTGGTAAGTGTTCCATTCATACTTAAAAAGAACATGTGTTCTGCTGTTGCTGTGTGGAGTGTTCTAGAAATGTTATTTTGGTCAAGTTGGCAGATAGTGTTACTCAAATAGTCTGTGTTCTTACTGACTGTCTGCTTATTTTATCCATTACTGAGGAGTGCAGTGATAACAACTATTTTAGTATTCTGTATATGTGTGATAATTCTATAGTCTCTGCCGCTTTGGGTCAGTTTTGATTGATTGGTTTTCCTTTCGTTATGAGTTGTATATTCTGGCTTCTTTGCTTGTCTTGAAATTTTTTATTGAAAAATTTACCTTGTTGGGTACTGGATGGTTTTGCATTCTTAAAAATAAACTTTGGCTTTGTTCTGATATGCAGTTAAGTTACGGGGAAACAATTTCATCTTCTTGGGTCTTACTTCTAAGCTTTGTTAAGTGGGACCTACACAGCATTCAGTCTGTTAATTTTTCCCCACTACTAAGGCAAGGCTCTTCTTAGTAGTCTTATATTCCCCTGAATTATGAGGATTTCCATCCTGCCTGCAGAGAACAGACACTATCTCCCCTTACAAGATTTAATTACTTTCCCCTGTAATACTTTCAGATGTTTTCAACCCCTGGCTTCAAAAAGTTTCCCCATATGCATATGCTAATTAGTGCGCTGGTAAACGCTTGCCGGAAACCATCTGCACATCTTCAAAACTCTCTTCTCATGTAACCATTTTTACTCTGACATTCTGCCCCATGAACTCTAGCATCCTTGGTTTCCTCAGACTCCCAGTTCCATCTGCTCAACTCAGGGAGACCTCTGAGCTCTGCTTGGATCCCCTTTATTGCAATGCAGCCTGGAAACTCTCAGGGCAGTAAGCTGGGATAATTACAGGGCTCACCCCATCTATTTCCTATCTCTCATCCATCACTGTTCTTCATTTCCTGACACCCAGTGTCTTGAGTGCCACTGTGTTATGTATTTTGTCTGTTTTATTGTTGTTTCAAGTGGGATGAGAAATTCCAAACTCTGTCACTCTGTTTTGACCAAAGGCAAAAGCCCAGATACATTAATTTTAATGTTATAAAATATATCCATATTTAATAGTTTATATTTTTTGTCTTATTTTTATATCTTTCTCTATTTTTGTCTACAAGTTTTAAAGTGTTACCATTAACATTTAGGTTTTTCATCAACCTAGAAAAGATTTTGTAAATGATTTCAAGTAGAGAATGATTCCTTTATTTATTTCTCCCATAATAAACTTAATAAACTAATTTCCTTACTCGTATGCAAAGACAGTTCTGTCATACACCAAGGTCTGATATATATAAATATCCAGTTTGGGAATTGTTATGTTGCCCCACTGGTTTATTTTTCTATTGTTGGTATTTTTGACATGTAGTAAATATTTAAGTTTAGAATCTTAAAGGAGTATAACATTCATTTTGATCACATTTCCTGGTCATTCTGGTAGGTTTTATATAGCCAAACATTTCTAGAATTACTGATACGATTTCCTAATGATGTTCATCCTGTTTGTATATGTGTTCCTGAAGGGCTTGCGTTTACTTCCTCTCCTGTCAAAGCACCTAAGGGAAATATGGGGAAAGCATCCGCCCAAGAGAACACCCAGCATGCTGCTCAGTTACCAACGCCTCCCGCACGCCTCCGACTTCCGGAGCTGTCGCTCTCGTCCTGCTCTGTATCTCCACTCTGGTTTTCTGCCATAATCTTCTTTCCTGCCCTTCCTTCTCTTTTCAGTGAGATGATGGTTTATTTTAACTTCTATTTTTATTGGTAAATAATTTCAAGTACACAGAGAAGTAGGGATGTAATATAATAAATACCCATGTTTCTTCTATTCAGAATGAGTAAATGTTAAGGCTTTTTTCATATGCTTCAGATTTGCCTCTCTCTTTCTTACTCTCATTTCTATTTAAAAATGAAGTACTCTGGATCCGCTTAAAGCTACCCCCTCCCTCCTTTACTCTGCAGAGGAAACACTGTCCTGAAGTTAGTATATATCCTTTCTGTCTATACCCTCTCTTTTACTAAATGTGTGTATCCACAGTCATTTTTGTGTTGTTTCATGTGCTTAAAATTTTGCATAAATGGTATTCTACTTATATGCCTTTATATAGATGAATCATTCTGTAACTCACTTTTACACTAAGACTTCAGTTTAGAAATTCATCCATGTTGACAGTTTCACAGTTAGCTGTTTTATTTTTAAAAACTATATAATCTTTTATCACACTGCCAGATATTTTGGTAACTCTGTGGTTCAATTCAGCTCTTCCTCCAATTAAAGTAGCCAGTAACCACGTATCTCATCTACGCTAGTCAAAACGAGGTTTTTGTGGCTCCATGTCCTAGCTACCACATCCCTGGGACATGCTAGGCAATCATGTTGCTTATTATTGAACAATAAATTTATTTCACCTTTTCTTCTCTCTCTTCTTTTCTCCATCCCCCTTCCCTTTCTTTTTTACTACCTCCTTTCATTCCTTCTATCTCTTCTCCCATTCTTTTATTAGTCATTGATGACATCAATTCCCACTCTCAGTTTATGTTTCCAAACTTGTTTCCTCCTACTTCCTTGTGTGCAAACTCCTGGCCTATTCTCGCCTCTCCCCAGCCATGTTCTGAACTGACATACGGAGGGTTTTTCTTACGATCTTCCCTCAACTTAGTATTCTCTTTCTTTGTGTCTTCTTGTCCATGCTGTGTCCATTCTTCAAGGGCCAGATCAAATGTCATTTTCTCCATCAAGTCAACTTGGATTATCTCAACCATAGAAACTCTTTTGTGTACTCCAGGCAGTTCTATGTCATGCAGTGTAAATAGCGCAATATTTCTGGATTTGAAGTTCAGCTCTGTCTCTAACTCTCTGTGTAATTTCAATCAACTTGATAACTTTGAACTCCAATATCTTACTTATGAATGGGGAAAATAATTCTCATTCCAACAAAGTGTTATATTGGATCAAAATAACAATATGGCAATAAAGAGGCTGAGACATGTAGGAAACACCACACAGTTCTGTAATATGCTCATTTAATTTGTGCAAACACAGAGAAAGAGAGTATGAAAAAGTTTATGTGATGAACATGAGCTTGAAGGGGAGATACGCCCTTCCTATTTCTTTGGTCAGACCCGGGTCCTGAGTACCATGGATTCTATAATCATCTCACTGGGCTACACGTGAGACTAATGTTTTAAAGTTTGCATATGCTTAGTGCCTAAATGTAAATTAACTACTTCATCTGCTGTTCAATTAAAGAAACAGCAATCTGTTCCAGCCCTGAATGAAAAATTCAGTGCATTAGACCTATTGAGAGACAGAAAGATAGTCTCCAATTTTATGGGACTTGAAAGGATAAGTTTTGACTGTGGACAATTTCAGACTTTGAAACATCATCTCTGCCTAAAATGTCCTAGCTCTGCCCTGAGTAAATGACTGAAGATGGAGAGAAAGATGAGCACTGAGATTTCCAGCTTCTAGCTTGGGTTTCTGGGTAGATAATGGTACAGTTATTAAATATAAGGAACACGTGAAGAGGCAAAAGTTTTAATGCTGTATTAATAAGAAACAGAAACAAACTCTGGCAGAAACTTGGATACCTCTGAGTTCCTGGCAACAGGAGATTTCCTGGAACTGCCATAAAAGTGATTAAGCTCTAGCCATCTACGTTTCCTAGTTTCTCCATTCAGGTTTCAAGTTTCTGGAAAACAGAATGTGATTGGCCCAACCTACACCTGTCAACTTTATTCACTCAGGTGAAGGGAAATGTCATAGGCCAAACAGGGTCTCCAATCTACTTCTACTTCAGGAGAGAGGATAATTCAGTTTTCTGACATGTTAAATTTGAGGTCCTTATGGGAGAGATCAGCAGGGTCATTTGGTTATACGGGTCTGCAGTTGTTAAGAAAAAAATCAGTACCAAAAATAGAGATATTGGAATCAACAATACATAGAACTCACGGGAAATTTGAATTTGTGTGCAGACTGAGCAAATGGCTACAGACAGAACATTTGAGAACATTTTAAGAAGCAAGCAGAGAAGGAGGAAGAAGATGCCCAGAGACTGAGAAGAGTCTGAAAGCTAAAGAGCAAGGAATATGGGAGGGCTGGAGGGCTTATAGAAACGCAGCAGTGGCCCAGAAGTTTCTCCACTCCAGAAATGCATCCTTTCTTTGAAGTCTTATAACCAGAGAAATACATTTCAGGTGAGGAAATTACTAGTTTCCAAGACTGTACCTAGAGAACGCTCTTAGAAGTATCATTCTCGGAGACATAGAATAAAAATGGTGGAAAAACCAAGTTTTAAATGTTTTGTCTCCTCAGATTTTAGTCAGCCACGCCAATTCTCGCATCATCCCTTCTGGAGTTTCTCTTCTGAAAAATATTCACAATGGAAAATGAGAATGAATTAAAAGGCACTGACAGTGTCACCAAACTAGATTTGTTTGCCTGACACACAGCAGCACAAACACTGAGACACCAAGGCTTGCAGTAGAGAAGAGGTTTATTCACAAGGTAGCCAAGCAAGGAGATGGGAGAACAAATCTCAAATCCATCTCCCTCAAGATGAGGGGATCTTGGCATTTAGGACAAAGCTGAGGTATAGGGAGTGTGGGGAAAGGTGACTGAAGGTCAGGGAAAGGTGGGGTAGTGGAAGTCCTGTGCAGGCGCGACAGACACAACTAAGCTACAGGCTTCTTCATGGGGTGAAAGGGCTGCCCCCGCGTGTTCTGAGGGTGGAGTTTCCAGCCCTGTGCCATCAAAAGTCACGCATGCCCAGCCGGAGGGTTGGTGGTCTCAACCAGTCTTACCTGGCTCGAGCTCCAACTAGACAAAGCTGACTCCAAGTCCCTGAAAAGCAACTTGGGCAAACATCCTATTGTTTAGGCTACATGATCCTTGGAGGACATGCAAGTTTTTGTGAAAACATTAAAGTGAGCTTGATCGGTGAAGGCAGGTTACTGTTCATTATCATTAAGTAAGTTATAGTTGAAAGGATCTGACTGGTGACTGTCCTCAACTTCAATAGGAACCCGTGGGACTGCAATGTTCTATCTGTAGCATTGGTGGGCATCTCCAGCCAGCAATAGGAATCTGGACAGCAGAAGACTCTCCAGTAAAAAAACCTTGAGAATTCATATAGCTATGGAAGAAAATGTCATGAATTAAAATACCATGGGTTTATTTTTGTGTGTGTGGCCCAATAGGTTGAGGGTGACATGTCCTAGCATGTGAGATTCTATTGATTTTTTACATATAAGGAAAGAGGAGTAACAATTCTGACCTAAAATATTGTTTTCTTGTAGAAAGTGGTAGGCATTTAAGAACACAGTCTTTGTTTTGTTTTGTTTCGTTTTTTAATAAACCTGGGAAGAGAGAGAAGTTAGATTTGCAAGTTTAATCACTGCATCGGTTTTCACAATAAGCAGCCAGCCAGTTGTGTGACCGAATTGAACCTCCTTTTTGCTTTTGTTCTTCATGCAGCCTTGTATGTGTCAACATCATCATGTCAGGAGAAGATCTGACAGGATCTTAAATATTTAAATGGGTATAAAAGAAACTATAAAAGCTCATCCAATCCAAAAATCCCAAAATACAGTATTTATAGTAGGAATAAAAAGAAGAAATATTAATATTCAGCCCTAAATTCTAGGTGAATGTGGGATGTGTGAAAAACCTGACTACACCTAAAAGTACTCAGATAAACAGCAGTTCTTAGTAAAAAATATTTTTCTTTTCAGTTAGCGTAACTTTTTTTAAGAGTTTAAAAATACTTTAAGACATTTCTCATGTTTTTGGATGGGACCAAACCTTGACTAAAGGTTAAATTTTGCCTCACAATCTGCCACTGGAGTTTATGATTAGAAAGTCTATTTTAATCTATAAAATATGAACAAAATCAGACTGTATAATTTCATAAAGGAGCACTATTGCATTACTTTTGATGTAAGTTAACAAAGTTTGATTGATATTATCCTATTGACACCAAAGGGACTTTAGTAAACATAGGTTTTTAAAGCCCACTACTAACCGATAGCTAATATTTTCAGTAGATTTTTATGAATTAAGAATTGTGTCCTGTGTCAGTGGTGGGTTTGATTTTGGGGGCTGAATCCCCGAATAGGTCCTTTAATTTATCTTTGTTCTCAGGTACAGATAAACAAAAATATTAACCCTCCCCCACTGTAATGCAAATGTGTGACCCTGGATGCAGAGCCAGGGCTTATGGGAAGCTCTCTAGATATCCATGCCACACTTGGAAAATAGAGTTTGTGTACATCGGATGGTAGATATACGACACATACTGTGCCCAAGATAAACTGCTATGGATGAAGGAAGGTAATCAAAGAAGAGCTTTGCTTGTCCAATGTCACATGAACAGGAAGAGCTGGGACTCAATTTCCTGATCAAGTGACGTGTTTCCACTAAATCACATGGCTTTACTCAGTAATTTTGCATTTGGTATTGGTTTACCTTCTGATTAGTGTGGTATAATGGAGAACAGCAAAACAGCACAGATTCCAAAGTCAGAAGAACCTGGATGTGAATCCTGGCTCTGGCATGTATTAGCTATCTCACTTAATCAGATGATTTATGTTCTCTGCATCTCAGCTTCTCAGCTATAAATTCCTTAATTTTAAATAATAATATTTACCTCCTAGCACTGCTATTAGGATTGATTGAGATAATACATATAGTTCATTATACAATGACCAGCACATAGTAGGTCCTCAACAAATAGCAGCCCTCTCTCTCCTCTAGTAAAAGAAAAAATGTATATTGTTTATTAGTCAATAGTTGATTACTGATTGCTAGTAACAGAAACTCAACACAAGTCAAGTAGGATAAAAAGAAGCACGTATTGCTCTCATAAACTCTGGGAGAAGCAGACAGCCTGACAGATGTTTGGAACCAAGGATCTGAGTTCCGTCAGTACCCTCTCCACCTCTCCTCTCGGCTTCTTTCTGATTGCTGCCCTGTCCCGGCAGCTCACATCACCCTTTCACTTGGTTAGAACATGACTGCTGGCAAATCCCAGGTCACATCTCCCTGCCTTGCCACCACAGAGGCACTGGGACAATTTCTCTGGTTTCAGATTGAAACACCTGATTCCAATTGGTCACTGCACTCCTGGACCAGTCAACTGAGGGCAGGATTCCATCATTACTTCCGCTTGGGTGTGGTGCGTTCCTCCCAAACCTTGAGAAAGAGACTTGGGTCACAATGGAAGCACCCACTGTGAAAACACAACCAGTCATAATGGCGAGCGAAGGAGCAAGCTCCAGACAGACACAATGTCACACCAAGTGTGTCAACTTTAAAGACACCCAAAATGATACTTTCTTATTATTTAAGGGCAGATATATGTAGGATAATATACAAATATGTATAAGAATAATACACACTCAACTTAAACAGTAGTTACCTTTGGGAAGAAAGAGAAAGAGAAGAAAGGAAGGAGAAATTTAAATGTATCTCTAAGTTTTAGATGGAAAGAAAAGAAGAATGGAAATAAGAAAGAGAAAAAAGAGGAAAGAAGTGGGGAGGGGAAGCGGGAGGAGTTAGAAGAAGGAGAGAGCGGAAGAAACTGCAACAATATTTCCTATTAAGCCAAAGCCTTAATCTTACCACTAGGGGGAAAAAGGAAATATAATTGTATCTCTTAAAAAAACAAAAACAAAAACCCCATCCAGAAGCACTTTCAGAGGTGGCAGGAGGAGTGTGAGTCAAACACTAGATACCTGCTGTATTTCCGGTCTCATTTATTTTCTACAAGCTGCCATGATATCTTAAATTCAGCACAAGCATGGAACAGGATGGTCTTGTCTTACCCGCTTTAAACTATTACAAACTCTCATTGGTGCAGTCGGACCGCCTATTCCACAAAGAAGTTCCTTCTTGATTATATGACGCACAGTATTAGAATAGATACTGAAATAAAGTCTGACTGGTTGAAAAAAATGCTACCATAATCAGTAATCTCTTGAGATAACAGAAAATTAGACATTTGGTCATCCATTTCTAAAGAATATAGACAGTCTTTCCTGGTGAAAAGATCTAGGGCTGGATAAATATAAGGAAAGATACAGACCTCAGATTAAATGTGAAAAGAAAAAAAAAACTGCTATCTGCCAAAAAAAAAAAAAAAAAGAGAGAGAGAGAGAGAGAACAGACAAGGCCCTTGCTTTATCATGAAAGAAAACAAAACGAAGGAGGCTTTTATGTGAGTGAAACTTCGATGTCTTTTACATGATGTAACAAAATGCAGAGGGACAATATGCTGGAGGATAATTTTTTTGCTTACAATTTGCATGAAGGGATTGGTGCTCCTCATTTTAAGCAAACATGACGTAAAATTAAATTTTAACTAACAAAAGAGATATCTGGACTTAATTTTATAGAAAAAGCCAAAGTAAGATTATTTCCTAAAAATCTTCCTTAATGCATTGAGCGTTACTTAAGGAACAATTTTTTTTTTGGTCATGTATTATCTACCTGGCTCCAGGAACACATACATCCCTCACATCCTCATCTTTAAATGAAGAGTCAAAATTAAAATATATGAAACATCAGAACTGAGTGAAGGATTAAAACTATTGGGGCTTACTCTGGGAGGGCTCTGGGATTGCCAGAGGAGAAGGTCTGGTGACTACACAGCAGAGAATCCAGCTGGAATAAAGGCATTTATATGGAATAAGCAGGGCAGTTGTTCAAATGCCTATTAAAATATGGCAAATTTTCAGGAATTTGACACACATACATTGCTCTAAATATACTGATTTTTGTCTAGTGTATCTTCAAACACAGTGAAAGGATTTAAAAATTGCCTAAAATGCACAACTAATTCCCATCCATATTGTTTACTCCGTGCTTGTGTGTGTGTGTGTGTGTGTGTGTGTGTGTGTGTGTTTGTGCGTGGGGGGTGGGGGGTAGGTAGGTGGGTGATGATTCCTTAGGAAATAAAAAAACATTTTCCTGCCTCTTTCAAGGAGATAATTGCTGGTCTGGAGTTCCACTTTTGAAGCTACATTCTCATGAGACTCATGACAGAGCTTTCCCTGCACTGCCCATCATAAACAGTTCTCTCCTTCTGAGCTTCCCTCTGACGGTCAGGATGAAGAGTCTCAGACTAGGACTCAAATGTGTATTGCTTTTTGCTCTCTCTCTCTTAAGCCTGGCACAGCACCTGGCTCATGGTAGGTGTTAAATCAAGTTTATCAAATGAATTAACTGATTTATTAATGCATGAAGCAAAAAGAAACAAGAGTGATTTTTCAAATCTCCTATTCAAAGAGATCTTGGCATCTAGCATGCGCCAATTTGAGAAGGATTTCATTAATGGATATTACCACATGGCAAAGCATTTTGTAATGTGATGAGGGGACTTTTGCCTCTAAGACACCTGTTTGGATCTATCCCAAGTAGATAGGAGCTGGACATCACTGCTGCCAGTATGCAGGGAGCTTGCAGTGGATTAGAATTTAGATCCCAAGGAACAGGTGTCCTTGCCATAAAATTAGCCATCACTATGAACCAGAGAGGTTAGAGACTGAAAGAGCCTCTAAACAAAGATTTGCGTGTAATCTAAGCAAGTCCTGTGGAGGAAGTTTATTGTCACCCTATAGTGGCCGAATATGGTCCATGGAAGATGCTTAGAGAACTGAAGTTATTTGATCCCCAATTTTGACATGGCATAGCTTCTTTGTTATGACAAAATACTCCAAGCGTATCTTCTACATTTCTTGCCCCAGACCTGGAATTACTCGTTTCTCCAAAAATCCCTAGTTTCTCTTAGTGGGAAATGGCATTTCAGCATCACAAATGGGTACTAGTACGCTTCCATGCTACTTCATTGGACTTTATTTCTAGCCTTCTTTAATGGAAAGAGACTAGGAAGTACACATTTATTTAAAATAAATTACCTCATGAGATCATACTGACCCTTGAAATTCAAATTTAGAATTACGGAGTTTTTCCTTATCCTCTTCTGTATTGATGTGTGTTCTCTCTTTTCTTCCAGAAAGAGAATCTTAGTTCTCAATGGCATAGGAGCTGATAGAAATGGCATATCGCACAATTAGTTATCTCCTTCTCACTCATTACGCATGTAACAGTCTCAGAACAACACTAATGTCATCATCATCAATGTAATTATTGAGGACAAGTCAGCAGATTTTGCCCGTTTTTTCCCGCTTCTCTTCCCATGTCTCATGGCGGTGCCCTGTCTACTCTGTCTGAATATGTGACTGTGACTTACTGGATGTGCTCCCCTTCAGGCCTCATCTGCTGTTCTCCTAGGAACTAGTTCTTTAATACTCAACCCCCCGGACCTTATGATGATGTCTCTTTATTCATCTGGACTTTCTAAAGTTTATTCTTGTAGCAATTTCTCAGAATGGGCTTATGGGGAAAATATTCCTTGAGTTCTTAAATATTGATAACATTTGCCTTTTCCACTTGAAAGTCAATGGTGCTAGATATAAAACCTTTGGCTTACATTTCCTTGAGTGTCATAAATATTCCCTCCCCCTATTTTCTTTTGGCAGAAAGCATTGCTGTCAAAATGTTTGGTTATTGGTCAGATTCTCTGCTGTTTTCTTGTAGTGTTCAAAAAATGTCACTGGATTTCTTTCTAAGACTTCCTGGTTCTGATTCTCTTCCCACATGTATCTGTCTCTTCTCATTCATCCGTCTCTCCTGCAACACCTTGCTTGATTTTGACTGTCATTTCTCCTCTGTGTGAGGCTCTGTTCTGGAAAGGAATCCTGGCTGGTTCATGATTTAACAGGGTCTAGACTGTCCAGCCTTCCCTGGCCTTCCCGCAGGCTCCTTGCTCCCACCTGAGATTGGAGTAGATAAACCCCTCCCAGTCTCAGGGCAGTTCTCAAATTGGGCTGCTGTGATTTACAGCAAATATCCAGGGTCTATTTTGGGACTTTCCTCTTTTTACATCTCTTTTTACAGGTAGCTTCTATCCGTTTTTACCCACTCAATGGTTGATATGTTGGCTGGTCATTGGTGTATCTTGGCATTTGTAGAATAGCTTTGTCACCCAGTTTAATTATATATGTTGTTTGTGGGGTTTTGCTTTTAACTGTTTGTTTTGCTTTTGCTCTTTTGTTGCTCTGTTTTTATGTAGAGGAGTGAAAAGATTGAAAAACTACATCATCATCACTATCTTCCCACTGAGGCATCAATCTTCAGTGGTTTTAAGGGATTTGAAGAATTCTGAAGAGATATTCCTTTCTCTTCCTTCAAATTATATTGTAGTAGGCAGCTGTCCCGAGCTAGAACCAGGGTAGGACTTGAAAATACCTGGTCACTGGATTACTAAACCAAGAAGGAGCCACTGAATCCACTTTGTACATAACAGATGGGTGTCCTATCACTCATGCCCTCACTGGCAACAGAGCAGGTAGAGGAAGATGTTGAGTGATACCACCTAGACCCAGACAATCAGATTCAGAACGAGGAGCATTCTGCTGGAGAACTGAGTGAGGAGGGGCTGCACTAAATGGAAAGAGACCTAAGAGTCTTGGCATAATGTAATAAGATAGCTTTTTACCTCAAAGTACTGTGTAAAGGTATATATTAATGACTTGTTATTCCATTGTGAATGAGAGATGTCAAAGAGAAGAAAAGGGGAAAGGGCCAAGTCCACGATTATTATCTTGAGGAAAAACACTGATTCTCTAGCTGCTATTGATAAAAAGTTGCAAGCAGGGGAACTTGAAGGGCCACCATATATGGTGGGTAACCCTAAAGGGTCTTTTGACACGTCTTTCTCTGTTGTTCATAGAGACAAGAATTCATTTTTAAAAAGTATTTATTCTTTCTTTTTCTTTTTGTTATCTTTAAAATATAATGTCAAATTTTAAATATGTTGCAAGAATGGTACAGAGTTTTCCCCATTAGAAAAGATGCTGCTCATTAGAATCATTAGAAAGGATGTTGCTTACATGAGGCCACACCACCCTGGTAGTATTTTAGAATGTAATTCTGACAAAGACGTTCTTCTATGTAGCCATAATACTGTCATTAAAATCAAGAAATGAACATTGATTCACTAGGACCATCTAATCCTCAGACCCCATTCACCTTCCACCCAATTGCGATAAAACAATTTCTTTTATTGCAAAAAAGATCTAATCGAGGATTATATGTTCCCTTTAGTCATCATTTTTCTTTAGTTTCTTTTACTCTAGAACAGTTACTCAGTCTTTCTTTGGCCATCCTAACCTTGACACATTTGAAAATACAGGATATTTTCAATCTATGTCTCTTGGGTTTGCCATTGAATAGCTATGTTGTCTTGGAAAGGTAATTTCTCCATCTGAAATGTCATTTTCTTCATTTACAAGAGGTTGGATATCATCTTTTTTCCAGGCTTAAAATTTCTAGGATTTGTCATAAGCTTACTCTGTCCCACTAGGCTAATTTGATACCTAAATCAAGTTATTCATCTTATAGGAAGAACTGAGAGATGATTAAATGTGCATCTGTTCACACTGCCAGAAGGTACCATCAATGACAGATTGGCCACTTCCTATAGGAAGGATAGTATACACGTAGCTTTGACCATTTCTCAATTAAAAGAAAACAGTGTCAAAGGAAGAGGGAGAGAGAGAGTCCAGTTTCATAACAAGACTGAGTCAATAAATTTGAGCCCAAGAGACTAAAAGCATTATTGAGAAATCGGAACCTATTAACTACTCCTGGATTCCAGATAAACCTTTTACGTGCCTGCTCTACTCTTTCCGCCAGAATTGCTTTTAACAGGAAATCTTCATATCCTGGGGCAAACATACAATCTAAAAGAAGTCAGTTCCCTCCTCTTTTCTCACCATTGATCAGTTCAAGGACTCTTCAGATTACATTCAAAGAGATGGATGCCAGAAAGGAAGTTGCCGCCTCTTCAAGTAGAATGCCTTCATGGCCCCTCACCTTGCATGGGCACCAGTTTTATATCAAACTGGTGGAAAGCAAACAAAACCATTTCTCAGAGCCGTGAGCTTTATTTTCACAAAGTGAACCTAAAGCATGCTATCCAGTTACAGCCTCTCAAAAAAAAAAAAATAGTAATAATAATCAGGCTAAGTTCATTCAGTCCCAACCCACACACAGTCCCTCAAACCATAACACAGAGTTAACACAATCCCAAGGTGGTCGAGTGGTTTAACCACAAATATCCTGGCAGCCTTGTGGTCTGACTCTTCGTTTACACAGCTGAAATAGGATGGCTAGGGCCCCTGGTTAGCACAGGGAAGGAAAGATCTTTGATGACCGGGTGCCCACTGTGGTCAAAACTGGTCAAATCTGCCTTTGGGTAGATACAATGGGGAGGTATCCACTCTTGAGCAAAAAAGAATAGCCAAAGAAAACAAGAGGAAAAACCATTCATTCAGCAAATATCTAGTACATACCAGAAATTTCTGTGTTGGGTGGGGGTAGTAAATGGAAAGAAAAGACAAAGATGAATAAAACATGAAAATTATCCTTTAGGCTAAGCATGGCACAAAGTAGAAACTGCTAAGTGTAATGAGAACTAGAGAAAGTCCTGCAGGAAAAGCATGATCCTTGGCGTTAGTAGACTATCGGTAAATGTGTGACAGAAGGAAGGGTGGAAAGAAAGGAGGGCAAATACTCATGCTTAGTTCTGGCTTTGGAAGACAATAGTTCAGGGAATTTGTATTGAGAGATAAAAAGAATACTATATTAGACACTGCAAACTGATGAAAAGGAAACTAAATGAGCTTGGATGTAGTTTTATAAAAAAAAACGTGTAGAGAGCCACTTGTTTGAAATAAGTTGTCTCAGCTCTGTGTCACATTGGGTAAAATGTCTCATTCTGCTGCAAGAGGAAGACAGAGTCACATAGATGGTGCCTCTGTGTCGGAAACCAGCAGAACTTGATTTGTCTGGAGGAGCAGAGCTACTAATCCCAAAGGAGAGGTTGGCTCCTAACCTCCTGAGAATCCAGCCCCAAGGTATCAGTGGATACCTTACTTCATCAGGGAGGCAATCATATCCACCTTTCTGGAGTATGCTGTACATTTGTTTGCTTTGAGACCGTTCACCCTACATCATACTTGAGGACTCCATCTCTACCAGCTTTGTACATCCAAATCCTACCCATCCTTTAAGCCTTCCTCCATGGTCACATCCTCTTGGAAGCTTCCATGACATTGTGAGAGGAAAAAATTGTTACCTATCCAAAATTTCCTATCACCCTCTTTCTGCCTTAGGGTCCTGAATACATATTGCTTTTCTTTGTAGCTTTTGGTACCTTCTCTATAAGGGATAGTTTCTGCCTTCTCTATACGGCCTGGAGGGTAGAGGATCTGTCATTCATTCTTATCAACCCAATGCCAAGTCATGGTTAAAGAGGACTCCATGGAAGTTCAACCAACTTGGTAACACACTTGTGGTGTTACCAAACTATGTTATGTTACCGTAACTGTGCTGATGTCATAGAGTGAATAATTTTGATGATTGTATAAGCGGGATAATGTACGTTGTTCTGCTTTATAAATACTTTCAAATTCCGGTGACTTAAACAGTAAAAGGTTATTTCTCATTCATAACACAAATCCATTGTGGATTTATTGGAGGTTCTTCTCCACATCATTCTGACTCAGACATGCAAGCTGAGAGAGCCTATGTTGCCTGGACATCAGCAGTTACCACGACAAGCAGAAAGAAACATGATGAGTCAGGTGACAATTTGTAAAGGCTGTTGCCTGGAAGTGACATATATCATAGGATCATACTCCACTGGCCAAAGCTAGTTAAAAAGCCATGTCTTATTTGAAGAGGATAAGGACATGCAATTATACTATGTGCCTAGACTATTCAGTGAACAACTCTAGTGGTTAATAAAAAGACCACAAGGAATTTACTTTCAGTCTCCAAGTCTGAGCTTCTCATTTAATAGATATGGAAAGACAGCAGCTTCTACCAAGAACAAACTCTAAAATAATTTGCCTGGACCCCTAGCACAGAAATCATGGGATCTCATCTTAACCACTCTGTTTTTGTATTATAGATAAATAAACAAATAGCTGGCTAGCTAGCTAGAAATGTAATTTTTTTCAATAAAGTGGATCTAGGAATCCATTAAACTTACTGTGTATGTAAGACAGTATATCACCATTAGAAGTAGAGAAATATATTGCTGTTCTTAGGGAGTAAAAACACACAAAATCATAAGAAAGCAGAGTATTTCATAATTAATTAATCAAACATTATTTAATAAGCATTATTTTTTGTGCTTTCTTTTGATAGCATAGGCCTCCAGAAAAGGCAAACAATGGTGGTAAAGATTGTCAGTGGTGTTCTTATAAGGCTGGATGATTTAATCTTTGTCAAAGACAAGAGGTCTGTCAAAAGAAATGCCTGTGATAAAAGATATCATTTTGCTATTGACCTCAAAGGTAAATTGTTGAACTCCTCTCAAACAAGTACCCACAAGAATTGAGAGATTTCTTAGATTTTGCTGGTTTATAGATTTATCCCAAAGAAAAATATACACAGAAAAGCATGCATTTCTGCATCCAGTGATGGGGAACAAAATTGGAGGATGGATAAAGAGGAGAAAGGAGAAAAGGGCAGAGCTAGGAGCAAGGCACCAGGGCTGGTAAAGGCAACTGGCTCGGGACTTAAGGCATCTCATCTCCGGTTACTAGAACACACCAGACAACTCTTGCAACAGAGGAGAATTTTTACCATGCAGAATCGGGGAAACAGACAGATCCTTAAGGGAGCAAAACAGAACCAGAAAGTCATTTAATGGGGGTAAGTGGAGAAATATCATCCTGGTGATCAAAATGCTTTGTATCATATTGATTTATTAAGTTCATAAAAGGTCCTCAGATCAAGCTGCCATCTAAAGATTCTTGACAACTTCTCAAAATCCCTACAAACAAAATTATCCTTTACACCGTCCCTGGATGCAAACAATTTAAGAAGAGATAGAGGTGGAATGTCTTCAGAAGTTCCCAGAGTCCCTTTATTTGCTTACAGTCCTTTCAGCTACACCCATAAACCAGCATCTTCATATGTATGTCTCCCTAGAGAAGTCCCAAAGGCTGGTGTAGTTCTGCTCTGATGAACCTGGTCCCCCTCTAAAACTCTTCACCCCCATTTTAACCTTTTGATATTCTGGGATTTCTCTGAAGATGTATTTTGCAAAAAAGGATTTTGCACCTTGAAATATATTGGTACTGCTGTTCCAAAATGTTCCTTAAGGCAAATCAATTTCTTGACTCAGAAGAATCATAAGGAAGACATATAATAAGTGTAGACCAGGGAGCTGTTTCTACTTTCTTCTTGTACATTAGGCTGAGTTTCAAGTATAGGCCTTTAGAGACAAACGATAGTGTTAAAGTGGGACTCTAGGCATCTGAATGGACCCAGTGACTTTCTGTTCGGATGCAGTGGTTCTAAGACTGTGATTTTTTTGAACCATAACAAATAATGCTCCTCCCTCTCCTCCTCCTTAGCCTCCTCCTGCTAAGACTAAGTCACAGTCTTGGCACACATTTGTCACTTTGGGGGAACAATTATGACCAGAGACATCCCTTGGATATGCAAGGCCTTAGTCAAATAATTGTATGGGTTCTTGTCTATGTAAAACATTTGATTTTAATAATGTGTTACTGAATTCTCTTTTCTTTTTATTGAAGTATAGTCAGTTTCCAATGTTGTGTCAATTTCTGGTGTATAGCATTATGTTTCAGTCATACATGAACATACGTATATTTGTTTTCACATTATTTTTTCATTATAAACTTAGTACCAGATATTGAATACAGTTCCCTGTGCTATACAGAAGAAACTTGTTGTTTATTTTTCATATGTAGTTAGTATCTGCAAATTCCAAACACTCAGTTTATCCCTCCACCCTCCCCTTTCCCCCCGGTAACCATAGTTTGTTTTCTGTCTGCAAGTCTGTTTCTTTTTCATAAGTAAGTTCATTTGTGTCTTTTTTTTAGATTCCATATGTAAGTGATATCATGTAGTATTTTTCTTTCTCTTTCTGACTTACTTCACTTTGTATGACAATCTCTAGGTCCATCCATGTTGCTGCAAATGGCATTATTTTATTCTTTTTTATGGCTGAGTAGTATTCCATTGTGTGTGTGTGTGTGTGTGTGTGTGTGTGTGTGTGTGTGTTATATACATATATATATTTATATATATATAGATATATAAATTTTTAAGTCCATGTGAGATATAGTTATTTATTAACTATAGAAGATTAGAATACTGAATAAAGAAAAATCACTTACTGTATTTGTTTATTGTTCATTATTGTTCAGTCAGTATGTCTGGAGATTCTTACACTAATGTCTGACTTTCCACAGAAAAGTTTCAAACTCCAAAATGAAAATTTTTATAGTTTTGAATATTACAGTCATTGTTAAAAACCTGTGCTTCCCTTTATTTTCACCCAGATCTTGCTGGGAAGAAAAACAAAACAAAAAAAAAAGACATCACTATTATCCTTTTAGTGGAAAACAAAGTCTCTCTTTTCCTGCAGCTTTATTTTCACCACCTAGGCCACTTCAATCCACTCACATGTGATGAATTATTTGTTTTCCATCTAATCTCCACTATGTCTTACCATTCTGAGCAGGAAGAATCTCCCAGTTGTAAATGGAATGCTTCTGATCAAACTTATCAAAGAGAGAAGAAATGACATCCTTGAGCCTGTATTTTTTTGCCAGGTGTCTTATGTACATTTCGATCATTTAACTCTCTTGATAACACTTGAGATGGGCATTATGAACCCCAGATTGTAAATGAGGACTGAGTCTAAGAGAACTTGTCAGACCAAGGGAGCTCTGTTCTCTGCAAGACTGTTGCATTTCTTCAGGTCTTTATCTGCCGTTTCCTAAAACTTGATGTGAGGGATTACAATCAGTTGTAAGTAAATATAAATGCATACAAGATCACCAGCAATTTCTCCACTGCAGAGAGCACTATTGCCAGATCATTTTTATTTTAATGTGATTCAGCTCTCAAATAGAGATGAACGTTTCTGTGTGTGTATGTTTCTGGATGACAGTGAAATTCCTCGCATAAACTTATATGTAACTCAAGGGCAAGCAAAGCCACAGTCAGAACTGGGTTGTACCTGCAACTGAGGCTGCCTTGAGTCATGAGTTAGAAACCCATGCTTGTTAATGGGAATCAATAACACACATTCTTAGACCCTCCACAGAAGATGCCCCATCACTTAACATGTTAACCTTTACACTTGTAATCCTGAATTTGTAGAAAATGGACAAAGGGTCTGAATTTGTGTTATAAGGAGAGGCAAGCCTCTCTCTGGATGTATCCACCAGGTCTATTCCACCCCCAAGCAGGCCATTCTTTCCTTGCTTTATTTGCAGATAAGATCTTCCACAAATATTTTTATGTCTGGAAATAACTTTTGAACCACACTACACATATACATACACAAACATACACACATGTATGTACACACACAGACATACACACAGATATATATCCATATCGGAGTTCAGTTCACACCTTAGCTGCAATCACCTATATTCTTTTTAAAAACAGTTTCAGCATGTGGTCATAGGATATTCAAAATGTTAAAATATCAAGTTTTCCATGTAGAAAATGAAGGAAAGTTAAAGAATGCAGAATATTAACAGTAGGAAAACCTTGCATATGGACAGCACTTGACAAAGAGCTTGCGTTCTCACTGTCTCATCTGATCCTTGTAACAGGCTTATCAGGAGGCAAGAGAGATGTTATTAACCTGTTTTAAAACATGAATAAACTGAAAGTCAGATTCATGCTGAATATTCCACACAAATGAATACAACGAGATCTGAAGTCCAGATCATCGCAACTTAAATCCTGTATACTTTTTACCATAATTATTTCCTTATTTCTGAAAAGTGATTGTAGTCCTAATATATTATCTATCTATCTATCCATCCATCCATCCATCCTCCTATCATATAGCTAGCTAGCCTTATATTTTACTATGTTCAGGCTTTTTCCGGGTACCAGTGATGCTTCTGTTTATACCTTTTGGTAGAGAAATGGCTTCACATTTGGTTGGATTCACAGACCCATGACCCACAGAGTTCTACCCATGCCCCTCAGGACTCGAAATCTTTCCTACTTTCCTCAGTCACTGTGATGCATTCAGCCCACCAGTGTTATGCAGAAAATTTAAATACAAGTCTTTAATTTAGCAGATCCACCCACAAGGTTCCAGAAGCTTAAGTCAGCATGAGTCTTTGGGAAAATATCACTCTGGAAAAAAATAGTACATGTGAGAAAAATACTGTGAATTTAGAAGCATTTGTTTTACAAACTACAGATGCAGAGTGAAAGAAAATGACATCTCGCTTTGATATTAAGCATTCCTCCATAACACATCCATCTGCAACATGGTTTGCAGTCACTTACGCGCTAAACCTCACAGCACACAGATTTGCACATGAGGTACAATACAGCTGACCCCGTTTTGCAGATGGAGAGAATAGAAACATGGGGAGAGTAAATGAATTTCTCAAAGTTTCTAATCCGTTTTCTGACATCTGCCATTGGATAGGAGTAAACCAAGTCACACTGGCCCTTTATTAAAGCTAAGAGAAGGAAAGAACATTGGTTCCAGGTTTTCTCTTTGGGAGGGGCTTGTTGGCTGAGATCTGGTGAAGAGGCAGACAGGAAACTTATCTTGAAGCCATTTTTTGTGTAGTAAAAGCACAGTCTTTAACTGATCGTGTGTCTTTTGGGGAAAGGTTGGTGAGGAAGACAGTGCCTTGGTACTGCCTGTGACAAAACTGATAGGAACAGCCTAAACAAAACGGCCACGGCCACTCAGAAGAGGGAAGCAGTTTTATAGTGCAGGAAAACTTGAAATGAGAAATGGAAGACTCAGCTTTGGGTCCTGGCCCTGTCTCCTTAAGCAAGTTTCTTTATCACTCTGAGCTTCAGGGCTCTCATCTTTAAAAGACAGGGATGGACTAGATCAATGGTCCTCAAGGCATGGTTCTCAGGTCAGCGGCATTAGCATCACCTGGAACCTTTTTAGAAATAGTGAATTCTCAGGCCTCACCCTTCACATAATAAATCAGAATTGCTGGGAAGAGGGCCTGAAATCTAGTTTTTGAAGACTTTCAGGCAATTCTGATGAGTGCTAACATTTGAAGATGATCAGACCAAAACTTCTCTAGAAAGGCCTTCCAGCTCTAAGATGCTGAATCCATCACATTATTGACATGATGAATTGCATCTTTTCAGATCATTTTAAGGACGTTTTAAGACATTCTTCAGAACACATACTAGTTCATTTTCAAGCTCTGTGAAGAAGGTAGGTATTAATCTTCTCTCTTTCTGGTGGCAGAGAAACTGAAGCCCAAGCCTCCAGAAACTATAGAAAGATGTGAGGGAGCAACATGCAATGCTTCTCTTCCTCAAAGTAAAACACACTTATCCTTTCTACAACTCAGGGTTAGAACCGTAGCTGACCAAAGCAGAGAGTCAGCGGGACGCAGGGCTGCTCCCCCATTTACTGTGACCGGGGAGAGACAGCATCTAACTGAATGTTGCAGGCCCCGGGGAAAATATGACATAATATTCGTTGCTGGTTTTTACCTCTCTAGAATGTTAGAAAGATACATGAAATAATACAAGTCAAGGTTTTCGTAGTTCCTGAGAATCAAGACACAATTTAGAAACATTTCATTATGTATAGATGCTGCAGTGAGGAGCCTAAGGCAGGGCCTTGGAAATGTCTTCTTTGTTTAAGCACATTACCTGACACATATTAGGTGGTGGGTAAATGCTCGTTGAATCAGATTGGTCTGTGCAGATTTCTGTGGGAGAATATAAAGAAACAAAGTGTTATAAGTGCAGATGGCCCCTGACATATGATGGTTGGCCTTACAATTTTTCAACTTTGCCGTGGTGTGAAAGCAGTACATCAGTCAGCAGTCACCGCTATTTGAATTTTGAATTTTGGTCTTTCCCGGGCCGGCTGTACATGGTCCAGTATTCTTGTGACGCTGGGCAGCGGGCACCCAGCCGCAGCGCCTAGCCAGTCACATGATCCCGAGGGTAAACAACCAATACGCTTATAACTATTCTGTACCCATGTTACCCGTCTGGTTTTTCACTTGCAGTACAGTATTCAATAAATGATGTATTTGACACTTCACCATCAAATAGGATCCCGTGTTAGGTGATTTTGCCCAACTGTCAATAATTGCTTGACAGTAATTCCCAAATGTGGCCACATATCAGGCGAACGTAAGTTTCTGAACATGATTAAGGTAGGCTAAGCTGAGTTCTGATGTTCTGCAGGTTAAATGCATTTTTCACTTAGGATATTTCCAATTCATGATGGGTTCATCCAGATGTAACCTAACTGTAAGTCAAGGAAGATCTGTATAACTGGAGCAGCATGGCAAATCGGGCTGTGAACAGGGTAACTGGACTGGAAGATACTCCAAACCTTGTCAGAAAAGGAACAGTAAAGGAAATAGCAGTTGTTTAACCCACAGAATTAATGATATTGGTGGAGTGAGATGGGCATCTTCATATAGCTGGAGGTCTTCCATATTGTGGAACATGAAACCACAGACACAGATAATAGAAGAAAGACTTTGTTACTCTTCTCCAGCAATAGTCAGTTTCCTGTCTCCAAAGTTTCTGTAGACAAAACAGATTTGGGAGATAGACCCAGTAGAAGTGACTTAAAATGTAGAAAAGGTAACGCCAGCAGTTGAGTTGGAGGAGGAGAGAATCTGAGGGGTTAGGTACGTGCTGGCTATACTTTATTTTCTACTCCTATGCCTAATTCGTCCTCTGTAGTGCTCTGTCCTGTTCTGCGCCCTGGGAAATTGATCTCCCCAGCCTTCACCACCCTGGGCATGGCTGTCCCTCAACTTCTTGTTGGGTTTGCCAAGTGGAAGACACAGGGAAGAAACTGGACGGTGAGAGAGGAGATCACGTTGTGTGTTTATTCCACTCCTACCACTGCCTCTTGACATCAGACAGGACAGGTCCCATTACATGAATTCTCCTCCTTACTCCAGCACTTGTCAAATCCCTGTAACGTCGTTCCTTCCTTGTGCCCTTTTGGACGTGGGGTGATAACCACATCAAATAGTGCTAATCCTGGGCTGCTTCATCCTTGTCGGTTCGACTGAAATTGCCCACACCTATGCAAACAAACAGTCCATTCAGTAAACTCTCTTCAGCTATGGCATGGGAACATCATCCAATGAGCGGGGTGGCTGCCTCAGAGAAGGGGTTCTGAGTCTGTAAACTGCATCAGCATCATCTAAGGCTTGTCAAACAACAGACCTGGGCCTCGCCCCAGGATTTCTGAGCCGGTGAGGCTGGGATGGGGCCCAAGAATTTTCATTCCTAACAAGTTCCCAGGTTATGGTGATGTCGCTGGTCCAGAGAGCACATTTTAAGAATAATTGCTTGACAGTAATTCCCAAGTGTGGCCACATATCAGGATTACTTCCTGAACTACATAAAAATACAGATTCTTATAATCCCCTCTGGATCTACAGAAACAGAAGCTGAAAGATCAGAGTTCTGGAATGTGGATTTCCTCAATTTTCTCAGCTGATTATAATTAAGTTGGATCATTTCTCCAAGATGATTTCAACTCTGAAATAATAAAGGGAGATGTGCTTATTCTATGTCTTTTGGCTTGAAGGTAATGAGAGGCTCTGACCTTGTCAGAAAAAGGAATAAGAAGCTTATTCTTCCCCTTCTTCCAAGAGACAGTTTACCAGCTTTAACTTTGAAAGGGGTGGCTTCTCTGAATCCCATAAGGAGGTGTGATCACCTCATTCTTCTTTGTTGCACATCAGCAGCTGGGCCACTTTCGAGTGAGTGCTCCCATCACAGTGTATTTGCATCTTTGGCTCCTGTATCTGACTCACACAGAAGATGGTGAGGTCCTTGAGGACAGTGATTGAATCTTACCCATTTTGAATGACCAGCGTTTAGCACTTAGCACAACTTCGTGTCATCAGGACTGAGCACCTGGGCCGGCACAAAGCTAACTGCTATGGGAGGGAAGATTGTGGAGTAAATGAATGAAATGATGGAATGAATGAATAGATGTTGTTCCTCCTCGTCGTCTTTTCTATTATGTCAGCACAAAATAATCATAAACCTGCCTTGGGCCCGAGATGCTGATTTTACCGAGTAAATTTGCTAATGCTGTGGGACTTGAAGTGAGTTGGATGGCCCCATAGATCTTTTCTGTCTCTTAACTTCTTGGTTCAACAAGTAATTGAGAGGAATCAATCTCCCACTGACTGACAGCTTTGACAGCTGCTGTTCTCGAGATGTCAAGCATAATCTGTCATTCTCTTACCAACTTAAAACTGAACAGAGACATATGCACTGTCAGTCTCATTTGTCTGATCTTGCTCCTGGACCCCAGTCCCCTCACTCCTGCCCTGTTTTATACTCCCTCCTCCCGCCCCCGCCTCATGTCAGCCAAGTGCCTTCAAATTCTGAGCAATTCCGAAGCTCCTGTGCCCCGAGCTAGGAGCTGGATTAGAGCTCATCTTCTCTGACTATTATTACAGCACGTTTACAGTGGAGTCTCCAGCTTTGCACACTAATAGGACATCATAAATGTGAATCTGTTCAAATAATAAACGAATCTTCTCTCTACACTTAGCCAAGGGAAGTGGATATTAAAATGAATAAGAGTAATAATAAAAAGTGCACTAGCAGCATGGGTATAATTAAACTGAATAGCTCACACATAAAAAATAAAACTCAGAACATTGCCTTCCTCTGGGACACACCCCAGTACACCCAGACCTCGCCTCAGAAAGGTATGCACCGCTTGTCATCCGAACATTAAGCAAACACCTACACTCACCTTCCCGTCTACATTAAGGAGATGAATTTGGCTTCCTGAGTCAAAAAGTCTTCCAGGTCTTGGAAGCGGGGAGAAAACCACCAATTTTTCCTATTCTCAGTATTCAGGAAAGCAAAACGCAATTCCTTGAACTGACGGGATCAGTGCTTCTAAAGGTGAGGGGTATCCGACCTGCAGTCGGCGTCTTAAGTGCATTTGCATCTGTGCTGGAAAAAGTAGCCAGCAGCATGGTAGGTATATTTCAACCTTTCAAGCTGCTCTGCAGATCA
Organism: Camelus ferus; assembly: GCF_009834535.1. Classification (NCBI taxonomy): domain Eukaryota; kingdom Metazoa; phylum Chordata; class Mammalia; order Artiodactyla; family Camelidae; genus Camelus; species Camelus ferus. The sequence goes on from NC_045696.1 coordinate 66,987,206, forward strand.
CCTGAGGAACTCTCCCTTCTAGAAAATTCATCGGGAAGTATTAGCTCTGAGGGCGCTCAGGCACTGTGGGTGGGGCTGCTGTCACCTGCACTTTCTCCCCTGCAGCCACTTAAAACCCCGTGAAGGGGGAGGGTACAGCTCAGTGGTAGAGCGTGTGCTTAGCATGCAAGAGGTCCTGGGTTCAGCAGCTGGGTCCCCCAGCACCTCCATTTAAAAAAAAATACATTAACCTAGTTACCTCTTCCCCTAAAAAATCTTAAAAAAAAATCAAAACAAAACAAAACAAAAAAACCAAACTCCGTGAAGAGCCAGTTACCCCAATTAGGTTACACCTACCTTCCTTTCTCAAGAGCTTTGTGTCCAAGTCACCCCTAGTATGAAAATTAAGAGGTATTTCCTCATTACCCTTAGTAAGGTGAGCTTGTGAGAGTGAAGTCTCTGGGTTATTTTGGTCTTTGGGAACTTTGTGCCTGCGTGTGGCCCTTTTCCTCCGAAGAAGCTATACTTACACAGAGGCCTCTCCTAGGATTCTTTCCTTTTCAGGAAATGGAATATTCACCATACACTTAATGTGTGTACTATGTATGTATTCATTTTTAACCACAATAGATTCTCTTGTTCTTCACTTCACTTTCCTGTACTTTTGAGATTCCCATAACTTTCATCTAGAGAAGCCAAAAGGGAAAGCTCACACATCTCCATGGACCTGAGGGATTAAATCTCTGTTTTCCTTCTTTCATAGTCCTTTTAAACTTGGCACAAAAAAAAAAAAAAACCCTCCAAGGTGAAGCATGGCTTGATAAGGATTTTCCTCCTCCATCCACTCAGTGATCACAGTCAACTGCTGGGTCTTTACCAGTTTCACGGAAAAGGGGGTCCTTCAGGCAAAGGCAGAGCTTGCTCTGATGCCCTGAATGATAGTCGGCAGAGCTGCCAAGCAGAGGGAAGAGCTTTGTCTGACATCACTAAGAACGCTCAAGTCACATTATTGCAGTTTTTGTTGGAAGTTGTCTGTTTCTCTTCTGTTGTACTTAGTATTCACAATATTAACCATATTTATCATGGAATTCTAAAAAATATTAAGCCTAAATAAATCAGGGTTAATTGCTCATAGTTTTATGCAAACACCCCTTATCACGTGAGTGATTTTGAGAATTCACTTGCTTTTTCTAAGTGTGTATACATCCCTGGTGACAGAGGTATTGGGGCACGATGTTAAATGCGCCTTTGAACTTTCATGCTCTCTGTGTTACACTCTCAGTGACTGATGATTACCAAAGTGTTTGTTGCCTCTAGTTGAATAGATAAGCAAGGGGCAAACAAGGATGTTTATGCACATGGAATTAGTACATGTGTGTTACGCACAGAAGACGATCCCTGAAAGCATATTGGAACTCTTGCCTTAACATTTAATTAACTTATATTAGGATTTATTTCATTTTCTAGGGTGAAATGAATAGAAGTTGTAGACTTGGAATTTTGAGTCCTAGTTTTTGACCCTAGTTTTCCTATTTAATTTTACTGTATGACTGTGGGCAAGTCATTTAACTTCAATGAGCCTCAATGACTTCATCTGTGAAACAGGAGCAGATGGCAGGCTAGGGAAAGGGGAGAGATTTGATATTACATTTCTCTGAGTGCTTCTAGGCCTATCCTTCAGTGAGATAGAAATCTGACATAAGTGTTTAAGTACTCATATCTTTGTCTATGGAAATATCTAGATTATTTGGACATAAGTATCAAAAGAGGCAGGTAAGAGAGGCAGAGACAATGTCAACAATGGTAGAAGCTCCAGGGAAGCTCCCTCCTTTGTTGGTGAAGTTGGGTGTTTGTGGAAATCGGGGAACAGCATGCCTGGAGGCAACAAGATGACAAGTGTTAATGTGAATCTTTTGTTTTGAGGACTTCCTGCTTCACTCTTCTGATACTCTGAATCTGGCATTAAAATCCACAGAAAGGCACAAGTCATTACCAAAAATGACTCTCTCTCCTTTTTTTTTTTTTTTTAAATGAACATCACATAGAAGCAACAACAGAAAATAAAATGTGTCCTGGTTTCTGGTTTCAAATACAAACAGCAAAAAACTGAGCACTCTTGGATATAACGTCCTCATGAGCATAAAGTACTTTGCTGAGAAAATTGCCAAGGACTCACCTTTTGTGACCTGTGCACACCTCCCTGAGCCATCAAGAAGCAGGGGTAGGAGTACAGAGCCCACTAGAGAATTTTCAGCACTGGGCCATCTTAGTCATAAAACCAATAAAACACCCAGAAGTCACCTTTCTGGTATAGATGACACATGTTGTCAGATGTCCTTGAGGCAGAAGGGTGTGGCAGAACAGTCTGCTTCTCCACTTTTTTTCCCTCCTCCCTCATCCCAAATCATATTCTTCATGACAAATCAGCACATTCTGGTGTGGTGCAGAGAGAAATGGAAGTCAGCGCCCCGTGTTTGGGTACCCTACTGCCATAGACTGCCTGATTTACTGTGTGAATAGCCTGAAAATGATTTAAATAATAGCACGATTAACTACACAGGCATTTTAATCAGCTACCAGTCAACATGTGTGGTCAAAAGACGACCTATTTGCTTCATGACCTTGAGGAGTTTACTTCTCCTCTCAGGGTCTCAAAGGGATTGAACCAGCTCTGTGGTCCTGCATATTGGTCATGCATTAAAATCCCCCAGGGACCTTTGAAAACTATTGTTGCTCAAGCCCTGCCCCCAGACAGCCAGCCAGTCAGAGTCTCTGCTGGTGAGTTAGGGACTTTAGTATTTTTGAAAGCTCCCCAAGGGATTGTGATGTGCGACCACGACTGAGAAGCACAGGTTTCTTCTGGAAGTGAGCAGAGGAGGGCATCAGTGACAGGCAGGAATTGACCTTGGAATTCAGCTTTGACCTCTAATAGCAAAGGGATGAATATTTGGAAGGGGATGTGCCTATGTTGGGTCCCCCCAGGGAGGCCACGTCCCACAGTCTTGCCACTGAGCAGAGAGCAAACTGAAAACCCCTCAAACTAAATCAAGTCTCAAAAAAAAAAAAAAAATCACTCAGCTGCTTTGAGGAAAACCGAAGTCACTGCTTCCCATGATAATATTTAGACCCTGAATATTACTTTTGAGTGAGGCTGCTTGAGAAATAATATGCCACCCAGCAAAATAGCACCCCAAAAGTGCTGTTGCCTCATCCTGGCAACAAAAGCAGTGTTTCCCCTTAGGCCTGTCTTCGTAGGCTGGCGTTGCCATGGGAAGTAAGGCTTTATTGGGATGCCAGAACAAACAGGCTCTGAAACCACCCCAGCGTAACTCAGAGGGCTGCCTATAAATCAAAGAGAGCCCTAGGGTCAAAGCCACTCACACACACACACACACACACTCTCGCACATAAACATACTCCCAGAAAAATATTACAAAGGAGAAGGTGTGTCAGGGAAATCCAACTAAAAATTACTGCATGTAAGTAATAATAACCGAAATTTATGTGTCCCTTTCATCCACAGTTCTTAAAAGACCTGGAATGTGCTAAGATTACTTGCCTTTTGAAAGTTTTCCAATATTCCAAGGGATAAAAAAGGAGGGATTCTGCATATACAATCAGTTAAGCAAGGGGGTCCCCAATTCCATTCTTCAGGTTTCGGGCATAGTTACCGTGAAAGTAAGCCACGTCTCTCCTTCCCATTGGCAGAGTCAGTTGTACACTTATCCCAGAGTATCATTATCTATCCACTCTATTTCTCTAGCCCCGAGCTCTGCCATCAGTCCCCACTCTTGCCATGTGGTTGACTTAGGTCTAGTTCGATATCTGGAGCATTTCCTCAAGGGACACTCATTGCACTTACTACTGTGACAGCATGCCCGCATGTTAATGACTCGCTGTCTGGATCACCCTGACACACAGTCACCACCATAACTGGACTCCCTGTCGGAGTCTTTGTGCCTGATGTTCTTTTGCTGTTGTTGTTGTTTGGTTAGCATGACAGCCTCCCTAGGACTCTGACTTTTGTCATCTCCTAAATTCAACAGCTTCTAGACGATGTGGAGAGCATATAGAGCTAGTGACCATAGAGGGAGGAAGTGAATGGATGGGAAGCAAATGTGGACTCAATCCTGAGTCAAATTGCAGACTCTTGCAAATGTTATTCTCATTGTGCTCAGCTTTTGATTAAATATTAGTCAGTGTGGAGCTTAACAAGAATGGAAACTCTTAGGACCAGTGCACTTTTGTTTCCTTAACTCTTCACTTCCTTCTGATATCACCCATGTCTGGACCTGTGTCCCCTTTCCCTGACTCAACTTCTCCAACTCAAGCAGAGAGAGAGCTCTGCTGTCGTGGAAAACCGCCTGCACTGAGTTTCCGAGTGGCTTCAGATGTCTCTACCCATTGGCAGAGAAACCTCGGGCAAGTCACTTTTCCTCCCTGAGCTTTACATGTACTCCTGCTGTTTTTATGTGCATCAAATGAGTTGTGGAAGCTGCAAAGCACTGCAGATACACAGGCTGTTTTCTCCTCTCTTCCTAATGTTATGAGACCAGAGTGGGAACACATACAAAATCTTCTTTAGTCCTTGCTCAGAAAAAAATTAGAGCAATTTAGGAAGCCCTTTAATGGCCAGCTCTGCTCAGGTCTGTCTTGAGTGCAGTCACCAAGCCACAGTTTTACAATTACTCACCTAATGCAAAGGCTTGGTACCTGCATTTATTTCTCTAATATGCATTTTTTTCCCAGATCTTTGACCCAGCACTTTAGCTAAAACTAAACTTCAAAGAAATCCTGAACTAGTGGGAGAACTTCAAAGTCTTCCTGTAGGGTCAATTAGCACCTATAAAATTTATCTCTGTTGTCACTAATGGCTATTAAACTAAAGTGAGGGGTAATGAGGCCTGATCACCGTCGCCTCCTGGGACTGTTTTTATTTAAGTGGAAAATAACTTTGAACGCTTTGCATTGAATATCCCTTGTGTGATTGGTTTAAGATTCATTAACTATTGTAGATTTGAGGGTTTTTTTTTTTAATGGTTGTTTCAGATAAGGAGGTTTGCTGCATACCTGGTGACATGCATAGTTAGGTGCCTGCCTGGCCATTAAAATAAGCTGGCAAGGCTGAGTAATGAAATGAGAACCAACTTCCCAGATGTACGTAAGCGCTGAAAACTTGCCAAGATCCCGTAGGCACGTCAGCATCAGGCAGAACAGCACACTGTCCGGACCGTGAAGCAAGACTGAGGTCCAGTCCCACTCCCTGACATTTTGCAGTCTCTTGATCTTGGGCAAGTTAATTAGCCCATCTGTGCCTTTGTTTCTCCACTTGTTAGACAAGACTAATAAAAATACTAACCTCCAGGAGCTGAAGTGAGTGAAAATGATGAATGCAAACTACTCAGGGGTCACCAACATTTGGTGACGATGTGAATGGATTTCTTATTAAGAAAAACGAATGATATCTAAAGCCAACAGTGAATTTTTTTAAAGTTTGAATTGCTGTTATGTTTAAAAGCTCTTTAATGTGAATATCTCCCTCAAATGATCGTGTAATTATAGGTATATATTTCTATATGAGGTAGATAAAGTGATTCATTATGCAAATTTTTGCTTTGTGTCCTATTTCTATCTTCTGATGAAATTAGCACATTCTAAATTGGTTTTGGAAAAAACAACAAATATAAAGAAACAGAAAAAAACTTCACCTATGTACAATTACCCAGAGACATCTGTTATTTTGTCACATTCTCATTTAAACAATTGCTATCATCAGAAATACTACTGAAATAAAAATAAAAACAAGTGTTTTTGGATTATGTAGGTATTTGGGGTATATATGAAATTTCTGATAAATACCAGAAAATTATTGGTTATTTTGCTCATAAATATTTACTTTTTTATTATCATCTCCACTTTCTTCTGATTCTTCTAAAGCAGGGTTCTCGGCCCTGACTGCACCTTAGGATCGTTTGGGTGCTTCCGGACAGACTGAAGGCCAGGCTTGACCTGTGGTCAGTTACGGGGGGGCTGGGGCAGGAGTGGGCATTTGCGTTTTTGAAATCTCTCCAGAATTCTAATTTACAGCCTAGATTGAGAAGCACCGATTCAGAGGGCCTGGATTCTTCCCTGGGCTCCCAAAGGAGACCTGTCCTTCCCATCTGACAACAGTGGTGACAAACCTTCCTTCAGAGCCGCTGTCCTGCCCAAACCAGCGTCTCCTTAGCATCATAACTTCTGGAAAAGCCACGACGACTGTGGTCTTCGGCCCCTTTGCTGGCCTCCAGTTTTACCCTTCCTGATTTCCCCTCCCATTGTCTTTGAAAAGTCAGAGATTATCACCAATCCATATAGTCCATGACTTATAAAAACAAAATACAGTCTTCAACATTTTTTCTCCCTTTGCAGCATTTTCCTATCAAGTTCTCTGCCCCCTAACTCTCACTCCTCATTTTATGCCTTTTTTAATGCCACCCTCTCCTGATTTACTAGGCAAATTGATGTCATGAGAAAAAAAAAAAAAAGTGTTCTGGAGGAAGATGGCAGTGAGTTTGGATCTCCCTTCCACCTGGCACGTGATGGAGGACTGAATGTGTAACACAGTGTGAACCCCGGGGCCCTGCTGGCACATCTTAGGAGGCACTTTTGTTCACTCTCCATTTTCCTCTTCTACCTCTCGTTCTGCTCTTTCCTAGAGAAGATGGATACTTTTATTCACCAGAGTACCATGGGGATGTTTCCTGGAGAGAAATCCCTGCTCCAGTCGGGGAAGCTGACTTCACTTTGCTCACTCTTGTGGTGAGGATGAGCCCCATCACAAAAAAGGAAGGAGAAAAAGAAGGAAGGGAGCAAGAGTTGGAAATTTTCTGAAAATTTCCATGTGTGACAGGCTCTGGAAATTCCTCTCCGACCTATTCAAGAGAACGTACTTTAAAAATATACTATTTTTTTTTTAAGATTTCTCTAGTTGGACTTTTTGTTCCTTTGTTTTGGGGTTTGGGGGCATGTGTTGGTGGGCAGAAGCAGTCCTCAGGGCAGCCAAACTCTATTCCTCTTCTCCCCAAAATAGATCTACCCCATGTGTAGTAATCAAAAGACTTCCTACGTACTGAGGGCTTACTATACGCTGTTCTAGATTGGTGAACCTCAAAATTGCACTCTAAGGGAGGATCTATTCTCCAGCAAAAGAAAACCACTTGTCATTTCCCCTCCAAAGTCCTTGCTGATGCTTCTTTTGGAAAGACCTCCCATTCGTCATGTCTCCAACACTGAAAGCCAGAAGTATTTCAAATCTCAGTGGTAGTGTATGTTTCTCTTCTGAATGCTCATAACCCTTGACATATAACTCTCTTCTGATCCAATTTCTTTCTTGACTTCCATTTCATGTCCAGTGTCTCATGTCCAATAATGTTTATAACTTCTATTAGACTGTAAACCTCATGATGGTAAGGCTTAGCATGGTCCCTGGCACATAGCAGTCATTCAATGAACATTTTAAAATTCATGAATGAATTTATTCCCAGGAGTCCGCAGTTGTCTTTCTCTTGTTCCCTCTTTCTCTCTTTCTCTATGATGAAGATTATAGGTATATGGATGAGGTGCAGCTGCAGACAGTAGCATTTCTCCTGATAATAATGTTTATTATTACTATGATTCTGAATTCCTATTATTTATATTGAAAAACAGTTTTATGTATATTTCTTGGAAGTTATGAAAACAAAACATTTTTCTTAACTTTAGTTAAGCCATGTTGAAAAAAAAAAGGACTTGATCAAGGAATCATGAGAGAAAAGCTCCTAATAATGCCTAAAGGATTGTCTGTTACCGTTGTATATATAAATTAAGAATGAATATGCAAAACCACAGCAACTTGGGATTTATTTAGTGAAAATGAAGTTCCGACTTCCATCTCTTTTAGAATTTAGTATTGTTGAGATACATAACTGGAAACAAGAGATTTCATAGTTAATAATCATATTCAGTAATGGTTCTTAATACTGACAGAGTTATTTATACAGACAAACCCTTTTGTACTTGTGGATTAATATCTCCAATAAGGATGGAGGAAGCGAGAACATAGAGAGGCTGGGTTTCCTGAGCTTATCCAGCATCTGAGCGTTAATATTGAAATAAGAAACCAGCACAGGTACACTTGAAAGGATATACACTCATGAGCTTTTTTTTTAAATTAATAATAGAGTTGAAAAAAATTATTTCATTGAAGAAATATTGAACAAGAAAGAAAAGCAAGAAGAAAAAGTCACCATTAAACTATTACTCTGTGATTAAAACTTTTTAAAAATGTGGGTACATTTCCTTCTCTTTTTTCCTATACATATAAATTCTATTCATACACTCACTAATCATTTGTTTAAAACATCTGAATTATTACAAATATACACAGTTTTATATTGTGCCATTGTAATTTTTTAGCATGTATTTTTCCATATCAGGATGTAGCATTTGAAAGCATGATCTTGGCATCTATCACGTGAGAACGTTTGGCTGTACCATAAAATTATTTATCCCGTTTCCCCACTCTTGATCATTTAGGTTGTTCCAGTTTACTTTTTAAATTTTTGTCATAAATGATATTTTAGTAAATATCTGTGTACGTAGACTTGTGGGCACATCTCTGCTTAGTTTCTAAAGTTCTAATTCTAGGTGTGAAATAACTGTTTTTTTTTTTTTTTCCAGTTTTGTAATCCTACAAAACTCAGAAAAGATACTGTTACAAGTTACTTTTAGTATTGCGATTCTTCGCAGGGACTGAGGTTTCGAGCAAGACATAATGGAAAGTCGTGACTGGGGCCCCAGAGAACTGGATTCCAATCCTAGATCTACGCCCAGCCCACAGGAGGCCACCGGACTTCCTGCTTTACTACCTCCCCCAGGTGAAGGGTGGGACTCTACTTCTGTCCTCATTTTAGGATCAATTTTAGCAGAGATTTTTGAACTTTTGTGTATTTCAGAATCATCTGGAGTGGCTTGTTAAACAGAAATTGCTAGGCCCTACCCCAGGAGTGCCACGTTCTGAAAGCCTGGCTAGGGTCTAAGAATTTGCATTTTCTAACAATGCCCAGACGTTGCTGATCTCCTGGCCTGGGGATCACACTTTTGAAAAACAATGAAATTGAAGTGTCTGTGTAGAAGACGGACCAGGATGGTGGGAATGCAAGGGAAATGTCTTCACTTATTGAAAGCAACATACAAGGTGTAAGAATCAAAGCAGAATCTTTACCTGGAAAGGAACAGAGATAAGGATCACCTGATATGCTCACCATTAGTCCAGCCACATGCCCTTGGGGATGCCTGCTGACTCCTTCCCTCAAAATGCCACATCTCAGAGATGAGATATGTTCTTGTTAATATTCCAGGCCAAATGTCATTCCATATCCCGTCTCCTGGCTCCCTGGTAAATAGCTGAGATAAGAAAGAATTGTTCAAAATTACTTTACTAGTACTAAAGACCAATTGGAAGAGAACAAAGGACAAGAAGCAGAAGAAAATCTACCTTACATTGTATGGATATCTGACGATTCTATTAGTTAATGGGCTTTGAAAAATTGTAGCCCTGAGCCACCGCACACCCAGTCTCCCAACACAGCTGTGTTGCAGCTATAGAGTCCTTGCTTTCCAGAGCCCCATCCAACCCCGTATGGCTGGAAACATGCCCCTTTTCATCTAGTACATGGGGCTTCTGGTCACTCTGTGACTAATGCCAGTTAAGGCCAGTCCACTTGATTTAGCTTGAGGGACATTCTTTCTCTAGCAACTAGCAGCCTAAAGCCACACATCCAGATCCTTCTCACTGCATATGGATAGGCAAAGCAGCCTAGGAGTTTAATCACAGCATAATCCTAGCCTGTGTGTTAACAGGAATTGCACACTTACGGTAATTAGGATGTGGGGGAGGGGTAATGGCTGTTTTGTGACTAAGCCAGCATAAAGTTGTGCACAATTAGACTGATTAAAGGAAACTGAAACGTTTGGTCAGTCTTTGTACACTCAGTGGGTTTTAATTAGGGTCTTTGAGTCATCATGTGCGACCACAAAGGATGAATCTAGGACGGATGCATGAAATAACACCTGTTGCGCACTTATTGTCTACTGCGATTGACTCCAGCGTGGACTTTCTGAGAGATAGTTGTGTCAAAATGGAGTAGGCTGCCTTAAAAGGTAATGGGTTGCCTGTGACTGGGTGCATTCAAGCCAGATTCCCATGCAAGTTTTACTTCTTCCAACAAGTCTTCTGGTTCCTCCCATTCCCTGGATCCTGGATTTCCTGTTACTTGTTCTTCTGCTTCTACTCTTGCCACTTAAAATCCATTGCAGTTAGAGCAGTAACTCAAAAAATGGAAATACATCCTACTGCAAATTAAAACAGTGATTTTTCAAGTATGCTTAGAATAAGAACCAAACTCCTTAACAGGCTCTACGTGGCCTGTCTTATGTCCACCTCTCCAAGTTCATTCCTTCACTCTCCTCCATGTTCACCACACCCCTAACCTTAGACTTTCTTTCTGTTCTCTGAACTGGCCATGCTCATGCCTTCCCCAGCCCCTTTGCACCTGCCATGTCTTCTGTCAGTGATGTTCTCCTCTCAGAAAAAAATGTTAGCTCCATTTCACCATCCAGATCACCAGTAAAATGTTCCCTTTTCAGAGAAACTCATCCCAAACACCCTCTATAAATACAGAAGTCCCTACTTATAACCAGCACTTTTAAATCCATCTTCCCATTGTATATGCCTCATGGCCCCATTACAACTTTATATTGCTTATTTTGGGTTACTTGTTATTGTCTTTTTTACCCCCACCAGAATGTCTGTTCCATGACGGGAGTAGCCTTGTCTCTTTCTTACACAATTGTATCCCTAGCACCTAGAGTAGTGCCTGGGTGGAAAAAAGGAAGGAAAAAAAAAAAAAAGAAGAAGGAAGGAAGGAATAAAAGGAAGAAGGGAAGGGAGGGAGATGCAAAGGGGAGTTAAAGGTTTTAAATCACTTGCTTTGCTCATTTTATTAGCTAGTGTACGTTTTACCATGTGGTATACATTTTAAGTTTTAAAGATTTTGTGTGGATGTTAAAGATCAATAAACTGACACATAATCGAATCCAGGTCGTTTCTCTTCCAACTGAATTGCCTTCTTCAACCATTGTTTTAGAGATGGAGAAATTGAAAGCCTGCGCGGTTGACTTGCCCAAGGTCATGTGGCAGAGCTGAGACAAGTTCTTTCCACTGCATCACCCTGGAATTTCTTAAACACTCCAACCAGACTTACACCTTTTCTCTAAAGAAAGCAAGAGAGAGTTCAGAGCCCTTATTTTTAAACCTGCATTAAATGGAAACCTTTGGAAGAGCAGCTGGTGGTAATGCTATGAATCTGGCTCAGCAAGGGAACACTGAGGTCATGATATTTTTCACATTTAGTAACTTCAAAAATATAGGGATGATGTAAACTTCCTAAGACTTGTTTCCAACCTAGTGATACTGGTAACTCTGGGCAGGAGGGTGTATCATTGGTCAGAGCAGGGACCCATGTGGCCAATGAGCTCTCTCTAGTCAAGAAAGATGCTCTGGTAATGCTTTCAGATGGCTGTCTTGGATTCACATCCTGCTTACAGTAACACTAGCAAGCCTGCTTAAATTTCCTATTAGATACACGACAAAAATATCCTGTGATGTTAAGAAGTCGCTAAGACCAAATAGTACCTACTTCATAGAGTTGAAAGATTTAATGAGTGAACACATTTAATGTGCTTTGCACATACTATGGCACTTAGCAAGTGCTCACTAAATGTAACTTTTTAAAATAAAAAGCAGGTTTAAATAAGGGTGGATTTGAATGTTTGATTTTCTGAGTGAAATTGGCTACTCATCACTCAGCCTATCCTGAACTCTGCTTAAAGTAACCCACCCTCAGTGGAAGAATGGCACAATTATAAGTCAGACTTGAAAGGGACACTCATAGTGATCACCTGGTTACAAATCAACAAAGAAAAAACACCACCACCACCACCAGACAGAGAGACTTAACCCAGGGCAGTGACAGAAGGGGAATTAGAACCCAGCTCTCTTCTTCCCCAAGTTCATAGCTTTCTTCCCTGCCCCAGACAGCAATGTTTATTGCACTTTGCATTTGGTCCACTTTCAAAACTTTCTTCAACATTAAACACTCTTATCTCGCTGAGGATACAACAGACAGCTCCAACTTTAAACTGGAGACCCCTGGTAGATTAGTGTTAATTCTACCTATTCTTCTGGAAGATCTTAGGACCACAACATAGCATTCACCACATAGGGGATCACAAGTAGTAGGTCACATCTAAGGACACTTCCAGATCTAAAATTTGGTGATTCCATATTCATAATGATTCCAACCCAGTTATTCTGGAATGGTTCCCAAATATACTGTGTAAGAAATACATAAAATAGCTAATATCTAAAATGCTTGTTTAGATGGCCCTTAAAAAGATAAGTCTCAATAATTTAGAATTATGTTCTATACGGTATTTTGTTCCCAAGCAGAAAGGATAAATGATGAGTTACTGTAAAGGACAGAGAATTTTAACTTCAAATGTGTTTTAATAATAGTTGTGTTGCCAATATACCTCAAATTTGGGGGAATTAATATTTTCTATTCATGGAGAATAATTCTTGAGCTAATTCTAACTGGAACCTGTAGTTCATCATTTTGTAAAAAAAAAAAAAAAAAAAAAAAAAGTCCCCATGAATTTGTAATCAAAACTAAAAATTCTAAAAGCCATTTTGCCTGACTTGACTCAGCAATGTGCCCCTGTAGGTTTGCATTATTTCATAAATAAACTAACTTTTACTATTAATTTACATATAAACTACAGGATGTTTTAGCTCCATTTGATTGACCTTCAACAGGCATTTCAGCCTCAAAAAGAAAGCTAAACAACTTACTTCTCTGGGTAGTTGGAGGTGGAATAAATTAATTCTCACTCCTGAACTGTTAGAGATGTCTGCCTGCATTCTCAGCAGTTTACCATATCAAGGAAGTAAAAAGAAAAGTCTGAAGGGCCAAGAATGAAAAACCTGAGTTTGAGTTTTGGCTCTGGTGCTTTGGATGCTCTGATACTCAGATAGGTCAGTTCTTATTTCTGAGTTCAGTTTCTTGAGCTGTAAAATGAGAGGGGAATTTACTAGATGATTCAACTTCATCTTCCAAGAAGCCAAGGATGGGTCAATAAACACCAAAAGGTTTAGGAGATGGTGCAGTTGAATTCCGTCTACCCTCCCACGTGCTTAGGAATGATTTAGCAGTGGAAAATAACCACGTTCCTCTCAGTGTGGCTTTAGCTTCTTCCAATTCCAAGCAGCTGGACAAGTAAGTAGATATATTGGTGCTACTGTAGAAAATTAAAAGTTGCCCGTGTTTCCTAGAGTTTCACTGAGAGATAATTTGGGATTTTTCACTTCCACGTTCAGTAGTCTCTAAACCTTGTCAATTCGGTCTCTGCATGTGCATTACAGTTTTTTGTGGATCCTTTCCTTCCTTATAGCCCTTGGCCAGTGCAGAGTTTAAATCTCAGCCTCTCTGACCCGGATCACTTCAATAGCCTTCCAGACTAAGCCTGGCTTCTGTCTCTCTCAATCAATTCTCCTCCCTGCCTCAGCTTGATCTCTGTAGAACAAAAATCTGACCTTGGCCAAGACCTGCTTCAAAAGGAGATGGCTGCTGATTGCCTTCAGAATGAGATCTAAACTACTCAGCTTTACTTTCACATGATTTCGTCCCAACCAGTGTTTCCAGCCTCAGCCCCATCTCCAGTCTCATCCAGACGCCCTGTACTCTACTCAAGGAAACATGTCCCTCTGGAGTAACATCAGACTACATTTACTGAATATTAGCTCAGTTTTCAAGAGAGGTTGGGTAACTTGCTTAAGGATCCTCAGTTACCAGAGGAGTGAGCAGGGCTCAGACACAAGTCTGTATCTCCCTGTTCTTCCTGCTTGCCCATGCTGCCTTCCTAAAGAAACCTTGCACTTTGATTTCTTCATACTCTTTCTTCATTCTGGAATCTTCTTTCCATTTCTACTTGTTCAAATCAGCCCATTTCTTAGGCCCATCTAAAATGGCACATTCTCTGTGAATATTTTTTTTCATGTCTCTAATGGAATAAATATTCTCTCCTCTGTGCTCCAGTTTCTGGAACGTTATACCACTCATGATAAATTTTGCCCATAGACCCACATAACATTAGGAGTTATAGTGGAGACATCGGTGGGCCTGCCTTAGACGCCTAGGAAAATGTTAGCTCTGGAGGGCAAGGGCCATCCATGTTAAGTCCACCCTGGCATTTATTATGATGCCTGAAACTCAGTAGGCAATCATTAAAGGTCTTCTGGAATAGGTAAATACATACATAAATGAATTACATATGCCTATTTTATTTTTATCATGCTCATTTCTTAATTCAGAGCAGATAGAAATATGGCAAAGTCAATCACTGAACACTACACAGAACTAGCTAGGGGTTGGCACACAAAGAAAATTTAGCAAAGAGCAAGGCTCAAACTTGGGAAATAATGAATTTGTACTCAGGAATGTTATACTACTTGTGATAAAACTGATTACTCCTAAAATAAGCTGCCACCGTTTCCCTGTAAATGACTTACAGAAAGAAAAAAAAATGCTTCTACTGGTACTGTGGTTAAAAATAGCCATTTTGTCTGAATTGCTCAAACATTAGTTGGCTTCCAATCTTGGAGCAAAATAAACTTCCAATCTTTCTGTGGGGCTAGGTGCTGATGTGTTCTCGCATGAGCTCACAGCTAGGCAGAGGGCTGGGTGAATTCCAGAGCGAGTGCCACACTGTGAGTTTATCACAACAGCAACGACAATGACAAAGATACGAGCACATGGCCCCCTCTCAGGCTTTTGTGGAACGCATTACTGCATTTCAGGCAACAAGACTTTCCAAATTTAGTCAGACGTGCCTATTTACCCACTGACGGAAGAAAATGGCCCAGCGATCTAACATGCCAAGAAGATACCATCCGTGCAGCACGGCTAGCGTTTTAAGGAAGGTAAATAAAGGCGAATCAATGCCAGCAAACTGAGTTTTACATCTCTGAGAAGGCATTAATGAAAGAGAAAGCTTTCTGCTGGTAGTGTTTGTAAAACACAGGGACTCACAAGCCTCTCAGTGACCCCTTCACAACGTCGCTCCTCTCCAGGCCCTCCCGTCTCTGCCCTAGCAGGGAGGGATTTATGCCCCATCACCTTCCTGCCCCTTATCTCTCACTTAGGGGCCAAAATAATATTCCCAAAACGCAGGCTGGACCATGCTACCAATTTTCACATAAATCCTAAACACCGTCATCATCTAAAATACTGGAATCAGGCTTTCAAGCTCTACCCCACTTCAAGGTGGAATACTCTCCCGCATCCCATAAAACTCTTGACAATCCTACGCTCTTCAAGGTACAGGTCAATTACCACTTTCCCGAAGAAGCATCCCAGCTTCAGCTCAGATGAAAATATTCTCTGAATAGCCATATCTATTTTTTTCTGTGCTTTGTATTAAGTTCCTTGCTCTAAGTTTTGAAAGTCCCAAGAGCAGGAACCATGGCTTGTTTATTTTTTATCTTGCAGAATATTAATGAAGTGGATAATCAAGCACATTTTTAGGTTTACTGAACGAATGACAATGAGTAAATGGGTTTCTTGACAGTTAAACATAAGAAAGATTTAGGTATGACTGCCTTTTCCTCATGGAAAACTTTCTGATCTCAAAGTGTAACCTCAATAAAGAAGATCTGAGTCAAGTTATAGAGAAATTTGAAGCTGCAAACATGAAGAGGCAAGAAATCACAGGTATAAATCGACCCCCTTCAAGATTCCAAATGTGCTTTTCTGCTGTGCTGGTTCTTGGTGTCTTGTCCAAATCTAATTTTATAAATTCAGCAAGCTAGCCTTGTAAAGATTTTTTTTTAAAAAAAGGCTATGAAGAATAGGTAAATCTCGTGTGTAGTAAAATCATTAAAATCATTGCTGGTAAATGTTTTTCAAAATGGTACTTTCCCGTCCTTTCTCTCAGTCTTTTGAAAGCAGAGCATCCTCAGTGCTTCAAGTTACAGTTGAAGAAACAGTTGCGGAGAGATCAGCTCACCCAAGACTATGGGGCAGTAAGTGATGGAGAAACAAAATGAAAGCAGGAGTTTGACATTGAACTCACGTTACAATGCCTTGATTAAGCTACTCCTTCAGCTGCTACCTCTGTGAGTCAAGACTACTCATCTGTATAGTGTGCTCCTCACAGAAATAATCGAAGAAGAAAGTTTAAGATCTTTCCCCAGATGTCCAACTTGTGCAAGGGCCCATAACTCTGGAATGCATCCTTGGGATTTTGAGATATAACCTTCATATATGTGAGATCTGACTTTCCCAAGATATGTTTTAATTTAGGCTAAAATATTTTAAGTTGAAATAACAACATCCCAATTTTCCAAAAGCTCAACACATTTAATCTCCATCAAATGAATTGCATGTTTATAGATTATTTTTTTTAAGTCACTCATATGGAGAGGAGTAAGGAAAGCCAGGAATTAGGCCTGACTAAGTAGTTTCCCCTGAGACAGTTGTCACTGAAGGGCCAAAAGTTGTTAGTCTCAAAGAGCAGTGCTCCAGCTCTGTTAATTTATCGTCTATTGTTTTTTTGTTTCCCCATCCAGTGGTATTTGCTTTTGCTTCTATTTAATCCTTCCTACTATTTTTTTCACATTCATTTTCTTGGTGTCTTTGTAACTTATTATCTTTTGTACTTGCTTACTTTCTTGATTTGTAATGAAAGCATTAAGAAATAGTGTGCCTCTGAGTGTTATTTTGGCTCTGAATCAATGAATAAATTATTATAGTTATTGTCAGGTATGAATAAATAAATCATGATATATCTCCATGATGTAATATTATACAACACTTGGAACAGTTCTAAATGCTTTTTATCCCAAGCAAAAAAAAGTTTGAAACCATTTTACACAGGTATTATCCCAATTTTAATGTATTTTTATGCTTAAAATGTACTTCAATGACACTCATGGTTGCTTATATCTAAATGGTGGTTTTATAGTTGAATTTTATTTTCTTCCTTGTGCCTTTATATTTTTCAAAATGTTTAAACATGATTAACAGTTATAATCACTTAAGATTATTTTTCTATTCAATTTTCTATCATTTTTTCTAAAAGATGATTAAGACAATAATAAACATGTATGGAAAATGCTTATAATATTAAGTTAAAAAACACTATTAAATGTATGTTATGATCTTAACCCTGGAAAATTTAATTACACAGACAAAAAGATTAGAAGTAAGTAGACAAAAGTATAAACTACCATGTTCCTGATTGAGAAGTTGTGGATTAACTTTATTTTCTTCAGTATTTTTCCAACTTTTTGCAATAAGATAAAATTGATTTTATAAGAAGAAAACAAGAAGTAGATGTTATTTGTTACAAAGGCTTACCCCACAAACATTTTTTTTTTCTTTCTGCTCATGTCCATATGAGCTCTAGGCTGTTCAGAGAGGATTCCAACTGCTCTCCTTGACTCTTTCCTTGTCCGTCTCCCATTTTATTCTCCACACTGCCAATAGACTCTGTTAAAAATCACTTTCTAATCACAGGGTTCCCCTCATTGGAACACTTCGAACATTCTTACACTGCTTATGAGATTGAGTTTGAAAATTTTGGCATCAATAACTGAGCTCTCTGTTTCTATCCCCTTAGTGTGTATCTATGCTTATAACACTTTTTTTTTTAAATCTAAAAGATTAAAAAAACTGAACACCACATTCAGTTCTCCACAAGTAAAGACTGGAGTCCTTGCAAGAAGAATACTGCTTTTAAAAATAACACTATTCTCCACTCGTCATGTATCAAAATGTAATGCAAATTTCTCGGATCCTTCATGATCGCCTCAGCTGGAATAGCCACTTCTTTTATCTTTGAATAGCCCTTACATCATACTGCCTTCAAATTACCCATTTATGTTATTGATACATATTAAGTATCCATATGAATGATTCTGAACAGAATTCAATACATGTCTATTTCTCCGTAAGTACTCTTTGAAGTCCTGGGTCTTATCCAGCTCACTACTGCCATTACATGGCGAGAGCTTCCATAGAGAAGGTGCTTAACAAAAGAGGATTGAACAAACTTATTAAATAACACTTTTCTTTTCTAAGTCATGCTGGTTTGATATGCCAAAAATCCAGGTTGTTAAATTTTGTTTTCTATTTTTGTTTAAGAGCAGCAAACAGTCAAAAATGTGAACATTCAAACACCAGGAGTAGATAATAACCCGTCCCTTGTTTTAGGGCTGTGAGGGGTTGAGTCCATCCCACGAAGCTAACAATCATAGAGGAAGTCTCTAATTCAGAAGGGTGGGTGACCACATAGGTGAGAATTGATTGTGTGTTTGGGGGAATGGTATCTCCATCCAGAGAGTCACCCTGAGCAAGCTGGCATTATAAGGACAGAGGACAGAGCGAGGGGATAGAGAAGAGAGTGAATGAGCAGTAGGGGAGACTGTGGCAGGGCAGACTTCCTGTCCTCAGCAACTATCCGAGAGGACTGCTGTTGCCCACGGCCGCCTAGGCATGCTCCCAAGGCACGATGTGTAGAAGAGTTGGTAGCACTTGAGGGGCCAGTAACAACATGGTCCTTTTACATTTAGTTTCCTCTTTCTTGCACATTAATAATGAGAGGCATGCAGCTCCCTCTAAAGATTAGTGGAATTAGTTCTAATTCTTAATAAGCCTTCCCAGTTGAGTTAAATGGGGTCTCTTCTTGGGATTAAGACATGTCCTATAAAATCTTGAAATCTTAGGGGTGGGCACCTGAAATAAACTACAAGGTCATTCATTCAAAATATCAGACACAAAAAGGGAAAGGGGTGGCTGAGTGGCACACTGCCGTGGTCTTGTTCATCCTGACCTGTCTCATAAGCACTGTCTGACTCAGTATTCAGAAACTCAAGGGACAGATTGCTCCAAAACTCTTGGAAACATGGCGGCACTTCCTCAGAGTCCATGTCAAAGACATAGTAAGGAGGAAATTGTCTCTACCTTTACAGAGAAACCAAAATGAACTTAGTACAAGAGGACTCCTGACCTCTTGGGCCCCTTGAAACTTGCAGTGTATAGGTGCCAGTAGAGGGAAACCCCGTAGGTCTCCAGAGACCATGAAAAAGAATAAGGTAGCAGCTTCACCAAGAGTAACACCTGCAATGATGCTAGAGGAAGAAAATAAAAGCAGAGACAGGGACGATGTGAGGAAGGCAAGCCAAGTTCATAAACACAGCTGAGAGCTAGTCCTTGAAGGTTCCTAGAAATAGTGGGGGAGAACTTTGAAAGAGTTTAGGTCCTATATATTTGAAGAGGGCAAGAATCAGTGATTAACAGGTGGTATCATTAGGCAGCTGTTAAAAGTTAAGGATTTGGAGCCGAAGAACCCACTTTGAAAACCACTTTTTAGCCCTGTGGTAGTGAACAAGATATTTAACCTGACTAAGTTGAAGTTTCCTCCTCTGTAAAATAGGGGAAGGGGACACGTGGATGGCTCTGTGTTTTCTGAACTCACTGATTTGCCTTGCTTGACCCATAGTGGGGACAACCCTACTTCCTCCATATCACAGCCCTCTGTCTGACCTCCTTGGATTTGTTTTAGGGAGCAGGGATTGCTAATCTGACTGGTCCGAACCTAAGAGGGCCATTGGGCAGAAAAGCAATGTCTTAAATTCAGATTTTATGACCGCTTTTTCCACTCCTGGCATCCTGTTCAGGAAGCTGACCACACTCTGCCCTTTGTTCTAGTCTTTACTCAAGCTGAAGGCTGGGTGAGTAGGCGCTGGGTCTGCGTCTCCTAAGCCTCAGGCCTCAGCTGTGTTCTCCATTTCTGTTTCATAAGAGTTTTCCTTTGTGGGCTTTCCCAGACATTATTAATATCAGCACTTTCTTTCCTGTTTGGCTGCTGATTCTTTGGTGAATATGCTCTTTGGCTGAGAACTCTGGAGAAGAGGACTGATGAATGGTAGGATTTGGGCACCAAACCAACCGCGCCCTAAACCACACCCAGAGTGCATCATTGTGCCTTTTTTCATAGGATTTTGGGAGGATTAAATAGGAAAATGCATGTAAAGTGCTAAGCACAGACCTTGGCATGTAGTACCCACTCAATAAATGTTAATTATTGTTGATAATATACAAGAGTCTCAAATATTTGCCAGCGGCTAACTATACCTGATCAGATAGCTTCCACGTTTTGAGAACAGTGCTCTGGCGCTGGACCTAAATGTTTGACTGATGGACATTGGAACAAAATAGATATTCTAAGCCTACTGTGAATTTTCTTGTTGTGGTTCAGTAAAGAAGTAAGAATTTTTCTTTGAGGCACACTTTTCTGGGAGGGTTTACTGCGTGGAAAGTTTTGGCTATATGTGTGAGTACATTCTCTTTTTGGTCTTTGAGCAGCCGATATTGATGAAGGGATGCAGATGCAGATTCCTCAGACCTGTCTTGACAGATTTTTCTTAACGAATCATGGAAATTGAGATGCATCTTCTCAAACGTTTTTCCTTTCTATGTGAAGAGTTAATGTTAGGTTTCTTCCTGCAGGACTAAAGACCAGAACTGGGGGCAAGGGCCTGATCCTCAGGGAAAGGATGTGGCAGAGGCCGCTCTGAAGGGCAGGTCCTCGCAGGACATTGCTGTCTAATAGCCAACACCCAGTTTGCTCATTCTGGCTGTGCAGTTCCCTTCTGCTGTCTGCATGTCTTTGGTAAATGTTTTGTGCCTCACGCTCAGTGCTTGGGGAATAGGAGAAGAACATGAACGTGATTAGGGGAACCAGTAAGAGGAGGGGCCAAGTAGCCCACAAACGTGGCAGGGAGACTGCAGAGGGTGAACCCCAGAGCTAGATAACCAGGACATGTCAACAGTTCTGAGGGGGGCTCAGGGGTGCTTCTGCAAGGGGAGACTTCTCCAGCAATGTAGCCTGGGGTATTTTTTATTTTCTTCAAATAAAATCAAACAGAGTGATTCGAAAGGAAAGAACTTGAGCGTTACAGGTTGAAATCCAGAGTTGAGCAGCACTGACTAGCCTTTAGAGAAGTGGTCCCTGTTCCTGTGTCTTACACTTTCTGACCTTGAATATGTCCTCTGTACCCTCTAAGTTTCACTGTTCCCCTCAGTAAAATGAGGGTCAAGGCACATTACCTTTTAGATACCTCTGGACTCTCAATACTGTTGACTACATGATTCTCTATTCAGTCATTCATTCAATCAAACATTTGTGTTGACCATGTTCACATGCCAGAAAATAAAGAGATGAATAAGACATGGTCTTGAATTCAAGGATCTTATATATAAGGGAGAGAGAGAAATGCAGAAGTAGATGACTCAGTTGCAGTGCAAATGTGGGCACAGGGCGCTATGAGAACATAAAGGAGGGAGAGGTGCAGTCCCAGGCTGAGGGTGTTAGATACAGCTTCCTAGAGATGACCCTCAAAACTGAACTCGGGTTGTCCGTTTGGCCCACACACTCCCTTTCCTCAATCTCATGGAATATGGTGAGGGCAGGAGAGAGCTCTTCTTGCTGGTAGCCCTTCTGGCACAAACATCAGGAAAGAACAGACCGCTAAGCCGTAGGAGCCGTAGAGTTGAATCTGTGGACTCGTGAGCCAGCACAGTGTCAGGCAATGGGCTGGTTTTCAGTAGACTCAAGTTCAGATTTTGACAGCCACTTACTTTGCTGCGTAACCTTGGGCAATTCAGGAGACCACTCTGAACCTCACTTTATTCCTGCAGTGAGAAGAAAGCAGTTTGGATCATCTCTACCAAAGGGCTGTCCTGAGGAGCAAATGAAGTACACTATATGAAGATGCTTTACAAAATATACGGGAGCTTCCTCATAGGTAGGAAATACACTTTGAAGAGTCTGGTCCTCCTTTAAAAACATAAGGAGAATGACTGGTGCAGGGCAGGACTCTTGCAGAGAAGCAGGCAGTGTTTTACTGAAATGAGGGTTCCCATCAATTTCCTGAACAAGTGGGAATTTGCAGTCCTAGGACAAGTACCGTGAGGACTGAGATTTCTCCCTGAGCAGCTCCACAGACGTGCGTCAGTGTGTCCGTGGAAAGCAGGGACAGCAGTGGGTGGAAAACAAGAAGGAAAGACAGTGTCATCAAAGGTCAGGGTGTCATGCATCAGCCACGGTAACAGCTGCCAGGGCTCCCAGGACTACAGAGCATGATGAGGACGGCCGCTGGGCTGGATTCGGACACATTCCCGAGGCTTTGCATCACACACCCAGGATGGTGGTCTTTGCTCATCTAAGCTCCTTTCTCCTGCTCAGCCTCCCCTAACGTGTGCTTTCCAGGCTGCTGTATCTGCTTTCCTCCCAGAAAGGATGACTCATGTGTACTCTCACGGCCGTGCCGTCAACACCAGGGAGAGCCCCTGCCTCCCTGCTGGGCCAGAGGCTCTCCAGACCCACGGGTTATGAAACACAGACGCTCTAAAGGCAGATTCCCTGGAAAGCGGACAGGGCTGATGTGGCATGTCCCGCACACCCCCAGTGTACCTAACACTTTATGTCTTGTTTGTACCTCTTTAGAGAAGCACGCTAGCGAGGGTGCTGGAAGTTGAGTCACTCACCTCAGATCACCTTGAGGGAAGAAAGAGTAACTCATCTCGGAACTGCTGGTTGCTGGATGGTACGTTAGACATGCTCCCAGGTTTTTAACGTCTACCTTCAAAGCCATGCATTAAGGTGGTTATTTTTAACAGTAGATTTCAGACCAAGGAACTGAGGCAGAAAGAGGGTGGGTAACTTGCCCAGGGTCACCCAGTGATTGTGTGGGAACTAGAAATTTAACCCAAGTCAGGGCCCCTGGAAAGTCACGCCCTTGGCCTCAGCCTCATCCAGAAAAGGAGAGTGAAGATGATGTCTGGGGTCCCTTCTATTTCCACAACTTTTTAATCCTTTGTTAGTCAGATACTCCGGGAATAAATTATTTTATTGTTTCTTAACTGTGAAGACTATTTATATCATACTACTTGGTGTGTCTTCTCTTCCTGTCTAGTGACTTTCCTCTTACCCCAAAGACAACCACCATCCTGACAGTAGAGATAATTACTCTCTGCTCTTGTCTCTCCTTAAATTAAATAATGCTTATGCTCTCTCGTGTCTGGCTTCTTTCAGTCAAATCTTAATTGTGAGATTCATCTGTAATTCTGGTTGTAATTTTAGACCATCCTTTCTCATTGATGTATAGTATTCCACTGTGGGACTACACCACAGTTTATTTATCCCATCTATTGTTAATAGGTATTTTCAGTAATTGACAATTATAAATAGTGCATCTACAAAGTTTCTACTATGTGTCTTTTATAAATACGTGGAAGACATTTCAATTGAGTATATCCCTAGAAGTATATGTATATGTTTAACTTTAACAGATATTTTACCTAGAAATTAAGATCTGTATGCTGGAGTTACAGCTGGAGAGCTGTAACTAGATGAGGTTAGAATTGTGATGGAGCAGGATGGAGGACTTCAAGCATGTTAGTGCCTTATAGGAGGCTTCCAACTAAGCAAGAACAATGTACACAAATAAGTTGGGACCTTTTTTACAATTCAGTCTCCCCACAAAGTAGAGTCTGACATACAGTTTTTTAAAAGAATAGAGATTTCTTTTCTTTTGGCAATTTATGCAGAAAGCTAATTGGGGAGTGCTTTTAGGAGGAAAACCTCCAGGGGAGCAAAGAAAACAGGACTGGGCAGAAGGGGAGTTGAATTGCAATCTAGTCGCATCAAAGGCTTCAGGCAGTCCTACAGAAAGAAAGCTTTGGAGCTGGGTTGTCCCTTCAGAGGTGTCCCAATTAGAGTGAGGGAGCTACACATGTATCCTTCCACTCTGAGCAGTCATTCTGTGAGGGCTTCTTCTAGGAAGGAGGAATGAGGATCTTGGGTGAGACAGCTCTCTTTAGCTAGGGAGCAGTCCCAGGAGAAGGTGTGAGCTGAGAGGACTCAGCTAACACTCTCGGCACCCAGGGGAGTGAATGAGCACCTCAGTTCAGAAAGGTGACCAAAGGTACAGTGAAGTACATCGCAGCGTCTGTGACCACCGTTCACTTTGGTATGTGAAGAAATGAATCTTCCCTAGTAATTGTCACAAATGGTTCCATCACCTGAGATTTCTGAAACTCGATCAGAAATGCATGTTGAACTTGTGCCAGGTCCCTCGCTGCCCGGGACGGGAAAGGTATCTTTGAGGATGAGATCTCCAGCAGGGTCATTTCTTACGTGGTAAATTCAGCACCTGCGTTCTATCTGAGGATGGTTCCGAGGATGATTTGTCTCTCCAGACTGTGTTTTTCCTTACCTTTTGGCATGCTCTAAAAGCTGGATACATTTATTGAGTAATAGACATTGAGATAAACAGGCCTTTAGTGGGAGGATTTGTGTTAATCTGGTTAGGAGTTGGGCTGTGTTTCATGTTTGCAGTAACTGTAAGTGCCAGGAGATTCAGATTCCTTTCGTGTCCTTGTTTTGTCTCCTCTCTTGACTCTGGGCCTCCTTAAGTGTTCCTCTTAAGAGAGAGTCTGTGTCTTGCAGTTTTTAAGCTGTAATCCACTGTTATCATACCAGAGGACTATTGTTGTGGTGATAAGGTGTATGGGAGGGAGACTGTTTCTTACTCCTCTGATTAAAATCTTAGTCTTTCTGTAGGCGTGTGTCTTGGGACTGCAACCTTCACAAATGTTTCTCCAGTAGTATAGTTTGTTTGTTTGTTTGTTTCCCGTCTGTCCCCTACTGCCTTTCCTGATAACAACATTTCCAACCTGTTCTCTTGAAGCCATAACGCCTGTTGAGCATGTTTTATCACTTTTTCTCTTAAGTGAGGCAGAAGGCTGGAAGGCCCTGCAATGGGAGGAACTCCCTTCCCTCGGTTGTACTAAGGCCCTGGGAAAATCCCTTCTCCTGAATCATAGGCTTTTGCTATGAAGGTCCTGGGTATATTTCATAATGATTACCATTATGGGTTGAATTTTGTCCTCTCTAAAAGGATATATTGAGTTCCTAACCTCCAGGACCCATAAATATAACCTTATTTGGAAAAAGGGTCTTTGCAAATTTAATCATGTTAAGATGAAATCATTGGGGTGGGTCTTAACTTACTGTGAGTGGTATCCTCATACCGAGAGAACACCATGTGATGACAGAGGCAGAGATTGGACCAATGCAGACACAAACCAAAGAGCCCCAGGATGAATGGCCCCCACCAGAAGCAGGAAGAGGCAAGGAAGGATTCTCCCCTCAGACACCAGCATGTTTCCTCATTGAAAAAAAAAGAAAAAAAGCATGACAAGTCATACTCCAATCATCACAGTCCAAGGAGCAGCACAAACCATCTGACTTCACACACAATATCAGCAAGAATATAGAAGATGCCACATTGAGTTATTACTCTTATCGCCATGAGACTACTTAGCTACTTTTTCTCATTCATACATCCATGTCACTTTGAAGAGAAGTCAGGGTGAGAATGGCAGACTGGAAGTCTGAAGAGCTTAACGTGTTCTTTAGACTTTCAGGAAGCAACTGAGTTATCTAGAAAGAACGCCTAAACTATTGTCTGTCTAAAATTATATGATTGGGATGAAAGTAATTTTTATTTTTAAAAATAGTTAAATATAAAAATAGTAAGTATAATACAATTAATGATATGATAATGTGATAAGAGTTTTGGTAACAGTGAAGAATGGGTGCTATTGAAACACAAGAGGCATATAAATTAATTCTAGCCAGTATACTTGGAAAAACTCTATGAAGTGGATAGTGCCTAAAATGGGCCTTAAAAAAAATTGAAAATTATATGAAGTAAAGAAAGAGAGTAAATGAAACAGCCACAAATAAATTCAGAAAATATGTTTCAGAAAGAGCAAATAATGTAGTATGTTTAAAGCTCAGGGTGTTGGAAAATGAATCTATTAAAATTTTTGGAGTTAGGTGGAATAGTCTTAAATGACATAAAAAGAACTTAACTTATTTATTGTTAATAATTTTAAAATTATTGTTCTTATTCACTGATCACAATACCTCCATCAATTAGATATTATTATCCTTATTTTAAGGCTGAGAAAATTGAGATAAAAATAATTTTTGCAAGTTTATTCTGTTAGCAAATGATGAAGTTGGAAGCCAAATCCAAGTCTGTCTATTCTTAACCACTATGCACACTGCATCTTCAAGTGTTATTTATTTTAGTGAGAAAGAATCATGCAAATAATTCTTTAGGATGATTAGTCCTGAAAAGGTGTCAAAAAGGAACTGCATATACCTGAAGATAGGGACTATGAGTTCCACAGGGGCAGAAACCATGAAGGTTTTGCTTATCACTGATTCCTAGGTTCAATGTGTGGTGTATAACCATGTTCAATAAATACATATTAAAAGAATAAGAAAAGAAAAAAATAAGAAGAGAAGGTAGGAGTTATCTCTTGCAACATGAATTGTTTAATGGGACATGTTGATGTAGCTATTTTGACCAATCTTGGGAAGCAGAGTTCACCAAGATCTAAAAATCCTAGTTTTGATCACCAAATAATATGCATGACTTCTTACTTTATTCCAGCCCAGTACATACTTTTGCCCAAAACTTCATTCTGTCTCTGATATGTAACCTAAGGATAATGATCAGAAAGGAATAAATCTGAAATATGGAGTCGACTAGCTAATATATTGGTCAATTTTTTTTAATGTGTAGTATTTTTAAGCCACATATCTCTGCATCAAAGGAGATAAATCAAAGTGACCACAGAAACATCCCCTTCCTGGCCACAGAGCTAAACCATATTTTTCAGCCTTCCTTGCCGTTAGTGTGGCCAATGAATGAGTCTGACCAATGGAAAGTGGGCAGAAGTGATGTTTATCACTTCCAGGCTGGGCTATAAACTTCCAACAGATAATTCCATGCTCCCTCTTTTTTCCTTATTTCAGCTGAAAGGAGAGGACTTTGAGAACATACAGACTGGTAGGGGCACAAGATGGAAGAAGCCGAGGTTCCTGAATGACTATATACAAGACCACCAGCCCTGACTTTTTATATAAGGAGAAATAAGCTTCCATTCTGTTACTCCTTGAGATTTAGGAGTTGTTAGAGTAGTTTATCTATAAAGACTAATTCAGCCAAATTCCAACCGTGGTGTCAGAGTCAAAATAACGTGTACCCATAAGCATATCAAGTGCTATGGTGGGAAGTCTGAGCTCTGAAACCAAAGAACGGTATAAACTAGGAGAGATAATCTTTCTTATCTTAAGCTTTACCATTGGCAAAATGGGGGAAGTATCACATACACTAGAGGGTTATTGAAAAGACTAATTGATATAATTTTTATGCAAACCTTAAGCAATTATAGAAAGATTGGCTACTAAATGTGTAAAAAAGAGGAACTGAGGACCTGAGCAAAGTGCAGCAGTCCAGAGAATGGAAAGGAGGTGGTGCACAGAAAACCCCCTGCAGAGGCAGGTTGGGCTATTTAAACTATCCTGAAATGACTTGCTCAAGGGTTCATTCTGGTTCAATTCTTATTTAAAAAAAAAAAGAAAAAGTGTTCTGGCAGAGAGCTTTTATTTTCTCTTGAAAAAATGTAGGGTATAATTATAAATAATCTTACCTGATGTGCCTGTTCCCAGAAATGCTGCAGGTTGCAAGCACCGAGGCATCTTTTGGCATATGCACGCTCAGCTATAGACACTACAGCCTTAGACAGATGGGTACAGGCACCGATTTCCTGGCAACCATGGCAAAGCCAATTCTGTTTGCTAAATATTGGCAATGGCCAGGAAAACGACGAGAATAGTCGCCAGATCCAGTGTGTCTTCTCTTTGGTGATACCAAGCTGCAAGCGATGTAGCACTGCCCTCAGAATGTGAATGGTAGGTGTGAGATTGTGATTTATAATGAGAAATATAGATTTGATCTTCACCCCAGTTTCTGGTACAGAGCTCCTAAAACCCTGAGAGCAATCAAGTTGTCTTTTTTATGCTAATGAGGTGAATTTTAGAAAGCGTCCAAGCATGGGGGCTGGTTGCCAAGACAGTCAAACCGCTGATTAGAAAGCTGAAACTTCCAGTCCCACCCCTGACCTCCGAGGAGGAGGGGAGATGGGCTGAAGATTGTGTTCAACCACCAATGATGTCACCTGCTGGTGGCTGAGAATTGCTTGGGGTTGTGTGGGAATATCCCCACCCCAACACACACACACACACACACACACACACACACCCCAGAAACTGGTTCAGGAACCAAAAAAGTGGCCAAGAGAGACATTTTAAGAAAGGTTTTGCTTGAAACAAAAGGTCTTGAGTAATGAAAGCAACAGTATAGTATATAATTTCCAACGCCATAAAATAGCGAAAGAAAATATTGTTAAGAATTACCAAAATGTGACACAGAGACACAAAGTAAGCAAATACTGTTGGAAAAAAAATGGCTTCCATAGACTTGCCTGACATAGCATTGCTAAAAATTTTCAATTTGTTAAAAATATAATATCTGCGAAACCAATAAAGCAAAGATCAGTAAAAGGAGGTGTGCCTATCTATATCTATATCTATATCTATATCTATATCTATATCTATATCTATATCTATCTATGTCTATATAGTTCAGTTCAAGTCTGAAAGCCTGAGAAGCAGGAGAGACAATGGTGTAAGTGAGTCCTAGTCTGGGGTTAAGAGAAGACACATGCCCAGAAGACATATTCTCCCTTTTTCCACCTTTTGTTTTATTCAGGCTCTTAATGAATTAGATGATGCCCACTGACACTGGACAGGACAATCCACTTTACTTAGCCCACAGATTGAAATGCTAATGTCATCTAGAAATACCGACATACTTTTTAGCCAAATAACTGGGCACCTTGTGACCCAGGAAAGTTGACACATAATATTAACCATCACAGGAGGCTCAGGACTTCAGATGACAAGACTTTTATTATAGCACTAGCTCACTACACATGATCATAGCTGACAAGCCCCAGGGCATTATGACCCTAAACTCTTTCTGGATATTTTATTCTATATTAACATCTTCATACTGAGCTGTGTTATGTTCCATCATGACACAAACTCAATATATCTAAAAAATGAATTGATTATGTTTCTTCTCTTAGTCAGATTATACACAACAATAACAAAAAATTCACCCCAAACTGGCTTGAGACAAGAAGGGAAATAATAGACTTATGTAGTTGGAAAGTCCAAATAAAACATTAGAAGCAACTTGATTTATGGGCTAATATATTTAGGCCTTGCTCTTTTTCTATTTCTCAATTCTATACTGGCTTCATTCTTAGGTAGATTATATCCTTATGGAAAAAATGATAGGCAGCGGCTTCAGGTCCACATACCATTTCTCAGTAACGCCAACCACAGAGAACACTTCTAAAAGTCAAATAGTTAATAGAATGAATGATGTAGCAAAATTATAAATCAATATCAGAAATATCAAAGCCCTTGTATATTAGTAAACTAAAAAACACACTTCAAAATAAATTATGGATTATAGGAATTTCATAATTAGTAAAAGTGAATGATATACTTCTGCTTCTGGTTAGGATGGATATAGAAATTCAAAACTTGCTAACAAATAGAACAAGCCATGTAAGCTACAAAATCAGTTTTTGAATCCTGCCAGAAGTTTGAAGGTGTACAAATATTAAAACTAAAATATCTTCTAGAATAAGAAAGCCACCCCTATTTTCATGTCTGGTAGAGCGGTAGGAGTTAGAGGATTCTTCCATAAATGAGGGTAAGTACCCTTTGTGCTTTTTTTGATTTATTCATATAAAAGCTGTGAATACTACAAAATATTATCATTTTTGTCTTACGCAGTTAACAGTCCTCTGAACAAATTTAAAGATAAATATTTCAATGCTTATGTAATAAAACATAATGAAGATCTTTCATATTTTTCCTGGTATTTACCTTTCTGATATTTTTCATTCTTTCCTGAAGATATGGGCTTCCAGCTGGTTTAATTTCCTTTTCTCCCATCAAATTTATCTTCATCATTTCTTACAGTACCAAAATAATAACAATGTATTTATAGCACATAATTTATTCAGCCAAAAGAAAGCATAAAAGTATTAAGAGGAAATGAAGAACAGATGACCAAGACAGTAGACTTAAACAACTACACCAGTAATTATATTAAAGTAAAGGAACGAAACACTTCAAGTAAAAGGCAGAGATTATTAGATTGAATCTAAAATGTAGGATCCACAGTTTGCTGTTTATAACATTATAAAGTTTTAAATTTCTCTCAAAGGAAAAAACGTTGCAATTCTAATAAAAATCCTATAGAATTTTTTAAAATTAAATGTGACTAGTTGATCCTAAAAGTCACAAAGAATAGAGCTTCTTGAAAAGCTAAGACAGTGTGGGATAAGAAAACAAGTGGGGGACATACTCTTATCTTTTTTCTAGCTTTTTTAAAGCTGCAAGAACAATGTGTTAGTGCTGGCTAATTAACACAGTTCTGAGCAAAAACTACGTTAAGAAAGTCTGCTGAAGTGAGGATTAGTGACCTTTTCTTTGCCCATAAAGGCAACAGATTCAAGAGCAGAGTGTACAAGCCATCCCTCTGCCTCTCCCTTCTTCTATTGAACATTGAAGTGATGTAGTGGCACTCATTCTGCAACCATAGGATGATAAGCATGAAGAAGAAAAGACAACATACTTAGGATAATGCAACGGAAAGATGGCTGAGCCTGATTTTCTTGATTACATTAATGATCTGCAGAAGCAATGCTAGCAACTTCTTATGTGGGAAAAATAAACCTCAATTATGTAATCACTGTTATCATGAATTCTTTTGATTACCATCATACCTATTTCTAGCTATTCTAATTTCTAAAAAAAGAACTGCAAATTAAACAACAGTCACTTTCAAATCCCCTACCATCATACTGGCACAATCAACAAGTTTGATAATGCCAAAGAGTGAAGCAGAGAAGGCAAAGGGGTTCTTAACGCTGCGTAAGTGGGTCTGCAAATTGGCACAACCACTCTGGAGAACAATTAGCAGCATTTAACGAAATTTAGAGTCATGGATAAGCTACAACACAGAAGTGAATCTCCACTTCTCTAGGGAGATATTCTCACATCTATGCGAGGAAATATGCAAAATATGTTTATTGCCCTTAAGAATAAATAATTGGAGGGGAGAGGGTATAGCTCAGTGGAAGAGCAACTGCTTAGCATCACGAGGTCCTGGTTTCAATCCCTAGTACCTCCATTAAAAAAAACAAAAAAAAAACAGAAGAAGGAAGAAGGAATAATTGGAAACCTATGTATCAACCAATCAATCAATTTTGAGAAAAATTAATTAAGGCAATGAAAATAAAATACATACACATAAATAAATGCTTGGGAAGTGTTTTACATACAATTATATCTACCTTAAGTTTCTTTAAATGAAAAGCGCATTTTCCTAGGGTTGGTGTATTAGCATGCATTTTCATGGTATCACTGCTTTATTTGGATAATAATTTTAATGCAAAGATTTCAAAGTAGTTTATACTTTATAGTAATGATTTACATATTATAGGCATTTACAATGAGGGAATCATGTCAGCATCCATTATTTTCTATAATATTAACAATAACCCTGTTAATTAGAAAGGGCAAGAATGATAAATATAATGGGGAAACCGAGACCTTGAAGGAAAAAGTGCTAACCAGAAGGCTACATAGCCAGTTATTTTCTCCACGTTGGTCAAGTGGATTTTTCATGTTAATCTTTTTTTTTTTTAACATTTTTATTGATTTATAATCATTTTACAATGTTGTGTCAAATTCCGGTGTACAGCACAATTTTTCAGTTATACATGAACATACATATATTCATTGTCACATTTTTTTTTCTGTGAGCTACCATAAGATCTTGTATATATTTCCCTGTGCTATACAGTATAATTTTGTTTATCTATTCTACAATTTTGAAATCCCATCTATCCCTTCATGTTAATCTTAATTCTCAAACTCCTTCATTTGAAATTTCCAACACATTTTTCCTTGCTTACTATTAGCCAGAACAGATTTGCATGCCACTCCAAACCAATCAGTGGCAAAAGGGAAAGACATTAACAAAAGTGTTAGCCTTAAATAAGGTCCACCCTCTGGGATTACTGAAGGTTGGAGCCACCCTTCCTGAGCATACTGTTAACTCAAACCCCAAGAGAAGCAAATTCTGTTAATAAAAAAAGAGACGGGACACTAGATGGGTAATCTAACAGTGTCTTCCCCAACAAGCATACTGCACTTTCCTTTCATTTAAACCATTCCTTTGTGCTAGATGACGTCAGGTCGAAAAGAGTCCAGGAGGCAGATACTGCTCTCTAAATATAAACAAATACGAATAAGAGAGGACATCCACCATTCCCCCAACTGCTCGAATTTTGGTCAACTTTTTTTTTTAGCTCCTTTGAACGCACATACCAGAACATACATGCTAGTGTAGCTAGAATTTTGCACGAAATGAGAGATATTACATTCATTCAACTCAGTTAAATTTCATCGTCGGGTTGTCAATTCTTTAAAGGCAGGAATATTCTTCACCATTTTGTTCCTGGAGTCTCAGCCGGTGACTTCCACATAATACGTGCTCAACATGTTCTAAATTGTTAAATCTTGTTATTTCATACCATTTCTCATCATTGTCTTGTCTCCACTGAAACTCCCCCACTAGACACTTTGTTCCTCCATAAAGTGTTAAAGTAATACCAATACTTATCTAGTACTGATTTCGTGCCAAGCACTCTTCTTTTTTTATTTATTCCCCCTTGTTAAATTAATCACCCAGAAAGTCATGAAGTCACATTTTCCATGCCTCTCTTAATCTTACAGCTAGTGATCACAGACAGAGGAAAACAAAACACCCCACCAGAAAGTGCTACACGTAAGTTACCAGCATAGTGAATAGTGAACAGATAGTTTAGAACAGGGAGATGTGTTATTGAGAGAGATACTCTTAACACCTCAATTCATGAGCCCTGGAACCCCTTCGCCAGGTGCTTTGCATCTAGAGAAGTAAGTGGGCCAGGAAGTTACCTCACACCAGACACAGGACACCCATGGCTGTGGAAAGTCCCCTGAAGTCACTGGAACATACACAGGAGTGTGTGTCTGTGGATATAAATATAAAATGCTTCACTCACCCCGGCCCCCGAAGCTGACCTTATTTGTCAGTACTACCTTGACTGGGTCTGGAGGGCAAGGGAAGAAGAACGTCTTGACTAGCTGATGGCGTGACAGATGCAGGAGAGGCGTGTGTTCTCGAGATGTGGAGGAAGCTGGCATGGTGCGCCTGCGTCCTCACCTTTGCTGCCCTCAGAGTCCTGTTGGCAGAGGAAGCCATACTGACTCAAGTGGCCTCCTTCTCCGGGAAGTTCCAAACACTTTTCTGTTCTTCTCTTTTTTTCCCTTGCACATCTGCTCCATGTACAAATAACCTGATCTCAATTTTTAAAATGGAAATTAGAAAAGAAAAAGGAATTCATTATCTCCACCCCCTAGCACAATTATTTTAATACTTAAACAAAATTCTTCACAGTCTTTTCCCTATGTTTTTAAAAACAGAACTGTGTTTTCTCGCTAGTCTTTGTTCTGGGTATAAAGCAGCAATGTGGAGAAATCTCTACTATAGCAAAGACAATCATAAAATATGTTCAATCCAGGGCAATTTTGAGAAAAAAAAGGGAGTTAAAATTAATTATAAATATTTTTGAAATCTTCACTTATTGATCCATAAAATGTTATATGATAGTTATATGATGCTGTATGATACCTGAAAATAGTACTATTCAAAAACCTACATTCAAAGATAAAAGTGAATTTTTTTTCACTAAAAAATGTAACATGCATCCATGTACATTAAAGCTGGAAAGAAAAGTTTTCATTTTAATTATCTGAACTCAACAACCTGAGTGATCATTGTATATGTTCAAAAACTTCACTAATTTTCTTAGCTACATCTGTTTCTAATACAATGACACTGGTGTTTTTTGAAGAATGGATTTTTTCCCATATGATACTATTTTTTCTGACATTTGACTGAAATAGTTCTTTAAAGTTGCATTTTACAATTAATAAATTTGAAATTACTGTCATTTTTCAACTGAATCTTCTCTATAGACATATTTTTAATTGAGAAAATACTCTTTATAGCAGTTGAAATATTTGATAAATACTGCAAAGTTTGTAAAATGCAAGGTATTTTCTATTCTAATATATTTTATATAAAAATATATAAATATTTCAGCCCAAATATCTTTGAAAATATGTATTTACCTCTATTTAGAATACATTTCTTCAATAAATATTTTTGAGTCAAAACTCATTCAATAAATTGTCTTTTTTTATTCATTTGAAAGTTTCACCAAACTTTGATTCTGTAAAATAAAAGTCCTTCTCTATTTTATTTCATTCTAAAACAGAATATAAATTTCTCTAATACGAACAGAAACTTCATTAAAATTATTTTTCTACAAGCTTACATATTCTAAAAAAATTAAATAATTTCAAAATTAAATTTTTTACAGTATGAACTTCCATCATTCAATTTATTTTGTTTCTCTTTTGCTTTTATAGGGAAAAATTTCAACATCTTCCTGTTTGTAAACTTTATTTTCAATAATTATATTTATCTAAATTTTCAAAGCTGAAGTTTTTTATTGCTTCATTCACTGAATATTTAGATCAAAAACTTCCACCTGATTTTGAGAGAAGTGCAAATAAAATGTATAGGCCTCATTTACAAAAAGCTCAATGCCATTGCAGAGCACGGGTTTATCTGCAAAATAGATCTTTGATATTCAAAAATTTCAAAAATCAGTGGATGGCCAGCAGTGCAAAAAGAAAAAAGCTCAGATTTCCATGCTCTAGTATTTTTTATATTCAATGTCAGCTTTATCACAAAACTCTCTGTCAAAAGAGGGTACCTCAATATATTTAAACATTTCCTTATTATTAGCCATGGAGCCTAGGTGGACCTTTCTGCCATCGTAGGCAGTGTAGTAACGGACATGTGTGGCCTTCTGCACGCCAAACTTGCTGGGCTGTCTCATTCTCACTGCTTGCACAATCTTGGAGGTGGCACGAGTTCTATAGAGCTTTAAGGTTCATCATGCTCTGAATATGAAAGCAGGCCATGATCCCAGTTGTCTCTGGCCTTCCCCCTATTCAGTTGGGTATTTCTAAGGTAACTCCTACATCTCTGCACACGTCAATATGGTTAGAGGATGGGGAAGAGAAACATGGTACCTGATCTCGGTTTCTCTTCTCTCTCTTATAATCACTAAAACTGGCAGGAATGGGCTATCCCCTTCTTCTTTTCATCATATAACCAGTATCTTCCTTAAAAAGTAAGAATAAGTCTTTCAGGCTTTAAACTAGAAGATGAGGGAATTCAGGAAAACTTTTTCTCTCTTAACTAACTTTATATCTCATTACTTTTCTGTGGACATTTGATTCCTATTTTGGTTGTCAGAAACTGAACATTAACTTCTTCTCTCTCTGCAGTCCTGTTACACCAACACTAATTACCCTCTGAACTTCCCCCTCAACATCACCGTAAACAGTAAAAAAGTGCTTCAGGCTGATTGGGTTAATGTCAGTTCTATGAAAAGGCAAGAGATAAGCATATTCATATATTTTCAAGGCTATCACCCCTTTTTACAATACATAACTAAAGAAATAATTAGTAGGTGCAAAATGTATATATAAGAACACTGTCATCTGATGGATGATATTGACAGGTTGAATCACAAAAGACTTCCTATTGCTGCACCCTATATATGGGAGCACTAGTTTCACTGTCTCCTAGTAAGGATTATCAGTTTGAAAAATTTTGCTAACTGAATAACTGAAGAATAATCAAAGGATGATCTTTAGATTTTCTTAATTTTCTTCTAAGTTCTCTAATTGTGTAGGCAAGGAACTTTGAACTCATGAGAGATTCAATGTAATAACTTGATCTAAGGATGTAAAATGTCAAGGCACGTGGTAAAACCAGGACAGAGAGGTTTCAGTTACTGAGAGATCCACAGCTTTTGAATTTCACCCTCCTTTGAAAGCAGGATTTGGTAACCTGGGCTATTACACTGACTATTTAATAATGTGATAATCACTTAGATTTGTTTAGCTCTTTCAGGCTTCTAAAGTTGTTGCTGTTTTACATACAGAATCTTAATTTTCTGTGAATGCTATGAAGTATTATTAATTCCATTTTACACCCAAACTGAGACCCAGAGATCTTAAATGAATTGTTCAAAGTGTATGCAAGGAGCAGAGAGGTATAATAGGAGGTCAGTCTGAACCGGGATCCTGATTCTACCACTGACTGCCTCTGTCACAGTGGAGGTTTTCTTACCATCCCCAAGCTGCTTCTTTATCTGCCAATCAAAATGAACAAAGCTCACCTCAGGGTTGTAGCAAGGAATAAATACCTCCATGCTCATAAAGGACTTTTGATAAAGAGGTTGGAAATAAGAAAGTGTAAACGAATGGTTATTCTTGTTCAATAATAATGCAGTGTCCTTTCCTTTTTACTCCACTCCTTTTTTAAAAAAAATCTTTCTACGTTTAGAACAATGTCTGACTAATTTACATCTTGTCATATCAAGGATCAGTAGAGATAAAGAAAGAGAAATTGAATTAGATATAAAATAGATAAATAAGGTCCTACTGGATAGCACAGGGAACCATAATCAATATCGTGTAATAAACCATAATGGAAAAGAATATGAAAAAGAATGTGTATATACATGTTTGTATGACTGAGTCACTTTGTTGTAACCAGAAAAAAACACAATACTGTGAATCAACTATTCTTTAAGAAAGAGAAAGAGAAATTGAACCAAAAGGGATTTTACAGTTGAATTTACCTAACAAAATGATAGAATCACCAAAAGCAAGAACTAAAAGAACAGCATCCATTAACCCCTCTAACCACCTACAGAAACACAGGTGTGGCCAAAGGAAGGACTGGACCACAGCGCCACAGGGAGTCAACTGCAGATCTGCATTTCCTTACCACCCTGCTCTCTGAAATCATCCAAAGCTTTCAACACAAGGTGTGCTTTATCCTTCTCAAACCGGGCAAGACGAGCCAGAGGTTTTACCAATGAAAAATGAAGAGGCCAGCCAAAATTCCAGCCAACCCTGCACACTTACTGGGCATTACCGAGTGCCAGGGCCTGGGCCAAGTGCTCTAGGGGACACAGTGGAGGGTGGCTCTGTCACTGCTCTCCCGTCTAGCGGCGGAAGCAGGCACCCCCGCCAGTAACTTGATTCCAAGCAGACTGTGATAAGTGTTATCTCAGATCAGTGCAGGAGACAGGTCACACGACTGGAATAGCATGAAGCCAGGCCTGAGGCCGAGGCCCTGCTGTCATTTAGGAACCCTATCGGGTTCATCTTGCAGCTTGGCAGTGATCCAAAACCCCTGTAGCTTCTTGTCCTGGGATGCTCCACTGCATCTCCCGGAGTCTACGGTGAAGGCCCCTGGAGTTTGAGAGTTTCTCAAGACCATTGAGGAGAGAGGTTTGTTCCACTTTGTAAAATAAATGATCCTAGAATGTCTGGGACTGTGGAAAAATGGCCTACCTATATGGGACATTTTCTCTCTCCTAGCAAGTCGTAGGAGGTGCCCAACATCAAAACCTCCAGTTTTCTAGCCATTCAGGAAGTGAACTAAACCAAAAATATTAAGTTTGTTTATTTTTCTGTGGCAACTCTAATCTCATTCAGCTTTGCCTTAGCTCTTTGCACTTCTGCCTCCGCAGCAGGGACCATGAGGTCCTGGTGTGGAGCCCCTGTGACTCCCCTTGCCCCCACAGCACCTAGGAAAAGCATTATTGGATTAAATCCTCAATCCTCAAAGTCAGCTGAATGAAATTCAGCCTTCTGCTATTCCTTCAACTCTTCCCCGTTTTCCAACTTGCAGGGAAATTTTCCAAAATGTTCTCAAACTTAGAATTGAAAATGGAAAGGAAGAAATGACCCACTTCTCTACTAAATATTACAATTGTGTTAAATTTGCCAAAAAGTAAGGGTTGGGAGAGGAATTAACTTGGCTGCAAAAAGAGAAGAGGCTCTGAGTAAAAGCCCAAAGGCTTGAGGTCTGCCCCGGGCTCTGCCAGACCTCAGGCAAACTGTCCTCTCTCTGGGTCTGATCTTTTTAAGGACACACGAGGGCCCAGCAGGTTTATTGCCAAGAGTAGGTTTCTTTCGAGCGATCTATCATTTTAATTATAGTTCTTCTTTCTACTATCTGCAACAATAATAATAATGGTATAATAATTTATAATCTACAAAGCATTTATAGACGCTTTATTCATATATATATGAATGAAACTGTGCTTTCAACCTTGTAATTTTATAACCAGGGCTTGATGATGTGGAAGAGAGGCAAGGTGAGCTGGGACATATTCCCCTCCATGCCCCCTCTGAAACAGAGTTGACCTCTAGAGCTACTCTGACCGAGATCAGATGCCTGTGGTCACACTCTGATCCAAACCAACTGTTGAGGCTTTGGCATGGACTAGTCACTGTGTGAATGTTTCCAAGAAACCCACAAATCTGTGCTTCTATGTGTGCTGGCCAGACCCACCCACCAGAGCCCAAGGGAACCTTCAGGCAGAAAAGCCATTTCTCCTCTTTTCTTCTTACCTCATTTTCACTGCCAACCTCTAGTGCACTCTTATGGCTTCAATCACCACCTAACAATGACGGTGACCAACTCAGGTATTTTAACCTGAACTGGGATTTCAACTCCCAACCCACTTTCCTAAGTAATTAATCAACATCTGCATTGAGTCTTTGAATCTCAAGGTGACCCACTCTGCCTTTATTCCCTTCCATTTTAACAGCGCCTCTTCCTGACCTCCCTGGCTCTTCCAGCATTTGCCTTATTAACTCAGCTCAAAACTTATACTTCAATTCTGATTTCTTTCCTTGGACTTCTATTGCTAATCACTGGTTGAGTCCAGCAGATTTTCCCCTTGCAGTATCTACTCCTATAATACTTAGGCATCATCATTGTTTACTTAGACAAATATCTAATTCTTAAAGTATTCTTCTAAGCTATTTCACCATGCATTTTTTTCCTAATCTTTCCATATTTCTAACCAGAAACACTCAGAAGCTCTCTATTGCCTACCACATAGGCCATTTTTTTTTTTTTAAACACTGGTGTCGGAGGTCTTCCATGATCTAGCACAATCAGCTATTTCACTTAAGGCAACCGTGCACCATTCTCCATGCCTGCCTTCCCCATGCATAGACCTTTGTGACACTGTTAAGTTGTTCAGTATGTCCTGCCCTATTCCTCCACACCAGTCTTACTAAAACACAATTCTATTCTCCAAGGTATACCCTGAATGGCCCCTTTCCCATTACAACTTTCTCAAGCCCAATATGTGTCCATCTTTTGAACTCCACATTCATTTTGCCTTTTTCCTTGAGAGAGAGGGCACTAACCTTATTCTGCCTAATTATCTGGTCATTTGTGTACATATTTGTCATTACTTTTCAGTTAGACTCTCAGTAATCAGAAGGCCAGGTCCGTACTTCACTCACCAGTGTGCTCCGTGGTGAATGAGAGTGAATTGGGCTGGACCAGAAGCAGACTGACATGAGTAAGCATGTAGTTAAGCAGGAAGAAACCAGACAGAAGACAAATGGGCAGACAGCTCTGTCACATCAGCTTCGGAGTTCCTGGTTTATATGAGGGAGCACACTTGCAGAATTGTTTTTATTATTCCAGGTTGCATGCCAGTGGGCATCACTGGGGAATGTGACATGAAAAAGAGCTCAATACAGCTTTGATTTGAATGGGGTTACAGTGAGGAATCAAAAAGATAAGGAACAAGAAAGAGAAGAAGGAAATCAAAGACCATCACGGTCTTTTACCTATGATTAATTCTGTGATATTAGCTGGGAGGATACAGTTATAACATGGCTACACTTCACTGACTTTCACAGATTTGCTGTTTTTATGGCAATAAGAAAATGTTAGGTCGGGGGACGGTATAGCTCAGTGGTAGATGCTAAGCATGCATGAGGTCCTGGGCTCAATCCCCAGTACCTCTGTTCAAACAAAAATAAAATAAAATAAAATAGAAAACCTAATTACTTCCCCCTTACAAAAAAAAAAAAAAAAGCTAAAAAAAATGTTAGAACTGGGTGGAGCTTAAGAAAAAAAGAAATTCGGTGCAAAGGAGCAGCTCACCCCAAATCACAAAGCAGGAATGAGACCACTTACCCTGGTATCCAGGGCATCCTATAGTTGCGATTGCTCTTTTAACTATCCTTTTACTGACTTAACTACACAAGAATGCAGAAGGCCAGAGTATCCACATTTAAGTAGTGTTGATCTTAGAGAAATGGATGACTGATTGCATCTCCAAAGTTCACCCAGGGTCTTCCTTCACCATTGGCAAATCATGTGAGCTATTTGTACGTGTGTCTGGAAGGAACTGGAAGGTCTTAGATGACAGAGTCCCTGTTTATCTCATAACACCTGGAAGGCACGTTGCTGTATTAAATACCCAATCAATGATCAACTGAATTGATGTAACCTTCTGATATTCCATATCTCTTTCCCATACTCCGTTACGGTCAGTCACTCAAGAGTCTCTAACTTAAACTTGCCAGGTAGAATTCCTCCTGCAAAATAATTAATTTGCTCCCTGCATTCCTAATAGTCATTCAACCCCACAGCACAAGAATCTGGCTCCTCAAACCTAAAACTCTGGCTTTTGAACAGGATGTGAGCACGCTGTGCCTAGCCAGCCCTCAGCGCAGGGACAGTGTGTGCCCTGGGCCAGGACCTGGCTCTCTACCCAGCAGCTGCACCCTGAGCCCCAGGACCAAGAGCATGGCCACCTGGTGCTTATCCGCTCGTTCCACCTGACAGGAAGATGGTTTAAGCTTTCTCTTGCACAATGCACTGGAGGTGGAGGAGGCAGGCAGACAAAAAGAACTGGTCAGGTTGATTTCATCAGCCATACCAGCAGCTCCTCAATATTTCTTTGAGAGAAGATGTTTGGCAGCTTAAGCACGGCATGCTCAGGCAGATTCCACTTACCAGGACACATGAGCGGTCTTGAGCCTCCTCCTCCCCCCTTTTCATTTCTCTCTCCTCCTTCTCCTGGCCCTAGGCAAGGATTTTTTTTTTTTCTTTCTTTTCTGGGGGTAAATCGGATGTTAACAGAGTCTATGGATTTAATTTCAAGTAACATGCACTTTTCTACAATACTGCGTTCTCCACAGTAGATCTTTAGAAATAAGTATGCAATTCTTACTTGTGTTTCTCTTCATAATTGTATGAAGTTTTCTCCTTCTACTAAAGAAATAAGTATGCAAACAACAGGGTCCTACTGTGTAGCACAGGGAACTATATTTAATACCTTTTAATTGCCTATAATGAAAAAATACGAAAAGGAATGTGTATACATATATATATAAATGAATCACTCTGCTGTACACTAGAAATTAACACAACACTGTAACTCAACTATACTTCAATAAAAAAAAAAAAAAGAAAGAAGAATGCAATGTGTTCCTCTCCCCTTTAAGAATTTATTCCCCCCCCCATGGACACAAAAGTAATATGCTCACTGTAGAAATTTTGGAAATTTTATTATATATAAATGTAGAAATTTTGGAATTGTATATATGTATATGTGTGTGTGTATATATATATATATAAAATATACCTACATTAAATGGATCATTTGATAGAAACAATGTAAAATTTAAGTTAAATATATATTAAAACTTTTTTCATGCTAGTTATTTTCTTTCAAGCATAATTATTTGGTCTCAGATTACTGCATTACAGAGCTAGAACATTTGTGGTTCTACTCGGTTGGACCTTAGGATCTATTTCTTGATTACTACTTACTACACAGGGACAAATATCTAGTGCACAATCTTCTTCTGTTGTGTGTATTTATGTTCATTTTCTTAGAATGAGTCCTCTTTCCACTTTGTGAGATGTGACACTGAATCTGGATTCTCAGATTTAGCCAACAGACCCAGGATTGGACTGTGAGAGGTTTGGGAAACTGAGGAAGAGTGAAAAAGTAAAGGACTGATACTACAGCTTCCAGCTCTCCGGGCTCATTACAGCCCACAACAAACCATTGCCAAAATTCCTGCTTATTAAACAACCTGCCCCAAGACTCTCTCAGACTTTAATTGACCCACAGTTTCACTTATCCCTTTAATTACAGTCCTAAAGCACTCGGAGACCCATGTGGCTCAGTACATAAGCCACGTCAAGTTCAACCAGCATAGTTCAACAGGTGAAAGCAATTAAAGGAATTTCATTCTTTACTTTTATCCATATATGGACTTTAGACGGGGCCCCAACTAACCAATCCAAAGCAACACTCAACACAATTTTAGCCACTTTCCTTAATCTTGCAACTCCTATAATACCATTCTCTTAGGCCTTTTATTAATGTAGATCAACTTAATCTCCTTCTCAGTCAGAACAATCTTTCCTCGTTAGAAGAGAGTAAAATGGAAAGAGGCATAAAAGGATTTTATCTGGTGGACCAGGGTGAAGAACTGAATGTTAGTACTTTCTGTCATGCCACATCATCATTCCTCAAATATTTACTGAAACTGGACAAGCCAGGAATGGTGCTAGTTCCTACAGGGAATATGAATTGAAGAAAATTTCTACTGTTAAGAAGAACTAGTGGAGAGAGCTAGCAAATAGTGAGCTTTGTGACAAGAGGATTGGTCCTCCATTACAGAAAGACAAAGGTTATTGGTTTCTGGCACCATGTCTCTGTTGATTCATATTGGGAGGGGGATGAGTCCCAGATATTTAATGTAATAAACGTTATTTTATTTATTAAATGTGGGCAAGGGAAGCCCTATGGAGGATGCAAACACTTGACTAACCACCAGGAATTTATAATCTACTTAGATAAATGCTAGACTTAGACATAAAATGGTAAATAAGCAGTTATTTTTAAAAATTATATAAGCAGCAAGTGTCAATATATTTTAAAGTAGAAAGATAGTATTTTTTGTGGGTTTGGTCAGGAGGGGCTTCAGGAAAGGAAATGGAAGGAAACTGGACTTTGAAAAATTTTTCATTCTTTTTAGTTCAAGTAGAGTTGCTAGGGGATATAGATTTGGAGCTGCAAG
Organism: Camelus ferus; assembly: GCF_009834535.1. Classification (NCBI taxonomy): domain Eukaryota; kingdom Metazoa; phylum Chordata; class Mammalia; order Artiodactyla; family Camelidae; genus Camelus; species Camelus ferus. The sequence continues at coordinate 67,030,457 of NC_045696.1, forward strand.
GTTGATCTTGAGATAACACTACTTCAGATGAATTTGGACTCCATTTGGTTTTCTTGTTTCATGTATGTTTGGTGAGTATCTACCATGAGTGAAAAAATAGGTCAAATTCTAGTGAGATAACTATTCATAGACATGAAAAGGGAAAGATAATTATTTTTGTATTCTATTTTACAGTTTACAAACCTTATTCACACATTATTTCAAGCTCAATAAATCTTTGTACAATTGGTATCTCTATATCTTAGCCATAAAAACAAAATGTACTCTACCAAAAAAAAACAAAAACAAAAACAAACAAACAAACAAAAAACTAAGCCAGGGTTTGTCACTTGCTCTAGATTACACAGGGATCCAAACCATTTTATTTATCCTGAACTACAGCTACTGCTGTTGAATGTTTTTTACCAATTAAATAAACTTTGCTCTTTGATCATCTATGATTAGTTATTCAGCTTAGTAATTGCACTGATCATTTTCATAGTTTATGTCTTAGATATTTGTCTTTTCCTTATTTTAGAAATTCATTATTCCAAAAATTAGGTACCAGAGATCTTATTAGCATCTGGGAATAAATTGCTTGCTTTCTATGACATTTACTAAAAGCCAAAGAGTTGGCTTAGCTCATTAGTCTTCTTTGCATAATTTTCCATGTATTTTCATTAAATTTTGTACTGAAACAACATTGATTTTACTTTATTTTTCAGCATTTAAAACTTTAAGTAAGTTTTAATCCCCATTATTTTGATATTAAAATATATCAATATATTTTGTGTACTATATAAATAGTGTATATTAGATACATCAATAGATTATTAACAATATAATATATAGATTATTATAATATCCTATTGTTTGTTGTAATGTGTTATATGAGTAATTTTCTTTTAAAAATATATTTTATTAATATCTGATAGAAATAAAGTGACTATAAATATAATTTTTGTATTTATATTAAAAAGTAAACAAGATCTATAATAATCAAAGACCTGGTAATTGCTATAAAATTTAAGGACAGGCAGCTGCTCAACTTTAAGGAAACATTTTTGGAGAAATTATTGTGCACCAGGTATTATGCTGGGCTCTTTTGCATGCCTTGCTGCATTTAATTCTCAAAACAAGCCTCAGAGTTTAAAGTTCTAGCCCGTATTTTTACAAATGAGGATATGTGCTCAGAAATACTTGTAAGCTCAGCCAAGATCACATATCTGGCAAGTGGGGGAACCAGGATGTGTCCAAATGAACAACTTTTATCCCAGGTTTGGGACGTGGGAAAAGGAGGCATCCAGGATATCATTTGCTTGTGTTGCTTAAGCTGGTCACTGTGACCAGTATAACACTGTGAATGGAAAGTTAGCAAGTCCCGTTGTCCCCTGCGCTTATTTGAGGATAGAGCTCAGTTTTGGAACTGCACTATGGAAAACGCAGGAAGTCCACTGCCACTGAAACAAACTTCATTTTTCTTTTTTATGGATTTGCTTTAACTTTGCAACTGATTTCAGGTTTTCTTATGCAAAAGTGTAACTTCATCATCTGGGCCACCAGTAACCCTCTCCTCTCACCTTCACCAGTTTCCACAATAAAAACAATTGTCCTAATGGAAGGTACGTGTGAAAATTTCATCACAAATAATACTGCCATTTGAAAAACATGACGTCTTTCTTCCGATGAACTTAAGGGATTCTTGCCAACATTATTAGTGACAATACAACCTCACACAGTACTTAGGACATAGCTAGAGGACATGATACCTCCGTTTATTAAACATGCACTATACATTTTAGGCAATTCTCTTTTAATCATCACAGTTGGGTATCACCATACAGACAAGGAAAGGAAATTGAGTCTGATCCAAAAAATAACTGCCCCAAAGTCAGACAACTAATCAGTGGTAGAATCACATGGGATGTCCGATCCTCAGGTTAGAGAACCACTTACTTTTTAGAAGAACTTAAGGTAAGACTATTGCTAAAGTTTTCCAAATTTTAAGCTCCTCCCCTTTTAATGTAGGTTATTAATACTGTTCTGCCTACTCTACAGGCTGTTTGAGGACATCAAAGGAGTTAACAGATGGAAGTGAGAACACTTAACACAAAGTATAAGCAGTACAGAAATATCAGGCCTTGCTGGTCTGTTTAAAGCACCTCTGCATTTTTTTTAAAGTGAATTATTTATTAAGCACTTATTTACAGTAAGAATGTTCTAGACTTTGGGACTATGCTCAGAGATGGACCATATATATACTTTTCTGTATAATGAAAAAAAAGTTTGAAAATTTCAAAGATGAACTTGGAGAAGTAGGAGCAAAGTCTACGCAGTTATGGAAGTCTGGTTCAGAGTATTTGGTCCAATCGTCCTCTCGCGTGATCTCACTTTCCCCTGGAGAGGCGAAAGCCGCAACAAAATTTCCCGATTCATTTTCGGTTGGAGATCCAGGTGTGATTCAGGTTCCATATAAGGTGTAATCACATGGGACTTGAAATTTGAACTGAGAGGAATAGGATAGTGTGTTATCAGTGTGGATTAGAGCAGATGTGGCATGGCTCTGGAGACAAACCGGTGCTGAGGCTTGCTTGATTTGGCAGAAAATGACTCCTTGATAGAAGAAGAGGTGGCGTGATGGGGGACCCTGAAGCTATAGTGGCAGCTTCCGATTTTGCATGTGAGGTTTCCTGATTGGAGCACAAGGATGCTGTTCAAGAACCAGTATCTGTAGATAATTGAGCAGCTCCCACTGAGGCTTTTTTACCTGTGATAAGGGGCTGCCTCCTGATTTGATGAGCTGCTTCCTGATCACGGCAGGTGTAGCTGCTCCTTTGGCAGCCTGGCTCAGCAGTATAGACTTGAGAGTAGATTCTAGCATCTCATCCAACAGATTTTTATTCACGTTAGTACGTCTGTAAGCCATCTGAACTGCTGTAATAATTCCTTTTATTCAAATTGTCTAGAGTAAAATCTGCTCTCTGTATCAGAATATTGACCGTTATGAAAGACCAAAGAGGATATACGGGACACATAAAAGGATGATTTTAAGGACTATTTTTTAAAGTAAATCAAATCATTGAGTTGAGTAACAGTTGACCCTAAGAATAGGTCTCCCATGGAGATTCCTCTCCTTTTTACTACCAGTTATTTCCTGTTTCCTTCTCTCTATCCCTCATCTGTTGACCTGCCACCCGGAGGAAAGGTAAGTTAGACCGTATGTACTTTCAGCTGTAACATCTGCAAAGAAATGTTCTTTTGAAATGCAATGTCATATTTCCAATTTGCATTGTTTGATTCCTTGTCAATATGTTGTGATGATTTTCATTGAAATCAAATTTATTTTCCTCTTTATCCTCAAGTGCACATTCTCTTATTTTTTTCTTTACTGAAAAGAAAATCCTTACTGCTAGGGTGTCTCTCTTCTAATTGAGGAAAGGTTTTGCTGAATAGAGGCTTTATTTTCCTTCGATACGGCCACTGTTCTTTCAAAGCAACACTGGGGCTACAATTGCGTTTCAATCTCAGTGTAAGAGTAAACAGCTAAGCATAATCAGCTCCCACTCACAGTGGCTAATCTAAATGAGGTGCTGATATTGTTCCAGCTATGGGTACCCAGTGTTTCCCACACCTTAATTTAATTATGTATGGTTAACTGCATCCTTATAGGAGACACTTCTGATACAATTTGAAAATGGTTTTAGAGAAACACTTCTGAAACAATTTGAAAATGGTAAGGTGGCCTGGACTTTGAGAAAGTCAAAAGTTAAATTCTATACATGGTTTTGCTACTAATTAGTTGTATAAACGTAGACTTGTCATCTTTCTGGGCCTCATTGTTTTCGTCTTTAAGATGAGAAGATTGGACTGGATAATTCCTGTGTTTTGTTATTCAACCACCATTTGTTGGAACCTATCAAATGCCAAGTCATATGCTTACAGTTGATGTTATAGAGTTGGATGTCACCATGATTCCTGCTTCAAGGATTGTGACACCTGGTATGGGAAGCAGACATAAACCAATAATAACTCAGTATGATGATCTCTATTGACTTTTCCAGTTATGAGTCAAATGAGAGTTTCCCTTTTACTCCCAGCAAGTGGTTGTGTGTGTGTGAGCTCGTGCACGTCCTCATACAGGAGCTAATTAATTGACAGAAAAGTTCAAGCGGAGGTAGACTTTACAGAGATAATTGTCAGTTAAAGAAGGGTTATCATTGGAAATATAAGAATAATAATATTTACTTATTGGATTTTATTTACACTTACTTTTCCACATGGAGAGAGGCTAACTGGGCGAGGTTCACAAAAGGCTGGATGAAATTGTGTAACTCAGAGTGAAAAAATGTTTCCACTTAGTTTCATCATTTTTAAGTCATTTCTGAAGTCAACTGGATTCTCACACTCTGGAATATCTCCCACCATCACAGCAACCCAGGGAATGACCTTCCTTGATGATTGTTTTCCTGGTTTGCAGGAAGGGAATTTGAGAATTCTCTGGCAACACTCAGGAGGATATCAAGTCCCAGGGTCCAGACTCAACCTCTGAGAACTGCCTCTGCTACCTTCTAAATATATTTCTGCTCTAAAGAAATGACCGTAGACAAGTCACTCGATCCCTCTGCACAGGGTTTTGTTCGTTTGTTTGTTTCTTTGTTTGTTTGTTTCAGTTGACAAATGATGACCACTTTTGTCTACCTGATAGGAAAATTGGGAAATTCAAAATGCTTGCAGTCTTTAAAGACGTTCACAAATGTTAGATGGGGGTAAATATTTTATAAGCTGGGGAGACGGCAGTAAGTGTTGAGAATGGGAAGTTTCAGTAAATAACGTAGCCATATCAGTTCAGAGCTGTAGGAGCCTTGGAGATAACTTAGTCCCGTATCCTCATTTTGCAGATGAGGGGCAAGGCCCCTTAGAGGAAGGACTAAGTGAGACAAGTGAGACATACCAAGTTCTACTCACACATATTCTGGCCAAGTACCAAGAATAAGAAACAGCAGTTAGTCATACAGATAGTTCACCAGTTCAGAAATGCTGAGGACAGTGACTCGGACAATACTTTTTGATTTGTTTTCTGTTTTGATATTTCTACAGTGAGTGCTTACTAATTCACTAGGTGATTCCTTTCTAAATTTACTTTTTTACTCCAAAGTCTACTCTCTCTAGACGTATCTCCCAGGGCAATGGGGCCTTAAAAAATGTTTCAAACTCTAAATCTGTAAATATGTGCTTTGGAAATACCTAGGCTTCTGAATTCTCATGACTGTAGATTTCCTCCATCTTTCTTTAAGCATCTGCCCTTGGAAGAGTGGTATCTTGCCTCTGTTTAGGGAAAGAGCCTGCCTTTACCCCAAATCAGGCATTTCCAATCTGCCCTCACTCACTCTACTCATTCACAGACAATCTCAAGATAGAAAAGTTGCAGTGATTATTAGGAGACAGTTATCCCCGGGTCTCCCACATTTCTGCATGTCCTTTGAGCGGAGCCACTAACTACTCTTGGCTCCAGAATATGTTCTCAAGGATGTTCATGTGGTGAAGAGCCTTGGGAGACGGGGCTGGTTCTTCCTTTTCAACAAGGGGAAGGAAGCCTCATAGGTCATTATAAAATATACAGTTTCCCTAAACACAGAAGACATACACACAGAAGAAAACATAAAACTTAAAAGTGCGATTTTTTTCTCTTTTAGGGGGGAGGTAATTAGGGTATTTATTTATTTTTAATTTTGTTTTAATTTTTTAATTTTTTAATTGAGTTATAGTCAGTTTACAATGTTGTGTCAGTTTCTGGTGTATTGCACAGTTTTTCAGTCATACATGAATATACATATATTCGTTTTCATATTCTTTTTCACCGTAAGCTACTACAAGCTCTTGAATGAATTTCCCTGTGCTACACAGTGTAAACTTGTTCATTATTCTATATAGACCTGTCAGTATCTACAATGGAATTTAGGGGAAATGTAACATGCTACTTCTAGGACTGATCTGTCAAATAATTGCATGCCATCTTTCTTTTTCTCCCTCTCTTTTTCTACTTGCTAGCTCTGAGGACCTGCAGGAGAGCAAACTACGAGACGAAAGGAGCCTAGTACCTGAATGCCACACAGGTTGCCACTTCATCAGTCATACTCACACTTCACTGTCACACAGTAGAGATTGAATTTTATTAAGTTTCTAGGCCTTTGGATTTTATCTGGTATATCAACAAGAAAGTGTTGCTCTAATTACATACATTTAGTTTAATTAATTTCAATCTTTCTTCCTTTCTAATATATGCAATTCAAGGCTAAACACTTCTTTGTAAATACAGCTTTCACTGCATCCCACAAGTTTTACTATGTAATGTAGTGTTTTCATTTGCTTGGTTCAAAATATTTTCTAATTTCCCTTTAATTTCTTCTTTATTGTCTGATATAGAAATGTCTTTTTCATTCTAAACTTGGATTTTTTGGAAAGTTTTCTTTAAAGTATGTATTTCTAGCTTAATTATCTTGTCTTCAGTTAACATATTCTGGGTGTATTTAATCCTTGAACAATTGTTAAACCTGCTACCCAAATTAAGGTCAACTTTTATAAACAGTTATATCACTGGATACTGAGAAAGAAAGAGTGTTCTTCAGTTATTGGATACAATGTTTTGTATGTTCCTAAGGTCTAGTTTGTGATAATAGCGCTTAACTATACTCTGTCTTTACTGAATTTAGGTCTGATCTGCTTAATCTACCAATTACTCAGAGAAATTTGTTAAAATACCTCACTGTGATTGCGGACTTATTTATCTCACAACTCTGCTGAGTTTTTGCTTTTCATATTTTGAAGCTGTGTTATTAGCAGAATATAAATAAAAAATTGTTAACTTCCTAGTGAATTAAAATGCCTATCATTATAAAATGATCTTTTTCTTTTACTCTAATAATGGTTTTACCTTATACTTTATTGTTTGATATTAACGATATTATCTTTCAGTGGGTAGTTTCATAGTATACCATTTTCCATCTGTTTAGTTTCAAACTTTCTATAACTTTTGTTATATAAATTCTTTTTAATAGTATTAATTATATCTTTTTCTAATTTAATATGATGGCCTTATGTTTAATTATTTAATTTAATTCATTTACATTTCAGTGTTCTAATACATTAGTATCGTCCTTCATCCTTTCCATTTGCTCCCCTCTTCTATACACTTTCTTTCTCCTTTTTGACTTTCCTTTGAAATTTTTTCTAATTATATTTTGCTACTTACTTTTTTGGGAGTAACACATTCTTTTTCTATTCTTTCTGTGGCTATTGAAAAAGTTACAGCAGAATCATCATCTCAAAATATATATTTAATTAATAACACTTACCCTTGTTCTGAATAATCTAGGACCTTGAAACTTTTCCTTTACCATACCCTTGACTTATATGCTTCTGTTTTTGTGTATTTTAATTGTCTTTTTTTTTTTTAACTTCATGATAATTTATTTCCCTAGACCTCACTGTTGCAATCTTCCGCGCCTTAGCAAAGATGAAATGTTTGACTACAGGGCATCATGTGATCATGCAGCCAGTGCTGTCCACCATGAGCTGGGTTTCATTAGACTCACAGATTATTTAGTCAGGTAGATCTTATAATGGTCCGTCATAACCTGGAGATTTTACAATGGCGATTAAACACAAGCAGGGCTAAAGGACATGAGTGAGCCACATGAGCAAGTAGCTCAGAAGCCCATGCTATTAACCATGGTTGCACCAATACTTCTTCCCTCCACTCACACCTTTGGTTTCCTGGGCACTTTTGTTGTCCTCTAATAGAAAATGGAAGAAGCTGAGCTTACATTATGGATAGGTTGGTTCCATATGTGGATACAAGGTGAAAATGGAAAGCAGCTGCACTAAAACTCCACTCGAGTAATCTTGAGTTTTTCACCATTGAGTACTATGCTGGCTGTAGACTTGTCATATATAGCTTTTATTATGTTGAGGTATGTTCCCTCTATACCCACTTTGTGAAAGTTTTTATCATAAATGGGTGTTAAATTTTATCAAATCCTTTTTCTGCATCTATTGAGATGATCATGAGGTTTTTGTCTTTTCTCTTGTTGATGTGATGTATTACATCAATTGATTTATGTATGTTGAACCACCCTTGTGTCCCTGGGATGAACCCCCACTTGATCATGATGTATAATCTTTTTTATGTGCTGTTGGATTCTATTTGCTAATATTTTGGTAAGGATTTTTGCATCTATGTTCATCAGTGATATTGGTCTGTAATTCTCTTTTTTGGTAGTGTCTTTGCCTGGTTTTGGTATCAGGGTGATGGTGGCTTCACCACTAAAATCTGGGACAAGACAAGGCTGCCCATTATCACCACTCCTATTCAACATAGTCTTGGAAGTCCTAGCCACAGCAATCAGGCAAGAGAGAAATAAAAGGGATCCAGATTGGAAAAGAAGAGGTAAAAGTGTCACTATAATACAGATGACATGATACTATATATAGAAAACCCTAAAAGATACATACAAAAACTACTAAAATTAATCGAAGAATTCAGCAAGGTAGCAGGTTACAAGATTAACGTTAAAAAATCAGTTGCATTTCCTTACATTAACAATGAATCAACAGAAAAAGAAAGTAAAGAAACAATCTCCTTTAAAATAGCACCCAAAGTAATAAAATATCTGGGAATAAATCTAACCAAGGAGGTGAAAGACTTATACATGGAAAACTATAAACCATTCATGAAGGAAATTAAAGAAGACTTAAAAATAAATAGAAAGATATCCCATGCTCCTGGATTGGAAAAATCAATATTGTTAAAATGGTCACACTGCCCAAGGCAATCTATAGATTTAATGTAATCCCTATCAAATTACCCAGGACATATTTCACAGAACTAGAACAAATCATAATAAAATTTATATGGAACCACAAAAGACCTAGAATGGCCAAAGCATTACTGAAGAAAAAGAAACAGGCTGGAGGAATAACTCTCCCATACTTCAGACAATTCTATAGAGCTACAGTCATCAAGAAAGCAAAGTATTGGTACAAAAACAGACATATGGACCAAGGAACAGAATAAAGAGCCCAGAAATGAACCCACAAACTTTAGTCAACTAATATTTGACAAAGGAGGCGAGAAAATACAGTGTAATAAAGACAGTCTCTTCAGCAAATGGTGTTGGGAAAACTGGACAGCAGCATGTAAAGCAATGAAGCTAGAACACTCCCTTACACCATATACAAAAATAAACTCTAAATGGATCAAAGACTTAAACATAAGACAAGATACAATAAACCTCCTAGAAGAAAATATAGGCAAAACATTATCTGACAAACATCTTAAAAATGTTCTCCTAGGGCAGTCTACCCAAGCAATAGAAATAAAACCAAGAATAAACAAATGGGACTTAATTAAACTTACAAGCTTCTGAACAGCAAAGGAAACCATAAGTAAAACAAAATGACAACCTACAGAATGGGAGAAAAAATTTGCAAACAATGAAACCGACAAAGGTTTGATCTCCAGAATATATAAGCAACTCATATGACTTAATAAGAAAAAAAACAAACAACTCAATCCAAAAACGGGCATAAGAGCTAAACAAGCAATTCTCCAAGGAAGAAATACAAATGATCAATAGGCACATGAAAAAATGGTCAATATCACTAATTATCAGATAAATGGAAATCAAAACTATAATGAGGTATCACCTCACACCAGACAGAATGGCCATCATTTAAAAGCCCACAAATGACAAATGCTGGAGAGGCTGTTGAGAAAAGGGAACCCTCCTACACTTCTGGTGGGAATGCAGTTTGGTGCAGCCACTGTGGAAAACAGTATGGAGATTCCTCAAAAGACCAGGAATAGACTTACCATATGACCCAGGAATCCCACTCCTGGGCATATATCGAGAAGGAACTCTACTACAAAATGACACCTGCACCCCAATGTTCATAGCAGCACTATTTACAATAGCCAAGACATGGAAACAGCCTAAATGTCCACTGACAGATGACTGGATAAAGAAGAAGTGGTATATTTATACAATGGAATACTACTCAGCCATAAAAATGACAACATAACGCCATTTGCAGCAACATGGATGTCCCTGGAAAGTGTCATTCTAAGAGAAGTAAGCCAGAAAGAGAAAGAAAAATACCATATGAGATCGCTTATATGTGGAATCTTAAAAAAAAAAAAAAGGAACATAAATACAAAACAGAAACAGACTCATAGACATAGAATACAAACTTGTGGTTGCCAGGGGGATGGGAAGTGGGAAAGGACAGACTGGGATTTCAAAATTTGTAGATAGTGACAGGCATATGCAGAATAGATAAACAAGATGATACTATATAGCACAAGGAAATATATACAAGATCTTGTGGTAGCTCACAGGGAAAAAAAAATGTGACAATGAATATATGTATGTTCCTGTGTAACTGAAAAACTGTGCTCTACACTGGAATTTGACACAACATTGTAAAATGACTATAACTCTATAAAAAATGTTAAAAAAAAAAAGAGTAATCTTGAAAGGTACTTGTAAGTAGAAATCTTTCTAGTGGACACAGCGTGGAGCTGGTATACCTAGTCATCAATAGAGTGTGGAAAGAAAATAGTCTGTGGTAAGAATATATACAGCTTCAAGGTCAGTGTTAAATGGTTCAGCTGACATGTCAGAGCCCTGAATAGAGAAAGACTGGAAAATCAAGACAAGGAAATCTGGGGAAGAAGTTGTGATGGACATATTGGAAAGGATAACAAATGTAGAGAACTTCGCACTGCATGTTAATGCCCACCTATCCCAGAGGAATCAGTAAACAACCAAGTAGACAGTCTCCTGGCCAGAGGATATCAGCCAGAATCATTCATTATACTCTCCTTACCCTGCCTGGTGACACTATGTGTTCATTTGGTAGCAGGGGAAAAGGGAGACCACAGAAGTAAACCTGGAGGCAATGAGTAGACCAAATAGTCCACTGGCTTTCCCTCACCAAGTCTGATCTAACTACTTCCACTGTCTAGTACCCAACATTCCCGAAGAGAGCAAAGCTGAGCTTCAAATATAACTACATTTCTTGAGACCAAGTCCATATCACTTGGTGATAAGTGATTCCATCTTGGAAAAGGTAGAATTTCAAATTGGTTGGAATTGACAAATTTTTCTGCCTGTAGGGTCCTCAACAACATCATGTAAAAGGGTTTATAGAGCATCCGACACACTGATCCAGATCCCAGAAAGCATCAAACCAGGAAGGACCAAAAGATCCATATTTGCAGCAAGTGTGTTGCAGTAATGAGTACACAGTCAGTGGTCTTATGGATACAGCGTGGCCCAAACACTGCTGATATGACGAAATAATGATACAGCTGATACACTGGCTTAGAGATGACACCTGTGAGCTTAGGAAGGCATCCTCCAGGAAGCAGTGTACGCTTAAGCGAATGGCCTTTACATGGTACTGTCTCTAGTAGGAAGAATACAGGGGTGTAGGAATGAAGAAGTGGAAATAAGAGTGTCCTAGTTTACCACCATTACCAGCAACATGTCTGAGGAACTTGTACTTTAAGTCTCCTTAACATTAATCTTTATAAGTCTAAAGAGCTTCTTTAGTGTCAGACAAGGTGCTATTTGAAAGAATGGTAGACAAGGAAGATACCATCTCTCACAGTTTACAGTGATTGGGGGGGTGGGAATTGAAATATTGATAATAAGAGTAGTACAAAGTATCGTGAAAACACCAAGAAGAGGGTCCTAAGTGAAATATGTGTATTTTTTCTTAAAGTGGGCAGGGATGAGGTTGGGATTGAAAGAGAATTAGTTAAGGCAGGAAAGACTTCCAGGGAGAGGTAATGACTGAATTGGATTCTGTAGGGGGAAGAAAAGGCAGTTAATCATGAAGATGTCAAGATGAAAGTCATACAGGGAAATAACAGAGAAACTTCTGTGAAGACAAGGAGATGTACAGATTTCCATTTCCAGTAAGTGGCATGAAGTTTGAAAGGAAAAGGAATGTGCCAGAAGATTAGGCTGCATAGGAAGACAGAAGACAAAGCAAAAGCCTTTAATGCCAAAGATGCCGGAGGGTAGTAGGAAGTCATCAAAGGGTTTTCATCAGGAGAATGAGGTGGCTCCCTGGGCACTGTGCAAATAGAACTGGAAACGCCCATCCTTGCATACCTTGTCCTCACCCCACTTCAGAAAAGGAAAACCCTCCCTTCGACAAAGAACTCATATCTTTAAAAGATTCATGGACTTCTGGAGAAACTCCAGTGTAATACTCCAAGTTCAGAACCAACGGGGTTCTTTTGAGAGACAGAGAGAGAGAGGGAGACAGAGAGAGAGAGAGAGGGAGGGAGGGAGGAGGGAACGGAAAGAGAGAAGAGAAAAAACAGCACTTTTGAGAGAATGAGTGTGTCTTCTACTTTTTTGGAGGGGGAAAGAGATAACTTTAGATTTTTGGATAATCAGGCCCTGATTACAGAGGCAGAGGGTATAATTACTTCAGTAATGAGTTGGTTTAGGAACCAGGGTTTCCATTAAGAGAAGAGGACAAGAAAAGCTACAAGAAAATCTTCCTGAGCTGGAACACTGGGTTTTAGTTCTGCAAAGAATCACAAATGAGTTACACCAAGGGTAACACTTTGTTAAGAGATTAGTCTCAGGAAATAAATGAAAAAATACATAGGCTCACTAACATGAGCTTGCTAATTGGCCTTCAGTTAAAAGCGACTCCATTCTGGAAGCACGAAGGAGCATTTAGCTCATGGAGCACACTTTCTCATTTCCTTTAGGATTTCAGATGTAAAGCCCGAATGCATTAGAAACCTTATTCTATCGAATATATTCTCTGTGTGTGCCAGCTTCCCTTTAGATTTTTTGTATTTATCACTAATTGCTCCCTTCTCAATACTCACGTAGCACCTTTCCACAACCAATTGTCATGTCTGTCTTAACTCACAGGGTTGTGAATGTAGACTTCACTGCAGATTCCAGGAAGCATGGAATTTTAGCTAGAAAGACTCTGAATTCCAGTCCTGCCACTTGCTAGTGGCCTGAGGCAATGGAACCTTTCAAAGGGGCTCAGTTTGCTCACCTGTGAATTGGAGGCACAAAGCTTCTGATGGAATGTTCTTACTGCGTTCCTCTGACGAATGATTCTCAGCCCAAGCCAGACATTAGAATCACTTGAGAAGCTTTCTAAAAAGACCTCTGACAGGGTGGCATCTTCAGAGATTCTAATTTAATGGACGAGGGCGTTAGGATTTTTCAAAAGTTCCTCAAGTGATTCAACTGGACAGTGGAGTGCACAACCACTGCCTCCCACTGGGCCATCCCAGCTCCACACAGCGAACGAGTGCAGAACAAAATGGGCCTCAGACCTCATGGCACTGAGCCAGGGAACAGAGGAGAGAGATAGTTTAGAAGCTCTCTGTGATCTGTCTGTTGGTGGTCCAGCAGCAGAAAGGAGACTTTAGCGTGCACCAGATTTACAGAGACTTATACTAAACCGTATACAAAGCCACAAAGATAAGCTCAAGAAGTTTTAAAATGCAGAAGTCAGAAAGATAATGTTCAACAACAAAATATAAAATGGAAGCATGTAAAAATGCAAATGAAATAGACTCCTGAGTCTCACCTTAAAATTCCTGATTCAGTAGGTCTTTTGAGAGACACTGTAATTTCTGTTACCAAACTCATTCTGCTCACATCACGGCAGGCTAATAAATTGGTAGACTAGGTGTTGGAGGAAGGACTAACAACTGGATTCGGAAAGCCAGCAGATCAAGAAGATGGGGGACAATTGTCCTAGAGAGCCATCTTACCCAAGTCAGAATTGAGGCAGCTGTCCAAGTAGGTCAGGTCACAATGTTCCTATAAACCTCCAACAAGGCAAATGTTATTTTCTATTCTGCAACTTTTTATCTTTATATGAATGGGACAATGTCATACCCTTAAAGATCAGAGCCTTGAGAATAGGTTGTCTTATATATTTCAGGCTATAGGCAAAATTCTTTTACAAAAGGTGCAGAACCAGCATGACTAAGCACAGGAAACAGAGCACAGGATTAGAGCCAAAAAAAAAATCTAATATGGAGTCAGATTTGTTCTTCCCTACTATATTTCCATCGCTGACAAATTCCCAGGTAAGGCTGATGCTGACAAATTCCCAGGTAAGGCTGATGCTGCTGGTCCAGGGACCACACTTGAGACCCCACCAGGGCACTAGCACAGTGAGCTCCCTTCAACTGGGTTATCAAGGATCAATACGTTGCTCCCAAATGTGTTTAGGATTCTCTTCTTTTTCGTGTAACTTAATTCAAATTTGGTAACTAGTGAAATACAAATGTCAAGAAAAGAGTTTGTTCTGTTTTTCTCTAAAAGCTAAGTATCATATTTTGGAATACCCCCAAAGGAATGTTCCTTTTTTAAACAAGTATCACGTTAGTTGCCTGTCAGGTGAGAATGCTGAAAAATTGGGGGTGGCAGGTGGGGAAAGAGAATTATAAAACTCTTTAACATCTGCATTCTTGGTGCTTCACAGGTGTTTTATGATTTCTTTGCTTCATCGTAAAGATATTGAAACTAGAAAAAGCCTTGGCTTGGCACTACATCAGAATATAATGAATACAATGTATATGTACATATACTTCATTTAAAAAACATGTTTCTGAAAAATCCTTCTAAAAAGGCATGCATAGTATTTTTATTCTCCTTAATCCATATATTGTCTTTATTCTTATTACTGTATATTTAATTCAGAAATCAACTGACCAGTTATTGATACCTGTAATGGTTAAACTCAGATCTTAATAATTTTTTGCCTACATAGGAACTATGGAGATTTCTCTTCATTTTAGGGCAAATAGAAAAATAAACTTGGGAAGCATGAATGTATTCTGCAGTGAAAGAGAAAAAGTAGCCTTGTTCTGAGGATTTGGAAGACTTTCATACACACATACACAGAAACATGTGGTGTATCTCTTTATCTCTGTCTACATCACAAATATTGTTACCTAGGCATTTTTTACGTACATATAAATTGCTTCTTTTTCCTTTACTCAATATTTATTAGGTGAAATTTTTAAAAAATTCTACATGCTATTGATTATTTTATATTAGTTTAATATAATACAGCTTCTTCTTTAAATATTATTATTATTATTACTACTACTATTATTATGAATGATACGTGGAGTCTTCAGAAAGCATTTTCTTTCTTGTATTCAAAGCTGGATATATATCTAATAATGCTGCCTAATTAATTGTATTGTGTGATTATTTTTGATATCTTTCTGTAATTACAAACTTAAAATGTCATGTTAAAGTTTTTCAGTATGACTGTGTCCTGTTCTGTCTGAAAAACTCCTGGTAATTCTCAAAGTACCAAGTGACATTTTTCCTCTTCCTTGAGCCCTTCTACTGGAATTTACTTTGGCTTAGTACTAATTTATGCTATATTGCAAATATTTATTTCATGTTTGTTTATAGCTTATGATAAACCTTGCCATATACCTTATTTAGGCAAACTTTTCCCTAATGTTTATCTAGAAGAAAAAAATATCAGGGGTAGTTTTTAAAAACTATGAATAATTAGATTAATATGAGAGGGGAAAAACTCTAACTTGCTATTAGAACATATTATAAAGCCACAATGTGTTATTAGCACAAGAGTATATATTTCAGTGAAACAGACTAAGTTATTCATCTATAAACCCCATTATAGATAGAGAGATTTTATGGGAAAAAAGAGAGAATCAAAAATAGAGAAGGTATTAATCAATGCACAGAATAGGGAATAATGATTGCCATTTGGATAAAAATAATTTAGATTCTTACTCAGACTGTACATTCTTTACTTCTAGACAAACAAACCATTAACAATATTTGTAAAGACTAGTATGTAATCGTAGGTAAAAATAAGTACATGTATATGTGATGAACTTACATAGAGGGATAGATAATAGGTAGATCTTAGACCATTTTTTTATAGTTAAAGTGAAAAACCAACAGCAACAAATAAGAATAAAATAACCTGGGAGAAAGTTTCTGACAATCTGATAGAAATAAATATTTGTTGATAAACATATAAACATTAATATAAAAAATAAAAGTGCCTTAAAATAAATGGAGGGAAAATAAACTTGTAACAAAAGAAGAACAAAAGTTAGCTCACAAACATGGGAATATATTCCTCTCACTAGTAAATCAGAAAAGGCAATTTAAAACGAGATGCAATTTTGAACTACCAAACTAGAAAGCACTTTAATGACAATTCATAATGTCATTCAAGGTGCAGTGAAGTACACATTCCCATCGATCACTGTTTGAACTCTTAGGAAAAAGTAAATTTCAGTGGTGTATGAAAATATTCATCCATTGTGCTTTATATTTTGGGAAAAATCATCCTAAATAATTTAGTAATAAATGTGGATTTATAAAGGAAAACTTAACTGTGCACCCAGTATTCATATTCCCTTTCCTTCGGGTGGAGTTGTTACTGGAAGTGAATTCCCAGCCTGTTTTGCATTTAGGTGGAGCCACATGACTAAGTTCCATCAAACAGAATGGGGGTAGATTTAATCTAAGCTGCTCCTCGTACTGTCCAGACTCTCTAGGGTCCAAGCTTAGATAACCTTAAACAAGTTATCCAACATTTTGTTCCTCAGTTCCTCCATCTATAAAATGAGTTTTTATAGTAGTGTCTACCTCATAGCGTTAAGCATTAAAAGTAAGTTAAGACATACTGACTTTTTAGACCAGTGTCAACAGACCAGTAGTTCAAAGAAGTATAAGCATCACCAAATGCATCAAGATGCCTGTATAAGAGTTCATCTCAGAGCAGATATTGTCTGTCTTGGTCCGTAGGGGATGGGCCATTGGTCTCAAACTGAAGGAGATTCAGACTTCCCAGGGTATACCCTCCCTGCTCCTGCATAGCCAGGACAGCAGTGTTGAGATCATTAGGCAGTGTGCTCAGTAGTGCGGGACCTGTGCTTTGATCCAGCAGATCGTCTCAAGGCCATTGGTCACCAGCGACGTGGAAGACCAGTCACTCTGACCCCTTCAGTAAACCAAGAGAAGGGTCCTCTGCTTGCAGCTTTCCGGGAAGTTTGCACGGGACTTCATGTAAGTTCCCTGGAGGTGGGCTGTTATTCATGTAAGCAAAGGCCTGTGGCTAGACATTGAGGTAGGAAGACAGCTAAAATGAAATCTCAACAAAACACCCCTTTTGTCCTGAACATATATTTGCCTTGAAGTAACCAAAATCTTTAAAAAAAACTTATTTAATAACCACTTAGCATACAAAAGGCATTACTCTAAGAACGGCTCACACATTAACCCATGTAATCCTCATAGTAAACCAGTGAGGGATACTCTGTTATTATCCAAATTTTACTGATGAGCTTAGGTAACTTGCTCAATGTCACAGATTGTAAATAATAAAACTGTAATTCAAACCCAGACAATACATCTCCCCCGTCTGTTCTCTGAGCTGCTAAGCTCTCCTTCTCTCACCATACCACAGGAGGGATGGCCATTAATGCAATTTTTAATACTACTTTATGTTAGTATAGCATAACTGTAAATTTACAGAAAGCAATCACAACAGTTAGCCACAGACTCTCACCATCGTCTCAGGAAGTAGATAAGACTGTTACTAATTCTCATTTTACATAAAGAAAAATTGAGGCTCAGAGAATCAAAGTAACATTCAGAGGAACACATATCTGAAATTCAAAATCTAGTCATTTGACTACTGATCCATTATTCTTTTCTTCACTCCACACTAGTTTTCTTAATCCTCTATTTTCCTTTAGGGAGAATTTAAAATCAGAATTTTTTTTTTCTATTCTCTCCAATGTTGGCAGAGTGATTAAATCAGAGAGATGAATCTTTTTTTGTTTGTTTGTTTTAGACCCAGAAAGTTAAGCAATTCTCAAAATTACTAGGAATGTTCGATTTCAATCTTTTTCAGGTAACCCATTTACTTATTAAGAATCAGAAGGGCTTTTGAAGCTTGATACAATTGTGCAGGATGACTGGGTAGAACATGGCAGTCCCTTTTTCCCTTCATCTTCAGCCAGCACATTAAATTGCTTTTTTGCCAGCTAGTAAGGCAGGCATGTTGGGACAGTGTAAAGGCAGGAACTGAAAGACTGGGAGAGGAAATCCTGGGGCTGCAAGAAGAGGCCTGGGTTCAAGTCCCATATGAACTCACCATGCTGTAGGGAGCCCCGGAAAGTCATTTCTGCCTTTCAGCCTCAGTTCTCTCCTCTGTTGAGTATGGGTGTTGGACTCAGTAACTGCTGAGACCCCTCCCAACTTCCCAATATTTAGTGGTTTTTAGCTCTTCCGTTGTCATTCCATGTGGTTTTGGACACACTGGGCCTCAACTGCCTATCTTGTAAACTAGCATTGCCACTGATTGGGTTCTTGTTTCACTGTAGAAAAAATTCAGAGATGAGATACGGAGGTTAAGAAAGTAAAGCAATAGCATGCTCTCAAAGGAATTGTGGACAGACTCAGGTGAGCGGCTGCCCTGAGTTTCTTTGGCAAGTTTGTTACATAGAATGTAGAAATGAATGGACAGAATATAAATTGGGGATGGAGGAGTTTGGGGTTATAACTTCTGATTTTCATCCCAGCTCCACCTTCCCAAGGGATGGAGGGATTTTTGTCCTTATTTAATCTGGATCAGAAATGTCATGGTCATTGGTACATGATGGGTACTTCTTATCTGCAAGGGTAATTTTATTGTTATGAGGCCATAATGAGCAAAAGGTTACATTTGGATGTTGGAGATTCCTGGCTTTTCCCACCTTTCTTTGTTGGCCTCCAAGATACTTGTCACCCCAAAATGTGTGATTTCTTATCAGTCCAAAGGTTCTTGTTCTCTTTTTCTGCCCAGGGACCCCCATTGTTCACAAGATATATGGTTTCCTACCATTTGGCCCGTGTCCCCCTTTCTCTGCTCATATCTAGCTATCTGCCTAGAAGTAATAATATTTTATCATGATCATCTCTTTGGATTGATGAACGCATCTAAGAGGTTGCTAAATACAAATGCCTTTAAGTACAAAATATGCTTTATAACAGACAAATGCTACCATTAAGGTAGTAGAAAAAAAGTTAATAGTTCAGCAAGTGAAGCATTGCTACTGACCTTCATAAAGCCCTTAACGGGTTAAATGCTCGGACATCGGGTGAAGTACTAGCCTCAGCTGTTCAAGTGGAATCTTTCTTGGGTCAGATTTCTCTGCTCTCTCCAGTCCATCTGCTCACAGCTTGTCATGATAAACACTTCTGCATTACAAAGCAAAGAGTACACAGCAACAGGAGAGGGACAGCGTCTTGGATCTTGACTGGACAATGGTATCAGAGCAAAACAGTACCCAGTCCTCCACTTTTCATTCCCCCACCCCCACCCCACACTCCCCATCTCTGCCCCCACCCTCCTTTGCCTCATGTGTCACAGCCACCTGTCAGGTTGGAAACAAGCTGAAGGTAAGAAATCAAAGCCATCCACAAGCGGCTGAAGAAGAGAGACAGGCCTAATGGGGGAAAACAATGCCAGGTGGAAAATCTAGGTGTCACTTGCCCTTGGTTCAATGAAAGTAGAATGTGTTAAGTGATTGATACTTCTCAGAATAGAATTAGCTCAATACAGTGTCCTAGGGATCAGGGCACTTGGCTTATCAAGTCACAGTGGTGATTTGCCCTGAGAATTCAGCAGACAGTGCTGGATGTTCAGCCTCAGTTTCTTCATTTGTAAAGTCGGATGGTGTTTTGAGGGTGATAGCGATAAACAATTCCACCACTGTTAGCATTAGGCATAAATTCTAAAAAATCTCTGACAGAGTTTGGCACATAGTGGGTGGTAAATATCTTTTATTGACTGAATCTGGCATACTAGAAAAAATACTATACTAAGAAGTTCTTGCATGCTCAGCTGAGGACTTTGACCTTTCTTCAATGCTTTAGGAGCAATCTGAAGTTTCAGAGCAAGGAAATGTAATCATTATTGTTGGAATTAATGTTCCTGGCTCTGTTCCCTTTTATGGAAATGAGGGAATTATTTAAATGTTCTGTGATTCTCTCCTTGACGTTCTGAAAGTCCAGGCTACTTCTTTGAATGTCTGATTACTTTTAAAACCCAAAAGTTGTGTCATTCCATATGCATTCTGTGTGGATAAGGACACTCCCAAAGGCTACTTCCTCTAGCTCTGAAGTCACTAATATCAAAACGACCTCAGTAATAATTAAATAGATTATGGTGCAGCCATACGGTGTTAATAGTGGTTATTTCATAATGGTACAATTTCAGATGATAATGTAAAAAAATTTGTCTTTAACTATGGTTTCTTATTCATCTCTCATGAGCATGCATTCCTTATGTTCTAAAAATGATAAAAGAAAGAGGGTGTTGTCCAAGCCAGGAAGAAAGGAAGGAATGATGTCAGCAAGAATCACATCACAAGCTGGAAACTGACTCAGCATGACTTACCACGGCAGGTACAAAAAATGTAATTTT
Source organism: Camelus ferus (assembly GCF_009834535.1). Taxonomy (NCBI): domain Eukaryota; kingdom Metazoa; phylum Chordata; class Mammalia; order Artiodactyla; family Camelidae; genus Camelus; species Camelus ferus. The sequence goes on from NC_045696.1 coordinate 67,050,974, forward strand.
GCCTACCAATGCATTCTTTATCAATAAAGTCATCTGTCTCCTCCCATTGGAAGGGAAAAGAAAAGTGTGTTCTATAACAATCCCTGAAAGAATCTGCATCCTCTTTCTCTGGCTTTGCTTAAGCCTCAGATCTCCTCATTCATTCACCTGATCAACAAACATCACACCGTCCCCACTATTGGCCAAGTGCCATGCTATGGGGTCAGGACACATAATTGAAAAAGATGGCTTCTGCTTTCAAGGGTATGAAGTAATGGGAATTGTCACACACTGCTGGTGGGAGAATAAATTGGCACACCCATTTTGGAAAGGCAGTTTGATCAGTTGTTAAACTTACAGATGTGATTTCATATTTTGGGACCCAGCATTTCCACACCTGAAGTTCTGGAACAAATGCAGGAAGTACTGCAGGTGTGCGACTAGCAGTCACATGCAAGCATGTTCATAGCAGCGTTGTTTGTTAAGAGGAAGGAATAAACCAGAAACAATCCAAACATACTTGTGATCGAACTACAGCTGCATGGATCAATAGTAATGAATTTCAAAAACCATAATGTCAAATAAAAAATGCCACAGAAGACCATGGATAGTATGGTTTCATTTATATGAAGATCAAAAAACAATATATAATTAGGGACACACATATCTGAGAAAACTACAAGAGAAGCAAGAAAATAAAGAATAATTAACATTTAGGATAACGGTGACCTCTGAGAGTGATGGAACAAGATTACTTAATAGAAGAAGAACACTGGGAGAATTTTAAAGGTATTGGGAATGTAATGGACTTATGAGTAATAATTGTGTTACTATTCTTTAATCCATACAAATACAATGTACATATTCTTTGTATAAATAATATTTTGATTAAAAAGTAGAATGCACAAAAATGGGATGAAGTACACCCCAAAAGAAAAAAAATCTTATCTTCAAAACCAAAATCAAACATTTCCTGCTACATGAAATCTCTCCTTACTTTGCTAATATTTTCCCTCCCTCTTTTGATTGCTTTTCATATTTTTAAAATTATGCTTTGTGTTCCTATAGCTTTCAAGTTCTGTTTTATGTGAGCACAGTTTAGGTAAAAGATCTTACATCCTAGAGACTGTGAGCATCATTAGTATAGAATCTGTCTCATTATTTCTGCTTTACCCACAGAAACTTTCTTAGGAATCACTTGTGGTACAGTCCCATGGAAACTGGGATTTCCCTCAAGAGTTTTGAGTTCAAATCTTGGTTTTATGACCTAAAACTTTTGAGATGCTGAACATCAGTTTCCACTTCCGTGAAATGCTGAGAACCACCACCTATCAGCACCACAGATTTAGGATTTTGCTGAGATTAAAAATTCATGGGCATGAAAGCTTTAAAAAGTATTTGAAGTAGTTTGACAAAAAGAAACTTAGAATGCAGAGGTAAAGAAATAGAAAATATGAAAGAAAATACAAGTACAGGGCAAAGCAGTCAGGAAGCATGGCACCCACCAAAGAAGTTTCAGAAAGAGAAAGTAGAGATGTGATGCGAACATATTATCAAAGAAATAACAGAGTAATATTTCACAGAAGTAAAAGTGGATGCCAGTCTTCATATTTCAAGGGCTCGAAGTGTAGTGAGAGTGAGGATGAATGAAATAATATACCTACTATCTACACCTTCAGGATTGGAGGATATCAAGGATAAGGGAAAAGCTTAAAATCCTGGACAGAGAGAAAAGAAAGAGAGTATACCTACAAAGAATGAGCATGAGGTTGCCCTCAGGCTTCTCAGCATCCAGCTTTATAAACTGTAAGGAGTGGAAAATTACTTCAAAGGTTTAGGGGAAGATTATGAACATAGAATTCTCTATCCTGGCAAGTTGTTCATCCAGTGTGGCTGCAAAATAGATTTTCAGACATACAATAACCCCTAAATTTGTTTCCTATATATCTTACCTAAGCAAGACAATTAATAACATACTGCAAGAAAACAAAGAAATAGTGAATGAATAAAAAAATATGGGATCTAAGAAAGAAAGGTTCTGCTCTGGGACCACAGTGAAGGCCCATGATGACATCTTCGCAAGCAGTCATAGAGGACAAGCAGTCCTGATTGTGATGGGCTGTCGGAGGGCTGGGAGAGGGATTTCAAGGGAAAAAAGAAAGAGAAGGGAATTCTATGTAATTGACTGTATGATCAAGATACTGAAAAATGTTGGGATACGGTGAAGTCATACTATTGATTTTTAAGAATAAAGTAATGCTAATCTTAAGAACTTATACAGAGTCGTGGTGTAAACATAAAGTAAATTAAAATGAGCCATTATTTTGAGCAATTGATGGGGTATAAAGTGAATCCAGTTAACACCGATTCTAAGAATATTATACACCAATATTCTTCGGGGGTTATTGCATTAGATTTCTAGAAAAGAAAACGCATCCTAAAACACTTTCTCTTATTTAGCCCTGAAATGACCAAGATTTATAGAAGCGTAATAATGCCATCTGCGTATGGTAGTCGATTTTTAGAGTTAATTTATATACAAAGTACAAGACTCATTATCTTTAACTTCAGAAGATACTGCAAGTCTTAACTTGGCCGACAGCTATGGCCGACAGGAGTTGGGAGTTGGAAGGGGAAGGTGGGTAAAACTAAGTACAGGAGGAAGACTCATTTCCATGCTTCACATGGTGGACTGTCTGAGGCTGGTGAAAACAGGGACAGAGGTGTAAGTATTACATGTGTAAGATCTTAAGTAATTTAACTTGCATTTAAGATCACAAATATAATCAACAGCAGAACTAAAAAAACTATTTAAATGTTGGGAAAAAATGAGAAATAGTGTAGTAATGTTAAATTGTCACCTTGTAAAAATAGAAAGTCAAAAGATGTCATGTAACAAATAAAAATAATAGCGGTACGAGCATATTATTTAGGGCTTTGAATGTAACCAGCAGATGAACTAACTCATAAATGGCTCAGTGTCCTGGACGGTGTGAAAGGCTAAGATGAGGACTTGTGACTGTCACTGGAAGCCTTTGTGTATTTTATTTTTCTTGACGTGCATATAATCTTTAATTATAAACAGATATTAATTGCAGAAATTTTTAAAATTAAGTCTTTAAAAGTATGTCCATAGCATTTACAAAGGGATATTAATTGCAGTATGTTCATAAAATTTCAAATTAGATTAAAAAACCTTTTAATCAGTTAGAAAATATATTATGTCCTTCTATGGAGTTTAATGCAGCCTTAATAATAATTATGTGGGGACAATTGTACTGACATAGGTGGATTTCCAACAGATGTTTGTGAGGGGAAGGAAGCTACAGAGTATGTTCAGTGTGCTAACATGTGAAAGAAGCTTACGTTTCCATTTCTACAGGTACAAGTGCGTAAAGGACTTCGGGGAATAGGTCAGAAATTGACAACAGTGTGGTGTTGATTAAAAGGGAAATAAAGGCTGTACCAATTTTTTTTTCTTCTATGACTTTCCTATTTTTTAAACTGAATTTATTTTTCTATTTTTTATTGTGGGAAAGTAGAGAGACTAGAATAATGAACCCCCACTGTATGCATCCCCCAGTTTTAATAATTATCACCTTCAAGCCAATCTGATTATATCTCTGCTCTTCCCATTTTCACCCTTCATAGATCATTTTGAGGAAAGTCTCAGACATAATATTATCTGTAAATATTTTCATATGGTACAAGATAATTATCCAGATTTTTAAAGTTGCTCATTTGATGTCATCAAATATCCAGTCAGTGTTCAATATTCCAAAAGATTCATAGATGAACTTTCTTACAGTTTGTTAGTTTGTCATTATCCTTCATGTCTTGATTTTTTAATGTTTTAATTTGTGTCATGAAATATTTAAAATTCAAAAATATGGAAAATAATTAACAGGAATACATATGAATACCAACCAGATTTATATGTTGTTATATTTTGCCATATTGGTTTCAGAATTTTAAAGAAATAAACACACATTTTGTGGAGAAAAAGTACAATCATTCTTTAAGAAATACAGCATGTTTTCAAAGACATAAAAATGCTGAAAAACAAAAAGCTCATGAAACAAATTTAGTCTACATTTCCCTAAAATTCTATCCCCGCTTTTTATTCCTAGAGATCATATCTGTTCTGCTGTTAATATATACTCTGCCCATCATATGCTTTGTAAGTTTAATACTTACATAAGCACATATAAATAGTAGATTTTACTAGTTTTTAAAAATTTAAATGCTAATAGATTGTATGTACCCAGTTATATCTTTTTACCCTCAACATTATGTTTCTGATATTTATCCATCTTAATACATGAAGATTAATTTCATTTATTTTAATCACTGCCTAGAATTTCACTGTTTTTATATATCCACTCTCTAATTGATAGACATCTAAGTTATCCCAACTTCAGTCTTACAGATTCTATCATAATGATAATTCTTAAACCCATCTCTTCATGTAGATATGTGAGCATTTCTCTAAAAGAATATTCCTAGAAATGGATTTCTCAGTCATAGAATACAGTATTTCCAATTTATTTGATATCGTCAATTTGTGTTGCTGGTGATTTTCTCAATTTGCTCTCCCACTACCAGGATATGAGCTTCCTTTTACCACATCCTCATCAATCTTTGCTGTTTTCCAAGTTTTTAATTCATTAGTCTGATGGTTATGAATTTCACTGTGATTTTAATTAACATTTCTCTGATTGCTAGAGGAGTTTCAGATATTTATTGGCCTCTCAGTTTTCTCTTTCTTCAAAATTCCTATATTTAACATCTGGTCATATTTCTATTGGGTTATCTGACATTTTCTCATTAATTTTAAAAGTTCTTTATAAATTCTGAACATGGTTTTCATCATCCATTATCATTTATTTGAGTTGCAAGAGTCTTCTTTCAGTCTTTGACTTGGTGTTATTCACACAGTCCAGCCATAAGGAAGCTTTAAATTTTAATGTAGTCAAACTATCAATATTTTTCTTTTATGGTTTGTACTTTCTGGGGCTTGTTTATAAAATCCTTCCTAATTCCAATATCACCAACATATTCTACATGTTCTTTTAAATTTTTTATAGTTCTAAGTTTCATATTTTGATTTTTATAATAAAATATATGCAGCTATTACTTCTATAATAATTAATAAAAAGACAGAAAAGTAAAAGTCATCCATAATTTTAGCCCTCAAACCAAGTACTGTTAACATTCTATTTACTTCCACTTTCATTTCTGTACACATGTCCTTTGTTATATAAGTAGAATGACACATCACCTATATTTTTATACACTTTTTTTTTCATTGAACATCACTTGCTAATATGTTTAAAATTGATAAAAATTCACAGGAAGAGTATCTAGAGATGCAATATTTGGAGAGGGAACTTGAATGAAAATTTCCTTCACAGTATGTATTTGGGATGCATACAACCCAACCACGTGTGACTCCTTACACGGCCTCTGTGTGTCCCTCCACTGTAGAAACTGACATAGTCTTCTGATAATTGTTACTGTATTTCTGCCTCCTCTTCCACTAAGTCAAATGCTCCTTCAGGTCAAAGACAGCTCTCACTCATCTTTGTATCACAACTTGGGGCAAATAGTAGGTGCTCAAGAAATGTGGAAAGGAAGGTGGTGAAATGAACATTGAATTAGGAATGAGGAGACCTAGATCCTAGTTCAGTAAGTAGCTGTCAAGTAGGGTCTTTGAACAAATTTCTTCTGAGACCCAGTCTCTTCATCTATAAATTGAGGGGAGGGAATTATATAACCTATAAATTTCCTTCTCCTTTGACATTCCAGACTGTTTCTTTAAGGAGAAAAGTATTTACAGGGGCTATAAATATTCTTTAAAATATTTATATTTCATGATACTATTAAGTAGCCTAGGCTTTTGACAACCTATGACATCTAACAGTAACAGGTGTTTACTTAAACACAGATGGAAATTGTGGTCCCTTAAGACTGCCAGTCTTTCAGTAGAGATGTCCTTGCAGGTTTGGATGGATGAGCTGTTTTCTGGTGAGTAGCCATCAGAATACCAGCGAGTGAGCTTAACATCAGATACCCATTGCAGCTCTGTTCCACCGAGATTTCTGGCAGGATATAGGACCATGTCATTTCCTGGCTCATGTGCTTTTCCATCTGTCCCATGGACTCCAACCTGCTCAAGGGAGTTTGTGATTACATCTCCCTCTAGTGACAAAAACCTTTGTATAGTGCAAAGTCTCCTGTGTCACACGAGAAAGAATATTTGGCTAGAAAAACATAAATAAAAAGAGAATATATTGGTCTTTTGATAATCCAAGGAATGTTACATCACTGCTGCTCTGTGGGAGGAAGTAAAGTTCACCGTGTATTTCACTTTGCATTGAGAGAACTAATGCTTAGGAAGCTTTTTTTTTTTTTTTTGGCATGTCTGAGAACTAGATAGTGAGGAGTCTGCCCCATTAATATCATGCACCAGACCAATCATAACCAAAGTCCCATATAAACGTAAGACAGGATACTCTCCAGTGCAAATATATAAGAAAATCATCTCTCTTCTATTCATTCTGTGTCTAATTGTCCGTAAAACTGGTTCTGGTGGAAACAGCCATAGAATAATTTTTTTATAGCAAGGAAATGAAAATATCAGGAATATAAATTTTCAACCCAATGATCTACATCCATCAGAAAAAATAACAGTAAGAGTTAGCCAAGGTTAACGCAAATCAATAGTTGGAGAAATAAGGTAGACCAGACAGAAGACAGCTCATCCTTTGGGGCTATGATTTCCCATAGGAAAGCTGGTAGCAGTGGCGTGTGTATCTGGACCATCCCTTCTGCAATAGTCCATTGAGGTTCAAGGGAAAACATTAGGCAAACAAACAGCTGTTTTGTTTTCTCCGTAGTTTGTTTGTGATAAGAGCTGATGTGACCGTCCAGTACTTATCACAAACCAAAGAAGGAGACAATCTCCCCTGTGTTGGCACAGAAGTTGCTTGAGGTCTCATGAGCAAGGAGCCGACCAGTGATATCACCTCGAGACTCTAAGCTCAGGATGTCTCACCTTTCACATCAAATACCCTCATCCCTCTAGTCAGTACAGCCTCAGGTCAAGGGATTAGGATGTCCTGGATCCTAAAGAATTTGCCGTCACAAACAGGTTCATTTCAGGAGCCTTTCTTTCCATTAAAACTGTTACGTCTGAAATGGGAGCTAGAAACCGGGCTCTGGGGAAGAAGGGATTTTCACCAGCTCCCTGGGAAGTCCCTCTGGTTTCTAAGTTCCATTTCTCAGTTCATTTTACGAAGCTCTTAATACAGCTGGCCCTGTCATTTTAGACCAACATGGTCAGTTTTTTTTTTTCACCATTGACCTTGCAGATGGACAACTGAAGAAGTCAACTCTGTGATTTCTATACAGTTGTATTTATCGGAATGGCCCAGACATTAGAGACTAATCTGTCAAATATCCTCATTTTACAGAACAGAAGGCTAAGGTCTGGAGTGGAAAAGAGTCCCCAAAGAGAAGGGCTAGAAGCCAGAACTCAAGATTCCAAGGACAATGTCTTTTGTACCTTGATATACTGTCATTTTTTTTCAAAACAGACCATAGATCATATTTCTAAATAAATATAGATTTATTTTTGTCCATTCAAAGTAGTCTTTTTAGCAGTTTATAGATATTTTAATAATGCTACTATTATTCAAAACATATTTAAGATTCCTCTTTGGCATTCCACACAGTCTGTGGCACATTACTAATGATTTCCTTAGCTATCAGGCTGTCAGCTCACTAAGGGCCCTGTCTTCAGTTTTGACTGAAACTTGATACATGCTAGTTCATCACACGTATTTTTGAATAAAATTAGCCACTGTTTATTATTTGATGAAAGATTTAATTCTTAGAAATATCTGGTATCACAGCAAAAAACATCAAGTTTATACAAATCAGTGGTTGAATGGGATATTCTATCTCATATGATTCAGAGTCCCTGTCTCTCCCCTACAGGGCTAGAGTCATTTGAATGTAGATGAGTGCAGAAATCATGTCTCACTCACCTCGAAATCTCACTGCACCACAGACAAAGAACTCTCACAGGTAATCAATAAATGTTTGATGAATAATGGAGCAGCAGGTGGGAAACTGGATGAAGGTGAAGACCACTTGTTTGCCGGTTGTTGACACAAGAATGTCACGGTAATATTTCTTGGTTGGAACATAAAAGTTAACTGGAGCTATTGCCAATGTTCTAACCATCAACTAGCCACTTTGAATAGTGAACTCGGATGAAAACGCATTGTGTGGATAATAGACTGTACCACGAGCTGACATTCAAATGTCTTAGCTGCCAACATCTTAATCCCAGAGTGTTTCAAAACACATAGATTTTTCTCTTTTGCGAAGATCTCATCTTGCTCCTTCAATACAATATGTACACATCACCAGCAGTACTTTAAATAAAGAGTAATTATGACAATTGTAAGTTCTCTGATCATGGTTACTGTTTGTGCTTGATTTTTTGAATTACATATATTTATGCTTACCTGAGAAGTCAAGTTATTAGCAAATGCCATCTGTGAACAATGCATCATGGGATATTTTCTGGAAAAAACCCACACGCACATGTAAGTATTCAAAGACTGTTTAATGAATGCACTTGGGCAAAACCAGTGATACCTAAATATCAAGGGATGTCCCTTTTAAAATTCATAGTTAAATAATGAGACCCTGGCACATATTTTCATCTGATTTTCCATTTTCTTTTAGAAATGAGAGTTAATGAACCTTACCTTTTACCACACATTGTCCTGGGTAGAAGTGAATTGATATTGGCGGTAAATAAAGTTCAGGGCTTTGAGATCCCATGAAGCTTAATTAAATGTGTGAAAAACAGCTTCAGTCTTGGATGTAAATACTACGGTAGGCAACAATGCCTTGGGTGTTTTCCCACCATCCGAAATAATTTTTCTTTATGGAGGAACATGCTTCAGATATTATGTTTCATTCCTTAAGGGGAATCTTCTTTATTTGGGATTCTTAATACATTCTAGTTTAACACACAGGAGTTATTTTTTACAAGGTGTGTTTAACAGAACCAATTTGTGGAGAAGACCAAGAGCTGGCTGCCCATGCACAAGTGAGAGCGTTTGACTGTAGAGGGGAGGAGCCTTGTCTGTTATGCTGCTCTGTCCTTCTTCTTCTGACCTAATTCTCTATCCAGAGCACTTATGAACATTCTGGCACGTTAAAATGAGTGTCTGTTAATGGGGCAAGTCAGATGGGGAATAAGCAAAGCGTCAGGCGGGATGACATTCCTGTTGGGCAGCCAGTGGGGCAGCTTGCTCGCTGCTGTCTTGTTAGCTGGATGCCAGTAAGAAAGACAGGTAACAAAACTCCTTAACCCAGGCAGCATGCATTCCTCAATCTAATGAAAACTGAGTGGGTGGCTGTGGCTCTCATTCAACCTCTACGTGATTACCGTGCGTGCATTGGTGGGACCTGGAGGTCTTCAGCTACTGATGCTGCTACTCTCTGTGCCACTCGAGATCAGTTTGGACCCTCTGAGGTCCCCACTTACCACATCAGCACAGTCTCTCTTTTTCCCTACAACCCAAGGGATCTGCTGAAGTCTCCAGAATGAAAAGCATTTCTCTTCTCCCTCCCACTCCACTGTCTCTATAATCTGATTTTAAGCATGTGATTCTTACTCAGCCCCATGAAATTAAGACTTTCAAAACTCAAAAGCCGAGGGCTAGCTCTATTCTTCTTTTTTATTTCTGCTTTGTCATCTCTTCCTTGAGGCCATATAAAGAATGCCTACCTGGATGAATGGAGGGAGAGTCAAAAAGAAACACTAGGGGTAAAAGTCACAACATAATGCTGAAAAATATGGTCTCATGATAACTTGCACATGCATGGAGAGAGAAAAAAGGGATACAAGCTCAGAGCATTAATATTTTAATGTTAAGACTATGGAGACAAGTATAGATCACCTGGTTTAATCCTTCCATTTAGGGTGGGTATAACCAAGATCTAGAGGAAGGAAATGCTTTGCTCAATGTGATAGTGTACATTATTAGAGAAAAATAATGGGATTTCTGACCGGTGTTCTTATCAATTTAGTTTACAGAAAAGAATACATACTTTAATGTCAGCCAAATTCATATGTTAATTCATATCTGAAAGACATTTTTTAAAAATTAGAATGTAGAATAATTTCTGTCATTTATTAGCATGTGTGATCTTTTACACCACTAAATATCTCTAAGGGTTATCTGTAACTGAGGATAATATTACACTTTACAAACGTGTTATAATGAAATTGTATATGAAGTGTCAAATTCTTGGCATACACTAGATGCTCAATAATTCATAGCTATGGTACAGAGTATGATGCTACACTGTAACATACTTCATATTTTTAATTGTGGGTTATCACATGAATTTGTAGATAAAAGGTGAGAGTTAGATGTTTAAATAAACATTATTTATGCTATTTTAGCAAAATAATATGCTATTTTGAAAGTTATAATATCCCTTAACAGGCAAGGCTGAACCAAAATACTTTGGGTCTTACTCACTTCCAAAAATATGCATTACATTAGAAGCATTGAAACATTTACAGATAGGGTTTTCTGCCATTTTAGTTCAGACAGTTCAGCCAATCTGAAGACTTGTCAGCTGAAAAGAAGTAGGATAAGAAAGATAAATTAAAGGACTAGTATTTTTTTTTCCACATAAAAACCTGAGCCCTACAGACAGGAAATGACTTTTCCAAGGTAGCAGAGCTAGTCCTTATAGAGCCAAACTAAAACTCCCCAAATTCAAGTACCTATACCAAGTCCATTACCCCACTGTCCCATTTGTAATTTAAGAGTTAGGAAACATAAACCTCTAATGCAGAAGTAATCCAGACTCTTCCTCTGCCTTCATACTACACCTTACATCAACGATCAGATGTCCTGTAATTTGCCTTATGTAACTCTTGAGACTCACTCCACACCAACAAAACACACTACAAAAGACAGATCTGACTGCCCCAAAGTTCTTGTCAACAGATTTCTTATTTCCATAAGCTGTTTTTTCCTTATTTTAATGCCTTCTAAAACTACCTGGTTATTGACACATTATTTTAAAACCTTTTTAAAGGTTTTTTTTTTTTTCTTTTTGCTTTGTTGAATTCCTACCATGCTGTCTCTTTGGCATTTTCTCATTTTTATTTGTCCAGATCCTCAATTAAAAGAGAGAGAGGAAAAAAAAAAAAATTGCTTTACTAGAGCTTCAACCTAGTCCCAAAATAAAGGAGATAGACTCATTATCTGATTATTCCCTTTACTTAAACAAGTTGAAAGGATAAAAATAAACAAATGTGGAGTGATTCAGGGATGACAAAGGGATTTTATATAAACAATCCCAATCACAAAAATACTAGTCAAACACACAAAACAAATGAAGGATAGTGAGAACTGCCTTTATCATAGACACACCTGAAATATGTTCTCAAGCTGGTCATATTCAATGTAATAACAGCTAATGTAAGCTGATGCTAGAGTATTTTTATAAAGTTTTTTTAAAAAAATTAAACCTCACCCATTTATAATCCATGTAAATAGACTTATAAACACAAAACACAAAACTCTTAGCATCAGTATCTTGGTAAAAGTACAATAAAAGAGCAATTGAAAATGCCAACAGTGAAGCTCAGGAACAGGTTCAAACATCATAAACTCAGTTCCTGAGACTCCCACGGTTAGAAAAAAGAAATGCTTTTCTAAATAAGAAAATGCCTTCATCAACATAAAGCATAGTCAAACATTATAACAAATATTTTTGATGTGACACTAAGTAGGATTTGCAGGTCAGGGAGGAATCTGTATGGCTGATTATCTTCCTGTTTACATCTTCTAATATTTCAGAATACATTTTTGCTATGTGACTTTAGTCTTAGAACACTTAACCTACTTGAATCTCCTCAGTCTCCAAATAAAATTAAAACAATACTATCTACCTCCTCTGTCATTTGGTGTACATTGTGAAGAAAAAGCCAACAGAATTTCTTTACTGATGGCGTGTAATGGTGAGAGAAAGAGAGCTGTCAAGAACAACCTGAAGGTATTCAGTCTGAGGGTCTGGAAGGATGGCGTTGCCATTATTTGAGGAAGCCTGTAGACAGACTACGTCTGAGATACATGCTCCTCCAACTGACAGTGCCCCAGCTCACTGATCACAGTTAACAGCAATAGCTGAGGAATTCAAAGGAATCAGAGTTCTATTCAATCCACTATTTAACCCAGGTCTAGCACACATGCTCTGTGCTTTGTTGAATTCTGTGGTAACAGATTTCTACATATGGCTGCTCACGTATTTCAATATGAAAAGAGCATGTTTCTAAGAAAGGTCTTTACCTCCTAGTAAGGTTACCTACAGAAGGGGGCCAGAGTTATCTAAATGATAGACTCTATTTCTTAAGATACTTCTGTATTCTAATTATTTTGTTATTTAATACATTTTATATTTGTGGGAAAAACATTTGATATGTACTATATATCATATCTAAAATACTATTTTTAAAATGCTATATACTTTTATACGTAATCAGAAAATAAAATTCCAACTGAAATGGAGGATTTAGAATTGAAGGAACAAGGTCAAAAGCAGTTTTAACATGATTTTTTTGTTGTTGTTGTTAACAATTGTTAAGAATGCCCAGCTCCTTCCCGTCTGACAAATCCCTTCCCTTAGGAACTGTAGGGGTGCTAAATTATTCATCTTTCCTTTTGGGAAGTCAATGGATATCTAAAATGTATAAATAAAGAAAGAGAAATTGCAGTCTGTTATTTAGAATTAGAAAGCTATCTAGCAGGGTAACAGGAAATTAAGATCTACAAATTTGTGAGTAAATGGTGAGAGGAAGTGTAATTTTCATAGGAGTCAGTAGATACTGTGTCAGTTGGAGTCTGAGCAGAAAACAGATGGCACACTGTTGTTGAAGAGAGTTTAATGAAAAGCAATTTACAAAACTGTGGACCATGTTTAGGTAAAACAATAAGGGATGATAAAGTACCCAGATTACATCAAGGGGCAGGTGGAAGAAGCAATTACCAGTACCTGGTGTGACCTATAGCTGTAGGGGAAGGTCACTCAGAGGAGCCGTGGCTGACAGGAGGGATAGTCACAGATGGGAAACACTGCCCAACCCTCACCTTATGGAAAACTAGTCAGCAAGACAAACACCTTCCCTTCAATCTCCAATGATGCCTCCCATTGGCTAAATCCATTTGGAAGACTCAGCACATGAGATCCTAGACAGTGACATCTAAAGGTCAGCCTCATAGGTCACAGTGTTGGGTGGAAGATGATGGAGAATAGATGTGGAGAAGCTCAGAAAATTCCAACTCAGTTACTCCCTAAGGTGGGAAGCTTAAAAATGTTAAAGTTGCCTGGGAAAACACACAGGTGCCTATAAAGGAACATGCTTATTTTTTAATAGAGAAAATTTGAAAGAGTAAAGTTAAAAATAATTCCTATCTCTTAGAGATAACCATTGCTTATATGTTATTTATATGTCATTTAAAGTTATATTACATCATAATTTTTTATAAAGTGTATTAAATATAATATTACTTGAATACAATGGAGATTAAATTTAAGATATTTAAAGTATAACCAAAGGGTGAAATCCAAGGATTTACTGTTACATATTTCTTTACCACAAGCTTTGTTAGTATAAGTGCTTTAGCACATTTTGCATTGTTTTAAATTTTATACTTTATATGACATTAAACTTTGCATTTACCATTTATTTACATTTTTCTGGGTTCATAGATTTGTATTTTATTACATGGTCATTAGCCAATCTGATTATTCATTTGGGTGCTTAAATTAACCTAGATTTTGCCAATGGGAACCCCTTTAAGCTACCTCCTCTGGCCTTTTGACATGAACCCATCATTCTAAGAATATTTCTTTACTTTTCAGCATTACAAAATGTTCCAGGCTCATCTTGTGTTTTCCCTGCCCAAGCCATAGAAGCAGCCATTCCTTCAAAGATCTCTGGTTTCTTCTAGTGGAGAATTATATTTCAAAATCAAAATCTAAGTGATGATTGTGCTCATTTATATAAGCCTACCTCTGTTCCCGAGCCCTCCTGGTGAACAGAGCTAGGGAATGCACACCCACACTCATTTACACCTATGTTCATATAGCTATTAATTAATGTGTTTGTCTCTGTATCTATTTGTCTGTCTATACTGAAAATCATGAGTTCACACTGATACCTTCAGTTCTAATCTAACACCATAGTTTCATTTTGTCCATATTTGCAACTCCCTTCTCTAACAGTGAAGCACCTGGCTCCCATTATACTTAATAGGTTTGCTTATTTCATTAACCCCTTGTATATCAAAAATTTCCCCCACTGCTGGCACGTGCACCCACTTCCCCCTGCCAGGACTCCAGTGTTGCATGTTGCGCTGTCCCTCTCTCGACATGCAGAAACACTCCTCACGCCCGTTGGTCTCCAACACTGTGTGCTGAGCTCCCAGACCTGCACTTGGACGCCTCTCACACTAGTTAGGCTCTCACATCTCACTCTGGGGCACTATAGTTTTTCCTCTCTTACCAATACAAACACCAGACTTTCCTTGGACTGGATGGTTCAGGAAGAAAAGGGAATAGAAAGAGGAATAAAAAAATTATTTATTTATTATTTTAAATAGCCATGTTAGAAAGAAAGAAGAGGTGTAAAATCAATGAGCTAACTTTCTACCATAAAAATTCTAGAAAAAGAACGAACTAAAAAAAGTGGAAATACTGAAAAATAAAAGTAAAAACTAAATATAGAAATTAATAAAATAGAAACTGGACAAATAAGAAAAAATAACAATGGCAAAAGTTGATTATTTGGTAAGCACTTTAGCAGAACTGCTCAGAAAATGAGATAGAGAAAACGAATTAGTAATATCAATAGCAAAAGAGGGGAAATCACTGCAGACAAAAAAAATAATTATGAAAAACATTATGCCAATAATTTTGACATTGTAATGGGCAAATTCTTTGATAAACACAACTTACTCACATAAACATAAGAAGAAATACGAAATCTGAATGCTCATATACCTATTAAGGAAATTGAATTCTTGATCAAAAACCTTCCCACAAAGAGAAGTTTGGTCACAGATGGCTTCATGGTGAATTCTAGTAAACAACTAAAAGGGAAATAATATCAGTTTTGCAGAATTAAAGGAGGAAACACTTTCCAAATTATTTTATGAGATAAGCATAATCCTAATATCAAAATCTTACAAAGATATTACAAGAAAATAAAATTATGGAACAACAAACTTATGACCAAAAATAAAAAATTTTAGCAAAATACTTGCAAATCCAATCCAATAATATTTTTTAAAGACAATAAATACCTCATGACTAAGTGGCTTTTAACTCAGGAATAAAAGCCTGGTTTAATAAGAAAACCAATCAATGCAATTTATCATATAAATAAGACTGTGGAGAATAATCATAAGATTATCTCCATAGGTGCAGGCAAGCAGTTATGATAAAGCTCACAATAGCCAGCAATAGAAGAAAACTTCTTCCATCTGACTATGGGCATCTACAAAATAACATACTGTTAGCATTATTCTTAATTGTGAAGGACTTGAATGCAAGAGGGTCATATTACTCCTCAACACTTGCCTTCAACTTTTTAGTGAGAATCTTACCCAGTGAAGTAAGGCAAGAAAAAGAAAAGAAGAAATAAAGACTGAAAAAAAGAAAATAAAAATATTATTCATAGGTGACATAATTATTAACATTAAAAGCACAATGAAATATACAAAAATACTTCTAGAATAAGTGCACTTACCAATTTCACAGGGCGCAAAGTAACAGATCAAAAATTGTCTTCTTATAAAAAAGTGGCAAATAGCTGGATTTTAAATTTCTAAAAATACCATTTAGTGTATCATCAAATCTCTCAAATATAGAGGCATACATCTAACAAGACATCGTTGCTAAAAACTAAAAAAAAAAAAATTGCTGAAATAAAAATCAATCAATCAATCAGTCTAAAAAAAAAAACAGAGAGATATATAATATTCATGGATTGGAAAACTCAACAGTGTTCATATTCTCTGTCCCCAAATTGATCTTTAAATTTACTGCAATCCCAGTGAAATTCTCAGCAAGCTCTTTTAAAAAATTGAAAGATGATTCTAAAATTTATTTAAGAATGTAAAGGATCTAGGGTGACCGAAACAATTTCACGTTTGTACCCTGCAGCATTTACAAGATTCCAGAATCAGAAAGTGACAGTTTAGTTTTTACAAGACAGAGTGACCTAAGGTAAGGAAGGCCAAGGAAAGAAATTCAAAATAAAGATCACTTACTGTGTTCCAGACGTTAGCACTTGGTGTGTATTATATCTTTCAATCTTCTCAGTAACCCTGTGAGTCAGGTATAATTTGGACCTCTACTTTACAGATGAGCCAGAATACCAAGTAAAGGCTTTCAGATTACAATACTATCTATAAATGAAAAGGAACAGATAAAAATGGCATTTATATTCCACATCCAATATAAATAAGCTGAAACATGTTTACCCTCCCAATGTATCATCAGTATCTCCAAACAAGAATGGTGTTTCATTATAAAATGACAACTTAACTCTTAGTGATATAAACTAAAATGATTTCTTTTCAAAATTTTTTACAGTGGTTGAATGAACAATGCATTGATGTAAAGACTGAATGACAAGTTAAAAGTAGGAAGAATATTAAGAGATGATACAGCCAGGCTGTTATCCCAAGCAATTATTCCCAGAAGTTATATAGTAAAGAGGGTAGACATGGACATTCTCAGACGTCCATTTATTCCAGCAGTGTGGACCTCTGAATTAAACAATTTTGAAGGGACAAACCTTTATTACTAAACAAGGGTCATTCTCAGAAAATTTTAAAAAATTAGTATGCTGATACAGGCTTTTTGTGTATCATTCAGTAAAGGAAAAAAAAAAGAATATGAGTAACTACCCTGTTTGCACTGGGGAAAAGTTTTAAATGTATTATTAAGTATGTATTCTAATAATCCTTGTTGAGTCTTCCTATAGAAGGGAAAAGATAAAAGCACAGCTATTGTGTTTGAGAAATTCAATTTGGTGAGTAAACAAATGTATGTGCCAATAACTGAGATTACAGTGAAATCAGAACTGAGAAGATTGTGTAAATAGCCAAAGGATAAACGGATAGTGGAGGCCTGGGGGAGGGAGCAGTCAGGGATGGATGGGAGTGGTCATGGAGAAGAAATCTGTGAAGTAAGTGTGATGAATCAATAGCAGGGCAAGAATAGTAAATTCATTCTGGATAAGGAATCATGATAATCAGATACACAGTGGCTTAGAGCATAGTATGTTCCAGGAACTGCAAGAAAGTCAATATGGCTAAATAAATGTGTGGTTGATGGGCAAGCAAAGAGGCTAAGGGGGCGGAATGTGCAGGGTTGGGAATTTTACCCTGAGGTTGCAGAACCATGCAAGATTTTATACATGGAGGTGGTCTATTTGTATAGTATCGGTAATCTGGCCCAGGTTGGAGTTTGGATGATGATTAAAAGACTATTGCAATAGTTGACAGGAATTACAACATGGGACAAATCTAAAGACATAGAAGTGAGATTGAAAGGTGAATCTGAGGACATTTCGGAGGCAGGATCAGTGGAAATGAGCAAATCACTGAACGCACAAGGAAGGCAGAAGGAGAGAGTCAAGGCTGACTCAGGGTCTGGGACACAAGTAGCTGCATGAACATACCCAGTGCTGAAGGATGACTTTGATTTGATCGTGCTTGCAATTACAGACTTCTAGAACTAAATTAAGAGGGGCCAAAGCATAAGATAAGTAGATCCCCTAGTTTCTTAATGTGAATTCTACCTACAATTCTTTTGTGAATTAAGCTTTGATAAAATAAGAGCAATCTTGAATGTTCTAAGTTTTGATTTTCACCCAATGATAGGATGATCGCCACCAACTTTGTTTGGCAAGCTTAGTTTTACCTAGGACCTGAGATGTCAAATTTCCTTGTCCTAAGGATTCAGATACTTAATTCCATTCTAAACATGGTGGATGATTCACCCCATCTGACTAATGACCTGACGATAGGTATAAAAGAAGAGAAATTGCCACAGAACAGCAGATAAGATGAGGCCACACAAACATACTAAGTGTGAACACCTGCTATTCCATCCTAGCAAGTTATTTGAGAAGTTTCAGGTTAAATAAGCACCAAAAGCCCCTGCGGAAACAGAATGTCCCCGCCCAGAACAACCTCTCCTCTTACCACACTCTGGGGCCTTCCTCTGTGCTGCTGAGGTTGGGCAAATGCCAGGTCTGACGGCACACTTTTGGCATTATGTGCGTACGGTCCAGGAAACCAGGAGCAAAGTGATTCTCCCCCACTTGTCCTCCCTCTGTCCCTACATTTGTTCATATGCTGACCTCATCCACCATCTCAATCTAAGCTCCGGAAATTCACCATCACACCCTATGTCTGACCTTGAACCAGTTCTCCAGGAAACCCCCTGTCCCTGGGCCCCTCTTCACCTCTGAGGAATCCCAGCAGAGATGGGTGGTTTCCAGGGAAGGCTCAGGACTGAGGATCAAGGAACCTGAACTATCATCTCCTAACCTCACTCAAGTTTCCATTCCTTAAAGTGGAAATTGTCATGACTCAGCCACTACATCGTAGGGAAAACCAAACAGGATGATGTAAAATGGTCTTTGTCAGCTTAAAATGCTACACAAATGGGAGGGATTATAATTGTCATATAGCCTTTCTCAGCGAGTTTATACATATTGTCTGAATGACATTAACAATGAACTTCAGGTTTCTTCTTTTGTATGAGGGGAATAAAAATACGGCCTTAACAGAGTGGTTATGAGAACAAAATGAGTAAACATATGAAGCATACGGCACAAGTCTTGGAAGCACTAAACGCTGAATAAAAGGTGGTACTCTGGGTAGAAGTGATGCTATTGTTAGTATTCCTCCTATTGATCTATTCCAAATAAATCAGAATTCGAGCCTAACCTACCTACAGGGCATAAATGCAGGGCTTGGTGGGGACTCAGCAGGTAGGCGGTGCAGAGGGGGTGGTGCAGTCACACATGGTGTGCAGAATGAAGCAGTGAGGTGCTTGTTTAAGTGGCAGATCACACTAGACTATGGCCCAGGCTTGGTGATAATACAGCATTACCCACTGGTAATAATTAGGGGCTGTGAGACTAAGCTTTCTTAGAGCAAGCCTCACGGAGGAAGGGCCGAGAGAGTATCCTGAATGCATTTTGAATCATCACTGACTGTGAACTTGAGCTGCCCCTCCTGGCCCTTTCCCTGTGGATAGGGATGCTACAGGCAACTACCACTATCTTTTTAGGTATGGGAAATCTTCAGCCTGCCCTTTATTTCAGAACCTAGAACTCAAGAATTGGAGAAACCATAGAGATCATTTAACCCTAACCCACTTCGTTCCCAGTGATGTGACTTGGCCCAGAGGGAGATGACTTGCCGAAGGTCGCACAGATTACCAATGAACTAGACCCAGTCTCCTGACTCTCGGGTAGGGCTCACTTCCTCTTTTATTCTGCACTCGGTTAACTTGGTCTCTGTTGGCCCAGACCACCTTGTTGCTGGTTTTCTGAGGTTGAGCACCTGGGTGGTTTCTTATCTAAGTCTTGGACAGCAGCCAGGCGTGCAGATAGGCAGAAGCGGCTGACTCAGACTTCACTTGGGAACACTTTGTGCCTAAGGGGCCAAGGCACAGTCTAAAGGAAGGGCGTGGGCTCTGGGCGCTTCCCCATAGCTCCCAAATGTTGTCGGTGTGACTGGGTGAATGAGGGGGAAAGAGCATGGTTTCACCCTGCAGGGCTCCCGCTAACGAGTTCTGGGACACGAAGCAGCTTTGATTACTCACCTACCTCGAGATATGCTTGGCCCGGGTAAGCTGAGCAGTGAATTGCAGGGGTATCACTCAGTGTAAAAAAAAAAAAAAAGGAAAAAAGAGAGAGAGAGATTTGCTTTTGCAGGAGAAAAATCCTCATGATTTTTCATGTATTCAGTCATTTATGCAAGAGCTATTTATTGATTACCTGCCACGTGCCAGGAGGTGTGCAAATGTTCGGATATACAAAGGCAGTTAACATGACCCCTGTTCTAAAGAAGGGAAAGATGGAAGGTCAAGAGACAAATTTTATGCAGTGAGCTATATGCTGTGACAGTGGTGAGCACAAGGCATGTGGAAGCTCCGGGGGGACTGTGTTGTGTGTGTGTGTGTGTGTTGTGCACGTGTGCGGTGCTCAGAAAGGTTTCCCTGGAAATGATGCTTGAGCTGCATCTTTAAGGATACAGAGGGAGTTTAGCATCAGAGGTGTGAGACAGCATGGCTGTTCTGGGGAATCAGTAATTCCATATGGCCAGAGTGCAGACTTAAAAATAAAGATTATCAGAAGATGCCTAGTGTGTCGCTGTCAGCTCACTGTAGAAATGTTCTATCTTACTTTGCTGTCAAGCAAATGGAAGTTCAAACCATTCTCCCAAGATTCAGGATATCAAGCACCAAACCATGATTAGACTGAACCTTCATTTCTCATGTGCCTCTTCTCCTCAACTTGGAAGAGCATATTTAAAAAAAAAAAATTATCTTCAACTCTTCCTTAATGTAGAGACCAAGCAGTTGTTTGGAACTGAGATCCAAATTTCTAATGGAAACCATGGCATGAATATTGGTTAGGAATCCAGGTTTATCCCACAAAAAGCTACTTTATCTATAATACACCTGTAACACTGTACAAAATAGTTACAGTAACTGACTATAAAATACCACCAACTCTGTGTGGGAAAATGGACTTTAATTTGGAGTGCTTGGAAAATCTCCCCCAAACCATCCTGAGGTGGAAGATGGGGACTTCAGGATCATACTAACTGGGTCTAGGAGGACAGAGAGTGAGAATGCAAAGGGAGTGTATAACCACTGGACACCAGGGATCTGGAAAATGTGAGACATAGTGTCTTTTCCAGAACGAACGCCGAAATGAATGCCCCAAGGACGTCTCTCAGTCATCCTGTCTCCATAATCACCCATCCTGTCCATTTTTCTTGAGGAAACCCTTCCATGATACCACCTGAGGTGTAGGACCATGTTTCGCTCCTCTCTGATGTCCTATAGAGACTCTCCTTATCTCCTGAAATGGGCACCTAAAAATTTGAAAGTTTCATCAAGGGCATTTGCTGCTAGAAACTAAGGAAAATTAAGAATTAAAAAAGAAAAACCCCAATGCCGTTTATATATTTTTTTCAAGTAGATTCTTTGGAGAAAGTCAAAAGTGTATAATCAGACACACTTGTAAAGAGGTTGGGAAGCCTTCATTGGGGTCTTGGGCCGGTCTAAGTTTAGTGCCTAGTGTGCAAGTCCTTGGTAGGCTATGTTTCACCTTTGCTTTGAACTTAACTAAAAACAAACCAACAAATAAACAAACAAACAAAGTAGAGGGACGGAAAGTCAGCATGTGGATGTTTCTCTGTGTCTGTTTTCCCAAGTCATCCTGTCACCATAGTGCTGGATGCTCAGGAAAAGAAGGGGCAGGGTAGAGAAAACATAATAAAAAACATATCAGACCCTGATAATATTGTCCTTTTGCCAGTTGTATCTTCTTAGTCTCTACCTATGCCAATGATAAAAAACAAATATTTATCTTATGCTTTAGCATTTCCTAAAATGTTTGAACACTTAAAAAATTAAGATGCAATTCTTTAAGTATGAATTACGGACTGAATTAATAGAAACACTGGAAGTCATTCAGAGATGATCCTATCCAACTTATTAATTCTACAAATGAGAAAACTGAGTCACCCAGAGAGAGAACTCAGCGTGTTCAGGTTCACAAAGGGAACCAAAAGCATATTCAGTCAACAAAGCACTTTCATATCCATTACCTCATTTGGTATTCACAAAACTCTGGGTTTGCCCCAAATCAGTTTGGTTAAAGTGATTTGCCTAAAGCCACACAGTTAATGTGACAGCTATAAACAGACTCCAGATTTCTGAAATTCCAACTCCAGTGCTTCTAAGACTCTATAGAGATGGCCTTGTGGGATTCCCCCCAAAAAACATTTGACCCATGGAATAGGTTAAGAACTTAAAAAAAAAAAAATGATCACCTTGGGGTAATCCCAGATAACAACAACAAAAAAAATTATCACAAAGTCAAAACTATAAACAGAACTCTTAGAATGAATGTTAAATGAGCCATAAACAAAACTCTTCTTAGAATGAATGTTAAATGAGCCATCTGCTTTTATTTATTTTTTTAGCTGATATGTTACATGGCCCATCACGTAGCAATTCAGAACATTCTAAATTTTTTAAATAAATTTTTCATTCAAAAAAGTTCTCCTATAGTTTAAAACAAATTGCTGTCATTGTTGCTGTTATATCATCGTCATTACCACTACTGTCTTCTCTTTGGAGATGAGAAACTGAAGCCCACAGTCTCAAAGGTAATAAATGGAAGCATGTACCTAGGTTTTCTGATTCTAAATCCAATAGGTTAAATATTACTTACAGCGCATTTCAAACCATTTCTTGTTGTATTTGCTTTAGTCTCATGGAGCAACACATTTTGACACTCGCCGTCCTGAATAGTATTTGTATATTTAAACGTCAATTTGTTTCTAGGTAAATAGTGGCCTATAGATTTGAGACCATCGGATCATTATGTGAAGGTATTTGCTATAAACACTACCAGTGAAGATTGGCTTTCAAAAATATATTCAGTACTACCTATCTACCAGATCCAAGTTTCCAGTTAAATGTTTTTCAATCTGTTCCTCAGGTTAACATATGAATTAATAAAAATTAAAGTGTATAAATTTGTATATAATTCTTTGAACAATGAAGATAGAAAGGAGAGATGATAAAATTTTTTTCTTTAAAACATTCAGTGTACTTTTGTGTCCTTTTTTTTTTGAAACTTCCTTTCACTTGGTCAATAAAAAGTTTGGTTAAATCTGATTTGTTTTAAGTAAGTTCATACTAATTTAGTGCAGGAATTTTTTTGTTTGTTTGTTTTTGTTTTTTGTTACAAGAAAGTAGATTTATTCTGTTGCCAAGCAGATCTATCTCTGGGCCAGTATATGTAATAGATCAAAGCTCACAACCAGAGCAGATTTATCTTCCTGGATCCACATAATGAGTCTGAGAGCAATTCATTATTATGTAGCCTGAGAAAATAACTTACCAATGCTAAATATTGTAGTTCATTTCAGCCATTGTGGCTGAGAGCTAGGCTGGGTTGTTTTGCGAAGGTTAATATTTAACTCCATTCTGGAACTGCTCTCAGAATCATGTAAGCCAGAATAGCACTCAGAACTTATTTTAACCATTATCAAGCAACAGTAAAAGACAAAATAAATGTTTATGAATAAAATTTATTTTTTATATACAACAAAGTCAACTTATAAGTTAAAAAACTTATCTCCTTAAATGAAAAAGGAAAATAGCATTTTTACCAGTAACTTTAAAAAAAATTAGTTCTTTTTTCTTATTAGGGTGTATTTATTTGCAGTCACAGAAAGCCAGTCAAAAGTAATTTAAACAGTAAGGGGTTTTCTGTCTCTTACAAGAAGTCCTGAGGTCGATAGTTCAGAGAAACCTAGCAGGTCTACGAGGTAAAACCATGATAATCTCATACCACTAACAACACTGCCATTAAAGAGAACCAGAAGAGAGGTTAATAAAAGAACGGTTAATGATGTGGTTTATTACAGGTAATATTGTATTTTTAATTCTGAAATGTATCTGATGATAAGGCATTAAATAGTTTATTTATATCTGTAATAATGTGCATGTCATAAAATATTAATGAAATGCCAGTAACTCATTAGATTTCTGAAATTAAAAATTAGACTTCTAATAAATTAAGTCTAATCTCCAGCATCCTAATATTGATAAAAAGGTTATGGGGTGTGGGGTACAACTCAGAATTTTATTTTTCAAATATAAAGAGTAGTAATTAGTGATATTTATTTATTTAAGAATTCTTTTAAATCCTTAACCTACATGCACATACAAGCTTGACCTGTGCTATTTTGAATTCTTGGAATTTCTTTTACATATAACTTTTTCTTAAAGCAAGAAAATGATTATGCTCTCAACTTAAAGAGATACTGAGTGAAAGTGAAATAAATGGTGAACTGAGTGCACGTACCTATCTCCTTTCCATGTTTTACACCCTTAGCAATCACTAAATGCATGTATGCATGTGTGTATATATATGCAAAACTATAAATATAGAATTATATGTTGTCTTATATCTATTATATATATGAATTTTGAATCAATATAAATGAGTAACAGTGCTGAAAAACAAGGAAGATT
Source organism: Camelus ferus (assembly GCF_009834535.1). Taxonomy (NCBI): domain Eukaryota; kingdom Metazoa; phylum Chordata; class Mammalia; order Artiodactyla; family Camelidae; genus Camelus; species Camelus ferus. The sequence continues at coordinate 67,075,373 of NC_045696.1, forward strand.
TATCTCTGTTTAACAGAAATTATACTAGATTGTTGTCATATACATATATACACACACACACACAAACAGGATTTGATTACTGAGAAAATCACAGTTCAACACACTTAAAAGGGACCACTACTATAAAAGAAAATGCCTCTGGATGTGTGTTTGCCAAGTTTGAAGGGAAATCTTTGCAGCAATCATCAGGGTAATATGTTAGAGAGCTCTCCTCTCTGCATCTCTCACTTCTCAGGCTATAGACAGTAGAAAAAAAAAAGTGCTTCTGCTCTAAGCAAAAGCAGTAATATGAATGCTTGGACCTGAGACACAGGGTGGGACCTTGGATGATTGTTTACCTTTAAAAGGAAAAGGAAATCTTCATATTTGCAAAGTCAGCTATTGGTATAACCTAACGGACAGCACATTTCTCCCTCTTTTATAATTTTGAAGACAGGCTGGAAAACACAGAAATCATATTGTCAAAAAAGTTAAACATTAAAATGAAGAGACAAGCCGAATTATCAATATTTGAGTAAAATCAATAACGTTAGAAAGAGAGAGGGTCACCAATTTCAATAAACATGAGGCAATGGCACTCAAGGAAATAGAGTTCCTAGTGCAAAAAAGACTCTCTGAAAATCATAATTAGTGTCTTCAGGGTAACGAGGGTTTACCATGTTGATGAATCAATAACTCCCTTGTGAAAAAATATCAATTAGATATCCTGGAGATAAAATGTAATTACCAAAATTAAAATTACAGTAAGTTGATTGAATAGTAGAGCAGCTACAGCTGAAGATGAAGCTAATAAATCTTCCGAAAGACAGGGGAAAGGTCAATGATAAAGTATAGAAGAAAAGTTGATAATTATCTCAAAAATTTAGAGAGAGAAGAGGGACGTAAAACTTGATAACAGTACTATGATGGCATTCCCAGATCCGAAGACAGGATTCTTCATGTTGAAAAGTCTGCCAATTATTAAGCAGAATAAAGAAAGAAGTCCCCAGTTTAGTCACATCAAAAGCAAGAGTGGAAAAAACAATCTTCCAATCTTCCAGAGAGAAGAAATAGACATCTTAGAAGCAAGAATCAGGTTATCCACCCTGGACACTAGAGTTAAGTAATGTGTTTACAATCTGAGGACAAGTTATTTTGATTTTCTAATTCAATTACCAGCTAAACTATTATTTAAGTGTAAGGACAAAATAAATTCACTACCAATGTACGAGCTTGGAGAGTTTATCAGTGCAAAACTTCATTAAAAAGAATTGTTGGTTGATGTGCTCCACAAAATAAAAAATGAAACCAAGAAGAAGATGTGAGTTTCAAGGAACATAGATAAACACAGAAATCAGAAAATTAGAAATTTAGAATCTAAATAAGCATTTATTATAATACAATTAATACATATTTGAAAGTAAAACCTAAGATGTTTTTTAATATAAGATGTGTCTGAAAGTTGGGTGCAGGGGAATGGAATGAAACTAAGGTTCTTAAGCAGCTTAAGGGGAAGATACGGATCAGGTTTACTTTTTAATAAAAAATAATCTTACTGTTTCTGTAAAACTGGTGCAGTTTTATTTTACTTATTATTCAGGAGAGCAGAATAATAAAATAATTACCTGAGATCCTATAACCACAGATAACATTAGATGAAAATCATTTCAGATATTTTTTTTGTTCATAGATACTGACCAAAGAGAGAGACAAAGGAACATAACTAGAGAAATTGAAAGAATTTTTATGAAAAAATGCTATTTAATTTTAAGTTATTAATTACTATAATAGTATATAATAAGTGCTAACAATAATTACAAGTGCTTTATTAACCTGAAGTTGTTGATATTTTTCAATGTTTTTTTGCTACAAGAAATACTATTTTTGTAAAAGATTCCTCTAGATTTAAAAAAACTAGTTATGAAAAAATAGGTGAAATTATGCTTTAACTACATACTTTGAATGTAGACACTGTTGTGAATCCCTTGTCTAAAAACATGAGCATATGAAGACTGAAAATTACTGCATAAAATCCTTCTCTCAGCTTGTGGTTTCCATTAGTTTTACACTGCTAATGTTTATAAAATATACTTTCTGTCCTGTTATCATAATTAGAAAAATTGCTTGGCATTTCTTCTGTTTTTAAGTGAAGTCACTGTTTACTAGTCATCTTTATTATTTTTTTTAATAATGCCTTTTTCATTTTTGTGTTCTTTGAGTCATCCTTTAATTGGCTAGATATCATTGTCAAGAAATGTTTTCCAAAAAGGCTCTTGTGTATTTAAATACTCCCTGGATGCTTTCATGGGACAGAATGTCAGCCTGTTACCACTGCCTTTATACAATGAATGATGTCTTGGCGAGTAGAATATCCTTTAGTCACAGTTTCTTTCCTTCAGAAAGAAAGGAAAGAAAGACACTGCCCTACCACAATCCAGAATTGAGTGTCATGGAGCTATGTCTGATTTTGGCCTGGATTTTTATATCTTGTAGATTTGCTTTCTCAAACAGGATGCTAAAACAATTCCTTTATTATTTTTCTTCAGATTTTTTTCTGCCTTCTTTCTTTTACTGAGAGAGAAAATGTTACAGATATAACTTAGCTACTTATAATTCTCTTTCTGATTCTAATCCCATGCCCTAGCACCACAGAATCTCTATTTTGACTTTGTGTTTTATCAAATCTCTGTAGGCCACTCTATTTTTACTGTCCAAACTCCCCGTTATGCCTTTGAGATGTAACTATATTAAGATACATGGCTTTTGTTTATAAATACCAACTGCACATTTTTTTGATGGATATTGTGTTGTTTCTAACTCTTCACTGATGTAGCACTGCAATGTACATCCTAATACACGTCTCAGGGCACGAACACACAGGCATCTCTTGGGGAGAAATTGAGGGGGTCAAAGAATATGTTTATCTCAGTTTTACTGGATATCTCTAAAATTGTTATATAATCTTATTTTTCACCAGCAGTGTAGAAGAATTTCTATCTTACCACTTTTAAAATAGTACGTGACACACAGGGTTACCAAACCAAGCTTGGGTCGACCAGCCCACGCACAGTAAAGATAACCTACTGACACCAGGTTGTGGTGAGGGAAAGTACAGCATTTATTGCAGGGTGCCAGGCAAAGAGTCCAGGCTGCTGATATTCAAAAGACCCAAACTCCCCAGTGACTTTCAGGGAAAAGTTTTTCTAAAGATGCTCAGAGGGAGGGTTCTGGGGTGGGTGATCAACCTACAGACATTCTTCTGACTGATTGGTAGCAAGGTTTTCAGCTGATCTGGGGTCTATGTGCTTGTGGGCAGCATATAGTTAAGTTCTGTATATTCAAAACAAGCTCTGCATATTCTGAAGGGAGTATTTGATAATCAATCCAGTTTTTATAATTGCCATTCATTGAATGCATTTATTATTTTTTCATGAATCAAGTTTATAATTAATATATTTCTAGGAAACAGTCGTCTCCTCTTTTTATTCCTAATATTTTTGACAATTTGAAATGATTTATTAAAATTTAATACTGATTATTGAATATTGAGTACATTTATCCATTGCCTTTTCTTTTTATTGATTAGTTTCAATAGAGATTTATGTGATTAAAATTGGTTAATTTTTATTTTTTTAAAGAATTGGTGTTTGATTTTGCTGTTTACTGTTTTGTTTTAAATTATTTTTGGCTCTTGCTATTTGTACTTACTTCCTCCAAATTCTTTAGTTTTACATAGTTCCTCTTTTGTAGTTTCTTAAGTTGAATATGATTTGCCTGTTAAGTTATAATTTATTTTAGAATGCATTTCTTCACTTGCAAACATGCATTACTATTGAGAGTGGATGTAAGCATTCTTTTATACAGGTGATTTCTAATTTAAGTCCATTTTGGTTCAAGAGCATGACATTGACTCTGAAACTTGGTGAAACTGCCTTTGTGACTAATTGCTTGGATCATAGCAAACAACTAGTTTAGATCAACTAGTTAATTTTGTCTTCATATCTTCTATACTCAGGGCTAAATTTTATCTGATTCGTAGATCAGTTGTTGATACATGGGTGTTAAGAATTGCCCACAGTGATTATGAATTTGCCCAGTTTACTTTGTGAATTATGTATTTTAAGGCAATAGTGTTTAGCAACTACAAGTTTATGGTTGTACTCTGCTCTTGGCATGCTGCAGCATTTACCATTAGCAATATCATATGTACTCCATTCTTGCTGTGCAGCAGTGGTGCTGGTCTTGTGTGCGTACCCGTGCATGTGTGTATAAACATGGTATCACAAAGTGTTTGGGACTAGATAAATAAAATTTTATGAGCTTTTGAAATATAGTGAGATAACATGCTATACATCATCACCATTTGTTTTAATTTGTGATCGTTTTAGAGGGAAATTATGGCATAATTGTTTTCTTACTCAATAAAAATAAAAATGAATTGGCTTTAGTTATAAGATAACATTCTTGAAAAGCCCCTTTTTAATCCATTATAATTCTGCATGTGCTATTAATTTACATCAATTCTTATTTGTAGACAGTTCGACAAACTCTAGTGGTATCTTGGTTGGAATTCTCATGATTTCTAATGGTTTTACTTTTTCTGGTATCAGTAATGTACAGTGCCATCTAATTAATTCACTTGATGACTATACATAGAGTGTTCATTTGGGTCAGGATCCTGCCTAAGGCTCTGGAGAGAGACTAAAGGATGACATTTTGTGGACTCAGGAAGCTCCCACTTTAGTAATGAGACATATGTAACCATGATCCAATACGAAGAATGTCATGGGAGCACAGGAGAGGTTGTAGTGAATTCTGCTAAGGGTTGCTACTAAAGAGCATGGTGTGAGGAGAATTCATATTTGTAAGGTCACAGGATCTGAATGATAAAGAATGAGAACATTTCATTATGAGTTTAAGTGAGGGAAGTTCATTTCATCAGAACAAATGATTCAAGTGTAAGTGAAGAGATGGGAACATGCTTGGCTTAACTGGGAAGAGCAGGTAGTCCAGGATAGTTGGGTACAATGGACAGGGTGAGAATAGTGGTTAATGCAAAGAAATAAATAAGTTAATAAAATTAATTACTGTTATTATACCTAACACTTTTATGATGCTATCTGCCAAGTGCCATTCTAAGTTCTTTACATAAGAAAACGCATTTAATCCTCAAAACAGCTCTATGAGATAGCTACTCTTATTATCTCTATATTACAGATGAAGGAACTAAGTAGAGAGAAGTTAAGTTTGCCAGGGTCTCAGGCCAAAAAAGTAGTAGAAGTGGAATTAAAATCCAGATATTGGGCTCCAGAGCCAGAACTCTTAAAGACTTACACATTTTAAGCAAGTACACATGGAGGGAATTTTTGCAAGACCAGATGCTATCAGAGGAAGTATACAGATTTCATTTATTTTTCTATTTCTAGGTCATAAATGATTCCCCTGGGGACAACAATTATTTGTAAGTTTCATCTGGATATAAAGGCAGAGGCAACACAGATGGAAACTGACGAAAACCCTAGAGTCTGGCAAACCTCATATTTTTTAGAATTGATTATTGGTTTTCATTACCAAAGCTAAATCTTACATGCTGCAAAAGCGAGACAGTGTTAAAACAAGCCCTTGGGAGGAAAACCAGGGTAGACATTGTCAGCTGCTCCTATCACTGAAAATTCGAACTTGTGAATTATTTCAACCCAAAGCTCTTATGGGCAAATGGTTTTATGTAGAACTACTTAAACCGCTTTAAGTTAATTTACCATTGTATTTCTGATTTCTGGCCTGAAGCCAGCATCTTCCCAGTCCTAATTGGGTACCTAGCTGAATTCAGATTTTAAACTTAATGTTCCCAAAGAAGCTAACCCCAATTTCATTTATCTCCTTAGGGACTCAGAGAAAGCTTCTCTCCATCACTTTGCCACGCTCAGGTGTACTGCTGAAACATGCAAACAACATACCTGTCCAAACAGGGATCTGATTAACTTTGCCAAAATTGATTTTAGGAGACTCTGTATCCACAGAACTCACACCGTTGTCCATTTCCTTTACTGACCACTCAATGACTCCTTCCATGGTAAAGTCCAAACGCCAGGTCTAATTTGCAGCTTTGCCATGATTCCGGGTACATCAGTATAATAGAAGTTTCCTCCCAATTTTCTACATTCTCTTTCGTTCAGACTTTATTGATGATGTTTTTCCCCCCTGAAGTATCTTTCCTAACTCTTCCCAGCCCAAGTTTCACAAAATTCTACCCAAATTGCAAGAACCAGGTCAAATACTGTTCTCCCAGAACTGTCATTTTTTCAACTTTACCTTCACAACACTTCTTTAAGGCTTCTAAGAAAGCTCTCAACAAAGCCCACTTGGAATTGCATTAGCTGGTGCAATTAACTAACATGGGTGACTCTTCCCCACAAAGGGAGTGCCACCTCTCCGGCGATGACTCACACAGAAGCTTTCACAGCACTCTGTATACCACAGATGCTCAGTAATGGTATTTGGTATTAAACAACAAAATAGTTATGTTGAAATCTACAGCTATATAGTTGAAGCTAGAAGGAATAGTGAAAAGATAACTGAACAATAAACAAAAAAAACTCATGTTCAAAGTGGGGCTTTACCACGATTGTTTGTAATATCAGATAAGTAACTCTGTCTCTCTGGGTCAAAGAAGAATGCACTAGATAATCTCTAAGATCCCTTCTAGTATTTAGAATTTGTCATTTCATGATTTCTCCAGTAATATTATGCCCATAAAATACTGATTACTTCTAACCCCTAATCGCTTGAGAATTCTATTTTAAAATTTTGTTTTAGACTATGATTCATGAAACCTCATCACATGAGGTCAGCTAGTGAATCTGTATGGCATAGTCTGACATTCCCTGACATTCTTGGCACCCTAGAGGACAAAAACAAAACAAAACTCTAAAAACCCACTCTTAAAGAGAATTTGAATGTAGATTTAGGGTCAAAGCCTCATTTTACTAAAGAAGAGCCTCAGGTCCAGAAAGGTAAATTATTTTTACCTACCAGTCACACAAATAGTTTCTAGCAGAGCACAGGCTCCAACCCAGAGTCCTTATCTCCCAGGGAGAGTTTTTCCTATAGGAATTAAGAATTTAAATATTTAACTGATTTAAAGGGCTGAGATAAAGGTAATGAAGAAAAATAGAGAAACTAGGATGTGTTTCAAGCTTCATCTGGGGTACTTAAACGAGGTGGAAATAATCACTGGGTTTTTGAAAGGCACTATAATTGTAGTGTATATGAATTGTAGTTCAAACATGCGGGTGGGAAAATTTTTCATTTCCTTTATTTTTAGATAATTGAACATACTGTATATGTTGTATTCGCATTCTACCAGGTGGTGGAAATTTAATCTCGGTCACTTTAGGGGTTCTCTCCTTGTCCCATGTTTTCAGCTAAGTTCTGAAGGATTTATTTTATGCTAAGACACCAGAAGGAACCTGGTCCTCTAATGACATCTAACCATTCACTGAACTATCCACCATGAACCTGATTCATGTCACTAGGTCCACACAGGTCACCACTAGGTCATCCCTCATGCTCATGGCCAAGAGGTCTGGTTCTTTCCCGGCGTTTCCTTGGTCTCCTTCTGCTGCTTCGAGCCACACTGAGCCAGAAGGGACTCTGTGAGGCCAGGGGTCTATTCCTGCATACCAAGTACTCATTTCCACACTGGGTTTCGCTTCGTGCCCAGGCTTTCCTGGGAAGCAAGGCACAGGCCTCTCAGCTCTCTAGTTCTACAAACCTGTATGAGGACTCCATGACCTTTCTCAAGGTTTTAATCTGGGGTAGAAAAAAATGCCAAAAGAACTTTTTCAGGGTCTCATAATATCTACATATTCATAGTTTTGTAACTTAGTTCTCTCCCCAATTTAGGAAATATTTTCTTCTCTTTTTTAACTTTTTTTAATTATAGAAAGTTTCAAACATATACAAAAGTAGACAAAGTATAACAAACCTCATGTATCCATTACCCAGATCTAGCAATCATCTATCCAAAACCAATCTTGTCCTATCTAGAATCCTACACATTCCCCACTGGTGGTATTTTAAAAAAAAAGAAGAAGGAAAGAAAGAAATAAAAGAAAGAAAGAAAGAAAGAAAGAAAGAAAGAAAGAAAGAAAGAAAGAACGAACGAAAGAAAGACCAGACAACATATTATTTCATTTGTAAACATTTAGACAATCTCTAAATGATAAGAATTCTTTTAAAAAGCAAAATGTACTATTAGAGTAAAAAATAATAATTCCCTTGTATCATCAAATATCTACTTAGCATTCACATATTTCACACCTAAAGTGTCTAACAAATATTTTGTTTTTTAAACAATTTGTCTGAATTTTGATTCAAACAAGAAGGGTTTATTGCTGTTGATTGCTATGTCTTAGAAATCTATTTTTTATCTATAAGCAGGCTCCATCAATCTTCATACACCTTCCTTTCCTCCACTGCCTTTCCCCCCAAACAAACAAACAAACAAACAGAATAACAATCTTTTCTAGAAGAAACCAGGTCATTTATCCTGTAGGTTTTCAAGAAATCCTTATCTGGACTCCAAGTGGGAAAACTCTGCCTCCTGCCCCACACTCCCATATAAATATTTATTAAATATCTTTCTAAATCTATTTTTGAAACATTTTTCCCATTTTCATCTATATTAGTGTGTGATACATAAACCCCAAATCGGAGTGGCTTGACACAGTAAAAATTTATTTCTTCAAGTAAAGTTTGAAACAGGTGTTGCTGATCCTCCAAACTGTGGCTCTCCTCCGTGCAAAGATACTGGGCTCCATCACGTCTGACAAACACCCTTTGAGTTTGCCAAACAGGTCTTCTCATTCCAGTCAGCCAGCCAGCAGGGAGGGAAAAGGAGCATGGATTATCCCATGTCAAGGTGTTTATTTTTTTAATGCCCCTGTCCTGGATACAGTGAACATCACTTCAACTCATATTCCACAGCAACACCTAACTGCAAAGGAGGCTGGGAATAAGACGAATTGGGATTGGTATCAAACCAGCAGGTCTCTGCCTCTCTCCAAGGGCTACTGTTTTAAAGCTCAGAAGTCAAAATAGTAAGTCTTTTTTTCACTCATCTTGCTCAGCTATTTCATTCCTGAGTTAATAAATTTAGATTTACCTAGTTCAGCTGGGTAGCATCATGGCATCAAGGGGAATTCTAGGGCTAAGGAACTAAAATATCAGTTGTAATTTCAGTTTTTTTTCCTGCCACATAATGTCATGTTTTTAAAGACAGGCTTGTAGTATGATTTGATTGAGTTTAAATCCTTGATCCACCATTGTCTAGTTGTGTAAACTTGGTTAATTTAATTTCTCTGAGCTTTGCTTCCTACATTTGTAAAATGACACTAATCATGACTTATTTCATAGGCTTGTGGCAAAAATGGAAATAACATAAGTAAAGATTTTAATGCAATCCCTGATGTAAGGTAGAATCTCAGTAAATGGTAGACAGCAATAGTAATGATAAAGCAAATGATGAATTTTTCTGTATCTGTAAGTTATTTCTCATTACTTTAAGCCTGATTCTATAGACTGAGCCTCTACATAGATATATCTCATTTTCCAAAGGTAGTCATCAAAGACTCCCTGAAAAGTTTTGAATACCTGTCTCTTCCTTGTGAGTATGAACATCTACAAACATCAGAAGCAGCAGAGTTAAACAAGCTATCCAGTGATATACAAATTTGTCATTTTGAAGAGTATAGATTGTGGGATGTGTTTTATTCACACTTTTAGATGGATTATTTCCTTTAAAAAATCATGTTGGAATCATTCTTGTTATTATTATTCTGATTCTTGCTTTCTGTTTTTCTTAGGTTTTTGTTTTGTTTTGTTTTTGCTTTGAGCTTGTCAGCTTTTTGCCTTGAGCAGTCTACACAGCTGAATCTCCAAATGCCTGGAAATGAGAATTTGTCAAGGTAACTATTGCCCTTCCTCCCTGCCAGGCTGAGGGAACCAGCTGGAAATAAGAGCAGCTGCTCTCGGTGCCCTAGTTTAGGACACTTCAAATACAGCTTTAGCCTCATCCCGTTTTAAGTACAGACATTTCAAGATCCCATGGAATGGGACACGACCCATCTACTTTATATTTGGATGCACTTTTACTGAAGATAGACTGCAGGGGTGGGGGGAGGGGAAGGAAGGGATGGAGCGAGAGCCTATTGATGCCAGGTCAATGATATCTGTATTTTTAGAGTACCTTTCACTTCCAAGAATGTGTCCACTACATCTCAGCATTCACAGTCATATCAGTTCCTCAAAATTTAGGTGGTTTAAAAAAGAAGTCAAGTGAGGGTATTTCACTTGAGTCGAAAAAAGGTAAATCTGGTTGGGAATCGGACTTGTCCAGCTTTGTAAGTTACTCACCCAACAGAGACCCTTCCTCCCTAGGGTGGAAGGGAGTCACCATTCCACCGCTCTGCTAACAGCCTATTTTTACATTCAGGAAGTGCAGTTATTGCAGAATCATGAGAATTGGATATGGAAAGGAATTTACGGTGCAGTCCATTCCAACTGCAGGCCACTTAAGAGGAATTTTTAGTCTGCTCTCAGTGGTGGTGTAGGCCACCACATTCCTCTCACTGTGCACTAGCTGATTTTACCCAAGGCTAAACTTCTGTCAGTTTCATAAACAAAAGTATAGAGGTGTTATTGGTCTATTTACAGTTAGATTTAAGTGGACTGGTTTTCCATGGAAAAGACTACATTTTTCTTTCACAGGACAATTACCTTTGGGTAAACACAATTCAAAATCCCCATACATTGATGAGTATAGATAGGTAGAAATATATATGTATATATGCCTGTTAAAATTTTAAAAAAAAATTCTATATTAAATACTTAAATCAATGAACAATGAGACACCAATTAAAATTCACATGACATGAAATACTCTTTAAGGTAATGAGACTCATATAGTCATTATCATCCTGAAAATCTATACAATAGCCAAATTTTAGTTATAGAATCAAAATGTAAGGAAAAAAAAACTGAGATCTTTAAACCAGTCTCATAATTTTACTAAAGAAAAATGAAGACCTGCTTAAGGGCTCCCAGAAAATTGTTAGTGGGATTCTTTACCGACGGACAAACCAGGGGTCTTTGCCCTATAGAATGCTGCTGTCAATTACATGCTTAGGAGATCTGTAAGTATCTGATTGAGGTTTCTAAGTATCACTATTCTCAAATAGCTTCAACAGGATTTGGTACAGCATCTGGTGAACTAGAAGTTTCTAAAGAATCTGTGATCAAATTAAGTCTGTGTTGAAATTGTGGGACTGGGAAAATTACCTGCTTGAAAATACCATTGACCTTAAGTCAGTTACAGGAAAGTAGTCTCTGAGGATGGAAATCAGCGGTGTCCTATTTTAGAGCTATCTCTGCCTCTGAATTGTTGGGGAAGTTATGGTAATTACTGAACTTCTCTAAAATAAAAGTATTTAATTAAATCATTCCTAAGGTTCCTCTGAGAACTCCACTAGTTCACCCAGCATAGCTGCTCTCGCTCAGTAAGTATTTATTGGAGGAATTTTGCACATATGTTCAGGGAAAGATTCTTTCATGATGTAAAGTTCAGAGCATGTCTTTCATTGGAAGAAAGTAATGAGGAAATGTTAAGCAGGCGTATTGATTTATTTTACAAACAACCACACTCCATATAATCTTTGTAAAGTTATGCCCTAATGCTCTATGAAAATAAATACACATGACTCTGAAAGGAGTCAAAGACTTGAAAAACAGTATTAAAAAGACAACTAGCCTGTCTTTTGAAATGGCCTCTATTCACAGTGGAATTTTTTCTGCTAAGATTTTACCAACAAGGAAAACATAAAATAAAGGGTGATAAATGAAGGCAGGAGAATGATTAACATGTTGGGGAAATACTAAAATTGAAAAGTTTCTGCAATATAGAGGAAGTCCTGTGAAGGAAAGGTGACCTGCTGGCCATAGACCAATAGCTTAACATGGCATAGAATGCCTGGAACTGGCCCTCTCCTTACTCTTTCTTCAGTAAAATATTTTCAAAGTCATATTTTGAGATGTTTCTCATCACAGAAATACATTTGATTTATACTTTATGGGACGTGATTGGTTGTATTTATTTTATAGAAATTGGTGTCATAGTCAGTATTTCTAGAGGAAAGTATTTATTCTATATAAATTTTTATTAGTATGGACGCTACATATTGAGTTGTTTGATGTTAAGGAATAGAGATAATAAAATGCAGCCTGAATGTCTGTCAGACAGGAAACTTTCATAACTTAGAGATTAACAGAAGACAGTGTGACTTCCTTTCCTGAAGTTTCCACCTTTGTGCACCTCCTTGACACAGTACTTTCACCACAGCATCTGGAACTCACTGTTAACACCCACTCATTCACACCCCTGACGCTCCTCACTGAACTGCCTTTGAGGACAGAAAACGTACTATCTTCACACACACCGGGAAGTCCTATTTCCAAGATATATTAAATGTTTTTAAATTAATGAAAATTAAAACCTGTATTTTGGTGACATTATCACACTCACTAACTGTGTGAACAAAGTCCACGATCCTCTCTGATCCCAGATTCTTAATGTGAAGAATGAGAATAATGATTACTTGGCAACCTCGTAGGGTTATTGTCTTCATCAAATGAAAAAGACGGTGTGCTTGCGTACTGTAATTGCAATCGGCTCTAAAAAGTAAATTATAATTTAATGCAATCTTTCATCTTTTTTTGGTGGTCACCACTTACTAACAAAAAATATTAAGACAATAAGAGAAAAAATAAATAAGATTTACAGAGGATTGCACTTTGGGCATTAAGAAGAATTTTTTTCCCTTAAGCCTATATGACACTAACCTCTTTCCAGAAAGATTACCTACTAATGTGAGAAATCAGTGCAATTGAATAAAATAGTCTTATCAGGCAGTATTCAATATTCAGTTCACCCACTGGATCTTTTCTGCGCTACTATCTGCATGACTCTGCTTTTCACCCTTCAGGTCAGTTTGGCTCAGAACATGCACATGAAGGACAAAAGACAGGACAAGACTCCCAGAGTCTGGTCACTTTCCTTCTGTATCACAATGATTTGTCTTTCATATCCATTACCTTTCCTATGGCTGGTCCAAGTCAGTGCCTTTTCAACCACTAGTGAAATTAGCCTGTCAAGCTGCCTCTCTCAAATCTCCTTTAGACATTTGCTTGCTGAATAAACCCTCATTGGTTGATTTGTTAACTTATATTCTAGCTCTGCAGTTACCTCAGTGAAAGATTGGAAACTCCCTAGACCATGACCTGGGCTCACTATGTACACTATGCAGCACCACCATATAGAAATCAAACACTCAGTGGAGTCTTCACATTTTTATTACTTAGACCCACTGAGGGTGGGGCTTTGGAAATTATCAAGTCCACTATTTTCAATTTAAGGATGAAAGAGAGAGAAAGGAGAGAGAGGGCGCCTTGCTTCAGGTCACTTAGCTTATTGGTAGCAGAGCCCGAATTAGAACTTTAGTTTCCGGACTCCTAATTTAGAGCTCTTTTTCCCAAACAATTCCATCTCCTTTTCTCACGCTAAAGTTTTAAATACTCAGAATTGTTCAATACCTTTAAATGGCTGAGTGTAAATTCCTAGGACCATTAGGCTTCATTCCTCCTGGGGTCACCCTGAAACACAGCCCTAAGCCAGCCATTTTCAGATCCACCTAAGGACCAAGGAAGGTGTCTGCTATTGAGTGTGGGTACATTAGTTGCTACGTGTATCTGCAGTTTTAAGGACTCTTCGTGGATCGCATTTCCCTGCAAGTTGCACTGCAGTGACCCAGACACAACACTGACAGCTGTGGAGTAAATAAATAAAAACAGAGTATTTTGATCCAAATTGGGGGAGGGGCTGGTGAGAGGCTGGGGACAAGAAGAGAAAGAGGCAGACAGAAGGAAACAGCCACAGCTGTGAAAAGAACAGATGCTGGCCACGAGAGAGGGAGAGAGTGAGGAGGGAGGAGAGAGATTAGGGTTCTGCCAATGTCAGAAATGTTGAAGCTCTTGGAAAGGGATGCACATACTTGGGACAGGTGGGAAGTGTTTACATTAAAACCAGAATATCAGATGCCTTTCTAAATGCTAGCCAGATCGTTAAAGACCCAAGTTGACCCAAAGGAAAAAAGCTGAAGTCCTTGCCCAGGGAGCCCATTACAGAGAGAGCCTCCAGAATTCTTTATATTCCATTCAAATTATTGGACATCAGCTGTGTGTGGCAGGATATCAGCTGTGCACATCAACACTACACTGTAGGCCAGTGGATCTCCAAGTGTGGCCCCCAGACCATTAGCACCAGCATCACTAGAGAAATGGATAGAAATGCAATTTTTGGACCCCTTCAGCTCTACTGAATCAGAAAATTTGGGGGTAGGGCCCCAAATCTGTGTTTTAACCAGCCTTCTAGGTGATTCTGATGCTTAAGATTAAGAACCTCTGCTCTGTGTACACGATATTCCTCAGCTTCCTCAGGATTCTCCATAAACCCATCACCCTAGTCAACAGGCATCCCCGTGACCTCTCACACCTTGTTCTACCTGGGTTCTGCAGGACCTACACCCTGACATTACCAGGCACAAGTCTCCCCACAGGGGCAACAGAGGCAAAAGACTGGATAACCTGTACCTCCAGCAGCAGGGACAGCAGACCAACTAAATCCATAGGACAAAACCCTGAAATCCATGCACTGAGATGCCATTTGGTGAATGGTGTCTGACCAGAGATGGGACCAGTGCAAGGACAGCAGACTCCATCTCCGGGCCATTTTAAACAGCCTTGGCAGTGCCTTTCGTTTAAGGAGTACAAAACATTGTCCATTAAGTTACTAAACTTGAGTGTCTGGAGGAGATTTGGAAAATTGGAAAATTTGGTGGAAGGAAGATAAGTTTAACATGAAGGAAAACTTGTTCTCCATCGTGTGACATGACTTTAAGGTGCTGGTGCTATAATGGCTGGGAGTCGGGAGATCCAGCCTCACGGCTACCTCTCCCACTGACCTCTGACCCCTGGGCAGTCACTTGTGCTCTCTCATCCTTGGTTTCCCTTCCTATGAAATGAGGAGCTTGTTTAGAGAAGATACCTAAGATTCTTTCTCAGCTCTCACAGATACTATCTTTGTAGTGAAGCTGCTGGCTGGTTAGAAGAGCCAATTAGAGCAATTAATTAAGCGAGGCTTCTAAGTTCGATTCTCTGTGTGGTCTACAGGGCTGGCTCAATGCGGTCCACCCTCCTTTAATAAACATTGGTTTCCAAAGGACTCTGGTGGATTATTCTGTATGACTGGCCATCAGGATAAGGATCACCACTTTGGGGAGAATGACTCAAAGGACATATGGCTTTGGCTTTGTATCCAAGAGTATCATGGCCTCAACTGGAAAGATATCAGAAAATTATCATGAAAGGAACTGTCTGAGAGGTAGACTAGGAAAGAGTTTCTAAGACCAAGAAACCACCTGTTTTCCTAGGACCTTTTCCACTATGTTCTGCCCTTATGCTAAAACACCTCTACATAGCTAAGACAGAGAGGTCTGACTTTGCCAAAAGACACAATTCTAAAATTACAGAATATTAGAACTAGAAATTCCTGTAAAAGGAAAGAAGGAGAGAATGTGCCAGAAACTTTGCTAGATGCTCCTGCATGACTATTATACCTCACTGAGGAACTCTAATCTTACCCTCCTCGTTCCAGCAATGGGAAACTGGAATTCCCAGGAAAGAAACCTAAGGTGACAGATCACACCACGACTTAGGGGCAGACTTAAGACTAGATCCCCAGTCTGGTAATCTATCCCAGTCTGTTTTGTTCCCTTTCCTCAGATACTCCCACCCCCACCCCGACCCCTGCAAAGTGCATGATCCTCCCAGGAAAAATTAGAGGTAACACAGAAGTAAGAAAATATATGGAAAAAAAATTCTATTGATTTTTTTTTTCACTCCGACAGCCCACTATAAAAATAACTGCATCTAAAACCTTAGGAGTAATGAGATTCCCAGGGGTAGTTAGGGATTAGCTCAAAAAAGCACCCGGGCGATTGCCTCGGTGTAAGGAATTCTAGTGTGGACTTCGAGAAAGGCCTGCTTTTCCAGATTTTTCCAGATTTTGAGAATCACAGCAGTTGGTAGATGTGATGTCACAGTAATGGAAACGTGCTGATTGCTCACTCTGTGTCGGCCACTGTGGCATTGGCTAACTCAACCCTCAAAGCCATCCATGGAGGGGAGGTAGCAACTATTACTGTTATTGCCATTTCAGAATGAAGAACCTGAGATTTAGCAAAGTCGCACAACGCACGTTGAGTTTCAACAGCTTATAAGTGGCAAAAGCAGCATTCAAACACACTTGGTTTAGTTGTAGCTCCTGAGCATCTAACCACTATTCCACACTCCCCTCGGGAACAGATGGTGTTAATTAACACCTATGCTGTTCCTCAGGGTTTACAAACCTTAATACCCTCCAACTGATTTAATCCTCATAAAATGTGGGACGGTGTCATGGTAGGAACTGTTTAACCTCATGTAAGGGGTGAAAAAAACTAAGGCCCTGTAAAGTTAAGGAACTGGTCTTGGATTTCATAGGTGGAATGTGGAACTTCTGAGCACCAGCACATTGCATTTTCCCTCACATCACAGTGACAGACACTAGCTAACCAGGCAGGGGATCGTGGAGATGGATGAGCAAGTTTCAGTGCAAGGAACTGCATGGTGGGCTGTAGGTCAATCCCACTTGCCCCTGGGAAAGACGGGAGGCGTGGGGAAGATCCCAGAGGCCGCAGGAATAACGTAGCACACACCCAGTTCTTGCTGCTCTCACCACCGGCTCCTACGTTATTCCTCTAAATACGAGGGGGTGGGCGAAGCTGAGAGTGGAAGTCATGGAAAATGGTTATTCTTCCTGATAATCTGCAAGTATCTCTCTTTCTTTAGCTTCATATTTTTCTGTCTATAAATGAACCAGGGGATCTTTAAACTCTGACATCTACTGATCCCACTGGCCCTGGACAATCAGCTTGGAGTGGGGAGTTAGAACTCCTGTTTTCCCCTTAGTTACAGGGTCGGGGCTGCCATTCCTATTGGCTCCTCAGCACCATATGCCACACCCTCCTTCTATCTGTCTGCTCAATGTGTTCTCATCACACCTTTTCTGGCAAAATGTGCCTGGTGGTCTGATAAGTCCACGTCACACATTAGTGTACATTTCAAAAACAGAATGTAAACAATCATCTTCAGTTTAATCCTTACCTGACTTTGATTTTTATATAAAGAGAAAAATCCCCTTTTATAGGCAAATTTTATAGATGCTAGACTTCTCATCCCTGAAAATAAAATGAATATTAAACATTTTTTAAAGAAGAGAGAAAAGTGTTTATACGACACAGTTCTCGAATTATTCAAATGCTAGTTTAATTAGAAAAGTTTTTATTGATTTTTAATGGAAAGTAAAATTATTTTGCAATTACTTCATTGCTGCTTTAAAAACTTAACATCTTACTTTTTTCCTATATGTCCATATTTATTGGCCATCAAAACGCTGTTATACATTTGTAAGCACATATAGATTTTGACATGCATACTGTTATAAAATGCTAAGCAATAAATGCATAAAAACAAATGAAAAGCTCCAAGTGCAAGATCTAATTTTTAGCCTTTTCTCTGTCCTTTGACCTTAGACAAGACCATTAACATCTCTGGTCCTCAGTTTCCATGTCTATAAAATGGAAATAATAATCTCCACCTTGCCTCCTTCACTACATCACAGAATTTTTGTAAATATTAAAAGAAATCATCTATAATAATTTGGAAAACTATATGGCATTATACACGTGAGGCCTTTTTACTGTGATTATATTTCTTTCTTTTTTTAACCTCCTCCTCAAGCTCTACTCCTTATAATGTGAATCTGCCATCACATTACAGTCGTTGCTCTCTTTAACTGTTTTTATGCCCTAGAAATAAATGACCATTTAGCTTGATGATTGAATATATCTTTTCATTATTACTATTTATTTTCTCAGTTGTCTGTAATTTGTTACTATTATGTCATTGTTTCAAAAATTGGGCGTGACAGGTGTCAAGTTTTCTTAAGAAGATGCTGCTTATAGTATTGTATTTATTTGTTAATGATTAAAATAGTCATTTTTCTTTTCAGTCATTTTCTATTATTTTATGATGTTTTGGGTTTTTGGGAAATTATGCATTCAATTCTTTTTTAATTGTTTTATTGAAGTACAGTCAGTTACAATGTGTCAATTTCTCACAGTACAGCACAATGTCCCAGTCATGCATATACATACTTATATTCGTTTTCATATTCTTTTTCATTAAAGGTTATTACAAGATACTGAATATAGCTCCTTGTGCTATACAGAAGAAATTTGTTTTGTTTAATTTATTTTTTTATAAAGTGACTAACATCTGCAAATGTCAAACTCCCAAATTTATCCCTTCCCACCCTTTTGCCCCCATAAGATGGTTTACTACATCTGCAAGTCTGTTTCTGTTTTATAGCTGAGTTCATTAGTGTCCTCTTTTTTTTCCCTTAGATTCCACGTATGAGTGAAATCATGTGGTATTTTTCTTTTTCTAGCTTATTTCATTTACAATGACGATCTCTAGTTTCATCCATGTTGCTGCAAATGGCATTATTTTATTCTTTTTTATGGCTGAGTAGTATTCCATTGTATAAATACACCGCAGCTTCTTTATCTAGTCATCTGTCGATGGACATTTAAGTTGTTTCCATGCCCTGGCTATTGTAAATAGTGCTGCTATGAACACTGGGGTGCATGTATCTTTTCAAATTTGAGCTCCCTCCAGATACATGCCCAGGAGTGGGATTGCTGGATCATTTGGTAGGTCTATTTTTAGTTTTTTGAGGAAATCTCCATACTGTTTTCCATAATGGCTGCACCAAAGTACATTCCCACCAACAGTGTAGGAGGGTTCCCTTTTCTTCATACTCTCTCCAGCATTTATTGTTTGTGGATTTTTGAATCATGGCCATTCTGACTGGTGTAAAATGATACCTCATTTTAGTTTTGATTTGAATTTCTCTGATAATTAGTGATATTGAGCATTTTTTCATGTGCCTATTGGCCATTTGTATGTCTTCACTGGAGAATTGCTTGTTTAGGTCTTCTGCCCATTTTTGGATTGGATTGCTTATTTTGTTGTTGTTGTTATTAAGTTATATGAGCTGTTTATATATTCTGGAAATTAAACCTTTGTCACAAGTTGCATCATTTGCAAATATTTTCTCCCATTCTGTAGGTTGTTGTTTTGTTTTACTTATGGTTTCCTTTGCTGTGCAAAATCTTATAAGTTTAATTAGGCCCCATTTGTTAATTGTTGCCTTTATTTCTGTTGCCTAGGTGGACTGTCCTAGGAGAATATTGTTAAGATTTATGTCAGAGAATGTTTTGCCTATGTTTTCTTCTAGGAGGTTTATAGTGTCTTGTCTTATGTTTAAGTCTTTAAGCCATTTATTCAAACTATCCCATATTGCAACACCCAGAACCTATTAGTAAAGTTGTTGCTATATCCCCGCAAAATGTTTTTTTTTCTCTTTGTAGAAGAGTAAAGGAGGCAGAAATCCCAGTGGGGCACTTTAGATGTCTGCCTGCCATAATCATCTTAAACCTATTGAATTAGTAGTTATACATACATATACACACACAAAAGGTAAAATAATAACTAATGGCAACAAAAATTAAAATTATTTTACTCATACTCTAAAAATTTTGGAAAAATCGTCATCTCTCTGAGCTTCTGTTTCTTATTATTAAAATGAGGTTAATAATACCCCCTTTACATGCCCTATAGGTGATCGTGGGGAGCAATTATAATAATGGGTTTGAGTACAACTGATTAATTCTAGAAAGTGACCAGAAAGCAGAGAATATGTGGCCCTGAATTTGTTGGCCCCGATGGTGTTTGCAGGTAGAGCTAAGCCAGGGACCAGGGCCGACTTTCACAGTCCATGAATCATCCCTCAAATCCTCAGTCATAAAGCGAAAGGCAAGTCTGAGCTATTCTTTGATTTGTTGCGGTTTTATGGCCTTTAAAGCCACGCCTACCCATATAAGAACCAAGAACTTATGAGAAATTCATTTGAAATGCTTGTTCTATTGGGCACAGCAACCTGGGGCCCAACCCTTTTGTGATGAACCCAGTTTGATTTTGCTAACAGCTTGCATCTGGTTTCTAAATGCGCCCTTACGTAACCCCGGTGAGTCCTAATTCAGCCTCAAACTTTAATGAAGACAGAAACCTCACACATCAGGGCAAGGAGCCCTTGTTCTAACAAACCTCCAGTCAGTGCAGCTGGGCGTCCAAAGCTACACAAAAGATGCCAGTGTTTCATGGGCTTAACGACCCGGCAGAGGCATCCCCATCTCACCCTGGGCTCGTTACCATAACCCAGTTTAAGAGCACAGAGACCACGGAACTGCTGTGTGTGCTGCAGCTGGTGATGCAGTAATTCTGGGCTCCTGGATTGTCGCAGGGCCCGGGAAACGTTAAAAAGCACAAGGCCTCGGGTAGCCTCTAGGGGAACTACTGGAATGTTGTTTATCTTCAGACCGCAACAACTGGTCCAGTATTTCACAACAGGAAGGTCTGTCCTGGGGCTCAGACGCTGAAGGCTTAGAGAAGCAAGGCCTGAAATAACCCCCCCTTCTCTCCTCTTCTACCTTCTGTCTCTCCGCCCTCCCAAACCCCTCTCCCTCCCAACAGTTCAGATTTAAAAAAAAAAAAAAGGCACAGCCGAGGCTGCGACCTTGAAATAGATACAGCTTCTGGGCTGCCTGCAGTTAATTTAATACCCGGGCTGGGAAGGGACAAAGCCTGGTCCAGCAGGACTTTGGGTGACAGGGGAACTAGAAACTATGCCTTTTTTTATTGTCTTAACCTCTTGGTTCATAAAGATGACCCTTTCTTCTACAGTATCTGTGTTTTTAGAAGTTTAGATGTACTCTCTTAGCTCTCCTGTATGAGACAGGAAAAGCTAATCATGATTCAAATTCTAGAATAATCGTCAATGCCTGGGAATTTCACATTAGCTCCGTGTGCTTGGGAGGAACTCATTTTTAAAAAGTCATAATAAGTAGCTCTGTGGTCTTTTAATGAATCAATTAACCTCTCTCTAACAGAGTGTGCAAACGTTCAGAGGGCCAGGGATGAGGGGCTATATCTGGGCCCGTGAAGCAGAGAGGCTGCATGAGTTTTTCAAGCTCAGGCTCTAGAGATCTCTGAATCTCCCCGGCAAGGGGAGCAAACTCAGAAGGATTGTGGTGGCTTTATTATTTAAAGAAATGGGAGCAGATGGTCGTTGAGATGGGAATTTTTTATGCACTAGACCACGCGGATGCTCCTGAGCGTCTGTGGAGTTACCACAGGGAACCACGGGCCACTAATATTTATGACTGAGTCTCATCCCTTCAACTGCTTTTGCACAACCTGCTTCAACCCAGCTCTTCTTTCCTGTGAAGGAAAGGGAGAAGACATCTGGATCCAAAATCAATCTCTTTCTGGCCAAGCCAGGGTGGAGAAGCCCTTGATTTGAAGACAGATGACTAAATGATAATTGTTTAAGAAAAATGTTACTGCTTCGTGGTCCAACTCCTTGGACACATTTAATCCTTCGCGTTCTGGCAGGTCACAGTGTTCCTGCTTCTGATGCACCTACCAGGCCTGGGCTTGGGCATGAAAGATGAACAATACTCACATTTTGCGCTCAGGAAAGGCAAGCTTGAATAAAAGGGTGAATGACTGAGTTCGTATATAATAATGGGAGATGAAGTTTCAGATCTAGACTTTCCTATTACCAGGATCTGACTTTGACTCATGTCATTGACTTATACAACTAACTGCCTTAAAACTTTACTCTTTGTGGATGGCAGTAGACATTCTGGGCCTGGTGACGTGCACTCAGGTGGACAGCTGGAGCGTGCAGATGCCAAGACTGGGCCGGGCGTTCCCTGGACCCAGTGCTCTGCCATTGCCTGGTCCTCCTCTCTGGAGGATATCTGCTTGCTTCATGACTACATTCCATCAATCGTAAAATGAGAAAAATTATAGTGAACACTTAACAGGGTAAACTTATTAGATGACTCTGGAAAAAAAAATGCTTTGAAAAGCATTTGGCTAAAACGCAGCTGAGTAATGAGTGTCCCAGGATGCCAGAGAGAGTGGCAAGAAATACTAACATTTTCAACAGGCCCTCTTTAACAAACTCCCTGTGTGATTTCTTACATTCTGGGCAAATTCAGAATCATGGATGAAAAAGCAAACCAAAGTTAGCAGCTATGAAGTAATCAAAACTTCCAGATACTAACAATGTAACTATAAATACACAGAATATATAGATAGCTAGTTCTTTTGGATAAGGAAATGGGTACATTAAAAAATGCATTCCTTTCTAAATCACCATCCAGTTCAGCTAAAAAAGTGCAGCACCAGGAAGGAGTAAAAGGTAAGGACGCAAAAAACAGCAAAAACCCTGCATAGAAAGGATGGAAATTCTAGAGGACTAAGTGTAGAAAAAATGTTTAAATGCTTCATACTGATGGCCTACTGACTTGTGTGAGTATTTTGTAAAGAGTAGACCTGCTAAATAAAAAATTAAAAATGATGGAAATTTTAAAATTAATAGGTACTGCCAAATTCTCCTTTTAAACTACTGTAGTAAGACTGACACTTCGTGCCTGGAAGCCCCATCTCTGTCATCCTGGCCAACAGAATTTACTAAAAAAAGAATAAGCCAAAAATTTGAAACAATCCATCTATCTATCAACAGTTCATGGATCAACAAATTGTGGTACAACCACGAGGTGGACAGCTATGCCACAAAAAAAAAAAAGAATAAAATTGCTGATGTCCACAGTACCATGATAAATCTCAAAATAATACACTGAATGAAAGAAGTCATACAAAAATAATACTTATGATTCCATTTATATGAAATCTTAGAAAAAACAAAACTATTCATAGTGTCAGAAATCTGAGGCTGGAAGTGAGAGTGGATTGTGGACAAAATGGCGTGAGGCAACTTTTTAGGTGGATGGAAATGTTCTGTACCTTAACTTAGGTAGTGGTTACATGGTGAATTTATTTGTCGAAATGCTAATTATATCTCAATACATTCAATTACAACGGAGAAGAATAAGGCAAAAAGGAGGTCACCAGGATTCAAATGTAGTTCAGATTCTATCTGACTCTGGATTCTAGTATTTTTTTTTCCTGTCACAACAGTTTCTTTTAGATTATTTTATTTTCATGTTACACTTTTCTAAAAATTGAAATCTCAATCACCAGGGCACGCCTAGACTCTTCCAGGGTTGCCACACAAGTAAGTTAACTTGGTCTATAATCTTTAACGTCCAGTGCAAATTGAAAGGAGTCACATTCTGTACAGATACAAGTGCTTGCTTCTGAGGTGTCCACATCAGACCTGGGCTACTGGACAGCATTAGGGTGTCTTCTTGCCTCACTACTCTGAGCTTACTTGGCTTTGTCTCTCACTGAGCCCTTTCCCGACACAGAAATCTTTGTGCTTATCTCTTCTTGCAGTCTTTTGATTTGTATTGTCTTGTGGTCCAAGGATCTTCCCCCACAAAACTGAAGCGACAGTAAATATAAACAGATTTCTAAATACACATGTTCCTATAAAACATTTTCACATGTATTATCTCACTGCATTTTCAACAACCCTATAAAATAGGAATGATTCCCATCACTTTCAGAATGTAATTCTAGGGGGAGTGGGTATAACTCAGTGGTAGAGGGTATGCTTAGCGTGCACAAGATCCTGTGTTTGATCCCCAGTACCTCCGCTAAAGATTCAAGTCGGGATGTAATTCTAACTCTTCCCGTTGGTGCACAAAGTCCTTTAGGATCTGGCCCCATTCTACCCATCTGGCCTCATCTGTCACCCGCTATATCCACCCAACTTTGCCTCCAGCCAGCCTGAGATATTAATCCTTCGTACTTTTCTATGCGTCCAGACCTTAATACGTTTTACTTTTTCTGCCAGACACAACCTTCCATCTTTGCCTTTTTACCTAAAATCTAATAACCTTTAAATGTTGGCTTGTGTCAACCCCCTGAGGTTGACCACTACCACTAACAGCTCCCAGGACTCCATGGTAACACAGAGCATGCATTTTTTTCTTGTTGGCTTCCTGGATTTTCACTCCCACTGTGAGCTCCCTGAGGCCAGGACATTGCCCACCTCGTCTTCTAACCCCACAGTGATAACACGACAACTGCTACACAGGAAGTACTAAAAGAGAATTTGCTAAATGAATGGATGAAAAATGTGACATTTCTGGACAAAAAAGGTGACTGGCCAGTGTCTAAACTCTGCATTCAAAGGAGGATTATATGCAATGGAGACAAGATTCTAAGTTCTACCCTGAGTTCTACACATGCCTTAGTGACATGATTGTAGCCTTTTTGTTTGTCAAAAAAATGTCTGAGGCCAACTTAAGGACAGAGGCTGTAATTTTGCTGTGTCGACCTCAGCGTTGAAACCAAGGCGCGTTTGCATGAGACAGTAATCACTTAACTGCCTCGCTCCTAAGAACACGAATATTTTGGCCCTTCCAGACAGGCTCGGGAATGTGATTAGGAGCCATTTGAAAAATGACACCCCACAGTCAAATGGAGCTTTGTGGCTGCCTCTTCAATCCCAGCTTCTGATCCTTTAAAACCTCCTTTAGAAACATTTTTTTTCTTTGCTTGTGTATGTTTATAAAAAAGCGAGAATAAGAACTCTTCTGAAGCTACACTTACCTGCCAAATTATCCAATATTTAGGCAATATTCAAGTCTCTGTGTTTAAAATAAACCTAAAATCTTCCTATCAAATCAGCCAGTGAAGGTCTGTGCTAGATTGTGTGGCCAGTCATCATGTGTTGCTCAGTGCACACCACATGAATGACTTGACGAGTTTTGTCCTCATTTCTGGTCTTCCCCATGGCTTGCTGATTCTTTAGAGACAGCATCTGTCTCAGGCGATGTTTCCACAGCGCCATCACTAGCTAACAGAATCTCAGGCTAGGAACCTAATGTGGGACCCTCTCTTTACAGTTCTCTGCCAAATGGCTCTGGAATTTGTGCTTGAAAACTGTCTCTACAAAGATCTTACTAACTAGGAGGAGTTCATCCCATCTTTGAACAACACTGTTTAGTTGACCTTATGAAATCACCTTTCCTGGAACTCCCATAAGATCGGCCCTAATCTCACCCTCAGAGCACAGGTATAACCGCCTCCGCATGCCCGCTCTTCAGATGTGTGAAGACGCTACAGCTGATTCCACTTAGATCTTCCGCAGGTGACTCCCTCACAAGAAGAGGTTTCAGCCCTGGTCCCTGGAGATTCCTCTGATTGTTGGTGTCACTGGAAAGTCTGGTCCCTAGATTGATGACCTGCCATCTGGATATTTTCTTATGAGACACAAAGAGCAGGGCCATTGACCAGCTCCCACCTCAGGTGATGTGAGCCCCCCAGCTCATTCCTTGATCTTATATGTTCCATTCTGCTTTCAAAGTTACCTCTCCATTTATTCTTTCATGAAGCTCATACGCTCATTATATTGTCTGTCCTTCACCCGTGCTATTAAAATGTGTAGCACATACGGTATTTCCAACACAGAAAACAGAGATACACAAAGAAAATGATAATACATTTGTTTATAATCTTCATTGAAGTCCTAGTTCTGCCTAGTGGCAAAAATAACAATTTTTGCCATTCTGGGTAAACTTAGTTACTTTAAATTTAAAGTCTGTTCATTCATGATTTCCCTTCTGTTCTTTGCAAGGGTGCCTCTGAGCTTCGAAAAGGCTTATGTTCCATCGTGTAGAAAGCCTCTGGGCCCAGACTTTTATCAGTGCAAGCTGATACTAGCTAAGCTGTTTGCATTTCTACCTACCACCTTCAATGCCATGTGTTCTATTGTCTTTCTTCCTAACCAACCCCTTCACTTATTCACCAGATCCTGCCACCTCCCAACAGCAAAATGGACATCCCACACTTAACACATCCCAGATCAGTTCCTAATACCTTATAGCCCCAAGCCTTCTTCTTTCTCAATCTTCCCAAACTCTGGAAATGGCAATTCTATTCGTCTAGTTGCTCAAGCCAAAACGTATGGCCTTGTCTTTGACTTTCTCTTTCTAAGAGTCCATATTTATCCTATAGTAAAGAGCTGGTGCTCCAACTTCCAAATACATCCAGAGTCCAACCACTCATATTAATCTACACTGTGGCACCCTGATCCAAGCCACCATCATAGCTCACCTGGGACCATTGCCTTAGCTTCATTCCTGCTGCCTCTGTTTCCTCCTTGACATCTAGAAACTATTTTCATTCAGAGCAACTAAAGTGATCCTGTTAAAAATTAAGTCAGATCATGTCACCCCTCTGTACAAAACAGTGGAAGACTTCCCATCTCATTGAGAGTAAGAGCCAAAGTTTACAGTCACCCACATGGTTCAGTGGGATTTAGATGCATGTGGCCTGCCCAACCTCGACTTCTCCTGTTTGCTCCTTAACTCATTACCTGCAGGTATACTGGCCAACTTGGTTCCTTAAATGCATTAAACACATTCCTGCCTCAGGACCTTTGCACTGGGTGTTCTCAGGATCCCCATGATTCTCTTTATCATTCTCTTCAAGTCTGTATTAAATGAGACCTTCCTTGATTACTATATTCAGAATCAACCCCCTCCCTCCAACCCTCTCCACCCAACTTTATTTTTCCATAGCACTCTTCAACTTCTTGAGTATTCTTCTGTTGTGTTTATTTCCCCTTCTCTCCCCTCGCTCCCATCACCAAAATGCTTCCTAAAGGTAGAAATTTTCATCTGTTTTTTTTTTCATTATTTTATCCCAAATGGCTAGAACAGTATCTGGCACTTAGTCAGCACTCAATAAACATTCACTAACTGAAATCCCACAATCGCCTATGTCCCATGTCACGTTCTGCCTTGACACTGCTTTCTTCTGACCATGAGACTTTTCCAAATTCACAGGCTGCTGTCTCTGAACCCTCCAAAGAGAATGCATGGGTCATTGCCAATACCTTCCATACCACTCAGAGACTGCAGACACTTCTGAGGTATATCTTTGGTCTTTTTCACCCAGACATGATACAGCCCTAATCCTTGTTCATTGTTGCTCCCTTGTGCTGGACAAAGTACCCTAGAACCTGCCAGAATCCACTCAGTGTGTAGGTTCCTGGCCAGCTGTTGATCTCAGATCACCTCATCTGGGGAAAGTGCAATCCTTAACCACTCACCTCCTGAGTCTCACTGAGATAACCATTGAGGAACGGAAGTCACTTTCTCAGAAACTCACTAGCTTGTCACCTCTTGTCTCTATTTCCAGGTTTTTATCTAACCATGGTCAGTATGTTAATATGGAAACCATTCTAGGCGTATTGCTTCTATGGCAAAGGCAATCTATGTCAGAACCTTCATTATACATTTCTAAAAGATCCAGGCTCTTTTTTTTTTAACTTTTTTTTTTTATTGAGTTATAGACATCTTACAATGTTGTGCCAAATTCCAGTGTAGAGCACAATTTTTCAGTTATACATGAACATACAGACATTCATTGTCACATTCTCTTTCGCTGTGAGCCACCACAAGATCCTGTATATACTTCCCTGTCCTACACAGTACAATCTTGTTTTTCTATTCTACATTTTGAAATCCCAGTCTGTCCCTTCCCACCCCCTGTCCCCCAGGCAACCACAAGTTTGTATTCTATGTCTATGAGTCTGTTTCTGTTTTGTATTTATGTTCTTTTTCTTTTTTTTTTTTTTTTTTAGATTCCACATATGAGTGATCTTATATGGTATTTTTCTTTCTCTTTCTGGCTTACTTCACTTAGAATGACATTCTCCAGGAGCATCCATGTTGCTGCAAATGGCGTTATGTTGTCAGTTTTTATGGCTGAATGGTACTCCATTGTATAAATATACCACCACTTCTTTATCCAGTCATCTGTTGTTGGACATATAGGCTGTTTCCATGTCTTGGCTACTGTAAATAGTGCTGCTATGAACACTGGGGTGCAGGTGTCATTTTGAAGTAGGGTTCCTTCTGGGTAGATGCGCAGGAGCAGGATTCCTGTAAAAGACTCAAGCTCTTATAAGTCCCACAGCATTTTCTCTGAAGGCTTTCATCTCCCTCATAAGCTTTGAAAAGCCTATTTTGAAACTAAAATATTGGGCCTTTCCTCCTTTGTTTCTGAACCTCAGGTAGTAACAACTCACTGAGACTATGAGGCTAAAGAGACTAGTCCCATGATCCCAGAAATTGGAAGGATGCAAACACATTAATTAATATTTTAAGGTCTTATTCCGCTTTCCAGAAGATAGAATGGTTTGAATTCCTTACCAGGAAGGACCTACTTGAAAAGCATTTCTATTGTATAAATATACCACAACTTCTTCGTCCACTCATCTGTCAATGGACATTTAGGTTGCTTCCATGTCTTGGCTATTGTATATAGTGCTGCTATGAACATTGGAATATTACTCAGCAATAAAAAAGAATAAAATAAGGACATTTGTAGCAACATGGATGGACCTGGAGAATGTCATTCTAAGTGAATTAAGCCGGAAAGAGAAAGAAAAATATCATATGATATCATTCATATGTGGAATATTAAAATAAAAAAAAAAAAAGAGGACACTAATGAACTCATCTGCAAAACAGAAACCAACTTGCAGATATAGTAAACAATTTTATGGTTACCAGGGGAAGGGGGACAGGAAGGGATAAATTTGGGAGTTTGAGATTTGCAAAGGTTAACCACTATATATAAAAATAGATAAAAACCAAATTCCTTCTATATAGCACAGGAAACTATATTCAGTATCTTGTAATTACCTTTAATGAAAAAGAATATAAAAATGAATATATATATATGTATATGCATGACTGGGACATTATGTAGTACATCAGAAACTGGCACATTGTAACTGGCTATACTTCAATTAAAAAAAAAGCATTTCTAACCCAAAATTCCCATATCTCCAACCTTTAAATCATCCAGGTGCTTCGGCTACAGGGTCTAAGACACGTGCTCAGAAGACCCCGTAAGATGCCTTATTCCCACTTTTTCAATCTCCCATCTGGGTGAAATCACAGAACTTATTTCTATCTGACTTATCTCTGTCTAGGTGAGTTGAAATACTCACGTGTAAGCTGCAAGAATTCTTTTTGGCCCTTGGACTGTCAGGTAGTTATTAGAAGCCCAGTGCAGAATCACATCACCATGGAGACAGGAGGCCATCCTAGGGGTGCACACTAGGAGGGAATACTGGCAGGCCCAGGATGGAGAGAAAGGGAGCAGTGAGACCTGTTCAGATTGCATTCATACGTCATTGTGGCATGCCAAACTGGCAAGTAGTGACATCCTTCTGGGTGAAAAAGGAGGATGCTATGAAAAAATGTGCATAAGAATAAAGGGCTAGTCCACCTCTACTCACATGCAAGCCAAGGCAGATCTCCACCCTAAGAGCGCCTTCACAAAATTTAAAAATTGAAATTGATACATCATTATTAATCAGTTCCTTATTCAAATTGTGCAGTGTTTTTTAGGTTCTGGCCTCTATGCCAGGTGAGTGAGGGGCTGTGCTGGCACATGGGGAATGCCAGGGAAGTCCCAGGACTGAGGTCAGGCTAAGGTGAATGGTCAGAAGAAGAAAGATAATATTATGGCTCCAATGAGAGGGAATAATGAAGGAACTGGTGAAGAAGAGAAATCTCAGTGGTTGGAAGAGTCAAGAGACTTTGAGGAGGAAGACTGAACCTGGGATGTCATTTTTATTGCATTTCTAGAACATCTCTCTTCTGCACCCCAATTCAGCCATAATCCACTGTGAGCTCAGGTAATGCAAACTCATTTTCATATCAGCAAAAGGGATTAAGAAGGTAAATCTTCAGAGGGAAAATAATATCTGTGATGTATTTTAAAGCCGAATGCACTATAAATGATTTTTTATCCACTCTTGTATTATTCATGCCTCAGCTCCCTGTCATGGCCATGAATAAATGAAATTTAACAAATGTTGTTTGGTCCACAGTGGCCCAGAATCACCCTAGAAGCTGAAGATCAGGTGCAACCCATTCGAGGGGCAGCTAGAGTATGAATGTGAAGGCCTTGGAAAGAATCAAATTCAAAATTAAAAGACTACCTCAATCTTTTCCAATTCCCTTTGGTAAACAAACAAACAAAAATCACACACTCACATTTAATTGCATTTGGAATTCAAAGCAAATTAAAGATGGTAACAAAAAGGCAAGCCAGATCAATGGAACAGAGTGCACTGCTGTGTCTTCATGGCACAGGGTTCTCTTGAACTTTTATAGACCCTCCTTGGAGAACTAAGGTATAGATCAGTGACTGGTAAACCACGGCCTGCAGCCTGCTTTTATACGTCCCATGAGTGAAGAATGGTTTTTACATTTTTAAATGGTGCTGAAAAAAAAATCAAAAGAAGAATGATAGTTCATATCATGTAAAAATTATATGGAATTCAGGTTTCAGTGTCCTCAGATGAAGTTTGATTGGAGCCCAACACTCACCTTATGGGCCATGGCCTGTTTTGTGCTGCAGCAGCAGAGTGGTGTGTGTGCAACAAAATCATGTGGTCCCCTAGTTCTGAGGTATCCACCATCAGGCCCTGTATAGAAGAAAAAAAAAAAAAGTCCATCTTTCATGTAAACTAATGCTTTCTTTTAAAGATGAGGAAATTAAAACCCAAGGAGAAGAAAGATCTCAAGTTCAACCCACTGGCATCCGGCAGAGAAATCTCTAGAAGTCAATCATCGGAACCCCATCTACAGTCTTTTCTCATTATATAAACATGGCCTGACTCCGGGGGACAGGATGGGGGGCCACAGGGAATACAGAGAGCAAGCCAGTGACTGAACAGATTGTAGAAACCAGAGCCACCATTTCAGGATTTCAGGAGCATAAATGAGGAACGTGTTTCATAAGGAGAGGAGAAGGAAAAACAAACAAACAAACAAAAAACAACACTGAAACTAATTACGAAGGTGTGCGGCAAAGTCATTCCGGTCCAGCCCACGTCCTGCTGTGAGATGTGGCCATCCAACCTTCTGGTCTGAGCTGAACGCTGCATATCTTTTGGTCCCAGTACCCAGCAGCTGCTCCTTCTTATTGCTACCTTGCTGCTGCAGTTTCAGAGCCCACAGAAATAGGAGTGCGGGACCCTTCATGTGAGGGAGGGAGGGCAATGGGAGAAAACAAAAAAGAAGACTGGGAATGGGGAGAGAGCTGAGCTTGGTTTTCTGCTGGAGGCTACATTTTTAGTTTTATTTTTTTCCGACTGGCACGCGTCTTCTTTGTTTTGAATAATGGAGATAATTATACATTCAAGGGATCACACTCTAAACCCCCCAAATGATTAAGAAATCTTATTGCAGGCAATCATGAGAAAATGTAGGGGAGGATTACCCAGAGAGACAATGCAAAGTATACATCTTTGAGTCCCTTGCTTAGCACCGAGACCTAATCACCATCCTCCTCGCTTTCCCATGGCCTAATTGTTGATCTCCCAGGCCTCTCCCTGGGCAAGGTGATGTTCCCTCCTAAACCCTGCTCATGTGAAGTCGAGGGTTTGGATGGGTCCCTCTTGGGAAACTGCTGCCTCAGTGATTTTGATACTGACCTGTAAGCTCCCGTTTACCAGCAACTTGGAGTAGAACAAAAGCTTTCATTATGTTCAGGCTGCAAGATTCTTTGTGTAAGGAGAAAAGAACCCTGTATATCATTTGCTCAATTCAACAAACAGTCATTGAGCAGCTACCGCAAGGCAGACATTCCTCTAAAAGCTGGGATAAAACAGTGAAAAAAATACCGTCCCTGACCTCACGGGTCTATGTCTAGTCAAGCCAGATAGATAGACAAAGGAATAGGAAATTTAAACCTGTGTCAAGGAGGATACAAAAAAAGTAAGTACAGACTGTTCAACGGGGTGGGGAGGCTGCCTAGGTGGAGGAAAGCAATTGGAAGGGTAAGTGGAATTAGCCAGGAAAAGAGCTTAGAGGAAGCATTTGTCAGGGCGAGGGGACAAGTGTGAAGCCTTGCAGATGAGAGACGTCATGGATTGTTGAGAACACTAGAGTGAGACTGATCAAAGCTTGGGGAGGGGAGCAGTAGGCAGGGGGATAGTGAGCAAAGCTGACCAAGGAAGTGGCTGTGAACATGAGCCAGCGCCAACCAGGAAGGGTCTTGTGAGCCTTCTCCTGAGGATAAGGAAGTCAGGCACAATCCGAAGGCGGTGCAAGAGGCTCAAAATTTCTCAATGACAGTAGGTGATGGGATCAGATTTGCCACTTGCTTTTTACCATAAAGCAATACCTCCCTGTCCAAGGATTACACATTTGACTCACGATGCCCTCAGCTG
Organism: Camelus ferus; assembly: GCF_009834535.1. Lineage (NCBI taxonomy): Eukaryota > Metazoa > Chordata > Mammalia > Artiodactyla > Camelidae > Camelus > Camelus ferus. Next base: position 67,107,873 of record NC_045696.1, read on the forward strand.
CATGGTGTAACAGTAACAATAATGATAATAATAGCTAGTACTTATTGTGTTAACATACGTCTGGAGTTGCATTAAGCACTTTACTTGAATTATATAATTGAATCCTTACAATAACCCTCCAAACTAGATATTATTATTATTTGTAGCTGACAGATGAGAAAACTGAGGCACAGAGATTGAGTAGCATGCCCAAGAGGGTATAATTCTTAAGGAGAGGAGCTGGAATTTAAATCCACTGCAACCTGCCTCCAAAGTTCAGGTGAAACATGGGCCTGGGAGGGAAAAAAAAGTCAAATACAATTTCCAACTCTGATTCTCAGTGACTGTGTGATTGTGGGCTTTCAGTCTCCAGTTTCCTTGTCTTTAAATAAGAAGAATGAGCTACATAATCCTGAATCCTCTTTCTCTGCTCTAATGTTAAGAGACTGTGTTTCTCATAGATGTCAGTAGAAAAACAGTAGTTCAGGGTAGCCATTTGACTCGTACTGTTCCTAAGGCAAGAAATAGTTATAAGACATCAACCTTAGAGTTGACTTATGATCTCTTGCAGGGACAATTCCAAATCTTCCTTTCTCTCCCCTCACTCTCTCAGTCTTCTTTCCCAAGGTTTGGAAATCCAGTGACACAGTGATTTCCATAAACACATGTTGATTGTCAGTGGATCAGAAAATACAATACCAGTAGAACTTCTCCCCCAACATGTCACTGTCATCAGGTTTTGTCCTCTGTATGGTCTGTCGACAGAGACAATAATCCAGGCTCTGTTTTATCTCTGTCAGTTACACTTTAAGCTGATCAGGGTGAGACTTTTCATTAAAGAAAAATCAACAGCTCTGAAAAGGCAGGTGTTAAAAACTAACAAAGGATTCAATGTTAATAATGGCTAAGTTGTGTTTGTTGGATTTGGAGTGGCCAACAGGGAATTTTTCCTGAATTTACACCATCATCTGTAATATAGAATGGAAGTCTTGATCGGCAGAAAACAAAACAAAAACAAAAACCGGCTAGAGAAGGGCAGAGGACCATTCCATTTTAGTGTTCTCAGGATGCCAGGATGCCAAGGTTGAGTTGGCTTTTGATACTGGAAACATAACTCAGTGGTCTCAGCTTCAGAATTCTTAGACTTCATGGAACCACAGGTTTAAAATCCTGGCAAGCTTGAGTCATGGCTTCAGTCTCTGTTGACTTAGAAAAAAAAAATCTGAAGAGCAAGTGATTTATGTTCTTTTTGTAGAACTCTCCAACCCCTGGCCACTGAGTGGACTTTAAAATATGCCCAGGGGGACCCTTTATCCATGGACAATCTCTGAGTGCTTATTATTCACTTTAATAGTGCAGAAGCTCTTTAATCATTGTCTCTGCATTTGCTTTAATCTAGAAACTGTCTATTTATTAGCTCATAATAAGCTTGAAGCTTTTCACCATCTCACTGGAGAAAGACTTGTATACATTCAGGAGATGATTCCAAAAAAGTCAGATTGATGTGAGATTAGGATTTGAAGAGACAAAACAGTATAGCAATTAGAGGGCCGAACTAAAGTTTATTTCTGAGAAGAAGCATTCTATATTTTGTTTTAAGTGGAGTTAAACCATTTTTAACTCCACCCAATATTAACAACTGATGAGTGAGTAAAGGGATTATTTATTATAAGGAAGAAGTTATCCATTCCAAAGGATTTTCAGCACCGAAGTTTTGAGAAGTTACTCAGAGTGCACATTTGAGGGATAGTCCTGAAAAAGAAAGTGGTTAAGAAACCAGACAAAGACCATGAGCTACAAAAAAATATTTTTTCCGGGGTTGAGAAATCTCAAATATATATATATATATATATGTTTTTCATGGAGAATAATCAGAGCATCAAGAAGAATAACATTCAGGATACAAGGGTACGGGAGCCCAGGATAGCACAAGAGCAAAGCAGCACATGGTGGACGTACTAAAGAGAAGATGACATTAAAAAGTCCAGAGAGAAGGAACTGAAAGAATGACTCCACCCTGAAATAAAACCATGGAATTCTTGGCTTCTGGATGACCTGAAGACTGGTGACAGCTGGTCTAACCACTATAATTACTGGGAGCTCTACCTATGGCGTTCCTGATCTGTTGTCTTCCACCTTTCTCTTGGAGTTGTTTATTATCAAGTAAAATGTTTGTTTCTTCTTCTTTTTTTTTTTTCTTATATAAGAGACTTTAAAGATTACCTAGTCCAACTCATTCCCTTTACAAAAGAGGAAACCAGGGGCCCGAGAGGTTAAAATGAATTGCTCAGTGTCACCCAAGTAGAGAGTACCCAAGATAGGACTAAAATCCTGGACCTTCTAAAATTCCCAAACCACACTTCATTCCAAGAGCTCATTCTTCCTCTCAAATAATCACCACTCTCCCCTTAATCATAGTGGTGATTTCTGCAAAGGCAGAAAAACACTGGAGGCAATTCTTAAATGTTAGATGTTTAAATTTGCATTTGGGAACTACATATCTATATAGAATTACTGGAAATTGAAAGAAAGACAAAATCATCATCTTTCTTTTCAAGAAGACCCCAACACAATCTTCCAGCATATGTGCTTAAAATTGGTTTTCCTGCCGTGTTAATCACCCATCTTGTTTTTATTTTCTTACCAGAAATAGAAGTTAAGGATTCAAAGGATCTTAGAGATCACCTAGACCTACTTTCTTATCTTATGAATGAGAAAGCTGAGGTTCAAAGAGGAAATATCACAAAATTACAAAGTACTGGAATTCAAAGAAGCAACAAATACTTAGTCAACTTTTTTTAATTGAGAAAAATAAGAGAAGTACAGAAAGTACTCAACTATAATAACCTCTGTATTTCCCACTACCTATAATTGATAATTTATATTTTTCATATTTCTTTCAAATATTTTATATAAGAAATCAAACTATGTAGATACAGTTGAAATACTTTTTCCCCAACCCCTAATCTTACTTCCCTCCCTATCAACACAAGGACAGCCAATATTATAAATGTATTGTGAATCCTTGCAATCTACTTTGTGTAATGTCACATACTCATATAGGTATCAAAGGACAGTATATTTTCAGCTTGTGCCAGGGGTGTAGGAATATTACATCAAAACTATTCTGATTTTGTTTGATTGTTTATTATTCTTCCTAGAAATATTTAACAGAAAGCTCCTGTAAGACAATAAAATTGTAAACAATTTCAATCTAACACACCTGTTTAACAGACAGGTCAGAGAAGTTAAACGACTTGCCTCAAGTGATATAGTGTCACCATCCAATGGGAACCCAGGTGTCCTCCCCACTACACCCATCTCCACATTATCTTTTCACTAGAAAACCCCACCTAGTTGTCCTTTTCCTCTTAAGTCCACTGGATGTTTTTCTTCATCGTTTTTAGAAAGCCACACTTCTCTCCCCCACCTCCATTCAGAAAAGAAACTGTTCTAGGGTTGAGAAACTCATATGAGAAACAATACACTCTTTAACTTCACACTTTGTTCTGAACAGCAGGGCAGCCAGGCAGACACCAGGCTCACACACCATTATGAATCTGTCAGCAATTAGAATTCTAAACCCTATTTGGTTTTTACTTGCTTCAATCAACTTGTCACTGCAGTGAGGATTATCTGCTTTCTCAATATAAACATCAACAGAAGTGAGGGCGATGGCTTGCGTCCTTGGCCAAGGCACCGCCATGGACAAAGTTAAATAGCACATTCTGCAGACAGGAAGGATCCAGGGCCTTAAAGGGGCCATAATTAGAGGGGCCAGAGCCTACTCTAGCTTTTGTGTGAGGCTTCAGAATTCCTCTCCTGGGGACAAGAGACATTTTGGGTGATGCCAGGAGACTGCTGTTGTCTGCTTCTCTGTTTCCTGTGCTGGAGAAAAGAAGGGGAAAAAATAAAATGCAACCATGCAATGTCTTTACTCGAAACCAAAGAACCTTGGGGATCATGCCCCTATACCCCTTATTTAAAGGATTAGGAAACTGAGATCCAGAGAGGGAAGGCTGTGGCCAAGGTCAAACCTGTGACAAACCCACTGTCCTGACTCCTAGCCCTGAGCACTTCTCACTTCATTACACCGCCCTCTTCAGAGTGAGTAAAAGAGACCTGAGTCATAAACCACATTCTCTCCACAAATACTCTCACAGTTTTCCATTTGCACACAATGGTGCAAAAGGCCAAGTAACTCGGCAGTCAATGAGGACAGGGCATGCCCAGGGTGCCAGGAACACTAAGAGAAGAAACTCATTTCACCTCAAATCCACTGAGAAGACAGATAGTGTGTAAATATACAAGTAGAAATTAATTTGATTCCTCTCAACAAGTGATTTTTTAAAAAAATATAATCTAAGGAATTTAGAGTTAGGCAGGTAAATACAAAGAAAGTTTGGTATCTTCTAGTACAACTAAGAGCTAACATAATGTATATTAACTTACTTAATCTTCATAACAACTTAAACTTCATAACAACAAGCATTACTATTTCAGCCTTTATTTTACAGATGAAGAAACTGAGGCACAGAGTATTGGGTACAGTGCCCAAGGCTATGCATGTGATAATGGCAAAGCTAAGACTTGAACCTAAATGGTCTGGCTCTACAGCCTCCAATCTCAACCACAACAGTAGGGTGACCATGCGTCCTGATTTGCCTGGGATGGTCCCAGTTTTAGTAATCCGAGTTCCATGTTCCAGGAAACTCCCCAGTCCTGGACAAACCAGGACAGTTGGTTACCCTACACATAACTATACTGACTCTTGTTTGTTAACAATTAAACCCAAGCCTCAAGAAACGATCCAGCTAGTCTGGTCACCATACTTCATACTTTGGGAGACTCAGCTTACAGGGAAGAACTTAAATATTAACATGTCCCAAGTACTATTCTGAGCAATTTTCAGGCTTTATGTTATTTTAACTCTCACATGCACCCTGGATAAGGTATATGGATAAGAAAACAGAGGCTCTAAGAAGATTGGGTCAGTTGCCTAAGATCTCTGGGTTAGCGAGTATAAAGCCAGGATTTGAACCTAGGCAAGCAGGAAGATCTTGAGACTTCTTTATAAGGAAATAGCTAAAATGAGGGAGTCCCAAAATCTGAAAATTCTACCTACGTGGTGTTTCTTCGGGATAGAAGAATTCACAGAAAGTTAGGTATAAATCTGAGAATTTCCTCCATCTGAATAGAGCTTTGTGCTTCCTCCTCCTTCCCACTTAGCCATGAGATGTAGCATCATTTGGCCACAAACTGAGACCGAAACTCTCAACATTCTTCCTCCCTCCATGCTGTGTCCACATTATTTCCCGCTCTTAGATTATCGCTGCCCTACCATTGTATGCATGTAAAACTCCTACCCGTCCTTTAAGAGAAGTTCATATACAACCTTCCCTAAAAGCCTTCCAGGGGCATCTAGTTTAAATTAATCCTTCTCTCCTTTCTCCTCGCAAGCTTATACCTTTAAAAAATAGATATCCCAATCTGCTTTATTCTATAGTCACAGCGTGCAAGGATTGGGGGGGTGGGGGTCGTACCTGGCTCACCTCCTGTGCTGGGAACTCCATCTCAGCTACATCATATTTCCTCTGTCAGTACTCCACAGGACCAGAGACAGCACCTGCACACAGTCTGTAGTTTGAAGGCCTCTTGAATGAACATGTGAATCCATCAGTGCTCCTAGCTATGAACTATGATGTTTGTATATGGAGATTTGGATAATGAAAACAAATATCCAGGATGTTTGTGGATGTCAGGGGATAATTTCTTTGACACATTTAGGCTTTATTCTAAAACTAAAGCAAACAAGGCAATTGACTAGATGATTGTGGTAGATGGTACCTACTTCTTTTTTTTTTAATTATTTATTTTTATTGAGCAGAAAATACAGAGTTCACACATAACCCTCCCCATCCATACATATATACTTCCTTACCCTCAACATCCTTCATCAGTGTGGCATATTTGGGTACCTACTTCTAATAAAACTTAAAAGTACCTTCACAAAATTATTTGGTGTTAAGAATAACAATTTTCAAATGGTCTAATAGAAATACATACAGGGCAAGGAGTCAGTTTCCACTTTGTTGGTAATGACCCAAACTCACTGTGTAAACTTTGGTCCTCTTTTTGCCCAAAGTGTAGGGTGATGGTGGTAGAAATAAATGACCTCTAGGCTCTCCTCCAGCTCTGCATGCCTCTAATCCAATAATTCTAATAATTAGATCAATTCTTCCTTCCACAGGGATGTTCTGTTTCCTAGGACATTCTGCCTCGGCATTCAGAAAATTCCAGATGAATAGTAGTATCAATAACAAAAGACCAGTAAAAGCCACCTGAAGGAGAAAAGGGTGTGATGTTTGAAGGAAGGAAGCCAGAAATACCGGAGGGACATGATGTGTGAAATGCAGGCTGGGGGTTTAATGAGTTTGAGGCGTGAAAAACTCAAGCTTCAGGGCTGCATTCCCTGGCAGTGTTGAGCACAGCGTGTTTCCATGCCCTCTGTGGCCGAGTTCTATTTTAGAATGTGCTCGAGCCTGAGTCCTCTAACACAGCTGTGACCGTCTGTTAACTTGTAGGCATGGTTCTCCACTCAGGCAAATGGCTCTTGATCTTTTATAGACGGACCTGGGGAAGATGCAGCTAAAAGAGGACAGACCTGGGAACTGTCAAAGAATTGATTGGTGTGAAAGAGGCGGACTTTACTGAGCCTGAGATGTGTCCTATGGACCAGAGAAGATGGAAGATTGCTCTACAAAGGTCAGAAGCAAATGGTATGGGGAAGTCTCGCTGGACAACCGCACCCACCAAGAAATGATTCCTTCAGCATTTGAGGGCCCCTCAAGACTCCTTGGCCATTAACGTTCCTTTCTAGCTAGGACATAACCTCTTGAGACCTTAACCCACGGAAAAAATGAGACCACAGATGAGTGGTTTCACCATGCCCCCACCCTTCTCCCTTCTGGAATCCCTTCCAAGTCCCAAAGTGCAGAGCTGTCAAGTCCTGCCCTGAATGCTTTGGTTAAGTGGATGCCCAGCCCAACTGAGGAAGCTGTGTCAGGGCTGGGTTAAGCCCTCCAGCTGCTGGGAAGAGCAGAAGTGGTCACCATGGAAACAGCCCCTCATCAGTCAAGTAGTGACTCACAAGGAGGTCACTGGGATGCAAAGGGGACTAGAATCCTTGGAAAGACTACACCTTTTTCCTTGAAAAGAGATGACTACACTCTTGAAAAACAAGGCAACTGCTTCCAAGATGGAGTGAAAATAGTTAGGGTTGCTTCTGTCTCCTGAATTTAGTGCCCTGATACTGTGAAGGCAGAAAGGTCCCCATTTCTGTGAATTTTGCTACTGCAGCCAGTTCCGCTGATACAACTCAATGTCAGACAGTGAAGAGAACTTCGAGTGTTATCTAGTCAAGTTTCATTTTTTATGGAAATAGCTGAGGGTTCAGCAGTGAATAGCCTGTCCAAGGCCCATATGGTGAATCAGTGGGAAAGCCAGGACTATAATCAAGATTTCGTACTCCAGACCTGTTATTTCTTTCACAATCCTGGGCCACTGGATTTTATATAAAGCTAATAAAAATTAAATTTCAAAATACCTCATTTAATGTGTCCTTTCTGAGGCAGTAAGAGGGACCCTAGCAATATATTCCCATGGCCATTTTCCTTTTCTTTTCTTCCCTTACTTTTCAAAAGTAAATTTTATTTAACTGAAATTGGTTAAAAATGCTGTCCCTCTCCATTCAGTCTCCCCTTTTATCACTCTTCCCCTCAAATTGGATGTCAGAATGACCGTGGGCATTTGTGAGATATGGTTAAAGGGAAGTTGAGGTAAGTTAGCATTTAGTTGGGGACAGTAGGATACAATTAAATGGTCCCTAGTCACTTTCTTGAAGAGTTAAGTTATTCTTTATCTTGATATAGGACTGGCTTCTACTTCTGTAACAAACTAGCACCAAGATTCAAAGGAAGAACAAGGCCAAAGTTCAGCTCCTGTGAAGATGCTAATAACCCCTAAAGCATCTGGCACAGGAAAGATGAAGATAGTGGAGAACAATGATTAAACTACATAGAGCCAGGAGGTAGTCTGTGAAAACGCTTCCAAATTTCACGTTACATGTGTGGGAGAAACTTGGTATTTTCCGTTATCAATAATGACTTGTAGGGCTGAATAAAACTTTTCTCAACTGTCAATAATAACTTTATTAAAATACATTTCAATAAACAGAAGAAAAATTGAATTATCTATTCTTGTAGAAAAACTTTTTAAAATGTATTGTCATAGAAGTTGTCAACCAATATGCAGTCAACAATGGGTATAAATAAAGTCTTATTAATTAATAAAGGCATTATGTTACTTTCTGAATTTTTAATTTTTGTAGTAAATTTCAGGTTTGTCATATCTGTATTTTTAATTGATTGAGATGTATTTTATTATTCAAAAATGTTCACTTTTGTTCCTAATTTTGTATTTATAAATTTATATTCTTTTTTCTGAAAGGGAACCCCCTCCATCATACAAGCTGCATGGAATCTGGATCTGTCTCCTGCCTGAAATACCTCTTTAATGAGTTTTCATTAATCACAGGATTACTGGAAATAATAGGAAATGTCCTAGGTGTGTTGTGTGGATCAGGAATCCATTATTACTGTAGAGTCACGCTAGCACAATCTTCATTGGAATTTAGCAATTTAGAAGAAAGGTGTTCAGAGTCATTTGCATCACACACAGGAACAATTCCTGACGCCAGATTCATCTGGGTCAGTTTCATTACCAGTAACAGGAGAAAAGCCTTATAATACTTTACTATTACTCATCAGTGTTATGTTTGTATACTGCCTTATCTCCCAAGCAACCAAAACACTTCACCTCATTTCATTTCACCAAATTCAATTCACCTTCCAAATATGCACATTTGCAAAATATGTCTGGGGGACGGGTTATTTTAGCCTGTTTTACAGAAGGAGTGGGCTCAAGGACAGGGATGAGTTATTGAAATTCAAATTACTCAATTCCATGTCTAATATGTTCTCTACTTAAAAATTGCTGTGAGTGGTAAATAAATAATGAGTATGAAATATCTTAACCCAGAAACTAGCATATGAGTGCATGGTAAATTTTAGTTTAATTTGGGTGATTCTTTACTGATAGGTAAGCATTTGCCAACTTGGGTTCATGAAATACCCAGATGCCCAGAGGCATTTCTCTAGTTCCTTGAAAGAAAATGTGGTCACAGTACATAAACTTCAAATTTCTCTTTTCCAACATGAACCATAGGTTTTTAAACCTGAAACAAGAAAACCAACCCATTACTTTTTTGCAAACTTGAGTAGTTAGGAAATTTTACTATGAACAGATCGGTGAGGTGATTTGTCATCAGAAGACCTACCTTGACTGTCAACTTCCCTACTATCCAGGTGCATGACCTTGGTCAAGTCATTGTATCTATTATGATTTTGATTTCTTTACCTGCAAAAGAAGGATATTAATAATTTATAGGCCTGTAAGAAAAATCACAAAATAGTATGTGATAAATTTGGAGACATATAGACAATGAGTTGTTATTTTTGCACCAGCAAAGTAAGACGGAGAATGAAAGGAAAGTAGCAGATAGTTTGTCTCATATTCCTCTTTCTGCAAGCCCCATCACTTCTTTCCTCAGAATTGCTAAGTGCAGACAAGTGTGACACTGCTTAATGATTCCAGAACAGAATGCAAATGTTTATAACCTGGGTAATCTAGAAGTAATTGCTCATTTGAAAAAAGGTAAGAAAAAAAATAAGAGTTGCTCGAGAAAGCTAGAGTTGTCTTGCTAACGTCTTTACGCTCATAGAGGGGAGATGAGATAGAAACTAAAGTTGATAGGGGAATAGAAGTAACAAATGTTATCCACAGAAAAGTGAAAATAAACATTTAAGGAGCAAAGAGAAGTGTGAAGTATAGTGTATGTGAAGTGGGTCTGGTTCTTTCATAGAAGGGAAGTCAGTAGATAATATCTGATACTGATAAATCAATAAAGAGACTATAGAAACATATTTTTCAGTTATGAAGGTAACTATCAGCAGAATCAGAAGGAAAATTCTTAAAATCAGTTACCACTCAGCTGGAAAAGGGAAGAGATGAATAGGGAAGCTGCTGGTTTCCAACACAACTCGTCTGTATCATTTGATTTTCTTTCCCATTTGGTAAAATATGGTAGGAATAAAAAAACTGAAAAAAGCAAGTGTTCTTTTTTATATTTGTTGGCATCAATATAATCTCAAATATTCAATGTTGTATCATTAAGTATTCCATTTTCAGCATCTTTTTCTTCACTCTATACCTGTGCTGTTTAACAGGAGAGCCACAAGACACATGTGGCTATATGAGATTAAATTAAAGTAATAAAATTTAAATTAATTAAAATCAAATAAAATTTCAGTTCCTAAGTCTTATCTGCCATATTTCATGACTAACGGCTACCGTGTGGTACAGCACAGAATTATGGAATTTTCCATTATTGCAGAAAGTTCTATATCCTCACTCTAAGCAATTTCATGTGCACTTGAGCTTTCAACTACCACTCATTCTTGGATCACTCCCTGACCTTTATCTCTGGCCAAAGATCTTATCTCCTAAGCAACGTGCCTTCACATGTGCTTGTTGATTAGACAGAAATATTTTCATTTGAGGTCCCACAGCCCTTCATACTGAAATTATCCAAATTCAAATGCATTGTATTTCCTGTGGAAGTCATGTTTACTTCCTATATTTCCTACCTCTACTGTTGGAACCATCATCTGAAAAGTCACTAGAATCTGATGGCTGATCTCTACCGCTTGCAGCTCACACTCCCTGAAGCTGAAGGCAGTACGGGAGAGCCTCAGCTCATCTCTTCTTCCTCACATACTTCTTCTGGCCAGAATATCTGCTAGGTCATCATGTTCTACTTATTCTAGGCACGGCTTACACTTCTGCTAACCTAGCTCTGTTCTAAAACCAACAAACTCCTGACTGGCTCTCTGGGCATCACTCAGCTAGTTTTATTTATGATATATATATTTTTTTACCCCAGGAAAAATGCCATTCCTCACTTTCTGTAATTATGACACGTACTGAGTGTTGCTATGTGTTTTTGATATAACCACAGAGAAGTCTGGGGAATAAAAAGACCTTTGGTAAAATCAAAATACTATTTCTTCCTGAGGTCAGGGAGAAGACCTAAGTTGGTCTGCTGCTCTGTAAAATCAGACCACAAAAAGACTGTGGTTTCATGGAAGCTTAGACATGTGCTGCTGACCTGGGTTAAAACCAAAATGTCTATGGCATCAGCATCATAAAAGACATTTTCTGATCACCTAATATAGGTAAAAGTCTCTAGTAGAGGAGAAATTTGGATACCTTGAGTATACAATCAAGGGGGGGAAGCAGTTTAACAGTCACTATTTTAAATGTAAGTTAGGCTGTGGATTCAGTAAAATGGCCAGCTCAACACCTCTCTTGACCTTATTCTAGTAGGCATTTTTTTTTTTTTTACTGTGGAAGTTATAAAGCTAAACATTACAATTTTCAGATCCCTTTGTAGCTAGATTCTGGATATGATTAAGTTCTGAGTTAATCCAGGTCTCCCACCAATCAGTACAAAGTCTTGGCCAAGTTTCATAGCCTCTTTGTCCTTCACATTCCTCGTTTCAAAATAGAGGTTGTGACTTTGATATTATATTGAGAGATTTATTTGAGGATTCATTGATATAATGAATGCGAAGACCTTTGCACACTGCCTGGGACCTATAGGCACTCAATAAATTCTTACAATTACTATTAAAGGGAAGAAATGGAATGTCCTTCTCTTGTCCTGCTTCAGAATAAGTAAGGAGGAAGAGGGCAGAATGTGTCACATTCATTTTGCTGGTACAGATCTAGCAGACGCAACATGGCTCTGGAACAGTTCCAGTAAAAGCTCCTGATCACTGAGTGGTAGCTAAGGTGGTGTGATCCTGGTACCTGCTGTTCTGATAGCAACTTCCTGATTGCCTAGCTTCTTGTGTGTGACAAGAATATATGGCAAGAGAGATAACCAATCCTTGGGTGGGCCAATTTTGCAGTGTCATAATGGGAATCACTTCCCATATATTAAATTCCATATATTAAAACACCTTGAGTTTAAAATGATGAAATGGTTTATATCATGTGGAAAATGAACCCAACCTGATATAGGCAAAATGGAAGAAACAGCATCATGTCTCTACTTTTAAGACGCTGCCGTGGCTTTGTGAGGTATGTGTGGCAGTAACTGGATCACATCCCTACTCCAGATCTGTTTCCTCAGTTATAAAATGGGAAGTAGTCTTGAAGCAGAACATGGAAATGGAATTCCATTTATTCTGCCCACTAGGAGGAATTTCCTTCACAGTCTTTTTTCGGTGCCACCATGGAGTAGATGCCGCGGTGGTCCACTTCCAGATGATGGAGCATATTGTGCAAAAACATCTGTAAATTAAGCTTGTTTCTCTTCTCTCAATCTGTTGGTTATAGAGAACTCTCCATGAAACCCTAATTGTGGGTTGAGCAAGAGAAGATGTAGTGGGAATAGGTACCCTAGTTCTCTGGGACACTTACTTGCAACTTGCTTGACGTTCAGGACCTGCTTGAGCCTTGTCAGGTACATATCAGCTCCAACTGACAATAGAGTGCTACTGTGCATGCCCAAGTATATGACTTTGTGAGTCAGATAACATCCAGTTCATTATGCACAGCGTAAGTTGCATTGCAACTTGGTGGTATACGGTCAAGTGCTGGAGCTCTGCTAGGACCCAGTAGCAATCCAAAAGGGAAATTGATACCTCAGAGAATGGAATATCTTTGCCTAAAACCCTCAGGGCTATCCAGTGATTTACCCAGAGGGGCTGGCCAAAGTTTCCCTGTAGCATCTCTAAATGCAGCAGATACTTCAAGCACCATTGGATCTACTGGGTATACAGCTCAAATGACAAAGTAGCTTCCACAGCAGCATGGAGCTCTTCCAGACCCTTCTCCTGTTCGGTCCCCCACTAAAAGCTACCAAGCTTTTGGGTTACTTGGTTAATGGGTTCAAATAGCAAACCCAAATGAGATACACATTGCCTCCAAAATCTGAAGAACCCTATTAGGCATGCTGACTCTTCCTTAGTAATAGCGGGGCAGAACTTTGCCATTTGCCTTAGGAGGTATATCTTGACATGTCTCAGACCACTGATACCCTAGAATAGTCACTAGTGTGACTTTTGTTGACAATAGCCTTGGAATTTTGGAGAGATATATTTCCATGTATGTGTCACACAAGTATTGGAATCATTGCTACTTCCTGTTCACCTGGTTGTATCAACACATGATATCATCAGTAAAACAGACCAACGTGATGACTTACAGAACACAGAGGTGATCCAGTTTCCTGTTGGTTAGAATGTGACACAGGTTTGGAAGGTTGATGTACATTGTTGAGTACACTGCTGGTCCTAACATCTGAAAGTAAACTGCCCCTGACAGTTTTTTAACATCAGGTAAAAAGAAAAAAAAAAAATTGCCATATCAATAACTGCATACCAGGTACCAGGGAACTTATTGTTTTTCTCAAGCAAAGACAAACCAACCAACCAACCAACCAACCAACAAAAAGCCACATCTGGATCAAAAATTGTAAGAGTCAGCACCTGATTAAATGTACAATAATCATTCTCATTCTGCATTGTTTCTAGACTTATAACCAAATTCAACTTCTAATAAATAAGTAAAATAGTGTTATTCATGTGAAGGTGTAATATGACCCTAAAAAATTACAGATAACTGGAGAACATACATGGGAGCTGATCCTAAGAGTGTTAGATCAAGGTGGAAGCAATATAATGTTGGAGCAAACAAAAATTATTGTTTAGAGTGCACCAGAATAGATTTTGAATTCAGTGTGTTTGAGTCACTAAAAATGGCTCCAAGAGTTTGCTTGGTTAATTGACTGAAACATGGACCCAAAGGAAGTGTATACTGAATGAAGCTGAAATGCTAGAAGAAGGCAGACAAAGGTTAGGGAGATTGTGATGCTCAAGCAGATTTATTATGTAAGAACTCCTCAGTTACCCTCTAACTATACCCCCTCAGAAGTTCCAGAGACACTTCTTCACTGAGACCATGAGAAGTACGTTTGTGAGGGGAAACTCAACATTCTTAAACAGTTTCATTGTGGCTATTCTCTGTAGGCCAAAAATGACAGTGGTAACTGTTGCCATTGAATTGGGCAATCTGAATGCAGTGAGGATAAGGGTATCATGGGGTGGTAGACGCTGATTCAAATCAGACTTCGGTTTACTTTAGCTTATACACACTGAATAAGACTTGAGCGGACTGCCCATCCATTTTTGCTCCGGGGACAAAATGATCAGCCAACCAAGGCCAAAGATCTCTGTGGATGAAATCATTCTGATTACTGCTTCGGCTCAGCTGTCAATCATGGTAACCATTCCCACCTTGTCCTCTAGATTGAAGATGGAAAAAAATCCCACTTAAAAGGAATGTTAGTTGCCAAATACTATAGAAAAGTAAGTTTGACACTGACTTGGGATAAAATATTAAACAGATAGTTTAGGGAAGACTTAACAAATAAATTTAAAATTCAAAAAAGAAAAGGAGTGATTACTATGAGCTAATATAAGTTCATTACAAATAATCCATACTAAAGTGGCCTCATTTGTTCCTTAAATGAGATTACTAAATCAGAAAAGAAGATGTTATATATTATAGATAGCATGAAGTTGCTCATAAGCTTCATGTGGGAAAAAAAATGGTATGATAAAGAAAACCTGGATTTCATTAATAACAATTTATTGGCAAATGAAAAGCAACTACGTTCTAACCTGCACTGGTCAGATTATATTTGAACTGCCATGCCAGAGTTGAATATAATATTTTAAATGCTAACCAAACAGAATAGTCCACAAACAAGAGATAAGTTAAGTAAGGGTTCTGGATAATCCATCATATGAAGAATGGTTGTGGTAACTAGGATTTTTCTGTCAAAAAGAACACAAAAAATAAACAAACAAAAATAAAACTGCTTTGTTGGACGAGCACCAGTCAGTCTGCCTTTATTTGAAGTGCAGCCACATGAAATAGGGAACTGATTTACTTGGAGTAACTTCAAAGGAAGATCAAGGACCAAACAGATATATTTTCAGGGAGGAAGATTTGGATATAATATTTAGAAAAACCTTCTACTCACTGTCATTGCTTAGCAGTAGAAAGAACTGTTGTAGCAAGCAAGGGATTCTCTGCCCTGACAATGTTTTTTTGCAGAAACTGAGTCTGCATCTGCTGTGTGTGTGTTTTGATTGAGGGCATTCCTGCAGTAGGTAGGAAGCTAAACTACATGACCTTTAAGGTCCCCTCCAATCTCAGTTTCAATAATTCCATAAAGAGTGAGCAGGAATATAAAAGGAAGGGAAGGTAATTCCTGAGATGCATGGGGTAGGAACTGTGGACAGGATGTGAGAGACAAGGTGGCAGTTCTGAGAAATTTATCTCAATATATTCTCTACTCATAATGGAGCTTCTCATTATCTCATTTCTACCTAAAAACACAAGAGTGAATTAAACTGGACCTACTGTCTTCTCACCTCAAATTAGCTAATGACACATGATTTAGATGAAATGCCTTTCCCTGGGAATGGGGGTGTACGGAAAGGGCAATGGCCAGGAATAGAAAGATGGAAGGTTTAGCATTTGCTCCCAGTATCGCCCAATATCCACCATCTGCTTTTTGACTAATTTCTGGCAAATTCCATTTGGCTTCACTGAAAAGGAGACTTGTGAGATATTTACTAGGAACCTTTTAAAACTGAGTGTAAAATAATTCCTCAGATACAAGATCTAGGCTCAGAAGCAGCCTCATGACTTTGCCTCTAGTATTTCACATTGTAGCCCTGAAAGGACTTAGATTTTTGAGGCCAGTGAAAGGATTTAGCAGAGGATATCATAATTCTTCCTTGTGGCTCCAAAATTGTCCTAAGGCATTGCTACCATCGAGTGGAATAAGGTAAGTCTCAATCAAGTCTCAGTCACTCCCAGGGCCTCAAACTGGGTTCTTCCTGGGCCTCTGAGGACCTGCTATCTGCTAGGAAATCAGGAGGCCTGGTCCCTCAGTGCCTGCGGAGCACGTTGTGGGAGGTGCAGACCAAAGGTGAGTTTACACACCAGTGACTAAAGTTTCCTGCCACTAAGCATAAGAAGTCACTCATGAGCAGCGTCCCTAAACCACAGCTACAGGATGTGGGCACCAGCCCTTGTATAATTGTTGGCCAAGAGCCAATGAGCATTCATCCCTGTGCAAATACTTGGGGTTTTTTTTGTTGTTAACCTTTGAAAACCACAGGCATTAGTCTCTCTCTTTCTTCCCTTTGGCACGAGTCATCTTCTTTTCTCCAACTTGGGTCTCTTGTGTGTAAAGAATTTCTGAGGAGCTTTTAAGCCTTAATTTAATACCTTTGCCCTCCCCTCCCCTGCCCCACAAAATGCCAGGCAGGGGTAAAATTGCCTTACAAAATCTTCGCTGGCTCTGCTGGCTTCCGCAGCTTTGTTTGGGCTTTTTGATCAGATAGGAAATCAGAGAGCTCTATGAGTGACCTTAGCCTTTAAGAAAATACAGGCAATTTCTGGAAATTCCCTCTAAACAACGGTGACCTATTGTTTTCTCGCCTCAGAATTAACCCAGAAATTATGATGCCCTGATTGAGATGAAGTGTCTTTTCCTGGGATTGGAGACACATGGAAAGAGTATGGGTCAGGACTAGGAGATTGGAAGCGTTTAGAGTTTAATCCTAGTAGTGCCAACAATTCACCACCTGCTTTTTGAGTGATTTCTCTCCAGTTCCTAGGCCCTGACTTCCTGTTCTGTGAATGAAAGCGTTGGATTAGACGGCTTCTGTGCTTTCTTGGCCCCAGGGCTTCAAGCGTCAGCTTCCTGAGTCTTGCTTCAGCAAAGGGATGATGAGACTGGGACTCTGGCTTCTCTTTCCTGCCTTAGAAGATGGCCAAAGGGCAGGCTCCTAAAGAAGTCCAGTGGCACACTCGGGGGTCAGGCATGGTGATTCTTGGCTGCTCCTCTTTCTGTAAGTGTTAGAGAATCCACCAGCCTAGCTTCTGTAACCCAGATGTCCCACATTTAGGTATGGAAACCCAGGCTGAACCTACTCTAGCAGAGGAATTTTATTTTTAAATGAAAGAGATGGAAGCTGGAAACTACAGAATCTCAATCACCAGAAGGAGAACTCTCCAACCATCAGAACTGCCCAAAATGGATCAGAAGACTGTGAGCAATCTGTCAACAGAGTTGTTCAAACAGTTTCTGAAAGGAGACTTATTGGGGATTTTCTAGTAAGATTTCCCGAATGGACGAATATCAGACAGAGAAGATGGCCAACCATGACATTTTTATGATGACATGCTCTGTGTTTAAGGCCTCTGTGTCGTATCTAATCTTATTCCCAATCAGACCTATGATGACTCTCTGGGAAGCTTTCTTGGTACAGTTCAGATGACAGTCTGAAGGAAAAGCCCAGGCATACCTGTGAGTCTCCAGGTTTGTGCTTTGTGGCTGCCTGTTGACCTCACGGACAAGGAGCCCTTGTGAAAACACCGCGTGCCAAATGGGGAAAAGATGGTCAGTAGGCCCATAGTGATCAAGAAACAATTCCCAGAAGAACTGAATTTAGTTCTCTTGGATGTTGTTCCAGTTTCTGCTGCCAAAGTGACATCACCCTGAAGGCAGATATTCAGTGATTTTTATTTCATAAAATAATTTAACCTCATTTCCTTGAGTCCTCACAGGATCTTCATGAAGTAGGCAGAAGAGATAGTGTCTCTTTTTACAGATGAAGAAATTAAAACTTAGAAAATTAAGGTAATTTTCCAGGGTCTCACATGACTGATTCAACTTTTTCCAAAGAAAAAAAGTGTCTGTTATCTAGTCATTAGCAACAATTATTTGGAGAATCATGCAGTCTCTGGCTTTAAAGGATCTTATCTATCATCTCCTCAGCAATCCCTTTCACAATACCCACTCTATCTAGTCCCTACTTGTGCACATCAAGTGATGGAGGACTCCCTATTTCAAGGAGCAACCCACCCCATCTTTGGACATTTCTAACTCTAAGGACCTCTTTCTTTCTTATCTTAAACTGACATCCAAATTCCTGAATCCTCTTATTCTCTGGTTATAGTCCAGCTTTCTAGATCCCATTTATCAGTTTCTGGAATATCCCACAGGATGGTCTGTGTGAAATGTGAAGATGGTTCTCATGTCATCTCTGGGATCACTCTTCTCCGCACTTAACAGCTGTGGTACCCTGACCCTCAGGGCTAGGAGACATCTCCTTCCTCTCATCTTTTCTGATTTGCTTCCACTGATGATGTTGCCCTGTATCCTTTCGAAGGTCAGTTGGGAATAGTCCACTAGCTTACAGAGGGAAAATATATGCAGAAAGAAGCCAATTGTCAGACTGATCCTTAAATGGTAACGAGAGAGAGAATGTGCTGGACATTTCAGAGGCTGCTGCCAACAAATGCCACTATCTTGAGGCAAATGGGGATTTTCGGGCAGCAGTGTTACAATAATTTGCCAATTGTACCTGCTTCAGAACCACTGCCAAAATAATCCAACGACTTTTCATTCCACTACTGTTGACAGGACAGCTAAAGATTTCAACATTTCCTTTTACAGTCTGAATAGAAGTTCCCTGCCTTGGGGACTGTAACAATATTTGCCATTGGGGGGGGGAAGGAGGGGAATTAGATGCTGGGAAGTGGAAAGGGAGGGAGGGAGAAAAATATTAATGGAAGTAAATAAAGACAAAGGCAAAACAAAATGAGGGTTATCCAAAGATTCGAATACCTCCATCAACTTGATGTTTGTGAAATATCAGAGAACAAATCTTTGAAACTGAGGAAGTAAGCATTTTGAAGAAAAGACTTTAAAAATAGACTTCACATAAGCTCCCCCCAGCAAGAAAAAAAAAATCAGCTGGAATGTTTTAACTTGAATACAGCCAAGGTGTCTCAACTTTGGGTCTAGGGACAGGCAAAACCTTGATTATAATCATGTTTATGGTGTTCAACATTAAAAGCTTCTTTTCAAAATAAATTGAAAATAGATGAAATTGAAAAAGAAAAACTTGAAGAGATGAAAACAGGTGAAGTAATCTCCTGAGTTCAATATTAGACAAAAGTCAAGGAGAGACAATGAGGAAATGTGAGAGAAAGGAAAATGGAAACAGTGAGTTAGGACAGTGTTTTTGGAAACATCTCCTTAAAACCTTGTGGGATCCAGAGACATTCCACAGGGGGCACTTCTGAGACCCCAAAAAAGAGGAAGTCAATGGCATTTCCAACTCTGTTTCAATCATAGTGGCCCTACTTCTGTTTTTCATATTGGGCATATGAAACATTTTATTAGAAGGAAAATCTGTTATTGACAAAGCAAAATGTATGAGATTAAAAAAAAAAAATCTGCAGCAGGCAATGAGCCATCGAAGATTCTTGAGAAGGGAATGAGACAATCAAATTGTGCTTTAGGAATCTGGCAACAAAGTGCAAAATGGATTATAAAAGGGTCAGCTTTACAGCAAAGATGCCAATTAAAAATCTACAGAAATTATCCAAGTAAATAGAATTTGAAACATGATCTAATAATATACCTGTGAGAATGGAAAAGAGAAGAAATATGTGAACAATTTTGAAAGAAAAATGGACTTTAAGTTTGACATCTGGGCATTGGGTACAATGCTAAGTCACAGACAGTGGTACTTCTATGGTCTGAATGTTTGTGTCCCCTCAAAACTTACATGTTGAAATCCTAAAACCCAATATGATGGTATTAAGAGTTGGGGGGCCTTTGGGTAATTAGGTTATGAAGGCCATCGAGTGAGTCTATGGCATTTTGTTATAGCAACCCAAAGAGACTAAAACAGCTACTATATCAAATGCATTTGGCAAGGAATTTAAAGACATCAAAACTGATGGATTTTAGAGATGATGACAGACCATAAAAACACTACAGAGAGAACTAGGATTTTAAAGATACTGAATGTAACTGGTCATCAGAACACTGATATAGATATATGATCAACAGACAAATGCAAAACTGAATCTTGAAGAAATAGTGGGGGTGGGAATATGGATTTGGAAGTCACCTTCATAAAAAAGATAGCTAAAATAATACAGATTGAGACCCTAATGAGAGAGAAGATTGGAATCAGAGGGTTGAAGATCAAAACCCAGAATATGCCTACATTTAGAAGACAGAGGAACAAAAACCCAGAGGATCTGCCCTAAGTTTGTGATCAGATATTAATTTGATATTATTTGATGGGCTTAGAACTTATTTTCTGGTTTTAGGAAATTTGATTATTCTTAATGAGATCTGAAGCATGCATCTATCAGTCTAATCAAGCTTTTAGATTTCCTAAGGTTCTAAATATTCAATATCATGTAATACTATTTAAAAGTAATTAATTGTTTCAGTCCAAAAATATGATGGGCTGAAACAGAATCTTCAATAATGGCATGTCTGTGGGTGATGTACTTATCCACCAAAAAAGTGTCAAAAACCAATACTCCCACGGGCAAGGGAATAGCCAAGCTTGTTGCGGTTTCCAATGAATGACATCAGTCCCGTGTAGGTCTCAATCAAAATGGGTTCAGTTATCACCATCAATCCCTTTCCTCTTCCAGATCCAGTGGAATCCTTGTGTGCATTCTGGATAGCTGGAACAAGCTTAGACGTGAAACCAGACAACTGAAGAGGAAAAGAAGGCAAAGTTAGTGAGTGCAGGGTAGGTCCAGACACAGCCCCTCCCCAGCCGGTCCCCACGAAAGTTGACTGCTCTCCTGGTGCTGTGGTTATTCTTACTTCTTAGATAGAAATCACTTCTCAGAATTGTTAACATCGCTTCTGTTAGTCTTTTAATAAATTAATCAGTAAATAAATTATGTACATAAAAAATTAGCCGTGGCATCTTGTTTATTTTTCATTATTCATAATGTGTACAATGTTAAGTCAGTTTAGAAAATATTTGCTGGTAGTCTACTATGAATCAGACACCTGTCAGGCATTGTTGAAGATTTAAAGACGATTGAGATGAAGTCTCTGCCCTCAGAGAAGTTACGCTGCAATAATATAAAAGACAAACTTGTAATGGTTGTACAAAGCCCACAAAACTAAACAGCAAAAAGAGGTGCAAAATGCTGAAGAAACACAAAAGCGGGAGGAACTACACATGGTCAGAGGATCAGGAATGACTTCAAAAGGAGACTCTTGAGACAGTCCTTGAAGGGGTAATAGGATTTCAATAAATGAGATGAGGTTAGAAAGAGCCTAGTTGGCAACTGTTGTTCTTTCCAACCCAGCATCCTTTCCTCCATTTGAATTTTCTCTTCCAAGAGAAGAGTACCTTGACTTTCTTTTGGAGAACCACACTCTTCCATTTAATCCAAATATTTTAAGTGAAGCTGACATTATCACATGACTCAGGCCTAACCAATCAGAGGAATCCATTCCTCTGGTCCCAGAGACTGGTTCAGGTATGGGCACTTGGCCAGTGTGGTGTGAAACTGATAGAATCCAAGCCCGGAGGTATTCATGGTCATTTGTGCCACACACAGTGAGAACCTGACTGAGATTGAAACCAACAAAAGTGAAAGACCTAGGACATGGTGAGAGAGAAACTCTTCACAAAGCCACCTGAATTGCAAGGTTCTATTTTAAACATGTTTTTTGAGGTGTCTAACCAGTCGTCTAACTTCTTACAGATAGTCCAGGAGAAAGGTTAAAAAAAAAAAAAAACAGGTGCAAGAGGACATTATTACTTATTCCCTTATTTCTATATCAAAACTACACAAGCATTAGTGAATTTTCATGAAGATTGTGTTTTCTGACATGAATTACACTGAGACAATTGAATTCATTGAATACTTTTCCATCTGAAAGAAACAGTTAAAGAATTTTTTATTTTTTCCATTTAGATAAATTTATTTTCTGAAGGTTTTCCACTGGATGGATTCTTTTCTCTGCAACTTTTACAACAAATATTTGATTTTTATCCATTTCAAATTTAGCCATTATATGTTTTCTTCTCCCAGTTATAATTTTCAATATTACCATTTTCCTGAGTTTGATTTTAGTTGTTAATGTAACCTCATGTTTAACAAAAGTAATTTTCCTCAGACCAAATTTTGCTTCTCAATGTCACAAATAATATGTAATTTTTTCAGTTTGTTTATCAGCTATTTAAGTTTACCAGGTGTCATTTTTGTTTTAGCTGCTTTAATTTTCTGTGTGTATATGGGTTATTTCTATCAATACTGTAAACTAACTCTCTGTGTCATTAGCAGATGAAAGGGCATCTAAAATCATTCAAGAAACATTGACAAAGCACTTAGTCTATACTCCAGAAATGTTCTCAGTGCTGTGACTAGAATGGCAAGAACCCTTTTCTCATGAAGTTTACATTCTTATGCTATGAGACAAAAAGCGAAAGTAGATATGTATTTTGATGGTGATGGATTCTAGGAGGAAAATAAAATGTGGTAAAGGGATAGGGGATTGAAGGTTACTTTATAACTGTGTTCAGGACAAGTCTTCCTGTGGAAGTAAAACTTGAGCTGAGGTCCAAATGTTGAAAAAGAGGCAATCATGTGAAGAAGTTATTTCAGGAAGACAACAACCACACCTGCAAAGGCTGTGAGGTAGGGATGAGTTTAGTTTATTCAAGGAACACAGAAAAGGCCTGTAAGACTGGATTACAGTGACCAGAAGAAAGAGGTTGGAGCACTAGGCATGAAAAATCTTGTAAGCCATGTTAAGGAGTATGTATTGAAGTGATTTTAAGGAAAAGTTCAACATTGCATGATTTTTTACTTTTAAAAAATAATTCTGGCTACTGCATGAAGAATTTACTGTTAGGGCCAAGAATAGAAGCAGGAAGATAGGGTGAGCTTGAGGTCACTTCATTAGTCCAGGCAAGACATGACAGTGGCTTAGACCAGGTTAGCAGTGGAGAGCATGAGAACTGGTTGAATTGGGGGTAGTTTTCAGAGGTAAAGTCACAGAACCTGCTGGTGTGATTGAACACAGGGGGAATGAAGAAAACAGAGAAAGCAATGATGACACCTAGATTTTTGTTCTGAGCAATTAGCTAGATAGTGACATCATTACTGAGCTGGGAAGGCCAGGGGTTGGAGGAGTTGGAGGTGTTGAGGTGCAGGAATCAAGGGTTTTATTTTAGACATGTTTGAGGTGTCTAACATCCTACAGATTCCCAATAGTCAGCTGGAAACATGAGCCTGGAGAACGAAGAAATATGCAGATCAAAAGTCTATGTCTAAATTAATATCCGTAATAATAAAGATCCAGAAGTCAAAAGCAATATTCATAAAGGGAAGTTAACAGCTTAAACAAAATAGGATAGAGGGCAGGGGTTGAAATCAACAAACTTAGAAAACTTTTGCTGCACAAAATCCTAGGCATTAGGGGCAACTGAGGGTCCAAGTGTTCCAAAGATTGGTCCAACACCAAATAGCTAGTAAGCAACTGAACAAGGTCTTGGATCCATGTCTCCTGACTTAAGTCCTAAGATCTTTTCTATATACTACTACTCAGCCATGAAAAAGAATAAAATAATGCCATTTTCAGCAACATGGATGGACCTGGAGATCATCATTCTAAGTGAAGTAAGCCAGAAAGAGAAAGAAAAATGCCATATGATATCACTTATATGTGGAATCTAAAAAAAAGGACACAAACGAACTTACCTACAAAACAGAAACAGACTCACAGACATAGAGAACAAACTTATGGTTACCAGGTGGTAAAGGAGGTGGGAAGGGATAAATTGGGAATCTGAAAATTGTGCTTCTTGGGGAGTGATGGACATGTTAGCTATCTTGATCGTGGTGGTGGTTTCACGGGTTTAGACATCTATCAAAATTCATCAAATTGTTCACCTGAAATATGTGTAGTTCACTGTACAGGAACCATACCACAATAAAGCTGTTAAAATTTTTGTTTGAGAAACCCATTGTATTAAGCTTGCCTAAGAACCTCTAGCTCTGACAGTCTACTCAATCCACAAAGCTGTATAGTGCCCACGCTCTAACTCAACCTGCAAAACCAAGCTCCAGTCCTCTCTCTTCCACAGTGCCTTCCCAAATACTCAAGGCAAAAAATAATTTTTATTCTATTGCACTTTGCGTATGTGTTCACTCAAATATTTCACCCAGTTTTCTAAGAATTAGAGTCACTAGTATGGCTGTCTGTCTATACAACAAATCCAAGCTTTCTCTACCATGGAATTATTGGTATTTTGGACCAGATACTTCTTTGCTGCAGGGGATTATGTCTTCTGCATTTCAGGAAGTTAAGCAGCATCCCTGGCTTTACCCACCAGATACAATAGCACCACAATCCCAGGCAGGGCAATCAAAAGTGTTCTCCATATATTGCCAATACCCCCCCGGGGCAAAATCATCTCCTGTTGAGAACTACTGAACTAAAGGAAGTATATAGTATGCTGTAACAGGAGCATTAAGATGAACCAGATCTTACACTGCACATAAGGCATCCACTAGCTGTGTGACCTTGGGCAAGTAATCTAACCTCTCTGAATTTTATAATTCCTCTTCTATCAAATAAGGATATTAATAGCATCAAACTCATAGATTGGCTGTAAAGATTAAAATAACTTTAATAAATTAGGGGTTTATAATAAAGTCAGTGTGTCTGTGTGTCCAAGTGCTAGTGTATTTCAGAAGGGTTGGGAAGGGGAATATGATGACGCTGGAATTTGGAGTCTTACTGCAAAAGCATTAAAGGAAGCCTATTGCCAATAACCAAAGTTGTCACTAAATCATTAACTACATCATCATTGTCATCACTGAAGTCATTCCTCAATTCCAAAGTGCAACAATTCACCTCAATATTTCCATGGCAACACTCTCTGGACAGTCATGATAACTTTTCGTAGATCAGTATATATTTATCAGATTGGGTTACTGAATGCCTTCCCAGTCCTCATCATAAGTTTATTTCATGGATATTCTCAGAATCAAAGTGCTGGAAAGAAAAAGGTGGCACTATTTCATACTTCGTGAACTTGGCATTTCATTAGCGTCTGGTGCACTTCATCTCTAGTCATTTCTATGAGCCCCTTAAAAAAGAGGAGGGGCCACGGGGACAGAGCAACAAGCTGTGCATTGAAGGAGAGGCAGACAAAAGGCCAAGTCCCCGAGCTGGCTCCTGAGCATTTCAAACACCTGAACTCAATCTGTGTGACAGGAACGCGGTGTCATCTGATATGAATGCCAACAGCCACATACTTCTCTCTAAAAGCTTTTATATATCCACCCCTGGCTCCCTCTTTTATTCCAGTCTCAAAAACAGAGGGTCAAGTTTTAACAACTCCAGTTACATAGGGCCTGTGTGCCGGTTAAGGTAAAGTGTGTGTGTGTGTGTGTGTGTGTAGTGAATGTTCTTCTTGACTTTACAGCGATTATTTACCAGCTGAGTGACTGGGCCCCAGGTTTGCTTCAGGTGCTGTCTGCCAGCAGCTCACTGCCTCGAGTCTCAGTTTTCCTTATTACAACCATCACTTGCTTCCTGTTTACACTGGGTAAAGAGACCGGGTTTCACGCCTGCAGGCCCACATTCCTTAGCTGAGCAGGTTTTCCAAGCCTTCAGGCTACAGGTTTCAGCCTCCCTATGTGGTAAGTGAAGCATGTTGGAATAAAGGGTAAGTCCATCCAATACCCAGCAATGAAAACCACTTGGGAAGTCCCACAGCTGAACAGAATGTTTACACCAACCTTGTACATTTTACCTGGAGCTATCTTTATGGAGACATCATGACTGTGGGTACATTCAGGTGTACAGAGGGAAGAAAGAGGAGGCAGAAGCTTTTTTCCTACAGAAGGGAAGTTTCAAAACATCCTAATTTCCAGACTCTATTTCATTCCCTCAACTGTCCTGTCAATACATGCATGCCCACGTGCAAGCATACACACACACACACACACACACACACACACACACACATTAAACTCTAGCGTAAGTGAATTACTCTTTGTCCAAGAACATCTTATATTCCTTTGTCACTTGCAGCTTCTAACCATGTTTCTTTTACTGAAACTGTCTTTTCCCACCTGCTTTGATGCTTAAATCACTTATCCCTGGAGTTTCACATCAAATGTCACCTCATTTGTTAACTATTGGACATACCTGTTCTCTCTTCTGAGTTCCAATAAAACCTTTGACTCTCTCTATCAATAGTATTTCCACATTAAATTCCAATTTGTTAATGACCTTTTTCGCCTTCTCCCTCTACACTAAAAATGTCTGGAGGGCAACATCTATTTTATTCTTTTTGCTATCCCAACAATTATCTACAGCACTGCTCACCATGTAGTATCCAATGCCCGGTAGGTACTCAATAAATATTGGTTGAATTGATGTGAAGGGAAACCAAGGGGTTAAGGACAGAAAGTTGCATTTGGTTGCTGAGACATTGGTTCACTCTCATAATTCCTTTGAAAATAAGGATAAAGTTTCCAGGCAAGAGTAAAAGGTATAGACCACTTTGATTTGGCTGTAGAACACCCACAATTCATTCTACAGCTCTGGGCACAATCACCAGGCCCTCTCAACCAGACTCTCCATGCAATCCAAGAGCCCATTAAGACAACTGAGGGCATCATCAGTTAGATCCCCCGAACTATAACTTTCTTAATAAATAACAGCCTGTAACTGCCTTCACTGACGAAACTCACTTTAATTGTTCCTGCGAATTGCATGCCCTCCAAGCTTCCTGTAGGTCAGAGAATATATCACAAGGTTCCTGTAATAACCCTCTGTAGATAACACCTCTAACATATGGGTCACTCTAGAAACGGTTGCTTAAGTTATTTTTCGGGAACATGGAGCTAATCTTGCTCAGTTCAAACTGGTCGAGACCACCAACCATTCAACTGGGCCTGTGTAAGTGTCCAAAGGATGACCTTTTAATGGCAGAGGGCCAAAAACTCATATCATGCTAACTCTGCCATCTTCTGAGCATGCATCCTAAGAAAAAGCATGTAACTCAGATACACCTGCACAGAATATAGATTACTTCAGATTTTTCTTGCCTCCAATCACCTTCTCCATGTCTTGGTCCACTCTGCATCTTTATCTCATAAATATTCTAAGCATTTGGGGAGGCAGATTTGAGATCTGTTCCCCCATTTTCCTGGCTTGGATCCCTTGTGAGTAAACCCTTTCTCTGCTGGGAACCTTGGCATTTAAGCATTTGGCTTGCTGCACAGTGGACAAATGAACCTGGTTCAGTGAAAAAAAGAAAATGGTTAAAAGAAGAAAGGCTAAAAGTTGCAGATATTAAGTGAATTAAACAATTAAGGATGACTAACCTTGGTTACAAAGTATCGTATCATTTTATATCACAGCAGTAACTATGAATACACACACACACAGAGTTCTTTCTGGGTTTTGCCCTTTCCCCTGAGTATTGGCAAATTGTTTGGGTGTGGAAATAGTCATTATGATACCTCAGCCTAATTCACTTAATCACTAAGTATCTTCATTTTTAAAGTGGAGACAGCATCCTGACCTCAAAGAGTTTTTGTTACTTGAATTACATGAAAACATGTAAACTGTAATCAATAACTATAAAATATAATTACATAATTCACATGAGATTATTATGTCTTATAATAATAAAATCAATGCCAAAAATGTTACTTTCTATTTTTCACAACCCTTTTATATGAGTAATGCAAAGTATGTGCATGCACAGATCGAAAAGTGTTGGTAAGAAGACTTAGAGATAAGCAAGAATGCCTGGGAAGAGTCCATTTGACCATCATACTTACCAGATGTACAGGTGGTGTAGAGTTAGTGGGATGGGTAAAAGAAGTAATGTATTTTGACAGAGCATTGCATGCATTTGACAGTGATTTTATTAGATCAGTGCTAAATGACTTAGAGATAGTATAAATTTGAATTTGAATGCAATTCTGCCCATTAATGCTACTTCCTCGGCTACCTTCCTGAGCAATCAACCCCAAGACTCAGCTTTGACCCCACATAGTATAACCTGAAACTTATATTATCAGTTCAGCTTTCCCTTCTGAGCTTCAGACAGACCTAAATTTCTAACTGCCTGGCAACCAACTCAACCCCACATGCCACAGGAATTTCTAATTCAACATGTCCTAAACTAAACCCCTTCACCTACTCTTCTTTCAGATTTCCCCATTCAAATGAATGGAATCGCCATCTACCCAAGCCAGACCATGCCGCCTTTGACTTCTTCCTCTCCTTCACCTACCATATCCTGCCAGTTACCTTCTTCCATTGATATCCTGAATATCTCAAAATTTCTTCATCTACTCTCCATTCCTACCACCCTTATCTTAATTTAGGCCCTTATACCTATCATCTGAGCCATTATAATTATGGTGGGAAATATACAAGATTAAACTCCATCTAAACTGTGTCTAAGAGACTCCATATACCTCCAAGTGCTTACACTTCTTTTCATTTGATTCAGAATTCTGTCTCAGTCCATTAGTACTTATTTAAAAATCTTTGCATGTTTTTCTGCCTCCTCTCTTACGCAATGCCTTCCAGAAAGCAAGAATCTTGCCACATTTATGTTTGTATCCTTAACAACAATCATAACACCTGCACCTTGTCGGTGCCAGAAAACATTTTGTTGAATAGAGAGATTCCAGGTGCTGCAGAAGAAAAGATGCTGAGTAAAAACAAACAAACAAACAAAAAATAATTTTATAAACATGCTTTTAAAAATAAGTTATTCCATTAGATTGTAAATGATTTGAAACTTTTGATTGTAGGTGACTCGGCTACATGATCCCCTTTCCTCTGCCATAATAGGTTTGCTAAACTGAATTAAATGGCTTTAAGTAGGTCATTTAGTTACGCACTTCCCCCGTATCCTACTTTTTCCTATTTCATTCATAAGGAAAATGGAAACACCAGTTTACATCACCTTTAAAAATCTTATTATGCTGAAGTATTCATATCAAAAGGATTCTACATTCCCAAAATTGTCATTCTTCTCATTTATACTGTTATATTAATATAACTGAGTATTAATCAAAGCCAATTTTGGACAATGTCCAAAACACAAATAATTTTGTGACATAAAAACCAACAGCAAAAAAGAAACTAAGACTCAAAGAACTGGATCAAAGTACTCATCATCTCATGTCCCAGACTGAGATCACTTGTTTTCCTAGAGAGCCCGGACTTAGAGTGGACTTTGACTAAGAAATGGCTTATCAAATGCAAGTTGCAGACTGTTGCCAGGAAGAAAAAACAAGACTTTGAAAGAATAATTTAATGAGAAGAGTGTTAAAGGAAATACACTTAACAGATTCACAAAGTAGTTTGATTGACTGAAAGCCAACCAGCTAAGCAACCAACCACTCATCATGCTCATACCCACACATGTGTGCACACAAGCATGGACACACACACACACACACACACACACACACACACACCGCTGCTCTATCTTCCATCCAACAAGGGCTATATGAACATCAAGTTCCCCTTTTAGCCTTGGGTGATAGGTGGTCTTGGGCAAAACTTAATGCTCCAGTCTCTTAACTGCATTCACAGGTATTTGGGAAATAGTTATTCCATCCCCCTTTTGATATTTTATCTTTCATCTTCCTTTTAAATTATTTGTTCTTATTTTTATTTATGACAGAATAAAATAAAGCACTATCAAGTATTAAAGGAATGCAGTTAATAGAATTTGTTTTTCAATCCTTCACCTTATACTTCTTCCAGCAAAGGGCACTTAGAGAATAGTTGCTAAAAACGCACCAGGTAAGAGGAATTAAGAGAAGACTTGGCCCAGGAAGTGATAGTTGGTATTTATTTACCAAGGCAGTTCATATTCACTTTTGACTTGTAATAAAAAATAATTACTGGTACTTCAAAACATGTATTATATTCACTGTTAGAACCAGATTTCCTTTAAAGGCAAGGAATAGTTTTGGAAACATACATGATTAAGCTCTGTCAGTTGGATTAACACATGTTAAAAAAAAAAAAAAAAGAACCAGATAAACGACTCTTCATTGCTAATAAAAAAAAGAGAAAAGGAACAGGAGTTTGGGAAGAAGCAAGAGCAGGATGGAGAGGAGAGGAGAGAAGATTATGAAGCAATGCATCAGAGCATTATCATTAATAAAGTCTTTTTAAAAATAGGGTGATCCAATATTCCATTCGGGGTTTGGGGCATTATTGTGAGATAAACGCTCACTCTATCTCCCTGAAGTCCTCAGTGAGTCTACCCTCACATCAATGCCTTTGTGTCAGTGTTATGTTGTTCTTACTGGTTTTCTTTCTTTTGTGTGTGTGTGTGTGTGTGTGTGTCATTGTTGACTTTGGGTGGTAAAGAGGCAGGCTCAGGGCTGATGTCGACGCTTGGGTTGAAGTATTGTGAAATAGGAGTATCACATGGAGAAAGTAGCAATGCGATCCATATAATGAACTAATTTAGTGCCTGCAATAGCTGGGAATCAGAGGCAACCCTTGAGACCATCAGCCCCTGAGGACATCTGCATAAATCTTGAGAGGACCACTGACCTTTGCTGAGAGCAGAACAAGATTCAAACCAACTTTCCCTGCAGGTTAGGGGGAATGAAGAGCCCATCTAGCTTCTAATTACATATATTTTCCCTCAGATCCTTTTTTAAAATAGGGGGCTTATCAAGTAAAACTATTCATGTACACGTATACATCTTCATGTATATGAATAAGTGTGTTTAATGTGAGAAATACAATATATGCCATCCAACCACAGGAGGATTTTAGATGTAGATTGCCATGTTTTGAATTTATAGCAAATAAAGAGTTATGATATTCTGAAATGAATGGCAGTGTATAAAGATAAACAGAGAGAGGACAGAGAAGGCAAGAATTTCTAGACCTTTAGGAACACTCATATGTGTATATCTGGTTTTGTTGAAAATATCAAGTTTGATCTTTCACCACATGTATAGCTCCAACTGTTTCACTTCCGGATCACTTAGAGTGTCCTAGTACTGCTTAAGTCTCCCTGGGGAAGATGAAACAATAGTAGAGGGGGGCCTCTCTGCCACTGATGAGTTTAAAATCTACTTGGGGAGATGAGATTTAAAGACGTAAAAGTATTAATTGCTTTATAGTTTATGGATCATTTATATATACTGTATCCCACCTAACCTTACAATGGCCCAACGAGGTGGAGAGGGACCATTGTTATGTTCATTTTAGAGATGAGACTACCAAAGCCCAGAGGGAAAAAGTGACTTAAACAAGACCACAGAGCCATATCTGACTTCATACTTCACACTTTTCCACATTCTTCTCTGAATAAAAGAATTTAATGATACACAGAAAATTATATGTACTCTGTAAGCAATAAACACAGATAAACATAAGTACTGCAACTTTTAAACAATATTACACCATAATTGTTTTGCTAAGAAATTAGCGAAGCAGAAACAGCATGATATGGTTAATAGAAGTATTATACATTTTTTATCTATAAAACAGCTCCACTGTTTGCTAAAAAACATCCTATAAACCTATTACAGTTTTTATCTATATAAACCCCAGGTTGTAGCTTATCATTTTTTTTTTTGTTTGTTTAAGCAGTACACATTTTAAAAGCACTTAGCATCACCAAAGAATGATGCCCAAGCTGCCTCCTACCTTGCAAATTTCAAGAAACCTCTCACTGGTGTATTTCATAGGGTGCTCAGTGAAGGTAGCATAAGGCACCTCAGTGGACCATGGGTTCCAGCGGGATAATAGCGACTGCTGCTCGGGTCTCCCCCAGTAGATCCTAAGTCCTTCTCCTGGTCTCCTGCGAGAAACAAGTTTTCCTTTAGATTAGCAATTTTCATTAGATTAATTGTTGAGATAAGCGGCTGACCTACCAGCAAGTTGAAATGTGCCATGGAATTTAAGAGGTAAGAAGAAAAGATGGTTTCAAATATGGTGAGTTCAAGGTGTTGTTAAGATTTCTGTGTGTAAACACCTAGTTGGAAATGTGACTCTGGTGCTCTGCATAGAGGTCACAGCTGGAAATGTGGATAGTGAATTCATGTGAATATTCTGATAGTCAAAATTAAAAGAGAAAAGAAGAAGGAAAAGTCAAAGTGGTGGGGCAAGAACTGAAACATGAAGACAGTCAACCTGGAAGACAGTTTTGAGGAGAAGGAAGATGACAACAACTACAATATCCACTAAGCAGTCAACACAAGCAAGAAATGACTGAGAAAAGACATTGGGGCTTTCCAGATAGGAGGGTGTGTATGACCAATTCAAAATGTTCTGTGACCCCAGCTTCCATATCTCATGGTTCTCTATTCTCTGCATGCATTCCAGCTACCGAAATTGCAGCAACAAACATGTC
The DNA here is from genome assembly GCF_009834535.1 of Camelus ferus. Classification (NCBI taxonomy): domain Eukaryota; kingdom Metazoa; phylum Chordata; class Mammalia; order Artiodactyla; family Camelidae; genus Camelus; species Camelus ferus. The sequence continues at coordinate 67,140,347 of NC_045696.1, forward strand.
AAAGTTCATAGGAATATTATGCCTGGTCACAGTCTTGACCCACTATCCTGATCTCCAGTATGCGGGAGGCAGCTGCTATCTGATAGAGCCCAAGCCTGGTCATCTGGTAAACCCAAGTGCAGAGCAAGAGAAAGTCAACTTGGGAGTAATGATGGCAGGGGAATGTGGCCACACTGAATAACAAGTTTGTAATTTCTGTGGCCTCTTCTTTTGCATGTACGCATCAGAGTTTATGGTTTGTGGTTTTAGACATCTCTGAATGCAAAGAGCTCCCTGGAAGCCAAGTTCAGGTGCTTTGCATTTGACAAGCTTTAACTAAGCAGCCCCATGGAACATCACAGAGTTTTCGTTTCTTCTAGAAACTAAATCCTGGGATGTAGAATGAAAAACCGGAGCTCAGTTGTGGTGCCTTCACAAAGCTGTCACTTCCTGTATTAAGAAAGGATTCCTTTGGGAATGCCATTGTGGTTTCTGAATGTTTATCCACATAGAAATATATATAAACACAACCTCACACATATGCATGTAACACCCTAACTGGCTGATCTCTGAGCTGCTTCTTACAAAAGGAAAGTAAGAAAAGAGCCTGGCACATTCTGCTGCCCAGTTCTCAGATTTTTGATGATTGTATTTAATGGCTGACACCCAGCCTTTTTTGTACTTTATTCCTTTGCCTAGGAAGGAAAAAAAATTTTTTAATTAAAAAAAAGAAAGACAAAAGAAGAGAGAGAAAAACTAAAAATATTGTAAATATCTCTAAAGTTCCCTTTCTAACCTCTCACTTTCTCAGCTGCTATGCCGACATTCATCACACTCCTATACTTTCCTTCATTCTTTTCTTTTCCCCCTAGCCTCGCAATAAGCCCTAAGCTCAATGAATATTGATGAATGAATACTGGTTAATGGAACATTCTGGCTTGAGTCCATTAAAACAACTTGCATCATACAATTATTTACTGCTTCATGTGTCAATTTATGTGCTGGGTACAATTTTGCTTTTATCCAAAGGGCATGAAAATCTGCCAAGCTAGCTTTCCTAGTAAATACAGTTTATATACTTTCACCTTAGGGAAATGCCAAATGAAGTTTACGTATCAAATTCAAGAGGGGCCCTATTTCTAAATAACCAATCAATATAAGCATGGCAATGACCTTTCTCAGGGGTCTAGTGTGCTTCTAAGGATACAAATTCCAACAGTCTCCTCTCCTGAGCTCCAAAGGTGATAGCTGGGAAGATAAATCTACAACTAAGTCATCTCTCGAAAGGTAAAACTAAGTAAATCTCAGTAAGCAAGTAAATCTCAGTAAGTACTAGAGTGCTATAAAAATCTATCATATTTTGTCAAATGTCATTAGGGCAATTGTGGAGAATATAGATGACGTTATGACCAGGAACATTTTATTAAATGTTCTCATGCTTACTGTGAAAGCTGTCATCCAACGTGACAGAACGGGGTATAAAATGCAATGAACAGGATGTCAAGGAGCCCTGTGTGAAAGTCTGGGCTTTGACCCTGAATGCTACGTGACTATAGGCAAGCTCATTTCTTTTCCTGAATCTCAGTTTCCCCATATGTCCTTTAGGATGTCTCCACGTGGTGACATCCCATGACCTCGATAACTCTGTGTGAATGTTGTAGACAGCTATAGTCATGACGCTACTAGCATTCACCCAGTGCAGGATATAAGGGACCCGTAAGAAGCCTCTGGGTTGTGACTTCTTTAGTTTACGGGGCATTGAATTAGCTTCCCTGAGCAGAACACATCTTCTGCTACAAAGCCCACACCAAGTATCGTCCCAACATTCCTTGGGAATCTTAGCACTCACTAAGCTATTTCACAAACATGGAAAGGCACAAATTAGCCACCATCTGGTGGAGTAGTAGTTTAAAGTTTATATACTGTTGAGTGTCAGAACTAGAAAGGCTTTTGGAAGTGGTAGCCCAGAGCCTTCTTTCTGGAAATGAGAAAACAGAAACTCAGAAAGAACTAGGGCTTTCTGAAAGTGTCGCTGCAGACAGGGCTGAGCTGGTGAGTGCCCCTGGTCTCTCAAGACTTCATGTAGGGGTCTTTTCACCATTCTGGGCTATTGTTACAAAATACATTCCAAGCTAAGCTCCTGCCATTGCACAATGCAGTCCTATTTCCAATAGGCACAGAGTTAAAAGAACTGCCCTAAGGAACTTGCCATAATCTGTGGGCAAAAAGCCTGCCCAGGGATCCTAGCTAAAGGTTGAAAGGAAATCTCTGTCTCGAAAGGAACTGTACATTTTTATATATATCTCAATATCAGCAATTATGAGATTATAGGAAAATAAGTGAGCATTAGTAGCGTAAGGGGAAGTTACAAAAACGTCGTGTCATCAGAGTAAGAAGATCAGGTCTTTCTTACTGAGCTGCTATGGTCAAATCAATCAAAGTGGGAGAGTAGTCTCAGGTAAAGAATGCCGAAATCAAATTATTTAACAAAGAAAGATTTGGTAGCTTTCTTCTCAGTATCATACTCTCGGTGTAAACACTGGCTTTCACTAGCTGTATCTTTGGGGCATTCTCCACCATCTTTCTGATCTTTAGGTAACAACACTTTCATGAGGGACAAGAGGATAATGGATGGGAAAATGTTTTATGTGCTGGAAGGCACTATCCAAGCACATAGTAAGTCCCTTTGGTGTACTAGAATGCTTACTGTGTGCTGTTAGAGACGTTATATTTTCAACTTTATTTAACCCTTATAAGCAATTTTAAAACCACTTCTTTGATAGAAATAGATGAAGTTAGCAGGAAATAATATAAAGAATGTGATCAGATTATCAAGTCAAGAACTACCAGCAGAAGGGGATTAAAAAGGGAGAGGAGAAACACCATGATCCCCGAACATGGACAAAACCAGGGAAGCAAATCTTTAGCACGGAGGAGGCGCTGGAATCTTCTGTGTTTTGCTTCATCTATCAGTCCTTTTTCCTCCACCTGATGCTGTGTCCCAGGATATTTCTTCTGTGTTCAACTTCTGCCTCCCATCAAAGCTTTGATGCATATAATTAACTCCATCAGAGACTTTCATTTAGCTTAGAGCACTCCTTCAATTCTCCGTCTTCAGACTGTATAAGCATAGCTCTGTAAAATTTTTCTAATAGGTTAAAAGTAATCTTTGAAATCACATTAGAGGTGTTTCTCTGAAACATTCCTAGGTTGTCTATCTTGGATTCCACCATTCAATTGCCCGTTCTCTGTGTGATGCATTATCGCAAACTGAGAAATGAATAAGGCTCAATCCCTGAAGCCCAGAACCGGATCATCTCTGGGCCTGTTTTACTAACCTCCGCGTCCCAGACCAAAACACGTACAAATAGAAACCTGAAATTCTCCTTAGAGACGTAGTTCACCAATTACAGCTTACTTTGTTGCCACTTCCCACCCTCCAGGAACCAGCTCCACTCCCACAGTAGTGGAAGCAAGGAGGTTAACACACCCTTTACTTCTGGCAAAGTTCAAAACCTCACAGAAAGGCATAGAAGTAGAAGGAAGGAATCATTAAGACTCATAAGGACTCGGCGGAGGAAGAGGGTTAACAGCTGAAGATTTTTAAGATCTTACACTGAGTTGGACGGCCCCTTAGAGGTGTGTTTCTCATTCTTTCCATTTTATAGATATATAAACTGAGGACCAGAATTTTCAAAGACCAGAGTTCTTCCTTTAGTCATGTTAATTATACCTTCTACACGGTGACTCAGACTCGGAATTCTACTCAAATACAGTAGTTGGCAGGTTGGAAGGCCCGAGCAATTACTGCTTTAAACCATCACGGCAACCCAAGAGAAGATCTGCCTTCTACACTAAAATAGCAAAGGTGTGTTAAAGAGATGAGGCTTATCTAGAAGAAGCTATCATGCAAGTACCACAGGACCAATCATGGAAGATAAAGACAGTTTAACAACACAAAAAGGAGCTCAAATTGCATGGAGGGAAAACTTTCTTCAATAACAAGCTTTGTAAGACAAGAATTATTTTCATCAGAAAGACTCCTCTCCTTGAAGTCCTTTTTAGCTGAACTAGAAAAATAGGCCAGCCAGTCACCAGTCTGGGTTAATTGGCTCATTCCACACATTTTTCTCTCTTCGGAGAGAAGCCATGCATCCTTTCACATAGTGCAACAGAGCCAACATCCTTTCCCTCCTCTCCCTGTCTCCTTCCATCCTGGACTTTCCAGATGCTGAGGCATAAACTACCCGTTCAAAGAACAGAATGAGGAGGATGTCTTCCCAGAAGAAGTGGCAGCTTCCATGATCACCTCCATCAGCTGCCCCTCCTTTCTACTCATCTCAAATCTCAAAGCTCCACCATGGAATTAAAAACATAGCTCCAGGCAACAAACAGATTTACGAGGAAGCACAGACATTAACTCTTGCTCTAAACACAGGGCGTGTGCTTGTAAGTCCGGGTGAGCAAACAGAGGGAGGCGCGCAGGAGGAGGGAGGAGGGAGGAGGGCGGAGGGCGGGCAGCCAGGGGGAGAGAGGAGCTCAGAACAACACGATGTATTTTCTAAGAGTCTCCTTTTCCCTCCCTTCCGGCCTGTACTGTGAAAGGCGGGCCTTCTCGGGCAGTGAAATGTTGGCCCCTTGCTGATTTCATCTGGACAAAAGGGGGACTGGGTTGGCACCCTGGAGGGTATTCAACGCTCCTCTGCTCAATGAATGACCTCAGACAAAATATTTTCCATGACAAGAACCCAAAAGACGCTGGCACAGAGTCAGACAATCAGATTTGCAGAACGTGTTTACATTCTCTCTGTGTCCCCAGGCTGTTCCAAACCCATCGGCAGGTGCTGCCTTTATCTGCTCTCTTTGCTCACCTGGCTCCCTCCCAGGAGTTTCCAGGGCCTTGGGCTCAGTGAGATTAACCGTTTATTGGCACATGTAACCAAGAAACTCTGTGGGTTATATTCCTTGAGGGAGAGGTTAATGATGCCGTGAAACAGATCAGCAGTGTCTACAAGGAGAGAATTCAGGGGCAGCGCGGTGCTGTGGTAAGAACTTTGAGTGGCAATTAGGTGGCCTGTGTTCAAAGGCTAGATCTGCCTTTGGTTTGCTGAGTAATTTGAACTATTTTCTTCTCTCTGGGTTCCAGGAGTCCTCTGTGAAACCAGATAGTTGAACTAGATCATCTCTAAGGTTTTTTTCTGTGCAGAAAAACCAAACTAAAATATGTATTATACTGTTAGACCAAAAGCCAAAGGATAACTTAATGACTAAGGGAAATTCTCAGAGGGCTGCTGAGATCCGACCTTTCTTCTCTTAGAAGAAGAAATAATCTTAAACTGCAGAACAAAAGACCTAGGGTGAAAACACAAGCAGAACTCAGAGAAGATGAGGGTGAGTAATTTCTAAAAGGGTAACAACTGAAAAGGCTATGCACATACTAACTACTAAATATAAAATAAAGAAACAACAAGTTTCTACTGTACAGCACACGGAACTATATTCAATATCTTGTAGTAACTTACGATGAAAAAGAACATGAAAAAGAACATATGTCCATGTATGACTGAAACATTATGCTGTGCCCCAGAAATCGACACATTGTAAACTGACTACACTTCAATTAAAAAAAAAAAGTTAAAAGTAAAAAAAAAAAGGCTATGGAATCTCCTAGACTAAAAGTACTTGAAAGAGGTGTTTATTTGCTTGGAAACTTTAGATGTGCTTGTCCTTGAGGTGGTCATGGTCAGGGCTGAGGTGAGGAAGACTGAGGTTCAAACCAAAGGTACAACCTAAGATTTCTTAACTCACAGTTTTGGGGGGGGTGTGTGTGTGTAAAATACTTAAAATAAAATAAACATGGACATTTTATAGTGCTAGGTACATAATAACCACTTAATAAATCTTTCTTTAATAATGATGAATAAATAAGTAAATTCACAGACCAAGTTAGGATGCCTGTGAGTTTGATGCATATTATTCGGTTCTTCGAATGTTACATGTTATGGCAGCATGATCCTTGAACTGGCAGTCACTAAAACCCGGGTCTAATCTTAGAACCAATACAAACTTTCTGTGTAGCTTAGAGCTGGACACAATATCTCTAAGTTTCCATTTCCCTGAATGTTTGTGTCCTCCCAAAATTTACGTGTTGACATCCTAATACCCAAGGTGATGGAATTAGGGAGTGAAGGCTTTGGGAGGTGATTAGGTCATGAGGGCAGAGTCCTCACGAATGGGATGAGCGCCTTTATAAAAGAGACCCCAGGAAGATCCCTAATCCCCTCCACTATGTGAGGACAGAGAGAAAAGGCACCATATATGAACCAGAAAGCAGACCCTCACTAGACACTGAATCTGCCAGCACCTTGACCTTGACCTTGGACTTTTCACGCTCCAAAACTGTAAGAAATAAATTTTGGTTGTTTACAAGCTACTCAGTCTCTGGTGTTGTGTTACAGCAGCCCAAAAGGACTAAGACCCCCCCCCTTCATAAAATAATAAACGCATCAGATTAGCTACTCTCTGGACGACATTCCAACTCTTCATGCATCTAACATTTCTGACCACAAAGAGCCAAGGGTTACCGACTTCGGGGTTTCCCTTAAATGAAATCTAAAACCATTTTATTCTCCAAAACAGGTATGAATGGATTGTTAGGATGGAAATTGTTAAAACTTACATTCTTATTTTCTTAAACAGTTTGTATCAAAAATAGCTAGTTACGTCATAGCTTTGTAAAAGTCATTACAAACCCCAGATTTTAAGACATGGAAAGGATTTATTATTTATGTATGTTCTATAGCCTTCACCCCTTAATTTTGACAAAACAAGGCCTGAAATTTAGGAGGCTACCTAGATTAATACACAAACACCCATAATACTTTCCTATCCTCCAATGTTTTCCTTTATGAAAGCCAGCTGTTGTATATGAAGAGTAAGTCTATTACCCAACTTCTAAAAGATTCTTGACTGCCAAGTTTATCAGTTCTATGTCCGCTGTCTCTTCCCTCCCCATCAGGCTGTCATTTCTTGCTGCCATCAACATCTCTAACTCCAGCAGCTCTTCTTCTAATTGGTCATTTCCAAACTTCTATTGACAGGTAAAGGAAGGACGCATTACTAGAAGAGCTATGGGCAAGTACTTAAAAAAAAAAAACCTTTTCTCAAGCCCTTTCCTAAAGAGAAATTTATGTGTTTTATAGCAAAACTTTGGTTTCACAGATGCCATTTAAGTGAAAGGCCAATCCCATAAGGTTGAGGGTAAATGGGTTTTAGATAAAGGAGAAGAATCTATGTGGTTCTTTCAGTCATGGGAAACTAAATGCTTGTGTTTTAGAAGGTACTTTTGGAGCTCCATGCTTGTCAGAATGAAACAAATGTGATCTCATGATTAAAAATGATAATCTTCTTTCCACTGATTATTTTTTGAGACAAACTCTGGTAGACTAGCATTGTCATATTCTGCACAAGGAGCCTCATATTCCAATCCTTCCTTCAAACTTTTTAGAGTGTAACTTCCACAATATTTAACTATGGCTCTGAGTGTCAAGATTATCAGCAAATCCCCATTAACATTCCTTTATAAAACCCAGAGAAAGTGCTCTAGGTGAAATTGTCATTAGGACCCAGAGGCAGGAAGGTATCAAAAAGGTTTCATTTATTTAATCCATGATTACTGATCTTCAGCCTTGTACCAAGTACAATGTAAAGAGCTTGAAGAACACACAACAAGTCTTCAAGAAACTCAGAGCAGTCTAATGGCTTCGTAAAGTAGAAGATCTTTTAACAAGAGTTTGATGGATGTGAGGACATGGATAAGCCAAGAAGGTGACTGACAAAGAATAGCGTTAAGTGCACTGAAAACAGAGGAAATCATGAGAGTAAAGACAAGTTGGGTTGGGGTTGGGGGGAAAACAGAAAATTCAGTGTATGTGCCATGATTTGTATTTTTATGATGCTCATTTGTTTCCAGTTGGGCTACGCGTACCTTCAATGGACTGATATTGTGGTTTCCACTTAACTGAATGAGAGGTTTCCCAATCTTTACGCACCTCAATTTTCTCTTCTGTTAAATGGAAATAGTAATATTTTCTCTAAAAGGTAATTTAAGGGTTAAATTGAATTAAAAATATGAAGTCTCTAATAGTGAATAATAGGCATTTGATATTTGCTGGTTGGACAGTGCCTTTCAGCACACAAAACATTCCATTATTCCATTGTTCCACATGAAACTGTTGTTTCCATGAAAACTAGAAAGGTGATATAAAATGCCCAAAAACGTAGAACATAGGAAGACATGGCTTTTCAGTCGAAAGCCATGGTTTACATCCAGGTATTTCTGTTCCAGAGGTAGGACTCTGACCTAGATCTCATAGTCCAGATTCCTGAGCTCTATTCAAAAGATATAAACTTAGAAGAGATCTGAGGCTTGGTTAACAAAGAGGACATTTAGTGGTCCAAAGCCACTATGTAGTAAGTGGTGGAGCTGGGATTAGAATTTAGGTTTCTCTGGTTCCTCAGCCCCTCACATTTCCATGGTACCCTGTGAATGTGCAGGACAAGGGAGAAAAGAGGCGTTTATACCAATCAGTTGTTCATTTGCCCAGTGAGCCAATGTCCGGACAGTCAGTTTAGAGTTCACATTGTCATTTGTACTCTCTTCATCTGGATTTGTGGGAGAAGTTTCCTTCTATTCCACCATCTTGAAGCCACTCTTCTACTCTCTCTTCGTCTAAATGAATCCACCCTCTGCCTTTCTCCACGCTGCTGATCCAACCTGCTCAGAAACTTCAAGGGACTTCCAGTTGCATCAAGTTCAGAAACACTTTCCCAGCCTGACATTCAGGGCCTCAAACAGTATAGTTCTAGGCTTCATTTCCAACTCCTCAAGTCTCCAACCAAACAATTCAACTTGCTGGGCCTCTCTTAAAGCATTTACAATAATTTCACCAACATGAAATTATTCTGTAAACTTGTTCATCAAGTGAACTGGGAGCTGTTCAAGAATGAGGTCTATATCCAAACCCTGCCCATTGCCTTCACCATATCCACCTTCTACTACGTGGCCAGTTTTTAAATGAGTAGACCTATGGTCTTTACTGTTAAAAAAAAAAATACAAATTACAACAAAACAAAAATTCTCATTTTTCAGACCAGAATGATCTGGCTGCTGTTTTTGCCTTTCATTATTTTACATTTTTTCAACTTCTTAGTTTTAAAATGAGCTCTTAGATTGTTTTCTGTTTGTTTAAGGGAGATGGGAGAGTCCATCCATCTGGAGGTGCACATAAAATGAGATTTTTAGAGAAACGCCCAGGGCAGCAGGGTTGGTACTTTGCACGCAGGTAGTCTATGCCTCTGCTCTGAGCGCTGTGCCGCAGATGCTGGCATGCCACTTCCATCTGGAGGGGCCCTTCTGTGCCAAGGGGCTGCCCTATGTCCAGAGAAGAGGGTGATTCTTGCACAGCTACCAAGAAAAATGCCACATAATACAGGAAATGATTCTGAGGCAACTCCCTCTATTATAAATTGAGATATTTGGCAAATTGCATTGGCCTCAGGTTTGCTAAGTTTTTGTCTCCTTTCTTAAAAGGAAATTACTTTTGAGCACCCCAAGTAACCAAGTTCCAACAGGCACAAAGTAAGTAGCTAAGTTTAAAAAAAAAAAAAAAAAAAAAAAGCTCCTTTTGAGAAAAATATTTTCTGAATCTTATCTGTTTCCATTTCCTCTCAAGAGAGATTGTGAGACGACGGTTTGGAATACATGAAACGGCAATCAGAGAGACAAGTCATTACAAATTCCTGGCCCCACTCTCCAGGGCCTTTCGGGAAACAATCGGGGCTGCCCAGAAAGGCAGTGGGCACAGAGGGCTCTGACGGGCAGAGCAGGGACCAGGCTCTTCCCTCCTAACACGGCCCCTTGGATCATGCGCCGATGGCTGCGAATGTGTTTCCTCTTCCACTTCAGAGGAATTGAAACAGAATACATTTCAAGAGGTGATATGCCCTACATTTATTTAATTTTCCCTTCCAGTTTATGAAACACTTCTTGGGGAAGTTTGTTTATGGTATTTAAAAACACAGCACATTTAGGCAAAGCAAAAATGTCCATCTCTAACTTCCACATACAGAGGTTGTCCACGATTCACATTTTTTCCTCTTGGTCATGGTCAATGTGAACCATTCAAACTGTCCAGCAAGAATTGGGTGCTCAGTGGCCCTTCCGTCCCTGTCCAAAGTGAATCTATTCTACCTACCACCAGTGAAACTCAGACAACAACAAAACTTATTTAATGAGGTACTTGGATGTAGTAGAAGTCATAAAGTTTAGAGGATGCAGACCGGGGTTCAAATTTCAGTGTCTTCATTTACCACATGATCTGGAAAAGTCACTTTTACCCTCATTCTGTTACCTTGTTTGCAAAATGGAGCTAGGAATGCCTGCTTTGCCGAACGATCATAGGGCTATATGTACAGTACCTGGGACCTGTCAACACAGGTTTAAAGCACTCCTTCAGTAGAGCTCTGCAAAGTAAATCAAAAGAAAAGAAATTTCTGAATTCTCTTGCATTCCTGCTAGTTTCTTTTGCATCCACCAAAATCTGCCAAATCATAAATTTGATGGGGTTTGGGGTATGTGTCAAAGAAAGGACATGGTGTATAATACTAAGCTATGTACAAAGTTAAGAAATTCCAGCCATTTCCTGAAATAGAGCTGATTTACCTACATTCCACAGGGTATATTTGCTTTGAGGTAAGTGAGGCAGGGTTTACTTGGGGGTTTTGATTTATCTTCATGTTGCAATAGTATTGCTTTGCATTCATATGAGCTTGGGGTTTTGCAATTTTGCTTTACTTAAGATTTACCTCTACCACAGAGCTTTATACTTCCAGATGGGCCCAGAGCAACAATACAGAATGGGACCCAGGATTCTCTCTCTTATTTTTCAATCCTGGTGTCCTGTCCCTCAGTGTGGCAGCTTTGCATACGTGAGAACGATCAGCCCGTGTCTCCAAGGTCCATCCACGGGTCTGCTCCCCAAATGGCCACCTCTTAGTCACTCCTTTAGGCCTAAGTACATGCCCATTGGCAGCCTGCTCTTGAACAGACAAACCAAATGAAGGGCCCACACAGGCTCTAAAAGCCACTGTGGGGCCATTTGGGCCAACAATTCTAGGGTCTCAGGTACCCAGAGTATGGCCCAGAGCAAAGCTTGACAAACTTTAATGTGTATTTGAATCACCTGGGGACCTTGTTAAAAATACAGATTCTGATTTAGTTGGTGGGGTGGGTCTTCAAGCTCTGGACCATACTTCTAACAAGCTCCCAGGTGACCCTAGTGCCACGGGTCATAGTAACAAGCAGCTGGGAGGGAAGAACATGGGCTGTGGGTAGCATATCCCTGTGGCCCTGAGGGCTTCTCAGCCTGTGGGGATGGGCACAGCTAGGTAAGGGTCAAAGAAGGGCTGTCTACAGTGAGGTTCTCAGCAGGGGTCTTGGTTGGCTGGTGGGAGGCCCAAAGGTTTGTACATAATTGCATCCAGGCATCTGAGAGGAGGGTTCTACTGGTAAACTATAGTTAAAGGAAAAATCCAAAGGCTACAATTTAGATAGTTTTTCTATCATATTGTGGAATTGTCAGAGGTCCCAAGAAAATTCATTTTTCATCAAGAAAATAGACTTGTATTAGGTTTGCTTGAACATTAGTCAAATGTTTACAGCGATAAAACCTTCTGTCATAGAATCTTTCTCCCTTTCTCTTTCTCTCCTCTCTTTCTTTCTGTATATATACATAAAAGCAACAGCAGTGACAACAAATATCTAGTTCCTTCAACCATTCCTCACTTGATAAGGTCAAAAGTCCCTGACCAGCCAAATACTCTCTTCTGAATATTTTCCAGTTTTACAATGTCCTTATTAAAATACGTGGCCAAGAAAGGAAAATAAGACTCTGACAGTGATCCAGTCACTGTGGAATATACCATGACAACCCCCTCCTTTTCTCTAGAAGTTGTACATCTGCTAATTTAACCAACACCATCAGCTGTGTCAGTGACTTACCACACTGCTGACTCGCTTGGAGTTCACCGTCAAGTACAGTTTCTAATTTCTGAGTCTTTTTCACACCTGCCGCTGCTGAAATACCTTGTGAAGAGTCAAGTTTTTAAAATTGACTTTTGGATAAAGTAGACATGGAAAATATAGCTCATAGTTAAATTCCACCTTTGGCACCTGATCTTTCATAAAGAAGCTTTGATCAGAAACTATAAGGCAGAACAAACAAACCCTTCTGATGACTTACTTAGGCTAAAAGCTCAAGGCAAAAGCAAAAGGAATTCAGTGTGTTATATCCTGGTAAGACAGGCGTTGGATTACCAACTCCTCATAAAATGTACCTCCATTTTAGAAATAACTCCTGAATGAGGTGGGATAGAGCCCAGACATATGAGAGAAGGAGATGGACAGATAGATCCCCTATCCTGGCCAAAGCTTAAGAAGTGGCTTCAGTGTTAAAAAAAAAAAAAAAAAAAAAAAAAAAAAGAGAGAGAGAGAGAGAAACAGTTTAAAAATGAACCCAATTATGCTGTATACCAGAAACTGACACATTGTAACTGACTATACTTCAATTTAAAAATATAATAAAAATAAATAAATAAAATAAACAGGGACCTACTGCACAGCATAGGGAACTATATTCAATTTCTTTAATAACATAATGGAAAAGAATCTGAAAAAATATACATGTATAACTGAATTGCTTTGCTGTGTCCCTGACACTAACATTGTAAATCAACTACACTTCAATAAAAAACAAAATTTAAAAAAAAATGAACCCAGCTAAATCATCTTTCCACAGCATAATTAAGAGGCGGCAGAACATTTCAATGTCTGACAAAATTAATTCTATTTGCATTATGAGTATTATCCAAAAGGCTGTAAGAGCCACAAAGACAAAGTTTGAGCACTATCTTTAATCCTGTATCACACCTAGTACAGCAGCGTGCACCCTTGGGAATTTCTAATCTTTGAAATTAAAATTTGCACATACATACAATCCCCTAAAGACGCTTTGCATCCAACCACAGACTTCTACCATATCCTCACATATTTCTTCAGAGAAGAAATGAGTCTCAGAATATCAAAGTAGCTTCTTCATAATAATTTAAAGGTCAAAGAGACCAAGGCCCTTTTTGTAATCTGAGTGATGCCCAATGGAGTTTATGTTAACCAAGTACGGAGTACTAAACAAACATGAATTGCCATTTAAAGCCACAGAGAATGGAGTTTTAAAGATGTAAAGGGTTGAACTCTGTCTTAGCAACAATATTATCCATTCAGTAAATGTGAGCTATGTGGGACTGTGCTCCAAACACTACCCCGGCAGCATTACTGGAGATAAACCAGGCAAGTCCTCTGCCTTCGGTTGCTCACAGTCTGCTAGAAAAGACATAGACGTTCTAAGGAAGAAAAGTGGAGAAAACCATGAAAAGAGAAGCAGAAAGGGAGATTCCACCCCTGACTAGAGGATCAGTGAATCCTGAAAGAAGCAGCAATTGAAACATGAATGTGTAATCAAGAGTGGGTACCCAAGGATAGGAAAGGTTAATCCAAGTAGAAGGACAGAATACAAAGGCATGGATGTGGGAAACTGTCGGAGTTTCCTGATTCTCAGCATAGGTGGGGTGAATGCTGAGAACTGTCCTCGAGCTGAAGTCTGTAACCAGTTGCTCTCTGCTCTAAAATAAGAGAAATTCTCTCTGCCCACACCCCGCATTGTGTGTGTGTGTGTGTGTGTGTGTGGTGGGGGGTGAGTGACTGGGCGTGGCACAGGAAGAGGGAGCAGTCATGCTCTGTCTGGAAGCACGCAGTGTACACATGGCAAGCTCTGTCTGGTAAGTCATGGCCTGGTATGAGAAGAAACATTGCTGCTAGCAACACGGATGGACCTGGACATTTCTTTGCTCCCTTTCCGATCACATCTTTCCCCATCTTCCCTCAGCCAAGCCCTCTCCAGGAGTGAAAAAGCTCTTGAATTATCCATGCCCCAGATCAGCAGGCCCTCAGTTTGAAGTGCAGAAGGAAAAAAGAAAAAAGCTGGTCTCTGCAGGCACGTTGCCACCCTTCCCAGTCCGCGAAGGTGGAGGCAGAAGGTGAGGGCCCCCCATCCAAACAGACCCGGCCTCCAACTCTGTGGAAACTGGGAGCCAAGCTAGGGACACTGCCAGAGGAGCCCCCACAGTACCTCACTGCTAACCCCGAGGAACATCATAACAGATACGGGTGGGACGGAATCTCTTCTCACAATCTGACTTCAAGTCGCCAACTTTAAAGAAAAGAAATTCCTAATGAATGACATAAACCAATTAAGAGAGCTGCCTGAACCGAGCCCAAGCGCTGAAACAGAGGCTACAGGTTCCCATTAGGTGGAGAGATCTGAACAAGGGCCAAAACAAGCAGACGTGGGACACTGGGATGCTTGGATTCCAGCCCGTCGCAGAAGACAGCCCGACACTGCACACGGCGGAGGCCGCGCTCATCTGTGTCCTCGCCGCTAGGGATGTCTCTGCAAACACTGCTTCCCGACATCCCTTCAGCGGTAACTTGGCAGGCGGGCTTCTCCGCTCTTTGCGATGCCGTGTTTAATAAGACTGTCTTGTAAGAGCCTGTCGCCAAAGGACACGTGGGAAAGAACTGAGATTCAGGATAATTAGTCACCTTAAAGCGTTCACTTAAGGTTTTGTAAATGTGTGTTTTCTATTCCATATAGACTTCGTTTCTAGCCTAAAACCATTGTAAGTTTGAAGAGTCCAGAAGAAGTTAGGATAGCGGTGGATATATATTAATTGATCACCTATCATATGCTATGATCTTTACATTAAGTTACTTCTTTTCATCTGTCCACAACTCTATGAGCTGTATAAGATTATTATTATCATATTTCATAGATAAGGACATTGAGAATTAGGGAGGAGAAGGCAGTTTTCCAAGGTCACCTGGGTAGCAAGTGGAGGAGACATACACCAGCTCCAAAGTGTGGTACTTCTGCCAACCTAATATAATTGCTATTTTTACATAAAATGTACTGGAGTAGTAAAAACAAGTAGCAAGTACAGAGAAGCAAAAAAAAGTGCAAAAAAAAAAAAAGGGAAATTACTTCTAATCCCACCACCCAGAGGTGATCCCTTTTAATATTCTGTTGTAAATCCTGCAACTGCAGAAGTTTTAACTCCCTTTTGGGAACTCCTGCACTGATGCTGCAGAAAGTTTTCAAGCAAATCACATCTTGTTATATTCCAAATCACCAAGAAAAACCAGGAAGGATAGCTTTACATATTTCAAAAAGTGAACTTGAGAAGTAGTCATCAGGTCCTACTATGGACTGAAACACTGCTTGGTTTCTGGAGAATTAAAAGGCTTCAGTGCTCTCTTAGTACTTGTCTTCCAGAAGCTGCCCTGCAGTGGCAGCCGTGGATCAGTAGAGTCATAACCAGAGCTCTGGGAGGTCTCTGAGGAGGCAGCAGAGGGATTCACCGTATCTACCATAAGCTTGTTTTGTGACCATCGCCAAAAAACAATGCCCCTGGCTACAATGTGTCCATCTCGAACTGGTGTTTATCACTCTCACCCTGCTTAATGATCAGGGTTGTTTCCAGGAGTTAATGACATAAATATTTATGAGAGCCCTTTGAAATAAACAAAGCACTATGCAAAAAGAAAGATAGCTGTCAAAATCTCTAATAATTAAGAACTTGACTTCAGAGATGAAGATTTTGCCAAGGTGTTCAGGGAGTCATGATAGTACCCCTTGGAAATCCTAAATTGTAAAATAATGGCAAAGCCATAATTGAAATGCTACCATAATAAAATCAGACCTTTTCATAGGTGTGGATTGTGAATAGTAATAAAAATGTTGATGAAAATAATGATGACTAATACCTATTCCCTTTGGCATCACATTTTCAAACACTTTATAAATGATTTGCATAGCTTTCTCATTTGATCTTCTAAATAATCTACGTGAAGATATATTATTATCTCTATTTCACAGATAAAGAAACTCCACTAAAACTTATAAAGTGTTTTAAAATATAAACAGATCATCTCATTTGACTCTTACACCCTCATTACTATTTCTATTTGTTGGATGATGAAACTATGACCCAGAATGTCAATTTACCTAAAGTCACAAAATTTGTAGAAGTCAGACCAAGATCAGATCAAATTCAGTCTATATAACTCCAAAGATATCTGCAAATGTTCTCCAAAATGGCCTCAACCCAACCTCTTCTCTACCTAAAACAGTCTGCAATCAAACACGGCAACTGTCTGCCCCAGAATCATTCAGAGATTTCTCCTTCACAAAACCTTATTCCTTCCAAAGAGATTCAACCTCTCTTTAATCAGTACCCGCCCCTGAATTGCTGATTCCACTGATGACAAGCAATATATTTATCTGTTTATTTAGCCCTAACAGGGCTTAAAACATAGCTTTCTCTGTTAAGATGCTCAATGATCAAAACTTTCAAGTCACCTTTCATACCTCTCTTTAGTAATTCATCAAGTCTTGGGCTGTAAGACATGAGTGAATTTAGAGCAAAGGAAAGTACACGCGATGTGTGCGAGTGTTGGGGCGGTGGTGAACTGGTTTAGAGCAGTTCACATGGAAGGAACCAGGCGAGTTCATTATTTGGCAGAGGAATGATGGGACATGTATAGGAAACACCGATATGTCTGATTTGACGAGGTTTTGAATTACATAAAGGGGATCTAGGAACAGACAGACCAGTAAATTAGATTGGGACCATACTGCAAAGGTCTTGTGAATCAAGCTATGAAGCTGGATGTTACTGCTTCTCGCAATTTTCCAGTGGAAGTTCACCAGTGCCATAGGGCAAGGCCACTGGCTATAAACAGAAAATGTATTTGCAATCTCTTGTTTTGTTGTATCATCAAAATCATATAATGATGTTTCCTACTGCATTTAGTTTGCAGAGTTGATTTTAACAAAAAATAATATTCTAAAATCTAAACCTGTTTAACATTGATCAAAACTGAGACTTCAGGCAGATGGGCCATGTTTATCCTGTGGCTTCTCGTAGCCCCTAGCCTAACTCTGTTACCTGAGATCTTCTATAATCCAGTTTGTAAAGCATAAGGAGGAATTGGGGCATCACTGGTGGAATTTTGAGTGGAGTGATGAATTGATCAGAGTGGTATTTTAAGAAGATAATCTGATAGTGTTAAATTGCATGACTCTGAGGACTGGTGGACCCTGGAGGCAGGAAGATCTAATAATCTCATAGTCCTTAATATTTATTTAGTATTGTATTTTGTATTAGACTCTTTAAATAGTCTCCCACGATCCTATGAAATACAAAATATCATCATTCCTGCTTTACAGATGAAGAAATCAAAGGAAAGAGAATATAAAAGACATTCTGAAGACTCTAGAGTCAGTAAGTCACTGAACCTGAACTTAAAGCAGCGCAGAAGGCTGGGGAAAGTGTAGGCTCTTAACCACCACATTGAAACACAGTCAGGAAGCAGACGTAATCATTAAAGTGAGAGGTATGTATATGTATGATTGAAACATTATGCTGTACACCAGAAACTGACACATTATAACTGACTATACTTCTATTAAAAAAAAAAAAAAAAAGACCCAAAGGAAGAACCCCGCAGTGGACATGGAAAGGGTTAGGTTCGAGAAATACAGCAAAGATAAACTTGACAAAATTGAACAACCTGATTGGGTTGGGGGAAATAAGAAGAAGTCAAAGATGACTGATTTTTTTCAAGCTGGGATAATTGGGAAGATAATGAGTCCATCTTCATAAATAAAGGCCCCAGAAGAGAAGCAGGTTTGCTGGGGAAGCATGAGATGGGGGAAGATGATGTGCTGAGTCTGGGATGCCCGCGGGGCACACAGGTGGAGACAGACAAGGGGAAGAAATGCAGGTGTGGAGTGAGAGTTTCCCATCCCTGGGCCCCCACACTTGCTGAAGGTCCAATCAGCTATTTTCAGCCTAGGTGTTCAGTCTAAGGCTTACCATGCACATTGGTGAGTGACACAGGACAAAATTTTCCCTAAATGCTTGGAACTGGAAAAAGAAAAAAGTCTCATAGACAAACACAGGCACCCAGAAACTCAGCCACCTCATAATAAGCTGGAATCTCTTTCAAAACCATCTTCAGCTGCTTATTTTCCAAACTCAGAGTCTTAGGCACGTGAATCAGTGGCTTGAGGATCCACGCAGTGATGTCTGAGTAATTCCCTTCCTTCCCTGCAGCAAGCTGCCCTTTTAAAGGTGACTTTGCTCCTGCATGATAATGAAGTCTATTTAGGACTTTTGAATGGGCAGATTGGCTCAAAATGATTTCCTCTGCCTGGGGTTGGGCCTAAGAGGGCCCCTGACCTGGCTGAGGTGGGAAGAGAAAAGGAAGTCAAAAGAGGACAATGGAGGGGGTAGGGTATAGCTCAGTGGTAGAGTGTGAGCTTAGCATGCACAAGGTCCTGGGTTCAATCCCCAGTCCCTCCATTAAATAAATAAATAACCTAATTACCC
The DNA here is from genome assembly GCF_009834535.1 of Camelus ferus. Taxonomy (NCBI): domain Eukaryota; kingdom Metazoa; phylum Chordata; class Mammalia; order Artiodactyla; family Camelidae; genus Camelus; species Camelus ferus. Next base: position 67,158,893 of record NC_045696.1, read on the forward strand.
TCCCCTGCCCCCTGAAAAAGAAGACATTGGGAAGGGGCCCAAGGTTGGCAGAAGAAAAGAAGAGGTGGAGTACACACCCCCAGGGTCCTTTACACAGCTGGCTCTGGGTGTTAGTAGGGATTGGTGATCATGGGCTGACCGGCTTGCCCTTCCTAAAAATGAGCATGAACCCAGAATTACATGGAGAATAGTGTAACTTCTCACAGTAGTTCTTCCTGCTGTACTAATCTTTCCTTTCCTCCCACAATATATGCTGCCCTTTGGAGCTCTGTTCTTACTTCCCACTGCAATCTCATTTCAGATTCCAGAAAGCACTAAATAGAGTATAAAACTCTGCTACCTCAGCTTTTCCCAAATGGCAGCACCTGCCTGTGACACACAATACATCACTCATTAAAAAAAAGAGAAAGTGAAGCAGCTACATTATTGGTCCAAATTGAAAAAAAAAACTGAAAGCTTATTTTATTATTTAGCTGAAATTTGGAGGTGTACACACACACCTTGTACACATCATTCTCTCTTTCTCTCTCTCTTCTCTGTCACTGTTTCTGATATAAACTTTCTGTTAAAAATCAAAATGCCAATTTCCCCAAATACAGACTTAGGTAATACAGTCCCACTTCATCACTGTGAACTCAGTTCTCTTAATCTTTCCCCATACTCCCACCTAATTTTTTTTTCTGTTAAAAATCGTACCTTAAGTTGGGGGAAGATATACAAAGATGCACGTATTTGAGTCATGCTTTCAAGATTTGACTCTACGTTGAAAAGGCTAAAATCTTAAACACTCATTGCAAAACTCCGGTGATTTTTCTAGGCAACATTAGCTCAGCATCTTCAGCCAAACTGACATTCGTACTGACAGATATCGTGATGCCCACAGCACCTGGAACAGTACAGCAACACCAGCAGTTCGGGCCACTTCCCCTCTGAAATCATCAGGACCCAGAGCACAAGGCTCAGGTATTAAAAACGCTTTCCTGGAGGAATCACAACGCCCTTTGAACTGCCTGGGGGCTCTAAGGTAGTTCTTGTTTCTTTTCTCATCGTATCTGTTGGCTTCCTCTTCCCCTCTCCTCTGTGCTCATATCCAAGGTCTATCATCACAACGTTGGCAAATGACCACTTAAAATAAAAATGTTAATACCTTTCAGCAAAGTTGATAGTCTTGTTCTTTTTAGAGACAAGCATTTGGTGGTATTTATAGGAAAACTATATACCTTACTTTTATTTGAATTCTAGAAAAATATACAATTTAAACTTTACTAATAAATCAGTAAGTAACTGGCCCTCTGGCACAGAGAGTTCTGAGATCTGGTGCTCGGTGACATATATGTTCACTTATTACGAATCCATTGAGCACTGACTATGAAGATGGCCTTGTGTTAGACATGTGTAAAAGAAAGTTAAGGCCCAGGGCAACCAGTAAGTACTTACAATGGAGCTGTAGAAGAATCAAGGCACGAAGTTAGCCATGGAATGCTGCTGGAGTCAGAGAAGATAGCAAATCATATGGATAAAGCTGAACCTTCCTTTGTGAAAAATAAGATTCTCAGACCAAGTGAAAATCCATAATCATATTTGTATATAGATACATGTTATATGTCCAGCACTGTACTGTGTGCTCTGAAGGCCACAGAAGAAGCATTAGATATGTTTTTGTTTTTGTTTTCCAATGCCCTGCATTCAAATTGGAAAGAGAAAACAATTGAGGGCAATTGAGGCTAAACACTGTAGTACAAAACAGGCTATTGGGGGCTGTTGTTTGTGTCAAACTCTGTTGACTAGCAAATCAAAAGTCATTAACAACCTCCTTTTCCTCAGCCATCCTCATAAAGAAATCTAAAAAGCTAAAATACTTGATTTCTTTGTTTAGGAATGGGTCACTCTTCTGGACAATGAGATATAGGTCAAATTCCTCAAGGAAGACTTTCTTCCCAAAATGAAAAGGAAAGCCTCAAAGGGAGAAACACTCTTTGCCTCTTCCTCCTTCCCCTGTCTTCCTGTCTGAAGTGAGGCCAGGAGGTGCAGCGCCATCCTTCCCATGAGGTGACAGGCAGAATGCCGTGGTCTTCAAGTGAAGTACCACAGAATGGGAAGACGAAAGGAGGCTGAATGCCTGATGGCCTCAGGAGCCACCATAGATGCCAGCCCTGAACTTTTCAGTGTTTAAGCCACTGATAATCTTCGCAGCTACAAAAATCCCTACAATGAAACCACCCAAGCTCACCTAAATAAAAAGAGCTTATTATAAGGATACAGAGATCTCTGCCGAAACTTGGTAGAGAAATGCAGCCTGGCTTCCTAAGAAATAGACAACAGGAAGTAGAAAGCTGCCCAGGAACCCAGACACCTGTCCCATCTCCCTCTGTCCCGGGCCACATGGTCTGTTATGACTAAACTCTCTGCGCAGCCTCATCATTATTCTCTCTTTGGAAAGAGGCCAGAGACCTTCCTCTGCCTCCATGTATGTGGCTGGCCTCCAAGTCTAAGGTGCCATGTATTTTCTCATTCTACTACCAATCCCAATTCTCAATTCCCACCTAGTGTCTTTCAGTTCCAATCCCTAGTGCCTGGATGGGAGAATATGATTGATCCTGCCTGGAAGAGATATCTGCTCCCATGACCTGGGTGTGGGGCTAACGCAGAGTAAACATTTACTGACTTAGTTTCAGTCAACTACTATTTATTGAGCTCTTACTCCAGGCTGGCACTTTCTAGACCCCAGGGACACAACAGTGAACCAAAACAAGTCCCAGCTCTTGTGGAGCTCACCCTCTGGCTCATGAAGTCAGGCAAGAAACAAACAAATATATGATATGTGGTGGAAATGTATGGTATTTTAAAAAAAAAAAAAAAGGGTAAAGCAAAAAATCAATACAACAGGGAGAATTATTTTTTTTTCCATAAGGTGATCTGGGTTCTGGGAAAATGATATTTAAACAGAAATTGAAAGAAAATGAGGGATTGATCCATAAGCTGTCTGAGGAATGGCATTCAAGGCAGAAAGGACAGCAAATTCAGGGACCCTGAAATGAGTGTTTGCTTGGCATTTTTTAAGAAACACCAAAGAAGCTAGCATATCTTCTGCAGGGTGAGTTAGGGGGCAAGTTATAGCAGATAAGTCAAGTTAGGGGTCAGACTGTACCTTCTGAAGCTCCACCTTTGAAAGCAGAGCCCTTACACAAGCAAGACTGAAATGGGCTGGACAACAACTAATACAGAAAACAAAATATGGTTACCAAAGAGGAAAGGTGGGGAGGGATAAATTAGGAGTTTGGTATTAACAGATACACATTACTACATATAAAATAGATAAACAATAGGACCTATTGTATAGCACAAGAAACTAAAGTCAATTTCTTACAATAAACTATAATGGAAAAAGAATCTGAAAATATATGAATTATATATGTATGTATGTATATAACTGAATCACTTTGCTGTACACCTGAAACTAACATTGTAAATCAACTACATTTCAATAAAAATAAATTTTTAAAAAAGCTAATAAACTGATAAAAGTAGACTAAAGTACTTAGAAAAAATAAATCACCGTATGTGGAGTGTCAGAGAACTCTTCTACAGAGAAAGTACAAGGCGGAATTAAATAAAAGGTAGACCATGGGCTTTAGAGTCATGAGTTTAAAGACCTGAGTTTAAATCCTACCTGGACCACTAGAACTGCAGCACCTTGAACAAGCGAATCACCCTCTTTGACTTTCAGGTATAACAGAGTTAACACCCACCTTAAAAGATTATTGTTTGAATGAGATAAATTATGCACAGTGCCTGTGGTATTTACACACAGAAAGTCTCTATAAAGGAAGAGTTCTATGATCAGAGGACTTTGGGAAAGCTTTCTCTCTTTTAGACATTCTCAACGCACATTAGTCCAATGACATTCTGGATGGGTATCAGGAAGAGATCTAACTGACTTTATGCAGTCTAATGTTTCTTCATTGACTTGGAGCGCCAGACACCTCTTTTAGGTGTGTGATTCTGTGGAACACATGGGGTTGGACATTCTGGAAGAGCCCTTCCCTCTCTGACACAGAAAAGCTGCAGTGCACTCACCAAATGGAGCCCTACAGCACCACAGATCCACCGTCCATAGATCTGGGTCCTGGCAGGTCTTGGAGAGAAAGATTGACAAGTCAAATCCATCTACATTTTTCAAACTTCTTGTAATACCCTTCTTCTCCCAACAACATGACAACTGGTATTATAGAAGAATAACCAAGTTTGTACTTAAGAAAAAGTGGGGAATTTGAAAGGGAAAGAAAAAAATGAGGGGAGAAGACATGGAAAGTTTTCTTCCTGAAGTTAACAGAGCAACACTGATCAAGAACTAGGGAACATGAGTTGGACCACATCGGATACCTGCCCTCATAATATCTGTGCATCCATCTTTTGTTGAATGTCCTTGATCTGCCCTGCTTTTAATACACTTCTGGTCATAGGAGAATGAAGGATGTCTCCAGTAATCTCATCTGTTGCAAAAAACTGGCAGAGTCTAAAGCATTAATCCCTCTTTCCAGATCTTTGATTTATTTCACACACAAGTTGGGTTTGGATCCTGGCTCTGCTAGTTTCTAGCTCTGTGATCTAAGCAAGTTACTTAATCTCCCCATGCCTTACTTTTCTTGTTTCTAGTAAGAAGAGAATAATTTTTACCTCCCAGGGTTGTCATGAGGATTAAATGAAACAGTGGGTGTGACTACTATGATCAGTTTTAACAGATGTTTATGGAATGACGGACTGGTCACTGCCAACCATTCTCCATCATGAAAATACCTTCTCTCTTGACTTCCATGACTTTATTCAATATTGTTTTTAAGGAAATTGTTGAAAACATAAATTTCATAATCAGTAAACTCTAACTGCATTCACTTACTCTATATAGTAGAATAGTAAAGCATATTTATTAAAAAATAAAGCACTCTAGCACTCTAGCAGGGAACTATATTCAATATCTTATAGTAACCTTTAATAAAAAAGAATATGAAAAGGAATACATGTATATATACACGCATGACTGGGACATTTGCTGTGCACCAGAAATAGACACATTTTAACTGACTATACTTCAATAAAAAATTAATTAAAAAATAAAGCATTCTAATTCATAGCATTGAAATTCCCCAAAAAAAATCATATTACAAGAAAATCATATTTTGTTCATTTATTTTCATTATTGATATAAAAGAAAAGATTCATTGGCTTTTTGAAAGAAAATCCAGAATAAAACCTAAGAGTCACATAAGAGGCATTCCAAGTACTAAACTCTGAAAGAAGCTGAATACCTATTTAATGGAACTGAAAATTATTAGCAGTCTGTCAGGTCTAAGATGTCCCACTACTTTAAAAAATAGGCACAAACATGAGGCACAAATAATTGAGGTTTGATATAAAAATGAAAATGAATGATTGAGGAACTCCAAAGCCTTTAATAATTAAGACATAGACCTTCTGGTAATTTAAATTATGGGCGAGGTAACTCAGACTGAATACATTAATTCACCTTGAGAGTGGGTTGACTTAAAGTTTCCTTTTTAGATATGCATGGTTTACTCAGTAATAATAATAAAAGACAACCACAAAATTCCACGTATACAGCATCACTCCCTCTAAACCAGCCCCAGCATGCCAGGTTGCAAAGCTCTTAAACCCACACACCAAGAGTTTAACTTGGGCTTGGCTGGGGGACTTGGACGGGACTTTCACTATTCAGACACAGAAAATATTAATTAACATGAAATCTGTCATTATCTTCCCATCGCCCTTCCACATCCTCATCTCACCTATCTGATCCTTTCTCTCTCCAGCCAGCAAAACGAAAGGCAGTGATTTGCTGAGTGGGTTGTGGTTTCACTGGAAAAGAAAAGGGGCCAGCTGTGTATACCTATTTGCAGTAATCAAAACAAGGAGATGGGAAAGATAGTCCTTGAAGTGCCCGCAAGATAGTTTGGTAGAAAATCCAGAAATTATGATTTCTTTAGAGCAGCTACAAAAGAAAGTCAGAGAAGAAGACAGATTGAAACAGAGAGAGATGAAGAGAGAGCGAGGGAGAAAGAGAGAGAGTGAGAGGATGATTGAGAGAGGGGGAGAGAGAAGTAACTGCCAAAAGAGGCTTAGAGACAAAGAATGAGATAGAGGAAAGAGATCCAAGAAGAAATGAGATAAAAACAAAATAAGGCTGAAAACCACGTGTCTAATGCCCTCTCCCCCACACTCTCTGCTTTTGGAACTGCGTGTCCAGGCAGATAAAGGTGTGCAGAAGCAGCAACCAGAGTTGGCCTGGCATCCTGAAAGAACACACAAAACGCCTACAAGATTTGACTTCAGGAGCACCTGGATGACCCGCTGCCCAAAATAATACCATTCATCCACTGGCTGATGCTTAAAGTTCCACTGTCTGTGCTTCATTTATTTTGGAAAGCACTGTGATGCCTACTGACATGGCTCTGGGTTGGGGAACTCTTCTAGCCTGTTTGCAACTATTGATAATTTCCTTGTGGGTGACTTTCAAGGTCTTTCCTGGCTGCTGGCTTGGACCCAGGGGAAAGAAGATAAAATATAAAGCTAGTAGACACCCGAGCAGGAAAAAGAGTCAAATCAGAAAGCTAAAGTTATTGAGGACAAAATTGGCCTGCTCAACTAGTGCTCCATCCTTGTGAAACCCAGGCTTACAATGAATATTTGATCTATATTTAGAAAGTACTGAAGATGAAAAAAAGTTACATTTTGATTTTATATTTATAAAATTATATATGGTCCTCCCAGACTTCCACATATGTGAGAAGCAATATTTTTTGGTATTTAGGAGAACAGAATTTGGGGCCAGACTCCTGGGTTTAAACCCAGATCTACCACTTAATTATTAACTGTGTTTCTTTGGATCAGTTACTTAACCTCTCTGTTCATCAGTTTCCTCATTCACAAAATGAGGTTAATTAATAGTATTTACCTCGTAGGATATATGTAAATGTATGTAAAGCCTCATAACAGCATCTGGTCCACAGTAAGTCCTATCACGTGTTAGCTGTTGGGCCTGAATTGGGTCATACATTCATGCCTCAAGCCTTCATTACCAAGAAAGGAAGTTTGCCAGTCATTCCTCTCAAGGGCTAGAGATCACCTGCTCTGAATCACACAACTTCTCAGAAGAACATCAATAGTAAATAAAGTTGGTTCCACCTAGAATAGATGAAGAGGGTAAGTGGTGGTTGGGCAGGCAGTTGACAGTGGTTGCTACCTGAATCACACCCATCAATCCTTATTAAGGCCCCATAATGCAGATCTCAGCATCCCCATACTACAGAGACTCTAAGGTTCAGAGCAGTTGACGTGCCTAAGGTAATGGAAATAGCAATGGTAGGGCTGGTACTCTAGACCAGGCTGCTTGCAAGTCCCGTGTTCTCTCCATTACACCCGTCCACTCCACTTCAGTGGACCATCCAAGGCTTCTCCAAGTCTCCATTTGCACAGCTTTCCTTTAGCCCTAGGGAGGCCCATGTGGAAAGGATGTACGTCCTTGTCTCTATGCTACAACTTAGGAGAGTAGGAAGATGGGAGAAGTGGGTGAGAAGGACATAAAAAAGAGCCGCAAGTTCTTCACTTCTTATTATTAATACATCTATAAAACGAACTAGGTTTGAGCCTCATTCCACTCACAACACTCACATTTTTTTTTCCCTAAAAGCTGAAAAGGCATTAGAAGTATCTTAGGTGCTTACAAATAAGAAAGAAATGATATGAATTTTGATGCACTTTTGATAGACCTTGACTTATTTTTCTAATATTTTCCATGATGATAGGTCTTACCAAGTTCTCTTCTTCCTGACTTAGTGTGTGCATTTTATATGTTAGCAAGAAATCACCTGTTCCTTTCAGATGTCAAGTATTTTCCCATGGAATCATTTGTGGTGTTTTCTTATGATTATTTTAACCTCTTCTCCAACAGTGGTTCTGTCTCTTCTTCATTCCTAATTTTAGCAATTTTTGCCTCACATTAGTGATTTTAGGGCCTAATATTCTGCTTTCATATTAATGATAGCTTTGTCTTCCTTTTTTTTCCCTTAAAATGAATCAAGTTTTAGATGATTTGTTTGTTTATTGCACTTACTTCTACTGTTATTTTTATTAATTTTTATTTTCTCTTCTTTTCTTTTTACTTTAATGTTGCTTCTCTGTTTTACAAATATGAGAACCAGGTAATTTTTAAATAGTTTCTTTTTTGTAATGAACATATGAAAAGCTCTGCTGACTAGGCCACATGTCCTTCTAAAATTTACTGCATCCCATAGGCTATGATATATATTTTTTCCTAACTATTATTTGAAGTACATTTTTTTCCCCTATACTTTGAAAGGCTCAATGGGCCCAAAGCTAAGTAGAACTCACTCCATCATCTGAAATATCTTTTGGTCTAACATGGTGAGAGTTCCGTAAACAGCTGGCACTGATATAGGATTTATAGTAACAGCAAAATCCCCAAGTAGCGGAAAAGAAAGTGTATTCATACCACTACTCCTTCCTGTCCTCTGCAATAGGAATCCCACCCAACCACTGAGATCACAGGAAGCTGCAGATCCAGCTCAGAGACCTTCTGGATGAAGACATGTGGTTAAATAGAATATTCAAAATATTCTAACTCCTTCTTTAGAGATCTCTTCTTCTAATTGCTTTGTCTATCTGAAGGACTACACCCAGTTTATCCTTTCATTCATACATTCCTCCTCCGTAACTTTCCTTAAACACCTCGTTGGAGGAAATCACCTCTCCGTTCCATTCAAAGTTACAATCTACAGGTTGATGTCTCTAGACACAGTGTGGAGTAAGCAGTCGGGATTCTGCCGCTGTGTGATGGATCAGCTTACGTCATTTCTCCTCCAGACTGGACAGCTTCCTTTGTTTTCATAACTGAATCAGTGAGGTTTTTCATGCTACCTTTCATTGAGGGCTTACTATGTGCCTGTCATATTAAATACTTTATATACATCATTTACTTAATCCTTACAACAACCTTTTAGACAAGGAAAAACATGCCTATTTTACAGACAAGGAAAATAAAACTCAAAGAGGCTAAATAACTCACACGATTTAGGAAGAATTCCTCCAAACAGAAAGTGGCAGAGCCACAGTTTAAATATGGGTCCACCTAACTCCAAAGGCAATGCTCTTAGCCACTGGGTTATACCTGCCTTTTGCTGCACCCTAATCACATTGCAAAATAGATTAGAGAACATTCTCGATTGCCTGAAATCTGTAGACTTACCAGGTGTGCCCTCTGCCTTCAGCTGAATCATGCACGGGAACGCTGAACAGGACAGAACAGGACCTTGCTATGAGCCACCAGGACTATCCTCCACCGCACTAACTGTCCACCCTCTAGAGTAGGGGTTGACAAACCAAGGTCTACAGCTAAATCTGTCCCACTGCCTGTTATTATCGAAAAAAAGCTTTCTTGTCACACAGCCACATCCATTTATTTATGTATTGTCTATGGCTGCTTTTACTCTATAACAGCAAAGTTGAGTCGTGTGATAGAAACTATGGTCCATAAAGTATAAAATGTTTACGACCTATTCCTTTAGTAAGAGAAAACGTTTGCTGGCTTCCAGCCTGGAGCATACTTGACCTCAGGTATATCTTGAAAGGTTTGGAATTTTATGGAATGAACTTGTGGAATTTTGTGATTTTTTATCCTACGTACACACTTCCTAAGAACACCAAGCAGAGGTGCTCACACTTCTGTCCTTCCTTGATGCCACATCCAACCTGATTTAACGAGCACATGGGTGATAATGAGATGGAGAGAAACAGGTATTCCTCATAGCTTCATTTCCCACGTTAATGACATGGGGCCTTATGGATCCGGATGGACAATGTGCTCAGTCTGTAAGTCAATCCATTTCCCAGCATCAGCTTCTGGCACCTCACCCTGGGTTAGAAGACCCAAGACTCCTGCTGATCCCCAGATCCCTGATGCTCTCACCTCACCCAGGAGAGTGGCGATCACCACCCAAATGCTCGCCTTAGGGACACTTGATCTGATGATCCAAACAATAAGTTACCCAGGCCCTTTGCTGCTCCTGAGCCTTGGAGTCATGGAACCATTTTTCTCCACAAAGAAAGAACATCACTAGAAGAAAAGGTGCCAAGCCTAAATCAAGCAAGCAGGGGCATGAGGAAGGGCACGGCACTAGAGGCCTTTGATATAAGGGACTGTCCTCTTCAAAGAGGGTCAGTCAGACTGGAGACAGAAAGCCTGAGAAATCATATGTTCCCAAATCGGAAACACGTTTACAGATATGAAGAGTTAGGCTTCCATTTGGCTACAGAGGCAAAAGAAGCACTGATGGGGCGGATTTGGCAAAACAGAAATTTCTCAGAGTTATACGTCATTAAAAATGGAACAGGCTGCTTGAGGAGGTAGTGAGTTCCCCATTTCTGAGCACATCGGAGCAGACACGAATCTCCCTCTGCCGGCTAACAGCGATTCCAACATAGACTATGGACCCGGACTAGCAAAGCTGAAAAGTACACTCTAATCCATGGACTGATGCTACCCATGCCCTTCATGGTATTTGCTTTGAGGTTGCCCATACACGGTTTTCCATCAGTTGATCTCCCAAGTGGATTAATGGGCTTTCAGGAGTATTTCAAGCCATAAATGTTCATTTAATCTTCTATATTCTGTCCATTGGTTTAACATGTGCATACTGTGCAGTCTTAGTTACTCCCACATTTTCATTTGGGGAGGCTTGAGTTACAAATAAAAAACACACATTAAAGAAAAAGTTTGCTTCTACTGGAATAGAGCGGTATCGTGTTCCCATTCTTAACTTCACCCTACTATCTGCATTCTTTTCTCCACCAAACTTTCCGACAACCCAAATCAGTTCTTCTCCTTACTTTGAATGTAGTGTTTTTCTGAAACATGTACATGGTTTTGAGATCCCCCTGGATCTCAGAGTAGGGGGTGTTGTGTGTGCATACATGCATCTTTAAGGTGGCCCTTCATAGCCAGATGATTATAGTTGGGACAAAAGCAGCATATGGCCTTACCACCATCTCACACTCAATGCCCTGAAAGCCCTAGGAGGGCTGGGAACCATAGGGGAAGCTGCCTTGGTTGGGCAGAAAGCCACAAGGCTACATGTTTCACATAGACCTCCTGTTCCATGTTATTTCCTCTCTATCTTTCTGTTGCCAAACCACCAGAGTTCAGCTAATTCCTCCTCCAGCAGCGTCTCACCCAGCGCTGCAATTACAGTGGAGACAGAAATGGAGTTGGAAGTGAAGTAATGAGGAGGCAGAGAGAGGAGGCCACTGTGATTCATCCCTAAAGCATGTGGGGTCATTAAATGTACGTACGCGGTCCAGTAATCACTAATTTTACCCACTAAGTTAAAAAAAAAGGAGAAAGAAATGAAAATTAGGTGTTTGGAGAAAACCCTACCTCTGTTGGTCTCTTCCTGAGGAAGCAGTTTGCTTAAGGGGGCATGCACATGTTCCGAGAAGAGGGCCAAACCTGTCATCATAAACAGTCCCAAGGTACTATTTAGAACATCCAGAGCCAAGGCAAGGAATTTTTAACAAGATCTGGTTTTTACACTTTACAGTTAATACATATGATCGTTTGGCCTTAGACAACAACACTTTAAAATGAGCTCCAGGCTATATTTGGCCACTTATCCTACGGCCTGAAACTTTCCGGGAGAGAAGAAGGTGAAACTATGACATCATAACCCAAGCATTTTGCTCATGGCCCGGTTTTATGGAATTTGCTTATTCTGCTTTTCGGTAGTCACTCAGCACTGAAGTCCACATATTTCCCCTGAACCAGCTTCTCCTGACTGCTACATTCCCCAACAATAGTAGCATCGTCTTCCTGGCCTCCCAGACTTCCAATTGTTGCCATTTTTAACTCCTTTCCTCATTCTCTTCCACTTCTGCAATTCTCACCCGCTCCTCACTTCCAGCATCAAAACAAGATCCGCAGCTGCTGCTTCTTTCACAGCGGTCATCACCTCTTCATCCTCACAGCCATCGCAATAGTCCAGGCTATCCTCACTTACCTACCGTATTACAGCAGCCTCCTAAGTGGCCTCCCTGCCTCCCTCCCCCATCCCTCTGTCCCCATCCCCACGCTCAGCTCTCTCTTCCCAGTGTTCCTTGCGTCAATGATCATGTAAACTGTGTCAAGGTCTTATTGGAGCAGAACTCATTTTCTCCAGCTAGATAATCCTTACCCAATCCTTAAGGTTCATTCCCTTTAAGAAACCTTCCATAATCCCCTAGTTATATGAACAAGATGTCCCTCTTAATACTCATAACTGTATTAAAATAAATGTATTTGCCTCTCCTTGCTGAAGACGTGGTTTGAGATTGCCCATTTTCTTTCTTTGAATTCTGAATAGTTTATACATTGCCTGACCTATACAGGGCATTTCAAAAATTTTTTGGTAGATGGATGGACTTTCTCATGTAAAATTCAGTAGTAGCTCCATTGCCACCAAGCAAGTACAGACACTGTATACTGGCGTTCAAATCCTCCCTCCTTTATCTGGCCCCATCTCTAGCCTTATCATTCCCTATGCATTCATTATACTGAAGCAAAACTACATCCACTCACTATTCTCTGTCTTCTGCTGCTCTTTCTTAACCACGTGGCTTTCTTCTTGCTGCACCTTCAACCGGGGACAACCTCTTCCCCTAACCCTCTCTTTACATCCCAGTTCCCTTCCTTCAAAGTCATGTCATATATTACTTCCATTATGTTCCCCAAATACAGCCACAGCTGTATGGATTCTCTCTTTGGTGTCAACTCCTTTCCAATAGCATAAGCTTCCTGCACCTTAAAGCAGAGCTGTTCATATACTCAAGTTAGCTCCTGCAAATGCACCTTTTAGAGCAGGGACCATGTCCCTTAGCTCTATGTCACTATGACACGTAACAGAGTGATACACATGTACTCATACCCAATACATGCTTATTCTATTTGAACAGATCATTTGAACCTTGAAATATTACTTTTATGCATGCTGCTCATTATCTGAGCCAAATTATCAAACAGAAGCTTGATTTTGGAGGAGTTCAGTCAAAAAGGAAAAGGTTTCAAGCCTCCCTGTGGGTGATGTGTGTTTCATTCTCTTCTTCCTAGAGCCAAAAGCCATAAATATGTGCAGTGCCTTACCCTCAATAAATATTTGATAAATGAATAGTTTTGTGGCTTATAATTATCACAGTCAATAATGAACTTCACTTTTATACATACATCAAAATTCACTAAATTCCCTAGATAGGCTCTTGAGAAAACTTAGTGGCCCTCATTTGTTTTATAAGAAATATAGATCACAATTCATTGTAAGGTAGGAATTGAAAGCTATTCATATGTTCTCAAATATGATCAAAATGAGTCAACTCTCTCCAAAACAATTGATGAGAAATACTGATTGCAAAGTTGAAGGACAAGCTTCATTTCCCTGAATCTAGAGGGGAAGAAAAAATAAGAGGAGGTAGCAAATCCTGGGGATTCTTTGGCAAAAAAAAAAAAAAATTGAATCAATGGTGCAAGTTTACTGAAATTACACTGGGAAATCTATATTCTGATGACATAGTTTCAGAGAATATTCACTGCTCCTACCTCAGTCCCATGACTAAATTACTACTCTCCCCACCACACACGAGTCGTTCAAAATCCGAAAATCAATGAGTTCACTGTCCCTTTGAGTCCACGTTCTCATTGTAGTTCTGCAGAATTGGCTGAAGCAGGTAAGAGTAATACCTAATTCAGACTTCTCAATGACTTCTCAAGTCTCAAAGAGTTTTCAGACCCCTGAGTTGGGGGCATTAGCCCTTTCTCTAAAAATCCCTCCAAGGATGAGTGGGAAAAAATTGTAGTGCGAGAATTTTCAAAAAAAGGATTTGAGGGATCAAGGCATTTGGGGTACAAAATAACCTATCATCAGGCCATCTTCAATATACATATTTTTCACTGGCTTCTAGACAAACAACATTATTTCCACATAGGAGTGGGCAGACACTGCCTTAGTCATCTTTTTTGTACTGGTCAATGGAAAGATCCCAGGGGCAACTTGCCATTTGCCTGGGCACGTTTAAAATTTCTGTGGGTTTCTCTAAATGTGCTTTTAATTCAATGCTTTTTAATTTAATACTGAGAACAGTTCAGACACAAGCTAAGGGTCACCCCAGTGCAGGTACAAACTGTGGAAGAGCTGTCTCAGTGAGACTTGATAAGGCCAGGATACAGGGAGAATTAAGGGCTGATTTGCTATTCTAGGCTGACCAGTGAGGAATAGAAATAAAGAGGAGGGCAAAACTGGGAGATCCATCAGATAAGTGCACCAACTGCTCATTTTAACATGTCAAGGACTAGTACACGAAATGGTACCACTTGCATCCTCTACTATGGGAAATGGGTTGATGTGTTCCATGTCTCACAAGGACAATACAGAAAAACTGGCATTAGACCTTAAGTCTCCTGAGTCAGTCTATGACTTCCAAATTTGCACTGCCTGTCACATCCTAGAGGTACAGTCAACCTGCAGAGGATAGCGATGAAGGACACAAAAACTTGATTTTCAGACTCTTTGGGACTATCTTTCCTGCCCTCCTCATCTGCGTAAGAGGCTCTCCTCTGGGTCCCCACAGGACTTCCGTGTTTTCACATAGCAGCAATTGCTACATCATACTGTAACTGACATTTTACTTTTCGCACTCTTCAACCATACTATAAGCCCCTGAGGGGAAAAAGGATACCATATTCTGCCTCTCTAGAGCTCAGCACAGTGTTTGACCTCTAATAGGAACTAAATACTTGTTGAATTAATGAACCAACTCTTGATTCTGTGTCGCTACAGAGAAAACACTAGGACCAACAGGAGATGGCTTCAAAAGGAGCTTATTTCACCTCAATACACGAAAGATCATTCTAACCAGAGCATCCCAGAGTGGGACAGGCAAGGCAGGAAGTCAGAACTCCTGCGAACAGAGGCTGGATAACCACCTGTCAGGGTTGCTGGAGAGAAGATGTCTGCTTTGGGTGGTCTCTAACTGAGGGATTCTATGAGTCTGTTCCGTTCTGGATCCCAGTCCTCATCATTTTTCTGAGACAAGGGTCTCTAGTGCCACCTTCCTGTAACCTGTGGCACTTTGTAAAGATCTCTCCTTGCCTGAGCTGTCTAGTGAACTCGCTGGTCTTATTCAGTATTGAGGCCCTGCGGTTGAAAACAAAAGAAAAAACAGAAATAGAAACAACCCCAAACCCCACCCAGTTTAGCAGGAGAGGTCTATGGTTGGGATGTTGCTGAGTCTTTCTACTACCGAGTTGATTTGAGTTAGAAGGATGACAGTTGCCCACAGCCCACTAGAAGCAGTTACACAGAGGTCTCAAAACCTACAAGTAGAAGGAAACAGAGACAGATCAAACTGGACATCCTTCTCAGAGCCTTACAGATCACCTGGACTACAATGCTCACATGCAGTCCTCAAAGGAGACACCTGCAATCACACAGCTAGTGCCTGGTAGAGCTGGCACAAAGTTCCGCTGATTACAGGCCAGAATTCTTTTCATTACCCAATGCTGTGAAGCCCACTATAATATAACACTTAATTATACGGGTTCAGAAATACAAGTCAAAGCAGATCCCAAGGTAATAATAGATGCTAAAACTACATATGGGAAAAGCATGCTATAACATGGTTAACCCATGACGTGAACACGTTGTAAACAGATTGATTGCACCGTATTTTTCCCATCAAGGCCTGAGTTGTACTCCTGTATCGTGTAGTTCATCAGTGCTGCAAACTCTAAAACACATGATCTCATTAGAATCCAAACCAAATAAATGAGAGACACTGGGTAATCAGAGTATGTAAGAAAGGCGAAGCACACAAGCACAAGGCTTTTGGATATACTAGCCTACTTAGACTGACCGACTACCCTGCCAAGTTATTATAATTCTCTCTATTTTTAAAGATGAGACTGGGGCTCAGAGACATCAAGTGGTTAACCTGCTGTGATATTGCCAGTAAATAACAGAGACAGGATTCAAATCCAAGCTTATTTGGTTCTCAAGCCCAAGCTTCATCCCAAGGGATCAGGACATCCAGGACTGCGTAAATGAGTTTGACTTAAATAACTTTCCCTCTTTTGGACTTACATCATCTTTAAGGTCCATTCTAGTTCCAGAAGTTCTCTGATGCAACTTGCAGTATTCAAGATTTGAAATAAGCTCTTATATATATTCTATCCCAAAACAAAAAATGTAAAATATAAGTGTGCACACAGTTCAAACTTTCTAGATTACTTTCTTTTATATTTTCTGCCAGGATTCACTGAGCTAAGTTTGTCTGTTGTTGGCACCAGCAGCACATTCACCATTCTTTATGTGCAGGATGGGCTGGCTTAAGTGAGCTATAGGCTGTGCACAGAGCGCTGTAAACAGCTGTTGCTTACACAGGCATCATCATTAATGTAGACCAGTCACCTAGTGTTGAAAGACAAGGGTCATCAAGTGGATGGAGACCATCTCAATTCTATGTATTTAAGGCCTGAGCCTGTCCCTCTACCTTTGGTCCAGCTGACCTTAGAGGAGAGCCCATGTTGAGAAAACCACTCATCTCTTCAAGGCACTGTGGCTGAGTGAGAATGTCCCAACCTAGGGATCAGGGACCCAGCTCTGCAGTATTTACTGAGGCCTTTGCCCAGATGACTTCACCTTCAAGTGAGCCTCAGTTTCTTCATTTATAAAATTCAAAATTAACCAACCCTCCTGCATTTATTATGAGATTATGTGTGTATGTGTGTGTCAGTATAAACGCAATCAAATAATGAGTGTGCAAGGATCTTGCAGATTCCAAGACACTAAAGTACTAGGAGTTGACATTAGTAGTCTCTTGAGCCAAAATTTTGCCTGACCTATGGATTCACTCGCCTCAGAAACAGAGATGAAATTTTTGTTGTTGGCTTTATCTTTTATTTTTTTCAGTGGTCTCATGGGAGGAAAAGCATAGGTTTTGGTGCCATAAGGATCTGTTTCATCCCAGATAAAGCACTGGCTGGCTCTGTGGCCTTGAGGACATTTCAGATGATCTTTCTTTTGTTCAGTTTCCTCATCTGTAAAGTGGGGATAATAACATCTTGCTAATGGGGATATTTGAATTCACAATGACATCACTAAAGAGCTAGTACAGTGTCTGGTCCATGGCAGCTGTTTTGTAAATCAGAGTGGTTACTGTAATTATTGACCACCCTTTCCAAATGACCAGTGACAAACAATGGGAAAGGAAAGATTCCTCCCCCACCTGCCAGGCCCAACCCCACCAGCCATCCCGGCTGCGTCACTCACTTGCTGTGAGGACTAGGGCATCCATCCAGGGCTAAATGTGCCTCGGAAAACTACCACTGTGTCATTCTGCTTGTTTCATCGGCCATCACTTCAGCATGTCTGCTGCCACCCAGCAACTGCCCAGGGGAACTGCATGGACTTCAGAAAAGTAGAATTTAAAGAGACAGTAATTGGAAAATTCTAAGAAGCGAGGAGGGGAAACCTTTTTTAAACCTTCTTCCCCAGCAGTGACAATTGACAAAGGCACAAGGGATTAAATGCTGGGACTGGGTCAAATTCAAGACTCCTGACGCTGATATCCAAGCATGTTCTCTTCCATATGATAATTTCTGTAAAACCACCTGGACCTTTGACTTTTTTTTTTTTTTTTTGGCCTCAGTATATCACCATTATTATTATTATTGAGAGTATTCAGAAAACAATTTCAAATTATAGAACTTTAGCTCTGAGGGACACCTGGAAGATCAGAGACTGCTCTCACTGCTCTACAGAACCAGAGCAATGAGAAGAGTCCAGAGAAGAGAGAAGATAATCAATAGTAATGTCAGGGAGCTCATTTATGGAAAGGCAAGACCTTTACTCTACATTTATTATCCACCAGGCTAGTGCGCCCATTCCCTAGACCAACTCCCTGTCTTCTGATGATGTAATGAGAAGAAAAACTAAAGATGTTAGAACTTACAGACTTAAGTGAATGAACAAGCCCCTTAGTTTTTTTTACCCACCTTTAAGCTCTGCTCAGCTTTGCCATTGGGGATCTGGACCATAGTCCCCCAAGATCACAGTTTACATCTATAAAATGAAGACAATTGACCTAGATACCTAAACATCTTTCCTACTCCAAAAACCTATATTTCTGACAACTCATCCTCATTTATTGAATTATAAGTAGAGCAAGTTGAAAGAATTCAAACACATCACAATCAGCAGTTTCTTCTGCAGTAAATCAGAAGAAACACATCTTGAATTTTGACTCTGTCAAGTGTGCCCCAGTCATTCCTCCAGATGGATTCTCACCAAAACAGATCCTACAGAGCCTGGGGGTTCAGTCCAACCTGTTGCACAAGCCCCTCCTCACCTGTATTTAAGCTGGTACACATGGGTAAGGTCGCCTCTCTCTGAGCTGATCTATGTCGGTGGATATTAGGACAACCCCTAATGTAAAAACATCCAAAGTGTTAAAAACAAAAAATAACATATGGCTGGTTATTAAGAGATGATTCAGAAAATCATGGGGAGAGTCACAGCATATCAGTTTGATGCTACATGTTATTAGGGAGAATGTATGTTTAAGACAGATTCTTGATAGGAGGACCAAAAACAATAACCTTTGATCTGGAAGGTTTGAGGGATGGTCTTTTACTTGTATTTTTGCTTATACCTTGTTTTTTGCTGTGTGTTTTCATATGTGTCTTGTTCTGAGTTCTTTTTTTTTTCCAGAGGGGAGCAATTAAGTTTATTTTTATTTATTTATTTAATGGAGGCACTAGGGATAAAACGCAAGACCCCGTACATGCTAAGCACGCACTTTGTCACTGAGCTATTTCCCCCGCCCCATTCTGAGTTCTTAAAAACAAAACAAACAAACAAACAAACAAAAACACTGAGGATGTTAACTGCGAATTTCTAAAGGTAGATGATTCCCCAAAAAGTTATAAGATTTAATTGTTAGGTCCTAACAGTCTCATTCAGTGAAAATGGAAAGAAAATATATAAAATAAGACAATTATCCCCAAAGAGAGACCAGAAGAGCTACACTGATGAGGCCTGAAAAACCAACATTCAAACACTGATTACAAGTAGCAAAACAAAGTCAAGAGTGCCTTATGTCTGAAAGATCCCAATGTCCTGGCTTCCCAGACTCTGTGTTTGGATTCCAGGAAGAATCAGATTCTTTTTCAGAGAACTGATTTCTCTCTTTAAAGCCAAATCCCTGACTTGGATTCCATTTGTGCTTCAGAATCCTGTCATGATAACGCCAAAGACCAGAAGAATTTCCCCCAAAGAAATGCAGTCTCTAACGCTGATGGGGTTTCTTGTTATTCAGAGCAGAGAGTTTCAGAGAACCTCAAACTGGATGCTCTCACACCAAGTGTACAGTGAGTGCCCTGTAAGTTTTGGGATGGTTCTCAGGCATTTCCCAGCAGGGATGGGATCCTGCCCTCTGCAGGAATTCCTAGGTAATAACTTCCTAAGGAGGTATTTCTCATTTAAATATAACCTCCTGGCAACCAAATATTTATCTAGAAGAAATTGGGAGTGGCCCTGTCCAATCAGGCACCTGGGTTCAGCCCATTACTCAAAAATAACAGGATTGTGGCATTTGGGGAACGCCTCCTCCCAGAGGTTTGCCAAGAAATAGCTCAGCAAAACCCCACCATCCACCCATCCTTGTCAACACGCCTCCCAGGGCATTATGAGTGAGTGGACAGCACCGCACCCAAGATCAAATCCAGGGCATTCTTGGCACAGATCCCCAAAGGCAAAGTCAAGAGCATGTGTGACAAAATCCTTGCCTGCTGCCCAGCTCATCACAGTGTGTGATGGAACTTGATACTTGCTGAGGGTGGTAGGTCCATAAACCCCGAGGCAATTCTGGTTTCAGACTTTATCTCCATCCAAGCGAATCTCAAGTGACTTTGCTCCATTGGAGTCTGAGGCCATTAATCAGTGTTGCCCTCAAGAGAATGATACTCAGATTCTTATATACGACTTGTCCTTTCCACACCTAGATCAAGCATCCAACACTTCTCACCAGGAGTGATTCAAAGATCTGGTCAGATTTTTCTCAATGTTCCAATCCATCCCACACACCACTACCAGTCTTGATCAGGTCCTCACCATGTCCTCACTGTTCACTGAGTACACAGCTGTGCACCTGCCACAGACTGATGTTGTGCTGGAGGCTGTAAGGATATGAGGATGAATAAAACCTCTGCAGTGAAGCCTCTGCGACTGCCACCAGCCAATCAGAATACAGACAGCCTCCTTATTCTGCCATCTGACCCTTTCCGTGAACAGCCTTCCCCTCCCCCACCACCTTCTGCATACTCCAGCCACCTAGGAACGTAGCCATGGTTTCTGAAACAACTTTCCACACTTATGTATTACTGCATCTTTTGATAATACTCTTCCCCCAGTGTACGCGGCACCTGACTGTTCTCTACCAAAATTCATTAGTCTGTCCCTTTAGCAAAGATTCCCACCCTGAAAAAAAAACCATTACCTCATCTTTGTTCCCATAATACATTGGTTCTACCTTTCATTTAGGGTTTATTTAGGTCATTTAGGGTCATGTTATACATTCTATGAAAACTAGATTTACTTTTCCTGTTTCCAATTAGATCTCAGGCTTTTTGAGGGCAAGACCGATACATAATTCATCTCTCTTTCCCTACAGAGACTACTAGGCTACTGTCCTCCACTTGTTGAATTATCACATTAATACTATTACAACTAAAGCTTATTTCTAGGACCTGGGTGCAGCAATATCCAATTTACCATGAAGGAGAAAAATGCAAGGGAAACACACAAAGACTATAACTATATGAAATAGCTGAAATAATGTTTTAATTGAAAAAATCAAAAATTATTAATTACCTAATGTTTTTAATTTTAAGTTAGGTTTTACACTAGAACCAGCTTCCTCCACCTGCTGCCCCATCAAATTTTAAAAAGTATAACCCTAGGTGTTGCAGGTGACGTGTACTGGGTATAAGGTCACTTCTCTATGCATCCCTGTGGAGTCATCCCTTCTTATTTGTGCCTCCTGGTTGGTCTGAACTGGGAGTATCATCTTGTTCCTGGGAGTATTTTAACCTGCGCTTCCCCTGCTCTCAGAAATAGACTCCTATCTCCCACTAACAGAGTTTTCTCAAAACAACTCACTGAGTTCTTGTCCTATCGGAAAACAGGCTCCAACACTCCATTCGTTTACCACAGAGTAACAGGCCTTGAGTTGAGTGTATGATTCACATTCTTTCCCTGTGGAACTTACAACACAGATCTCTGGTCCTCAATGCCCCGCTCAGGGACCCAGTTGCTGTTCAGGCAGGAGCCATGTCTGAGCGTTTTGTAATACTTTAAAGGATACATGTAGAGGGCCACCTTCCTAATAATAAAAAAAAAAAAAAATCAGAGCAAATTGGAAAGTAGAAAGGAAATAATATGTCTGAAGCACCCAGAGCAGTCACCAGCTTGGCAGTGCTCAGTGTTCTCCTTTAATCCTCACAACTTTACAGGGTGGATATGACTAAGTCCATTTTAGAGCTAAGAACACAAGTCTCAGAAAAGTGATATAGTAAAGCAAAGAGGTGACAGGCCTGGAATTGGAACCAGGGACTGTGGGATCCTGAGCCATATGAACATTTTCCCACACGAAACTGCCACCTCCACCATCCCCAGCCTTCCAGAGTTGGCAGAAGCTCTTCTCCTAGTCTATGGCTCTGTCAATTAAAAGGATGTTTGGCTCCATATAACAGAAAAATCCCAACTACCATGAACCACGCATTCTCAATACAAGAAGATCAGAAATGAGTAGTTCAGGAGTGGAACAGCAGCTCTGCAAAGTCATTCTGAAGCTAGGCTCCTTCCAGCTTCCCCTTCTGCCCCCTCTAGGTTGGATCCTTGGATCCATGATCCAAGATGGTGGCTAAGCATCACATACACTTTATCAGCAGAAGGAGGAGGAAGTAGAAAGGGACAGAGGAGAGTGCTTCCTTGCCTTTTGAGGAGTCCTCTCAGAAGAGCCTCTCATTTCTTCCTCTTACATCTCACTGGCCAGAATGTACTCAAATGGGCATATTTAGCTTCAGGAGAGCCTAAGTAATGCAGTGTTTCAGTTAGATACACAACTGCCTCCAACAATTGAGAGATCCTCTTAGACGGAGAAATGGGAGAGTGTTACCCCAGGCCATTTGTGTTTAGCCAGTATTTCTCCTGCTCAAAAGGCTAATTTAAAGGTTTAAAGGCAGAATTTTCATGATTCTAATGTGGAGGGAAAAAGTAGAAAAAGAAAATTGGGTCTCTTTTATTGATGCCTGAAGACACTCTACAG
Organism: Camelus ferus; assembly: GCF_009834535.1. Lineage (NCBI taxonomy): Eukaryota > Metazoa > Chordata > Mammalia > Artiodactyla > Camelidae > Camelus > Camelus ferus. Next base: position 67,181,330 of record NC_045696.1, read on the forward strand.
AGAAGGTAAAAGTTGCTGCTTTTGCCTGAGTGGAAGGAGAAGATGAGGCAACCCTGGGACACGCTTTAGCTTGATACCATTCTTTTTTTTTTTTTTTCATTAACATAACTTTATTCCACTGTCTTCATTGATATAACTTTTTTAAATTTAAAAAAAATTATGGTTGTTTACTTTTTTTAAATAAATATTTCACTTATTTATTTTTTTGGTGGGGGGAGGCAATTAGGTCTATTTATTTACTTTTAGGGATTGAACCCAGGACCTTGTGCATGCTAAGCATGCACTCTACCACTTGAGCTATGCCCTCCCATACTTGTAACTTTTTTTTTAATTGAAGTATTGTCAGTCTACAATCTTGTGTCAGTTTCTGGTGTACAGCATAATGTTTCAGTCATACATGAATATACATCTATTCCTTTTCATATTCTTTTTCATTATAGGTTACTACAAGATATTGAATATATTTCCCTGTGCTGTACAGTATAAACTTGTTGTTTATCTATTTTATAGATAGTGGTTAGTATCTGCAAATCTCAAACTCCCAATTTAACCCTTCCTATTCCTTTTCCCCTCTGGTAACCATAAGTCTGTTTTCTATGTCTGTGAGTCTTTTCTGTTTTGTAAATAAGTTCATTTGTGTCTTTTTTTTTTAGATTTTGATGCCACCCTTCAGAAGCAAGGGCTCACTTCCCTACGAGTCCCACTACCCACCTCACACTGACAGCCGCATGAGGACTCTGTGACCCTGTACACGCTGTAAGGATGACAGCCTTCACTACTTGTGTATGAGTCACAATACAAATAAAACTAAATCAAAAAGCAGAAAATTTTCATGAATGCTGGAAACGAAATAGGTTCTTTCAAGATTTATAGATTTAAAGTTTGAATAAGTTACGTAAGACTGAACTTCTGTCCTCGTTTGGTGGCTGTGCTCTGCAGTCGCCACACACCTGCGCTTGCCTGCCTGTTGGGTAATCCAGTGCTGTCTATAATCTCTCTTGGATTTCAGTTGTTCTCAGGGTTTCTAATCCTGGGTCCTGTGGAGTATAGACTTATTTCCATAAATAATGATTAGTTTGGAAAGAAAAGTACTGTGCCACATTCTCTTATTTGCTGAGAGAGTATTTGGAGAAAGGAAGGGATGAGAAGCCAGGGAATTACTCCTTAGGAAAGACAGCAGACTGGACTCTTGTCCACCTCTCACCTCATTTCCACCTGATGTAGTATATATATATATGTGTGTGTATATATATACACACACACACGCACACATACATACAATGGAATATCCCTCAGCCATAAAAAAGAATGAAATAATGCCTTTTGCAGCAAAATGGATGGACCTAGAGATTATCATATTAAGTGTAGTTAACTCAGACAGAGAAAGACAAATATATGATATCACTTATATGTGGAATCCAAAAAATAATAATACAAATCTTATTTACAAACCAAAAATAGACTCACAGACATAGAAAACAAACTATGGTTCACATAAAGGAAAGGGTGGGGGAAGGATAAATTAGGAGTTTGGTATTAACAGATACACATTACTACATATAAAATAGATAAACAACAAGGACCTACTGTGGAGCACAGGGAACTATATTCAATTTCTTTTAATAACATATAATGGAAAATAATCTGAAAAAATATATATGTATGTATATGTATAACTGAATCACTTTGTTGTATACCTGAGACTAACATTGTAAATCAACTACACTTCAATAAAAGTGAAAAAAAATATATATACCATCTTTGGTGAGGTAAACCTCTGTTGTATGGACAATCTAGTAGTCAGGCAAATCTGAATAAAGAATAATTTAACCAACTTCATACTTGTTTGGATGTTTTTAATAAAGAGAAAATGAGAAATAATATGAAATTAAAAATATGAACTATATGGCTGGGTCCAGAGAGTTTAGACTAAGGGAAGAGCAGGGGGATAAAAAAAGAGGAGAAAGGAGAAGAATATGTTAGTTGAAGCTGGAAAAAAATACTTATCCAACATCAGCTCTGGCCTATTTTCTCTCCTCTGGTTCCATCTTTCCTTTGGTCTGCAGAATACATGCATAAAAGCTCAAGTTTGGCCACCAATGTCAAACTTTCCCAAAAGAAAAACTCTCATTGGTCATAATATTCCTTGACTTATTGTTCTCATTTCATGGGGGCAATACTGGAAAGGAGGTTATAAAATCTCAGTTATAAAATCATTGACCCACTAATTATTAGAGAAATGCAAACCAAAACCATAATGAGGTATCACCTCACACCAGTCAGAATGGCCATCATTAAAAAGTCTACAAATAATAAATGCTAGAAAGGGTGTGGAGAAAAGGCAACCCTCCTACACTGTAGGTGGGAATGTAAATTGGGGCAGCCACTATGGAGAACAGTACAGAGATTCCTTAAAATATCTAAAAATAGAGTTACCATATGACCTAGTAATCCCACTCTTAGGTACATACCTGGAAAAGACTAAAAGTCTAATTGGAAAAGATACATGTCCCAGTGTTCATAGCAGCACTATTTATAATAGCCAAGATATGGAAGCAACATAATGCCCATCAATAGATGACTGGATAATGAAGATGTGGTATATAATATAATGGAATACTACTCAGTCATAAAAAAAGAATAAAATAATGCCATTTGCCGCTACACAGATGGACCTAGAGATTATTTTATTAAGTGAAGTAAATCAAAGAGAGAAAGATAAATATCTTTTATCATTTATATCATTTATATATGGAATCAAAAAAATGATGCAAATGAACTTATTTACAAACCAGAAATAGACTCAGAGATATACAAAACAAACTATGGTTACCAAAGGGGAAAGGGGTTGGGGGGAGGGATAAATTAGGAGTTTAGGATTAACATATACACTACTATATATAGAATAGATAAAAAATAAAACCTTTTGTATAGCACAAGGAACTAGAGTGAACAACTTGTAATGGAAAAGAATCTGAAATATATATATATTTATTAATAATATATATTATATATATAACTGAATCACTTTTCTGTACTCCTGAAACTAACACAACATTGTAAATCAACTATACTTCAATAAAAATAAATAAACAAATTAATTAATTAAATAACTTAGTTTATCCAAAAAGAAAAAAAAATATCAGTCCACAAGATGGCAGAGACTTTAAAGATCATCTAATTTAATCCCCTTTCATGTTACATGGACCTAAAATAAGGTTTTGAGAGGGGAAACAACTTTCTTTCAAGGACAAGAACATTGAAGATAGAATATATAAGAATTCAGATTGTCTTATTCCCAGCCCAGAGGAAGAGCTCCCACGTTACATTCTTAGTCACACTCGTTTACCCAGGATTAACAAAGGCAAGTGCTCTTCAATATCAGGGTGAATGACTTACTTCACTTAGAATGACATTCTCCAGTAACATCCATGTTGCTGCAAATGGCATTATGTTGTCGGCCAGAAAGAGAAAGAAAAATACCATAGAGATCGCTCATATGCAGAGTCTAAAAAAATTTTAAAAAAATACAAAACATAAACAGACTCATAGACGTAGAATACAAACTTGTGGTTGCCAGGTGGATGGCGGATGGGTGGGAAGGGACTGGGATTTCAAAATGTAGAATAGATAAACAAGATTGTACTGTGTAGCACAGGGAAATATATACAGGATCTTGTGGTGGCTCACAGCGAAAGAGAATGTGACAATGAATGTCTGTATGTTCATGTATAACTGAAAAATTGTGCTCTACACTGGAATTTGACACAACATTGTAAACTGACTATAACTCAATAAAAAATGTTTAAAAAAATATATCAGGGTGAATGAGCTAAAAAGAGAGCCCTCCCCCTCGCCCATCCTACCTCTCCATGCCTACACCCACTCCATCCACCTCCTGCACGTGCTGCCTCCATGCCTTAACTGAAGCCCTTCTCATGAATTCACGGGAACTTCATAGGTCTTTCAGTCTGGTGTAAAATGTCACACCGTCAAGAGGCACATCTGATTTCAATACCGCAAATCTGTTTCCATTATCATTGATAAGGCCTTGTGTTTATATAATGCCTTTCCCCAAGAAGCCCAGGGTGATTTATGAACATTATCTCATTACACAAAAAGTAATTATCCTAAGAGATAAGTGGGCAATTTTATTCATTTTACCTACTGAGTCAGACCCGTTTCCCAGAAGTTCCAGGAACTGTCCTATGATTTAGAGCAAGGGCTTTTAAACTAGTTTTAACTGTGAAACCATTCACTCTTAAGAGAATGCCCAGTGCAAGTGACAGATAACAGCAGAATTACTCTAACTCCTTCAAAACATCTCAGTACAAAACTCATCTCCATGTTGGTGTCCCTCCCCTTTCATGTTTAGCAGGCCATGTTGCCTGTTGAGAGTTCCTCGGAAGTACCAGGCTCCCTCCCTCCTTCACACACATGCTTCTCTCTCTCTGGGCACTCTCCATAACCTCCTTCACCTTGTCAACTCCTATTCATCTTTCAAATCCCAGTTTCAGAATCCCTTCCCTAGAGAAAACTTCTTTCATCTTCACCTTCCAATTTGGTGTAAATCCTATACTAAATGCTCCAGTATGTGGTCGGCTACCACTCAGATGGCCTCCAACAATGGCTACTTTCTTTCTTTTTTCCTTCTGGCTTTTTCTTGTAGACAATATTTTTTTAATTATATATATTTTTATTGAAGTATAGTCAGTTTAAAATGTTGTGTCAATTTCTGGTGTACAGTACAATAAACAGTTCAGTCATATAGGAACATACGTGTATTTGTTTTCATAATCTCTTTCACCATAAGTTACTACAAGATATTGAATATAGTTCCCTGTGCTATACAGTATAAACTTGTTGTTTATCTATTTTTTATATATCAGTTAGTATCTGCAAATCTTGAACTTCCAATTTATCCCTTCCTACCCCCTTCTCCTCCTGGTAACTGTAAGTTTGTTTTCTATGTCTGTGAGTCTGTTTCTGTTTTGTAAATAAGTTTGTTTGTCCTTTTTTTTTTTTTAGATTCCACATATGAGTGATATCATATGGTATTTTTCTTTCTCTTTCTGGTTTACTTCACTTAGAATGACATTCTCTAGGTTCATCCATGTAGCGGCAAATGGCATTATTTTATTTTTTATGGCTGAGTAGTATTCCATTGTATAAATATACCATAACTTCTTTATCCAGTCATCTGCTGATGGACATTTAAATACTCATGTCCTTCTGTGACAGCCTCGAGTGTGAGCTGGTTTTAGAGAGTTGCCGCCAGTGAATAGACATGGAAGAGGTAATGAGCTGTCCCTTCCAAGATTAGGTTACTTAAAGATTGTGGCTTCTATCTTGCTCAGCCTCTCTTGTTTTCTCTCACTCTCTCCCTTATTCCCTGAGAGGGAAGCCAGCAGCCATGTTGTAAGTACCTTAGAAAAGACTCACGTGGCAGGAACTGGTATCTCTGGCCATCCTCCAGCAAGGAATTGAGCTTGCTGACAACTACATGAGGGAGACTTGAGATGCTGTGGCCCCAGTGACTTGACCCAGAGGACCCAGCTAAGCCACACCCATATTCCTAACCCAGAAACAGAGAAACAACAAGTGATCTTTATTTTATGCTACCAAGTTTTGAAATAAGTTTGTTGCATAGCAATCAATAATTCACATGCCCCATGTACCTCTTCTGCAAAGCACATTCACTGCTGTAATTTTGTATTTACTGGTATGACGATTTGACTGCCCCTTCACTGTGAGCTCCACAAGGGCAGAAACTCCCCCTTTAGCACAACAGCATCCCAGTGCCCAGCCCGGCACTTGGTAATGGCAAATGCTCAATAAATGTCAGTTGTGTGAATAGTTTATCCCAACCATCAACTTTTCCCATAGCCAAGCAGGCACCTCAAATAATAAACATGAAGAGCATCTTCCACTCATGGGCTCATGGTCCCTTCCTCCTTGCCCCCTCCCATACCAGGAACACCCAGTTGGGTCATCCTATGTGAAAGGTTCTACTGCAGCCAAGTCTCCTCACACCTGTGCCCTTCTTCTCTCATCTACTGGTCCAGCTCAGGTCATTAGAATTTCCCAACTCTACCCTGGAAGAATCTGAGAATCTCTCCCTTAGCCATCCATTTTTTCTAGTTGTTTCTTCCAAATCATCTCTTACATTGTCACCATCCTTCCTGAAGCAAAATGCCAAATGTTTGAGAAGCCTCCTCCCAAATCTTCAACATCTCAGATCTTAAGATGACTAAAGCCCAAACAGCTCATATTATTATCCAAAACCACTCAAAAACTTTCACCATATCTTCTCAGCAGCTGCAACTGAGCCCCAGGGGAGACCTGGCATGATCACACAAGTCAGGCATTTATCTGCTTATGCCCGCACTGCCCTACTCTTCACTCTTTCTCTGCCCCAATGCTGCCCATCCTATAAACGTCTGCTCAGATTCCACAGCCCTGGAAGACCTTCCCATATCTCCCAGGAGAAATTCTCTCTCCTCTTCCTGTGCCCACAGCATGGCTGGCTCTCCACCAGAGGACTAATCAAAGCCTGGTTAAAGTGTCAGTGTGTGTGTGTGTCTGCCTTCCCCTGAGACCGTAAACATCCTGGGGACAGAGTCCTTGTCTTGTCACTTTGTCATCATCATGCCTGCCACGTGACCAGAGCTCAGGAGAGACAGTGAATGTAATCGAATTACTACTTGGAAAGAACATACATTTAGGGAGCTGCTTTTTATTTTCAAAATGCTGCTGGGAGAACAGACTATTAAATCAGTGGCTTTTTTTTTTTTTTTTTTTGAAAGCAAAGAGACCACAAACCACCTTTGAAGCCAAGAAAAAGATGTGATTGGAGGGCAATGAATCGCTACCTTTAAACCTCCACTGAGTTTGGAAAAACAACAAAATGTCAGCTTCCACCAGATCATTTCTTTTTTAATTAAAAGTTAGTGGGATTCTTTTGGAGCACTCAATTTTCTGGTCAAGTCAACAAAAGGTAACCAATGCCATCCACACCCCCTCCGCAGTCCTCCCACCCCCACTCCTGGAGTTAGGCAACCCTTGGGGGCGGCAAACACTTCAGTTGTTTGCTCTGTGCTCATAATTAGATTGTCTAGACAGGAGATGTTGCTGGAGCAATAGGGAAGTATTTTACAAGGTGTTCCGCAGATCCACACTTATAACAGTGATTAGAACACACTGACAGACGCCAAGCCAGCAGAATCCGCCCGGGCCACGGGCTGGTTTCACCCAGAGCCGATCAGAGGCCCTTTGAAGATCTTGTCTGAGAAAGGAAAGCCAAATTAGAACTCTGGGGGCATGGAGCAGCTCGCTGGCCTTTGGAGCCAAGGGAGCAAGGCTGAGGTGATGATGGAGTAATGTCTGGGATGCCCTCCTCCCGCCTTCCTCGTGCAGCTCCTAGCTACCGCTGTCACCAGCATCTCCACAGACAGGAAGATGGGGGACCACCTCCAGTGGTTTCCAAGCCTCGCTCCTGCAGCGTCACCTAGCCCTCATTTTTTGCAGAATACCAATTTTAAACAGTGTGGAGAGATAAATATGCAATGCCTACTCTTGCAGGAAGACATCTGTTAGCCTGACCTTCCCGATCAGCTTTTGTTGGCATCTCATTGTGACAGCAACATTATTTTCCAGCAGAAAGCCTCTCTGAGACATTTTTTGCAGGAGTAATTGATTAGGTAAAATCACTCAGCCCTCTAAGATGAATGATTTGGGGGAAAATTGCTACAATAGAGTATCACAAAAGCACGGATTTCAAAACAAACAAACAAAACCAAAAAAAGCAAAAAAATATTTTAGAGATTTTTATAAAGGAGGAAACTGAAATTTAGCAAGGGGAGGAGGCTTTCTCGATCAAGAAAGTGGATCAGGACCCAGGTCCCTGAATCCTAAACCAGTGTCCTTCCCCCAAACCTCTCACAGAAGCTTGCATTCTTCAAGTGCTTTCTATCTACTGGATATTTTTTCTAAGCATTTTGTATGTATTATCTCATTTAATCCTCAACACAGACTGAGGTAGTAGTACCCTCTCCAGTTTACAAATGAGGAGACCTAGGTATGGATTGTTGTGTGACTTGCTCTATGTCACTCAGATGCAGATCTAGGATTGGCTCTCAGGCAGCTTGACTTCAGAACCTGCTCTCTAAGCTCTAGACTAGCTACACTCTGCCTCCTCATTACAGACTTCAGATGGGAACAGAGGTCATGAAATGGGTCCCACTTACCTTCAACAATTACATTTGAAGACCAGTAAAAAAATAGGTACAAGACAAAGGAAGAGTTGAAATCCGAGGATCTCACGGTTCAGACCTCACCATCATCTATTTACATGGTTGTATACAAGATCCTCGATCACTCGGAGTCAGTTTCCTTACCATTATCTCTTGTGGGCATATTTTAAAAAAACAGAAGAGTTAGCAAGCAAATACGGATTTTTAGAACTCTGTAAGTAGCAATTATTTTAGCACTTTACAATTTACAAAAGACTTTTACATCCATCATTTAAATTATAATGACTTACGCGTTAGGCTTGACAGGGATTTTTATTCTTGACATTTTATAGATGGGGAATTGAGAGCCCAGGAATTAAAGTGAATTGTCCAAATTCAAACAGTGAGAAAATTGGTGTGGTTAAGATTAGTCATAGCTTTAACCTCACGGTTAATCTTGTAGAAACTGAGTTTTCCTCTTCCTCCTCCATTTTTCTGGGAGGTTACAGACACAACAGGATTATGAAAATTCAATTTTAATTAAAATCTGGGAATGAATCCAATTATGATACAAATAAGATTTAGTGTTCTCATCTTAGATAAGGAACAGTAGCAAAAGCTACATACTAGCAACTAGTTAAGCAAGTTACCCTGTAGGATAAACCAGGCCTTTTCCCATTTCCTGGTTTGTGTCTGGTGAATGTTCTAATTCAAAGAGACTATTCCTTCAGCTCACAAATAAATGACCCATAGCCTGTAATTATCTCTTGCCACCACTCTCTCCCTTCACATTAAGCCAAAGGCAAAACCGTGAATAAAACAAAACAACGCTGTTTTGTCAGCAAAGTACCTGGGATACGCCGGTGCATATGCTGCTAAGTTCCAACAGTCCTCTCTGAGGCTTCTTAAGAGAAGCAGAAGCTGCATTAAAAGGTTATCTTCACCCAGAGGGACAGACAGAGGATGAAAAAACAGAGGCAAGATCATAAAAAAGAGGGGAGGGAAGGGAAAAGAAGGGAGAAGGAGGGGAGGAGAGAGAGAAATAAAGGAGACAAAATAGTATTTATTAAAGAAAAGAACACTGGACAGGAAGTTGGAAGAACTGATTTTGAAACCTAACTCTAATACTAAATACTAATGGTGCCTGAATCCCTGAACCCCTCTTGGTCTCACTTCTCTCATCTCTAAAATGTCGTCAGTCAGCGCTAGTCATTCTTGGTGTTGAAGGTCAAGTCGCATTGAGAGGCAGAAGCTCTTGATGAACAGTGTCAGCATCACCACCCACAGCCGGCAGGTGCTAATGTTGTCACTGCGTTTTCTTTTAACAAGGGAATTTATTCACTCTGTTCAGGCTTTCCTCTGGAGTCAGTTTATAAATGTTTAGCAGCTGGTTTTCCCTTGCCTCTTCCTCCTTTGTCTGCCTGCTGCTGCCTGGCCTCTGACTTGCAATAGTGACTTAATACCCAACCAAGAAGGGCCAACTGACTTGGAAATAAAGATAGCGATCAAATTAATCTACTTAGTTCCATGTGAACAAAGGCTTTTATCTGGGAGAAAATCAGAACTTGTTGACATCTGATACGTATGAGGCATATTACAAAGTGTCCCCAAGCTATCTCGTTGGAGCCCTCCAACAAGCCTGTTAATGAAGAAGAGTGACAGTACGAATGACCTTTGAGAGGTAAGGGAACAAAGTTCACAGCTGTAAAACTGGGACTGAAATCCAGGACTCTACCCCAAGTCCAGAGCTCTACTAGGGAAGCTTGCTAAAAAAAACGAAGCAGAACTTTAAAAACCACCCCTTCGTCACACTATTTTCCTACCCTCAGGGGCCCAGAGAAAACCCTTTAATTTCTAACAGCATGTCAGCCACTGGCACAGGCTCCCTTACTCTAACCCCAGAATGAAAATCTGAATCAAGCAGAACAAGTTAATTAGGAGGGCGGGAATTACATCAAGTCTGTGGTGATAATTGGATGCCTCATGATAAATAAAATAAAATATGTTATAAAAAATGAAATTTGTCCAATAAAGCTAATGAAAGAAGGGAGGTGAAGGATGAGAGAATGTGAGGATAATATGATTATGCAAATTCCTTATGTTTCACAATGGAGATTTAATATATATTATTGATGATGGCATATCAAGGGGAAGCATATTATGTAAATAACTGATCACTGATGTAACTAATGATGATAATTATAAGCAACTTTAAAAAATGAATGATAGAGAAGTATAAAAAGAAGATGAAAAAATGGGTTGTAAATGAGTGTATGTTAGGAAGTCAAAAGACAATATTCAAAAAAGATAGTATTAAAAATACTATGTTAAGTTACATTTATAGTCACTAGTAGAAAAAGACTATAAGTCTTATTAAATGAAAACTACACACAATGAAAAGTAATAAGATATATAGAAAATATGGTAATATATTTAGAAAAATACAGTAATACAGAAATCAAGATGGCAGAACAAAGATCGTAACTGTCGTATCAAAATGTGTAAATAGGTTCAACTTAACAATTAAAAGAAAAGACCCTCAGGTTGGATCACAAAGTAAAATTCAACTACATGCTGTATACAACAACACATCAAAAAATAAGCTACAGCAAAGGGAACACTTTCCAACTGGTTTTATGAGGCCAGCATAACCCAAACACCAAATTCTGGCCAAAACATTACAAAAGAATAAAAAAAGTAGACTAATATCCTCATAAACATAGACACAAAACTCCTTAATAAAATATGAGCAAACTGAATTCAGCGATATATAGAAAGGACAATAATACATCATGACTAACTGTGTTTATCTTAAGACTTCAAGGTTGATTTGATACTCGAAAATCCTAATAAAAATAGCACTTATTTTTTTTAAATTAGGCAAGCTGATGGAAAAATAAATATGCATAAGTAAACATAAATTCTTAAAAAAAGAAAATAATAGGCGGAGTAATACCAGATATTAAAATGTAATAAAATGTTACAATAATTAAAACCATTTTGTACTTTAATAAGCAGGTAAATGGAATAGATAATCCAAAAATAGACACAAATACACATGGTAAAATATATATGATAAAGGGGAGATACTGGAGTACCAAACAAACGATGCTGAGAAATCTAGCCTGCCATCTGGATAAAAAATAAAAAATAAAGACATTTTTATTCTTATAAATTTACAGACTGTTTCTCAAAAAAAAAAGCAAAACATGAAAGTGCTGACTATTACCTATGGAGATAATTGTGGAGAACTGAGAGTCTGGGGTAGGAGGGAGATTTTCTGATAGTAAATAATTTTTGCGAAGTTGAAAAATAAATGTACAATGTGCATGTATTATTGAGAAATCCACCAGTTCAAGGAGTTAAAGAACAGTATCAATCATTTCCAGTATCCATGAAAAGAGCAAATAAAAAATAGTTCTTTGATGTGATATGCTTTATGTAAGGAAAACCAATCATTTAATCCACCTATGCTTGTTTCAGTATTTTAGAAAAATTTTTCAGTTCTTACTGCATACCAGGCCCAATGCCAGGTGCTTAAATAACATTAACAATGACAACAAAGGTACCTGCCCTCCAAGAGCTCACAGTTCCATGGGAAGAGTTCACATTTGGAGGTTGAGAAGACTGCTGTCCTTCTGGCTTAGATTTAAAATGTTGAAGTATGTCAAGTCCTTCTGAGACCATAACAAGCACTTACTCAGTTCAGCAAGCCTCCTCTACAGACCTCACCAGGTCTCGTGGGAACTGTCAACACCTCTGAGAGACTTGATTTGCCCCCCACTAAGCTTCTAGGTGAGATCACAAAGGGGCTTCTTTTAAGAAGCGCTATTAGCCATCTTGGGTTCTGCCCATTAAGATTTACAGGCTAATTTCCATTCTCAAAGGCATTACACTTTTCCCCACCTCCTCTCCTTTGGTTGTGTTCTTCCTTCTGTTTGGAATATTCTTCAACTTTTATTCTTCTTTGGCTAACTCGTGCCCAGTGTCAAATATTAACTCAAGTGCTTCTCTGGGAAAGCTGCTCTGCTCTCTGCCACACAGATTAGGTTGAGAACATTTCCTCCATGCCCCCACAGCTCGTTCCACTTTACATGTAACCATTCACTTGTCAGGTTCTCATATTAAAGTGCAAATGTACTTAAAATTGTATCCCTGGTGTCTGACATACAGTTAAAAACTCAAGGATTGTTTAAAGAATTCAACTACATATTCACTGTTCTCCCCTGGGTTCTCCCAGCTTACAGTACTGAACTGAACTACGTGATTGTTTTTCCCACAAGCCCCACACCTACGACACCACTTTCTCAAGTCTGAGACATCATACTCACTTGTCCAGGGACATCCCAGGGAAGGAAAACTTGCCCAGGCAGATGCGATAGACAGCACTCAGGGGAATCCATTGCAGCTGCACACAGCTGAGCATGATGAAGTCATATTTGCAGATCAAGAGAGTCTTGTCTGTGACCAGCAAAATCCTCTCCTTCTCATTGTTCCAGTGGTCTATCCTGTAAAATCACCACAGAGAAGAGAAGTCAATGGCATAATCTTTCCAAGTTAAAGATAATGGCATTCACTGAAACATCTCTGCTAACATGAGAAATGAAGAGGTTAGACCGTCTTGGAAGAAAGAGGAGCTGAAGAATGCCATTTCTTCTCTCACTCTGGTCCCATGACCAAGGGAGAAGGAAGGTGGAGGATAACAGGGAAATGTTTTATGGACACAGAGCTCAGAGATGATTACCATTAATGCGATCCAGTGGGGATGAGCAAGATTGTATCATGTTGGCAGTCAACTGACTCATGCTCCTCCACATCTTCCCAGCTCTCTAGAAAATCTTCATAGAGTGCATCTTCCTCAAAGACACCAAAAATATCTCTTTGTTCTAACTCAGTCTGGACAACTCACTAAGCACTAGTTTATGCCAATCTCCAAAGTTTGCGTTGCTAACCAAAGACAAAATGGAGAATTGAATACAGGTCCACTGACTGCCACCCAAGCCATCACTATTTCAAACTCACTGTATCATTTCTTGTGGTAGAAATATAGTGTAACTAGTGAAGTAGGATTCTTGTGAGCCAAAGACAAAGCAGACAATAGATGAGTGTTTCCTGAATTGATTTGCTTCAGATTTGACAGCCTTTCAGAGTATGCATGGAAAATTATGAGAGTTAAGAATCTCTCCGACAGTGAGGACAGAAAGATGTCAAAGCAATGGTTTCTGGTGAAAAGAAAGTCGGCAGGGTCTGCAGTTCCTCTCAGCCACAGCACTTCTGCTGTCTGTCTGCTGCAGCCTTCAGTATATAGCACTGCGTGACTTTTACTATAATTGTTTCAGTACATGTTTCGTCTTCCCTAAGAGTCTGGAAAGGATGATTTGTGACCGATTCATATCTGAATCCCCACTACACAGCATCAGTCTAATGTAAAGATAGTCTGAGCACCCTGCTCCCATCCATTCTCACAGTAACCACGGTGCTATTCCTAAAATACAAAAGGAATGATACCACTCCCCTGTTTACTGTATTACGTAGCATCTTTCTGATTTCAGGATCAAATCCAAGTTACGTGACATGGACTACAGGTCGCTGTGTGGTCTGGCCTCTGCCCAGCATCATCTCAAAGTACACTGAGAAAACTCATTGTCCAAGTCATGGTTCAAGTACCTCATTCAAAGAAGTTATCTTAAACCCCTATATTAACTCATCCCTCTGTTACACTCTCTCAAAGCATGCTGATCCTTTTTCCTTTTCCAAACCTATTATGGTTTGTAAGAAGGAATGATATGTATAAAGTTCAGCAGTGGGTACCACATAAACACTGACAAATCAGAATGAACACCCAGTTTACAGGGTGGGGCATTGCCAGTGAGTGTGGTCTGAGTATCACCCCTATGTGTCAGAGTGTGAGTGTGTGTGAGTGTGTGTGTGTGTGTGTGAGTGTGTGTGTGTGTGTGTGTCTGTTCTAGGAGGACTGTCTGTGAGGCTCTGTACTCAGTTCCTGTCAAATAGCCTGCACTAAATAAGTATCTTTCGAGTGAATAAATGAGTGTCAATCATAACCATTTTGGAGGCCTTTGGGCTGGGTGAGTGTAGGGGGTGAAAACTGCCAGCTCTACCAGTTACTAACTCTGTAAGACTGGACATTGAGCCTGTCTGTAGCTCACATCCCTTATCTGTGAAATGGAGACGGTACTAATAACCATCTCACAAGTTTGGGGAGAGAATTAAGGCATATGATTCTCAACCAATGCTTTGTAAATTAGCAGTTATTATCATTGGCAGGGACATAAGTGACTAGGTGACCTTGGGTAACCCCAATATATGCCATTCTTCAATGTAGTCAAGAGACAGACAGGCAAGACAGAGTTAGGAGTTAAATCAATGGGAGGAGGAACAGGAGGAGACATGAAGGAAGAAAAAAGGGAGATGAAGGAGGAAGAAGTAGGGAGAAACACAAGAAGGAAGAAAAGAAAGATGAGACCATGCATGGAGACCTTGTTATATGACACATGCCAGCTATCAGGTATGCACAAGTATTAGCTCTACATGTCCCCACCACCCTTTGAGGAAGGTCATGTCTAAAATCAATCAGCTAAAATCTGGTAGTAGAGTTAGTGGTGTAGCTACCGAGAGATCTTGTTTAAACCTTGGTTCTGTGGTTTCCATCCACTCCGACAACGCTGCAATTCTCAACTCCCACTCCGCAGAGAGAAGGAGAGAAATCTTGATCATCTGTTTAACACTCTCAGTCTTAGTCAGAAAGAGACAGGGATTCAGAAACGTCTTATCAGATATCTACATACATTTCTCTAAATAGATTGTATCTACTTAGCAGCAAGTTATAAGCTGCTGCCTAATAAACCAGACTTGTTTTTAGTCTAAAAAATCCTCTGATTTTGGTTGAATGGTTTTACTGAAAATGTCAGCACTCCATAATGAGATTTATTTTAAAAGGTAAAGGATGGATTCGGAGGGGAGGGAAAAAAAAAGAGAATTCTTTTTAGGAACACAGAGTGCTCTGCTGTGACACAGACTGCATAATTTACATGTCGGGAAAAGTCTGAATCCAAGTAAACACACAGGCTTATAAATAGTTTGGGGCCACCATCTCTAGCTCCTGGGTGGTATATTTATTTATTTAGACTTCAATCACACCTTTTTTCCCCCAAAGAACTCTTGGAGAAAACACTGAATTTTATATCCCTAATATTAATATGTTTGGTTGGTGATAATATCCAGAACAAACATAGGCATAGGAATAACAAGAATATACTCTTTGTGCCATTCACGGAGGCTTACAAAGCCCTTGAATATCAATGCTCTCGTTTAATTCTCCCAACAATCCTTTGGACTTACCCTCATTTTAAAGACAAGAAACTAAGGTCCAGAGACCCCTAAAGTGACTTGCCTGATGTCTTACACCTAGCAAGAAGTAGTTCAAAGGCCTGAAACAGGTATGGAGACCCCAAATCCAGGGATAGTGTTGGCTTTACCCCTGGTACCACTCACCCCCCAGATAGAGGATCCTTCAGTGTCGTATGTGAAGGTAGTAAAAGCCACCTCTGGAAGGAGCTGATGCGATGATCTCTGCCACTCCTGAAATTATTCTCTCTGGGAAACCTCTCCCTCCAAACAATATCCTTGACTGGCCCCTTTAAACTTTGACCACTTCCAGTGCTCCATATCGTAGGGGAAAAACCCACATTCCATCGAGTGATGCAAGCTAGAGACTCGGGTGTCCTTCTGGACCCATCCCATTTCCTCACTTCATATGCCAAGTCCTAAACATTTCACTCCCTAAACATCTCTCAAAACCATCCACTTCTCTCCAGACTTTCAGTATCCTAATCCAGTCTTCCCATATCTCCTGCCTGGACTATTGCAATGACTTTCTCAGTGGGCTAGGGCTACTAGTCCCTTGGACTTGATTTATGGACATATTCTTAGCTCCCCTCCAGTCTCGCCACGATACTGCAATGAGGTAGACCTTTTCAAAGCAATCTGGCCTTTACCGCCTGACTCTGGCTTCAAAAAGTTCAACGGTTCTTCTATAGCTCTTATGAGACAACAAAAATTTTTCACCTGGTCAAAGAGGCTCTGCAGGGTCAGATCTCCCCTATTTCTTCAGCTTCACTTCCAGCCAAGCCTCTACATGCCACTCTCCTCGACCTTCTTTCAGCTTCTCACACTCACCACGCCCACTCGTACAGAAGGGACTTTGCACATGTGGTTCCCTCTGCTGAGTATGTTCTTCCTAATCTTCTTTACCTACTTACCTCCTGTAGTGCTCAGCTCAATTACTCCGTACTCTCGCAAGCCTGCCCAGACCTCTGTGACTACTTCTTTTCTTTCTAATGTACACTTTCATAGACCTGCACATTTTCAGTACTTATCCCAGATGCAGTTTTACAGTTATTTCTATGATTACCGAATTAATGTCTGTCTCCTCTCCATCCTGTAAACCTCACAAAGACAGAAGCAGTTCTTAACATTGTGTCTCCAAGGTAATAGGTGTCCAAAATATATTTCTGAAAAGAATTAGTGAAGAATTAACTATTCTCGTGCCATGCAAACTATATGTCTTGCCTCTTGCTGCTTGAAGAATGCTGTCCTCAGGTGTACATATTGAAACACTCCCCCCTCAAAGTAGCACATTTTCAAGAAATCATCAGTAACATCGGGAAACTGTTCATGCACTAAGAGTGAGAAAGAACAGGATACAAAATGTTACCTTCAGTATACTTCCAATTTTGTAACAACAGCAAAATACATAGATCAGAATGTTAACACTGATGATTTCTGAGTGGTAGGATTTCAAGTGACTTTCTTCTCATGCTTTTATTAGCTAGAGTTGATTTTTTTTTTATAATAAACATATCCTACTTTGATGGTAAAAGAGATATTTTTTTTAAATGAAAAGTTCACCCAACCTTCAAATTCCCTGCTTAAACGCAAACTATTTACAGAGGTCCTTCCCTCGCCTCCCTCACCTGCAAGTGGAAGTCATCCTTCTTTTCTTTAAATACGCACAAGCCTCGGTCAGTGCCTCAGTTGTGGCCCTGGTCACAGACTCCTTTAAATTACGGTGCTTCCTATATTTGTATTCCCATTCCCCCCACATTTGATGGGAGACCTTCTGGTGTAGAGACAGTGCCTTAGTCCTCAGTGGGTCCCCTCACTGGGCTCAGCACAGACCAAAGAGGGAGCATGGTCTTAGCGACTGAGCAGAGCATGGAATAAAGCGTAAGACTCACGAAACTCATCCCCTCAGTGATGAAAGCCGATCTCTCCTGGCAGAGGATTTGCCTCATCCCCCTCCCCGCCACCGCTGTTCCTCAGCACTGACATCATTTCCCGGCTTGATGGGGAAGGGGCCTAGACCTCACTGAAGTGGGAATCTAGTTGCTCCGGGAGACTTGCCTCCGTTTCCTGGGATTACAACAATTTGGCCAGCAGAGGGCAACAGCGAACTAGCAATGACAGGCGGGACCGGACCCACGGGAGCAAGTTTCCAGGACCCCCGCCTAGTCACTCAAATCGCCCCAGATGCCTTCCCAGTGGCCCCAGCACCACGCCTAACAATACTCTCAGTTGCTCTTTTAAGGTTGTGTCAAATCAATTTGTGGTTTGGAAATGATTTTTCTTCCCAAAATATTTTTTCTAATGTTACTCCCTGGAACACGTACACATAAGCATGCGTGTTTGTGAGCGCGCGCGCGCGGACACACACACACACACACACACACACACACACACACACACACACAACACTCAGTAAAGACATCTTCCCTAATATTGAATAGAGAGATTATACCTGATTTACAAATCAATCTTCTGTCCTGTGCCCCTCTAGCCTCTTAGCATAACATAACATAACCCAGCCCTTGGAAGAGGAAGACAGTACCTTGGCCAGCCAGAAATCTGCAACCCAGGAGGAAAACACTGCATCATTCATTCCACACTTACTCTCTGAGCACCCACTGGGTTCCAGGCCCTGAAGAGAACTCAATTTGAGTTTGCTATTCAAACACGAACAGATGAAAAAATACATGGCATTGAAGCAAAGCAATTTCCCTCCCCCTGAGCTAAGTGAAATCTTATAAAACCTTTAGCTAAACAACCCGCATGCAATTCTTTCAATCATTGGGTTACTCTTTCCCTGGGCCTCTCCGATTTGTTTAAAATAGGGGACCCTCCAAGTAAACTCAGTGTTCTAATAAAAACTTCATGTCCACAAATCTTCCCTGTTCCCGTTCCGTTCCCTGACTTGACTTCCTGTGGTTCATTTTTTTCCCACTACCCCATGCAGCCAGTCAGGTACCAGGCCCTGTGCTCGCTGCTGGGAAGACTGAGGAAAGCATTCAGATCTTATAGAATATGTAGTTCTCTAACATGTGAGGTAAAAGCATCTAAGGAAGAGTAGGAGTTAATGTGGTACCCAAAGATGTGATGAGAGTTGATAATGATAATACAGATTGACAAGTCCACAGACTCAGGTACCCTGATTCCCAGCCCACTGCTCCCAGGGCTGAGGAGCAGGCACCCAGGCATCTGTTTGATACTCTTAAAGAACGCTCTCCTATCAATATTTCATTTCCTGCTCTTTGGTGAAGATCTCAGTGTTGGAAAAGCACAAGTTGCCAAGTACGGAAGATTCTCTGGAACGTACACAAAGAAAGATCTCAGGAACATTTATTTATTTCTTCAACACCTCTTTAACATGTATCACTATAGGACGGAGCTGTCCCCATAAGACATGGACAGAATGCACCTGGAAACGTCCATTTTTGTGCCCACAAAGACTGTTTTTTTCTTGAGTAAGAAGAGTCCTACTGTGGAGTTTCATATTGCTCTAGTTGATTGCAGAGAAAAACAATGGTCAGTTTTTCCCTCTGGATAATAAAGTCCTCAAGACGGGCTCCATCATGCTTTATGAAACAGCAAGGAAGCCAGTGCGACTAAAGCAGAGGGAACAAGGGGGAGAGTGGAAGGAGATACAAACCGAAGCCACATCACATGCGGGAATAACCAGCTTCTTTGCAATTTGTGAATGTTTTTGCACTACATGGTTATTATCCCCCACTTAAAGGTGGAGGGACCATGCCTCAATAAAGTGATGTGCATCTGGTACGAATGACAGAGCCAAGGTGAGAACCCAGCTCTCTGAACGCCCCTCTCCTGTCCCTCCCCGCCCTGCCCAGTCCATATACACTCCATCAAGCTTCTTCTCCCTCTTAGTTTGTCTCTGCAGCCAGGCAATTGTGCTCTCCCTAGCACAGTACCATCAGTAAGATATTTTAAACCCTACACAAAAGAAAAGACTCTGGGCACACCCCATCCTTCTTTCTCTCTTTCCCACAAACAGACTAAATAGCTGTTGAAAAGCTCAAGTCCTGCAGGCACACGCACTAACAAGAGACCCACACCCTGAGGGGCTGTCTCCTCCCCTGCTTCCCTGAATTCACTTCAGGGGATTCACTTGATCAGAAGCCAAAGAAGCTGGCAGAGGAACGAGGACTAATTTTGAGGAGGCGGCAGAGAGGGAAGAACAGAGGGACAAGACACAACACATGCTCACATCTTGCCCCTTCTATTGTTTTATTTAATTTTTTTAAATGGGAGAGAGACTTACTTACTGTACTATGTTAGTTACATCTCCTTGGGTACAGGGGAGGCAGCCCGCATCAGGCAAGTCCAAGAAGAGGAGATGTGTTATAAAAATACTTGGAGGAATGCCACGGAAACCCGAGAACAGGAGCCATAGCAGAGTTGGGCTTTATGAAACCTGGAAAGTCACAAGGAATAAAATCTACTGTCTCGGGAACGGGGGTGGGGGGCTGTCTCTCTCGTGATTTCTGTGTATTCCTCTACACGTCTCATCTGTATCCTCTAGTCTGATGTGCTCCTTCTGCTTACTGCCAGAGTTGTTCCTCTTTAATTCCACCTTGCAGAGGACCTTTCCTTGTTTCCTTAGTCCTGACTATACCTGAATTTTCAGTCTGCTCTCATAGCTAACCGGCCTCTGTAGTTTAGCATCTCCCAGTTCAGACTCTCAAGGTAGGGCATTCCATTCATCCAGATTGTTCCTTTGAGTTGCCTTTTGGGTCTCCAGTCAGCTAATGGATTAGCCCCTCTTTGTCCAATCAGTTATGGTCAGGGGCTGAAGTTATATAGTAGAAAAGAGGGATTGCAGATGAGAAGCACTTTATTCTTTTTCAGACTTGTTTTAACTGTTCTAACTCCTTCATCTTTCCATCAATTGCCTTGTCTATACCTACAAAAATCTTGCTGAGATAAAAAGAAATTATGTTAAAACTGTATGTCAAATTTGTGGAGAATTGACATCTTTATTATATTGATTCTTCCAACCTATGAATACAGGAACTTGGTATGTTTCTCCTTTCATTTATATCTTCTTTGATTTCTTTCGTCAGCATTTTGTACCTTTCAACGTGTAAATCCTATACATAATTTTTTTAGATTTACCCTTATTTTTCTTTTTTTGAGTGATTATAAATGTCATTGTATTTTTAATTTGCTTTCATTTCTTTAATGCTAGTGTGTGGAAATACAATTAATTTTTGTATGTTGATCTTGTACCTTGGAAACTTATTAAACTTATCTACTAGTTCTGGGAATTTTTTGGTAGACTCCTTGGAGTTTTCTACATAGACTATCAGGCCATCTACAATTAGGACATTTTTTATTTCTTCCTGTTTGATCTGTATGCCTTTTATTTCCTTTTCTTACCTTATTATGCTGGCTAGAACTTCTAGGACTATGTTAAATTTGATAGTGAGAGTGAACACCTGTCCTGTTCCCAGTCTTAGGGGGAAATAATTATCTTTTCCCAACTGCATGATGTTAGTTATAGGTTTTGTGAAGATATTCTTTATTAAATTAAAAAGGTTTCCCTCTACTATTATTAAGACTATATAAATTGATGTTCATTCTTCTCTAATCATCTAATAGAATTCTCCAGTGAAACCATCTGGGCCTGGATACTTCTTTTTGTGGAGGTTTTAATTACAGATTTAATTTCTTAATTGTTATAAGGCTATTCAAATTATCTATTTTATCTTGGGTGAGTTGTGGTAGTTTGTGTGTATTGAGGAAATGGTTCATTTCATCTAAGTTGTCAAACAGGGTTTGTAGTGCTATCCCCTGTTTCATTCCTAATATTAGTAATTTGTATCTATTTTTTTTCCTTTGTCAGCCTTTCTAGCAGTTTGTCAATTTTATTGAACTTTTCAGAGAACCAGTTTTTTGCTTCATTAATTTTCCCTATTATTTTGGGGTTTTATTAACTTGTACTTTTATCTTTATTATTTCCTTCTTTCTTCTCACTTTGAATTTTCTTTTTCTAATTTCTTGAAGCAGGAGCTTCTATTATTGACTTGAGACTTTTCCTCAATTGTATCGAGCACTTTCCCTTTAGTGTTGAAATTTCTTTCTCAGGCCTGCATTAATTGTCTCCCACACATTGTGATGTGTTGTATTTTTATTTGCATTTCATTCAATGTACTTTTTAATTCCTTTGAGGCTTTCTGTTTGACCCCTGAATTATGTACCCCTATTTAGAAGTATGTTGTTTTGTTTCTAAGTGTTTGGAGGTTTTTCTGTTCTCTTTCTTTTATTGATTTCTTGTTTGATTCCGTTGTAATCAGAGAGCGTACTTTGGTGTGACTGCAAATCTTTTAAATTTGATGAGGTCTGTTTTGTGATTCAGAATATAGTAGATCTTGGTACATGTTCCGTGGGTGTTGCAAAAGAATGTGTATTCTGCTGTTACTTGGTAGACTGTTCTATAAATATTGATTGGGTCCTAGTGTTGTTTGGTTTTTCTAAATCCTTGCTGACTTTCTGCCCATTTTTTAGACCAATTATGGAAAGAATGGCCTTGAATTCTTCAACTGTAATCAGGGATTTATCTATGTCTCATTTCAGCTCTAGTGGCTTGATGTCACGTCTTTTGCAACTTTACTGTTTGGGCACGCACAGTAGAGCTTGCTCTGTCTTCTTGGTGGACAGACCCTTTTATGTTGTGCAGGTTCCTCTCAGTTTCCCTGGTAATTTCCTGGCTCAGAGGTCTACACGTTTATTAACAGCTCGTAGCACAGCATTTCAGAAGCCACAGCGATTCTTCAACTCTTTAGGTCTTTCTATTGAACATACTAATGGAAGCAGATTCTCCCTCCTCTTCACGTTGATTACTCTTCTCAGACTCAACTTACTTTCCCCACAACGGGGCATTTGGGGACAACCCAGGATCCCCATAAAGTGGAGACAAGTTCCTGTTTGTGAATCAGGCAGCATGTTTATTCGTAACAGATTATAATAGTTGTTTGTATAACAGCTGTAGTGGCCTACTTGTGTTGATAGCCTCAATATTAAGATACAAGTCTTACTTGTTTTCTTCAGTAAAAGACACATTGGTAGTCCCCTAAATAATCAAGACTAAGTTTAAATTATTAGCCGATTATTTCTGAAATCGATTGCCTTTGTAATAATGTTAACACTCTATTTGATAACTCAAGACAGAAATGCCTATATAGTGATCATGAAGGAAATATAAAGGCAGTGGGGTGGTATAAATGGTAAACACATTCTATAATAATAATAATAATAATAATAATAATAATAATAATAATAATAATAATAATAATAATAATATTGACTTGATTTTATTTCCTTGCTATAAATTCTCCTGTCATGACTGTCAACATACCAAAGTGAGGTCACTGGACATGGAGTTGGAGAGATGCACACAGTTGGCTGTCATGAGTGGGGGAGCCCAGCACACAGGATATGAAGAGGGACCAGTGTAAGGCAATAGGGAGTGGTAAGGTGTTGGCAAACTGGGGGCATATGCCTTATCTAAAAGCACTCAAATTCAAATTTTGAAAAATACAGAGCAGGGTGGAAATTGCTTCTGGATCTCCACTTTGTGACTCCAGAAAAAAATATGATCTAAATTCCTTAGCCTGGCATTCAAAAGTCTTTACTTTCTGGCTCCTTCCTGCCTTTCCAGCTTGTTTCTAGTTGTCTGACTTTCTCACTGCCATCCAGCCACACTGAACTCTTTGTGGTTCCCTGAGCCTGTCTCTGTCACTCTGCACAGAGTCTTCTCTCTTCCCGGAATGTTTTCTTCCCCACTATATCTTCTTGGAAATTTATCTTCATTCTTTAATCCTGGATATCCCTTGACCTATGTCAATAATACAGACACAGTGAGTTCTGTGCTCCCACGGAATCATTTACAGGACTGTGTATCAGCATGTATCATACTCTGTTCTGACTTCACTTACACATCCTCCCTCCCCACAAGACTGAGAGCTCCTAGAAGATGGAAATTTTGTCTTATTTGTTTCTGTATTTTCTTCATTTAAGGCAGTGCCTGGCCTAGGGAAATAGCTCTGTAAATACATAAATGGATGTATAAATGAGTGAATATTAATAATAATAATAATAATAATAATAAAGCCAACTCTTACATGGCACATACTGTGTGGCAAAAATTGGTGTAAACGTTGCACATATATTCAATAATTTAATCCTTAAATCAATATCCCTTTTTACATCCCCATTTTACAGATGATAAAACTGAATCCCAGAGGATGTGAAAGATTTGCACAACCAAGTTCACATAGCTAGTAAGTGGTGGAGCTGAACATTTAGCTGCATCTGACTTTTTTCACCTCTTGGCTCTTCCTGACTCCTCCCTAATTCGTAGCAGTCTTGGGAAAACAGACACTTCCAAGCACATTTGTGACTGCAGCAACTAAATGCCCTCATTGTCCTATAATTCAGGTTACTCAGGGACCATTAGCTATCTGGATGAGGCTGATGCCATGGGGGAATTTATAGAGAAAAGCAATGTGTTTAATTAAGTGGTTGTCAAAAACACCCACCCAGTATAAATGGATTCTGGCAACAGAGGTGCTTTTGTTGCTGCCAGAGTCCTGCCACAGGTCATTAACATCCTGACAGATTTGAGGCACTTTTCAGCCCGAGTGCTTTCACCCAAGGATGGAGGAAGTCTTGTGGCAGTTTGAGCTGCTTGGAGGTAACAGGGTAATGGAGGCAGGACTCAATGGATGGATGGACGGATGGCCCTGCTAGTGTCAGGCATGAGCTTCAAACAATAAAGGACTCTATCAGAATTAAATGCAAGTCAAGTCCTTGATAGGTTCTGAGCCCCTGCCCTGCGCCAGACGCTATACTGAGTACTGGGAGGCGGGCAGAGATGGGCTTGGACGAAGGTGAACCAGAACCAGGCCCTGATGTAGGGAATGCTTTCTTTACAATGTGCATAATGAAGTGTTCTACGTTGTAGAACATGAGCGCAGAAAAGGGAGAGACGATAATTGTAGTTCAATTAATATGGAAAGTCTTTATGGCCATAGTATCCCTGAAGGACAAGAAGAGGTCTGGATAAACAGGAGGGAGAGAATGCATACCAGAGAGAGCAAATCAGATGAGCACAAGTCATGAGACCAAGGCATTGCGTCAGGAACTTTGAGGGGACAGCAGGCAGTTCAAGCTGACTGATAGAATTTGTTAAGTGGCATAATGGTAAATAAGGCTGGAAAGGGCAATTCAGTCTACGGCATGCAGAGCCTTAAAGATGCCACAGAAGGTTATGTAGGTGGTGAGAATCCACTAATGTCCTTAGGTCATGAGCATGAGAGTGATCTAGCCCAGTGCTTCCCAAAATCTAATCATAGCAACCAACTGAGGATAGTGTGAAAATGCACACTCAGGTGCAGTGTGACTGGGGTGGATCCTGAGGTTCAGCGTTGCCAGCAAACTCCAAGATGCTGCTGCTGCTTCTGGTTCCAAGGTCATACTTTGAGCAGCAAAGCCTAGAATAGATGGCACTTTGCAAAAATGAGTGAGGTTGGGTAGGAGATACATTTCAGGTTGTTAATTTGCGTATGATGTTTACTATTCATGACCAAAAGGTTAGCAATCCCTGACTCCCAATTTGTTTGGGTTTTGTTTTTTTGTTTGTTTGTTTGTTTGATTGATTGTTTTTGTTTTTAATTATTAGGAGCAGTTTTTTCATTACAAATGAAAAATTAGACATCTAATTAGATGTCACAAGATAAAAGTAAGATTGACCTCAGCCCAACAGCAGTATCCAGCATTCCCTGCAGGTATCTGATTTTTTCAGTTGATTATGGGAAAAGAAAAACTAAATAAAGTCAAATGCACAACACAGGTCCAGAAAGATCCGGAGAGGAAAAGAGGAAAAGGTCTCTGAACCTGCCCAACAGCTCTGTCCTCCTCCCTGCAAACAATAGACAATCAACAGAGAAACCAGACACAGGCACAAAGATCATGTAAACAATTTAAACCGTGGTGATGGCTGTGTCAGGAGATGAAAAATCACAAAAGGCAGCAGGAGCAGTGCGATGAGAAGACAGCAAGGCTGGGACAGAAGTTCCGTGAAGTCGAGCCCCTCCTGTGACCCTTAATAAGTGGCTGCCCTCAGACAGGTCATTTAATCTCTGGGTTTCTTCATCCATAAAATAAAGCCAATAGTTCCTCCTTGCTTTCTCCCATGGGTCTATTTGAGGATCAAATGTGAGAGCAGGTGTAAAGCAAACACATGCATCGCTGCTTTGGGAATCAGTGTATTTCAGACACATCCTGTACCTGGGAAATCGTTCGCAGTCTCCCTGTGCCTCAGTGCTCCTGCATCTCTCAGGATGCTTTTTTTTTTTTTTTTTTAAACATTTAGGAAAGCTCTTTCTTTTGGGAAATCATTCTAAATTAAGCAGAGATGCCCTACACACTTCCACTTACTCCACCAAACCCAAGAAACAAAATTTCTGATTTTATTCCAACCAGTTACAATCTGATAAGATCACATATGGAATCTGGGCACAATAGCAAAAGGACCATTTTAGCAAAAATCAGGGCAGCATAATGCATTGGATTTCTAGCTCTGCTACTTTAGAGCTGCATTATGCATCTGAGCCTTGAGTTCTTCGTCTGCAAACTGGAGCTAATGTTTCCTACCTCAGACAATTGCTGTGAAGATTGAATTAGATGAAGAAGAGTAATTTTTAAGCTATAAAGTGCTAGAGAAATATTACTTATTATTTTGTATAAAAAATCAACAGAGAATGCCTTATACATTTTTGTTTCTCTTTCCCACTGTGGAATGCTACTCTGGCCCACTGGTAAATATCTCTCACTTGATGTTTCAATTTCAAAAGAATAATATAAACCTTTAAATTAGTGTAGCCATTGACAGTTTAAAAGTAATTGTCTAATACTTTACAAAAACCACATAATAACCAAGAAAAATATGAGGAACAAAACCTAAGAGAAATTCTATGGAGAGAGCATCAAAATTATATGCATTATACCAACATAAAAGCAAATGCAAGCAAAGCACTTATCACACACTTGGTATAATTTGAGTGCTCAATAAACATTATCTATTAATGCTATAATCATCTTTGACAAAACTGCGTGGAGAAAAGCCAGAATGATATATACCAAAAATCAACAGTGATTGTGCTTCTTTCAAGAGCAGTGAAGTTCTAATGGATTAAAGAATATATTAAGAAAAATTCACTAATTTAAAAAAAAAAAAGGCAAAGCTTACTCAAGTTCACCCAGCTACACTGATAATGAGTAGCAGAGCCGGGAATCCAAGTCGAGTCATCTCATTCCGAGTTCAGGACTCTTTTCTATGACACCAGGCTGCTTCCTTGACTTCGCTTTCATTCTACTGTCTACATGTTCAACACAGATAGTTAGCTGGATTTCACATAGTTGTTGTACCGAAGACCTCGGATAGAAACCTCGGTGGACTTAGGGAGAGGTAGACAATGGCACATGTTGAAAGACTCTTCTACAAAGATGAAGAGCGAGAGCTACTTGATCCCGGCCACTAGAGGCAAGTCTTTTTGTTCAGGAATAAGAGGAATAAGAACAACATCCTCCCCACCACCACTACACACTAATGTGTGTGGAGGGAAGAGCCCATCCCCTCCCACCTCCTTAACCGCCGCAGACAAAGACGTCTTGAGTACATTCAACTGAAGAGCCCCTTCATTGCCATTGTATCGTGCTTTTTGAGACTCCACAGAGGGTCAAGATGTTCTCCTCGGTGCTAGCTTGATGGATCGCTTCTAAAAGGGAACACGCTATTTATTTTAAAAGTCCTTTCCCAGAAGGGCCAAGAAAGACAGTGAGAGAAGGCGATAAAGTAGAGCTGAACACCATCCTGTCATGATAGCTACAGAGGCATATAAGCCTCCCAGATGGGCTCTGTTGGAGACCTGGGTCCTAACTGGAATCTCCATAGGGCACCTTTATGGTTTCAGCTAACTGGGATCTTGCTGGAGTTGATTCCATCTCTCCAGTTCTCCTTTTGGTCTCTCTGTTCACCCTTCTCATATTCTCCACCAAAGTGCCTTCAAACTCATTTTTATAATTTTGCTGAATGATATATCTGTGTAAAGTTAGAACATCACAGAGAAGCTCACTTGAACCAATTTGGTTCATCCCTTGGAAAATGCCGTGACGAACTTAATGACTTTTCATGTCCTTAGCTTCTATAAAAGGCAAGGCTACACAGATGTGTCAGGATTACCATCTCTTTTGAAAACTACCAATGCAGATGGCATCTGGACCCCAATGTAAAGCCATCTACTCAACACCACCATGAGAGGCTCTATAAACACTTCAGACACGTTTTTCCCCGCAAAACTATATTCAACAAGTTCTGTAAAAAGTGAATAACAGGATTGTTGGGAGGATTAAGTGAGATTGTGCGCACAAAGTTTCTTCTCCAGTGTCTGGCATATGGCAGTTTCTCAGTAAGGTAGAGTTACCATGTCCTTCTCCACCTGGAACAGTGGCACAGACACCCCATCTGTTTTCCAGACCAAAGCCTGAGAATTACCCTGAACCCCTTCCCCACAGATGATTCAAGGCAAAGATCCACAAAGTCCAGCCATGTCAATTATCAGTTTATGGCTTCCCGGTTCCTAACGCACCCCTCAGTATATGCTCTATGACAAACGAGTTGTGAGAACAGCCAATGGCCTCTGCCCCAGCCACGGGTCCAGAACACAGACCCACTGCAAGTCTGCAGCTCCTGCCTGGCGTTAATCTCTCCTCAGCTGCCTGTCCAGACTTCACCCCTCCATTGGTGAAAATGGTGACTTTCTTACTGAACAGGATAATAGTTTTTGAATGCTGGAAGGATATTTCCTCAACTTATTTTGTGCTCTGACAATGTCACAGCCACAGCCACGACACACTTTTAAACTTAATCTGCGCCGTTAACATGCCTTCCTTTACCTTCCTGAGTTCAGACGATCAACAAAACAGTAAATTAAACTCTGATTTCTAGGGTTTGCTTATTTCCATGGTGTAGTCGCTGCCACCAGGGCCAGTGCCAAGCTACCAACATGACCTCACTGAGTGTGCAGCTGGTAAGAGGTGAGCAGAAGCACACTGTCTTATAGCATCTCCACCCACTAAAGAGAACAGGCGTAAACAACCCCAAGAGCATGCGTAACAGCAAAACGAAGTCAAATCATCAGAAGATGAGGGGTTTTGAGTATATTACCCTTGTTTTAAATTTAATGTATTTGCTGTGAATTTGGTTTGATTTTATGTATAATCTTAAGTTGTGAAACTATATTCAATTTTAACTAATTAACAATTAACTCTTTTAAAATTCTCAAAGTTCTACATAGCATTCACCTCTCATGAGCCAGCGTGAACCAGCTCCGGCACGCCACTGGATCAGTCCCTCGCCAGCACTGCACAGGTAGCTAATCGTCACCTGGCCTCCCCCAACTCACTGATGCTCCACATCTCAGTTATGCACAGGCCAGGACAAACCCTCACTCCCAATTCCAAATTCAGCAAAGCTCTGAAATTGCAGTCCTGGTGCAAACTCACTTTGTGGTAAAACCAGATCTGAACCAGCCTGAGGCCATTTTTTTCTATTTTTAGTATCGTATGTTTCCCGGCAAAGATATTAATATGTTTGATTAAGGGGGCTGGCACAGATCTCCACTGGGGCCTAAAATAAACAATGTATGTATCAGTTTGTTGTTGTTTAGAAACAACATTTCTAAAATATGAGAAATTCTCAACCTGATTCATATGTGGTCCCAAGGATTTTGAATAAGGGATTGTGGACCTTTAGTGATCTTCATAAAAATATAAATACACTCACACTTTCTCACCCATCCGTTCCTCCCTATCACCTAAGGGATAGACTCAAAGTTCTTAAACGTGACACAATTTTCAAGTTTCCTCTCTCAACAGTTTCCACCTAGCCCTCCTGTACCAAGTTACCTCTAGGAGTTTGGCCAACCATGACTAATGATTAAACTGGGCTCGTTAGTCACGCCTCACCTACATCTTACATCCTTTGGGAAAGAACCAGAACCCAGATAATGCAGGGCCGTAGTCCATCTTTTCTGCTCCATCACTTATGTGATCTTAACTGGCCACTTCATCCTCCCTAGTCTCCACTTCTCACCTGTAAAATGGGAATCATAAACCAGCAAGGATGTAGGGAAGACAAAGCAAGTTCATGGCCATGAAGATACTTTGAAATGTGCTATATATTACATTTAAAGTTTCTTACTACTTATCTTTCTGAAACAGGAACCCTGGGTTGAAAGCAGATGTTCTTTACCCCACCAGATGAGCAGTCAGGGATTTCTCATCTTCCCAAAAGGAGCTGAAAGTTGATGTACATAAAACCCAGTCGTCTCTGACACATACAAAAAGGGTTATGATTGAAGAGTCTTGTGTGCTGGGGAAATTGGTCTACATCCCAGCCATGTAACTCATGAAAGCTGAATGGCTGGGTCTCAGTCCATCAGGAAAAAGAGGAAACGGACAAAAGCAGCCCCAAGCGCTCATCTTTCTGAGCCTGTGTGTTTATATGTTTGTTTTGTTTAGTTTTACTGTTGTTATTTTGGAGGTTTCGGGTTTTGTTTGATTGTTTTTTGCTGTTGTTGTTTCTGCATTTCCCTATGTTGTTGTCCTACAAACAGAGGACTTAAGTGTGAAAAGTCATTCAAAACCTATATGCATGACCCTCCTTTGATAAATAGCCTCCCATCTTCTGCTTAAACAGTCACAGTGACTCGGAGACTATTCACTTAGCCCAGATGCCTGAACCATCTTCTTTACAACCGGGAGCTCTGTCCATTACAAGAATACAGTCTGATCTAGATTTAACAATTAACAGGCAAGGAAAAGAAACTGTCAGATTCTTACTATAGTAGAAATGATTGGAATCAGATCTTTTCTTGAAAGTATCCTTCGATGGAGGGTTTGGGGAGGAGTAAAAGAATTTTGGTGGAAAGGATGACCAAAAACGAACACAAAAGTACTATTTAAAGAGGAGAGATGGGTTCCAATGTGCAAAGGAAGAAAGTCTGACAACAAATAAACAAATGTGATTGCTTGAAGCTCTTCATGCACAGGCTATATGCCTCACTTTGATTTTAATTAAATTGGGCACCACAAACAAAAGAGAAATGGAAAACTGGCTGCCAGAGTCCTCATCAACTCTTTGAGTTCCTATTAGGTGCAGAGCTACATACAAAACTTAGGTCTTTGGGGCTAAGCTGTTTGTACTTATCTGAAAATAGCTGTTTTTAGCCATCATCCTAGTTGATGTTATATCAAGCACACAATTGTGGTGCTAAGCCTCAATGCAGATCACATAATCAGATTTATATTTGGACAATTGCTGTCTACAGGCCATTATAATCACTGAACAAAAACATTCGAACAAACAAAAAACCAAGTCAAAGTTCTATACGGAAAAAAAAAAAAAAGCACCATTAAAGAAGTGACTGGTTCTATTATGTGAGAATTCAAAAACTGCCACCCTGGATTTTGAAAGACCACATTTGTGCATTCTTTCTTATAAGTAAGACACATTGTAGAGACAAAGCAGGTGTTTACTTTTGATGTGACCTTCAGCATTTAAGTTGATATTTATCCTAATCAAGGGAGACTTTTCATTTGCACAAGCCCTATTTCACTCTGCAATGGGAGGTGGAGAGTGGAGAATAAAATGTAGGTTGGTAAAAGTGAATAAATGAAAAGCCTGAATTATAGACTTTTCATTAAAGGTAACCCAGAGATAACTTCAAATAAAAAAAAAAAAAAGGGTAACCCAGAGATGATAGAGATAGAGACAGATAGGATAGGCATAAATGTAGAGGTTACCAAAAGAAAAGGACCTTTTATCAATGGTTAGTACTTATGAGAGTAAGGACAGTACTGCCCATTTAAAATCCACTGTGTTCTGGGGACTTTGTTAAGAATTTCACAGTGTTACATTGTTTAGTCTTCATAACAACTCTTCAGTTATATATCATTATCTCCAATTTATAGATGAAGACAAAAGTGCTCAGAACCTGTCAGGTTTTCAAAAGTTTATTTTAATTCAATTCTTGGAACTCATTTGCTACAATAATACAACATAGTGGTCAGACAGATGGACTTAACTGGTTATTTAATTCTGTGTTCCATTGAGGGATTTGTTCTGCTCAGCTGGATGTTTAAACATTCCAGCGTTGCTCTCTTAAAACTTAGTTAAAGATGTCCTGCCCAGAGGCGAAAGATTAAATGATTCTTCACTCAAGGTATAGAAATTACTGAGTTTTCTGTTGGAACCTGTGATGATCGTATTGACAAGAAATTTACAGAACCGATTAAGTATTTGAAATAGAGTTCTAATTGTATTCTCCATTTAATAGTATGGATTCTGTGGAAGAAAAGAGGTGCCTCTTACCCTTATTATGTACTTTACTTATGATTATAGAGACCATGACATTCCTAATATTTGCTTGGTGGGTAAAAAAAAAAGTCACCCAGACACTAGAGTTTCATATAGGACAGAAAGGTAACCATCTTCATGGTGTCATTTGCATTGAAAACCCCTGTTGATGAGATAAGCATTGGGGGTGAAGAGAGCAGCTATTAAAGGAATAGGATGTCAGTGTTAGATTTGGTTTTTATCCTAACTCTGGACAGGTGGCCCCTCTTCCCTATCCTGCATGAGTTCCCTCGTTTTTCTGCTCATGTTACTGTACATAAGATAAACTTCAAACTAATATGTTGACCTCATTCATCCTCTTTCCTAACGCTTATTTCTACTGGGATGGTAAGTAGCCTGCTGAGGTTGGAGGAAGAACTCTTACAAGACAGAGATGGAACCAGACACATCAGTTAGGAAGCTGACACACTAGCCCTTGAGAGCAGTGATGAGGGCCTGATCTAAGGTAGGCATGGGGGGGGCTTGAGTGAAGCAACTAGCCTGGAAAACAGCTGTAGAAGTCACACCTGGCTGTACCATCGGCCATGAGGCACCATGAAACATTACTCTCCAACTGGGCATGTCAATTGATTATCTTACACAGAATCCAGGATAAATTCTTCCACACACCCATCTCCTATTCTATTATGGTGTTGTCAAGGAAAATGGTAGATTCCCACTGCCTTTTGCTTAGTCATAACTACTCACTCTGTCAAGAGCCAGAAGCCTTGAATGGTCTCTCCAGAAGTCTTGTCAACGTGGCCTTTCAAGTCTTCCATGGCGGTCTCAATGGCCCCTGGCTGAGTGGGAAAAGAAAATACCTAGTTTAGAGAAGACTGAGTTCTCTTTGTGCTTATGATCATTTACTGTATCCCTGCAGCTCCTCCAGAAAGCTGACCAGGAAAGATAGTTCTTGGGTTTGCCTGCTTTCATAGGCCCTGCCTTCCAGAAAGCTGCCTTAAACTCTGGTATTTACTAAGCTGCTCTCCTTGGGTCAAAGGTGATCGGGTCCTGTGAGGCTTCCATAATCTGGCTCATACTTTCCCATAGAAATGGAGACAGCCATTTTCAGGGAATAAGTTTTTCTGACAAACAACATGTTTATCAGGAAGGTCAATGCATTTAGCAATATATACATTAAAAAAAAATCAAACTGTTCTCTCTTCAAAGAGTACATGGCTTTAAAACACAAAAGGGAAACCTTCCTCCAGTGCACTGAGTATACTTTTAGCTGGCTTTGGGAAGTGAACTTTTTTTGTCTCCTTACTTCTCTTTCTTCACCCTTCTCCAAATAGGTATTCCTATGACGAGCCGATCTCTAGCTTAAAAATGGATTAATACCTACCTTAATAAGAAATTAATAGGCCTTCTAGCTCAATGATTCTTAAACTTCAGGGCACATCAGAATCACCTGAAGTGTGTTTTTAAGCACAGATTTCTGGACCCTGTCCCTAGAGTTTCTGGTTCAGTGGTTCTGGGGTAAGCCTGAGAATCTGCATTTCCAACAAGTTCCCAGGTGATGCTGTGGGTGTGGACTCTCCTGTGAGAACCATTGTTCTCTGGCAGATATTCTCAATCTTGGCTACTCATCAGAATCACCAGGGGAGCTTGTAAAGATCCTAATGGCCAAGCTGTGCGCCAGGCCAATCATATCAGATACTCAGTGGACGGGACCCACATAACAGTTCATCAGGATTTCTGGAAGCATCCCAGAGGACACCAATGTATAGCCAAGGCTGAGAACCCCTGCAGCCCAGAGCTTACCTATCACAAGCTGTTTCATTTTATAGGTGCAGAAAGAAGGAGTCTGTGTAGGGAAGTAACTTGTCAAGTTCATTCAGCTGAAAAGTGACAGAGACCAGACAGGCACCCCAGACACCCCACTTCCAGGCCTACAACACAGTGATGGCCTCATGCCCAACCCTGGGACAAGCACTTCTCAAGTTCTCATATATTCTCTATACAATAGGGTTTTATGCTAAATATCTACTCTTCCATAAATATTAACATTTCTAACCCTCCTAGCCTGAGACTGTTCTCTCCCAAAAGGAAACAGGGACACTAGCCTGGCTAGGACCCATGCAAGTTATCTTTTCCTCCCAGAGGGGAGGTGTTGTAGGATGCTGGTTTGCCTGTGTTCTCAGGCTATGATAAAAGGCTTTGAAAGATGTTGGCCACAGAGTGCATTGGTTAAGAGAAATCTTAGACGAGTCCATGTGTAAAGTATAGAAAAAGAATGAAGCTGCTCCAGATGAAGTGGTGGAAGGTAGTGTAGAACTGTATCTGTGCAGCTCCCCACCAGCCCAAGTCATCCAGGAAATGGACGGGACAACTGACCAGAGTTGAGTGACCTGGGTCCATCGTCCAGATGTGTCATGAATAAATTCTGTGGCCTACGGCCAATTGTTTGACTTTTCTTGGGCTCCGTTTCCTTCTCTGTAAGACAACTGAGTAGACTGAACCAAGAGTTTCTGAGCCAAGATGATGAGCAAAACCTCCTGGGAATCTTTAAGAAAATACGATCATAGCCTTTATACCAAGATATTCTGACTTCTCAGTTTTAACAAGTTTCCTGTTGAATTGGACAGTCAGTCAGTGGGCTGAATGGTTTCTGACTCTTTTGTCAACCTCTGCTGCTGGTTAAAGAGTTGTCAGGGAGCTAATGTGGTACCCTAGGCCTGCCGAAACCTGTGTGTCATGAAATCTGTAAGTTCTGAGACATGAATCAAATATGCCTTGAGCTCGCACTGACAGAGGAGGTTGTGCCAACATCACTGATGTCCAGTGATCCCGCTGGTAGGATGGGGCTACCCTGCAGGGATATTTCCTATGATTCCGTGACAATTGTCTTGTCACCCATCCTCAGCTCCTCGTGATGCAGCCTGACTTTACCAGGCCCACTGGTCAGTGCTCTAAAAAAATGACACTTTCTTTGGTGACTCATCATGGCTGTTTTTCCTATCTCTCTTCCTATAGTCACATAATTTCTGCCTCAAGCTAATATAACTTGGTAGTGAAATGAATACTTTTTAGAAGAAAAAAAATTTGAGTGGAACTGAAGAATAATGAAATAATCCTAAAATAAGCATTTTGTTGAATGTTTTTATACCAGGCACTTCGCCAAAAATATGTGCAGATGAATGTAAGAATGCAGAATTTTTCAAAACCTTACTTGTCTTCCCCATGGGAAGCATTTGGCAAAATCTACCAAAATGATCTATCCTTCAATCCACACATTCCATTTGTGTGAAGTTATACTGTAGACGCTCCTGCATGTGTACAGAATGACATAAGTATACAGTGTCCTTCGTAGCCTTGTTTTTGGACAGCAAAAATTTGGAAATAATGCAAATATCTATCAATGGGAAACTTGTTAGATACATCATGGGACACAGCCATGCAATGAAATATGCTAAATATAGTTTAACAAAATGAAGAAACACACTTATAGGTAAAGTTTTCAAAATTTATTACTAAGTGAAAGACAAAAATATTCAGAAGGGTCAGTATGCCACCTTTTTGTGTAAAAAGGAGAATGGATAAGAATAAGTATTTAAGTTTGTTTGTACATGCCACTGTAGAAGGATATGTAGAAAATGCTAACGGTGGTACCCTAAGGGTAGGGAAGGAACTTGATGGATGGAGATGTTGTTCTACTGTACACCTTTTCAAAAGTTAAACATTAAAAATGAAGTGTGCTCTTTAAAGAACAGTTTGGAAGTCTCTGGAGTTCTGTCCATGTCCTCACTGCCTGCATTCTTACCTTCAGCAGGAACATCAGTCATGTCTGCACGGAGCAGTTATGCAGTGTATCCTGACATATTGATTACCATAATGAATTAACTCCAGCTATTTAGTGTCAAAAATGAAATACAGTGCGTGAACACTTTGCCTTGTGTCCAGGATGAGGTTTTAAATCTCAGCCTTTCTGCTTCTTGTGACACCCACCTTAAGTCATCTTGTCATTCCAGGCATCAGTTTATCATTTATTAGATGGAAAAGATAACATTATCTGTACTAGAGCAGCTAGGAAATTCCAAAAACATTTGGTAACGCTGAGTAATAACAGATTTTATGATTATTCTCCTTGTTAATATTAAATAGAAGGGAAATTGTTGTGCTGGGATTTGGGGATCAAATGGTTGCTGCAGTGGGACAATTAGCTCTGAGACTCCTTGCAGCCTAAAATGAATAGGAAAGTGTGATGGAATGATATGAACTCATTATCCGATAAAAGAAAGCTTAGCAAGGAAAATACACATACATTTCTAATACTAAAATAAATAAATAAATAAATAAATAAATAAATAAATAAATAAATAAATAAATAAATAAATAAATAAAATTTTAAGAAAAAAGTCATTCGGGGGATCCACATTTATAAGTCACTACATAGCATAATGGGCAATATCATCTCTAATAGTCTAGCACTAAATATTTTCAGTCAAAACAAACGTACTGAGGAAATTTGAAAGACATATGAATTTGTTTCCTTGTGTTTCCTTGAGCTAGACTAGCCTGGAGCCAGTTGTCACACAAACGGTACTCATATTGGCTGCTAATATTTTCCCATGGGCTGGACTCCTTAGTAGACAGTGAGAGGAGGGGGCAGTCTAGAAGGGATGCTGCTGGGGGCTCAGACAAGGTGAGAGCTCTCTCGTGGGCATCCTTATGTCCAGAGCGGGTTGGCTTTGTGGAAAATCCATAAGGTAAGAAAACCGGCTCTAAATTGAATGTGATTTGTAAAGCCCAGGCAAATTGATCTCTCCCTGACAATGAAGGAAATGCATCTGATTCTATCATTGTTAATTGTCTGCCCTCAGATAGAAACGTCAACTTTATTACAATCTTCAAAGGATTTCGGTGTAAGGAGGGGAGTCAAGAAATCTTTTGCCCAGTGAGACATATAATTTCTAAAGCAGAGAAGCTCACACAGACAATAACAATATAACTAATATATTTAGTTGTTCCCAATGCAAGAGCAAGACACGGGGAAGCCTATGGTAAGAGAAGGGGGAAAGGAGAGCGTATGAAAGCCAAATTAGTGTCATGAAGGCAATGACATCTTGCCACACAATGGGAAGTCCCAAACCTGCTTATTAAAGTCTCGTTGCTCACAATAGAACACAGGCTATAAAAAGGCCATGGGGAACCATTAATTAAATATTAAAAGATCAAATAGTTTTAGTCCCATTAGTTTGTATGTAATTTACATTCTCAAGTATAAATTTAGAGATAATTCCCCATCTCTAATCGCTTTCAACTTTCTGATAAGGTGTCTGCAAATATAGAGTCCTACAGGGAGTTTAAATATATCTTTCCCCATGCAGATCAAGTATTGTTCCTTTCATAAGAAGTTGCTTTTGAATATCACTCTCTACAACTAAAGTGATTATCATAATATACCTCGAGTTATTAGCCTTGAGGGGTACTTTTGTTGAGAGAAGGCAGGAGGCCATTTTTAGATGTCTAAGGATTAATAGCAGATGAACAAAAAATAGGAGGAAAAGGTTATCCAAGCAGGCGGATGACGAGTGGTTCAGACCTTCATTACTATGACTTCTCATTCATTGTCCAAGGTCACAGGCAGTGGATGGGTGGTGGGAAGTGCCAGGAATCTCAGATTCCAGGCCTGCCAGGGCCCCAAAGTTGCTGGTTGCCTTTGGATAAATCATATCTCCTTTGTGTGTCTTAGCAGTGGGCTTGGATATTCTCTGAGGTCACTCCTGGCTCTAACTTAGCAAGAATGTTGCTAAGCTATATTGGAAGGGCAAAGTTGCAGTAAATAAATAATTGGCTGGAAGCCTGAGGGAAGAAAACAACAGCCCAGAGCGACCCACGAAAGAACACCAGAGATCTAAAGGACCAGACTGACAAATTTTATGATCAGATATTCAAAAGTGTGATCTAATGCAGGATGTTATGATGCTAAAAATGTCTCATATTTGTCCTGAATTCTCCTAAATTTGATTTATACTTCCGTATCAGACACATCTTTGCATAAGCAGCCTGAAATGCATGTAATTGATCCTCCGGTTTTTACAGCATTGGGCATCCACTCCTGGCAGCTGGAAAGCTCAGGGCCATCCTGCCAGAGCAAGCCACTTCCCTTCCCAGGGTAAAGGATATGAACAAGAAACAGCCTAAATATCCAGCAAAACTTAAATAAATTTTAGTACATCTTCATAACAGATGTTACAGAGTGTGAAAACGGATGTTACGGAAGTATAGCCATTGACAGAAATTTTTGGCATATAATCCTATTTTTGCACAATAAAATGTACATAGAAGACAAAAAATAAGAAAAAGTACGCACCAAGATGTATATATAAAAGCACATTCATATATTTTGGTTAACTTTGAGATATGGAAATATGGTGACTTTAATCTTGCTTAGCCACATTTTCCAATTTTTTTCAATAAACCACCTCCTGTGAAATTATTTTAAAATCTTTTGATAAAATAAAATGCTTCACCAAGGAGCTTCTCTACTTAGTTACTCACTGCTCTTCTGAATTTGCAACATGTATTTTTTAAGTTCTTACACTGTAATAAACTGATTCGTTTCATCACTACATGGGATCACGGAACTATGAATGAGAATTGGGGAACACTGGCTCTAACTCTAGCCTTGCCACTTACTAGCCTCTTGGGTAAGTCAGTGCTCACTAACTGTTATGACATTGGGTGAGCAACTGCCCCTCTCTGGGCCTTAGCTGCCTCTGAAAATGAGAGTGTTAACTACACACATAGTGTTCAAAGTGTGATGTGTGGACAGAGATCATGAGTACTGCCAGAGACTTTATATAAATGCAGAATCTAAGGTCTCACCCCAGAACTACTGAATCAGACCTATATTTTAACAGGATTTCCAGGTGATTTGTTTGCATGATAAAGACTGAGAAGCACTGGACCAGATCATCCATAGATCCCATTTCAGTTCTAAGAAGTGATACCTTATGATGAATGTTTCATAGATCTGAGTCATTCAGAGCCCTGGTCTTATTTAATTATCCCTTGAGAAAATGAGTTAGCTTCCTTTGTTCCAAACACTTGCCTGCTACAGATCCTATAAGTCTACATTTTTGTCTCACGCTGGAGGTCATGGGCATCTTAATATCATTCCTTATTACCAATTACAGAAGTGTGAATGTTAAAGCAACAGAAAAGAGGGAGAGAGCATTTAGGATAGCAATAATGCTGCTTATCGTGTGTTAATAGAAGTGTCATACACTGTACAAGAACTCTTACAAGGTTAGCTTACTGAAATTCCCATGTCAAACTACTGTTTTATCCACACTTTGAAGATGAGAAAATTTATATATACATATATATACACACATATGTGTTTGTGTGTGTATATGTGTACGTGTGTGTATACACACACACACACACACATACATACATCTCCACATTTTTCTCAACCACCACCACATCAGCAGATCTGTGGTTTACAAGGTAGTAAAGGTGGCTCATCCCTTTATGTATTCAAAATATTTCTCATTATAAGTTTCAGTTGAGCCAACAATTGTATTTTCATTATCCTCACATGCATTAAAGCACATTCATTATACTCACATGGGGAAAAAAAAACTATTCATATTTTCTCTTTTAGTCTGAAGAAAAGTGAAGGCTGAGTGCCTTGGGAATACAGCCCTTACAGCTACGCCGTGAAGAGTCCACATGTCTATTTTGGACTCACTGATAAGATAAGAAGGTTTTCTCCCCCAAGCCCTTGAGAACTGAAAGTTGTTTCCTACACACCTGATGGAGAAGATGCTCTTCACGTGAACTGAAGTCAGTCATTGAAAACCTTTACAAAGGGGCCTTACGTTCAACTGGCCCTGCACGCTGAACTCAGAGACAGAAGATGCAGATTGTAGCCAAAGCTCTTCCACTAATATTATGTGACTCAGACAGGTCACTTCCCTCCTCTGAAACTTTACGATGTTTACTATTAAAACAAGAGTGACAAGCCCTTCCCTGCCTACCTCACAGTGCTGCTCCAAGGGGCTGTATTTTCTGGGCTACACAGAGCCACACAAATAAGGGCACTGTGTAAATAAATAAATACTCCATTGTGGCTTTAGACTGTGTCAGCTGAGCTAAGCAGGAGCTACATTTTCTAGAATTCCTTTTCCTGTCTACTTCCAAATTAGGGTTGGCCACGAGAGGCGCTTGTGTCAGACTGGAAAGGGAGAGGTGGACCGTCAGTCACGTTCCTTGCTGAAGATCCCCAGGCCTCGACACAGCTCAAGTTCACAGCCACCCATCTCCTGTTCACTTGATGGCACGGGGCAGCCCCTGGACCCACA
Organism: Camelus ferus; assembly: GCF_009834535.1. NCBI lineage: Eukaryota > Metazoa > Chordata > Mammalia > Artiodactyla > Camelidae > Camelus > Camelus ferus. Next base: position 67,221,709 of record NC_045696.1, read on the forward strand.
GCTCCTTCTGTTAGAGTCAGCCCGCCTCCGTCAGATCCTCCTCCCCCCTCGCTAGCTGGGGAAGCGTGCAGCTCGATGGGGAAGAGCACTGGCTTCCCCTGAAAGGGACTCACATCTTCAAGTTCAGACTTGGGAGACAGACCTGCTTCCCACTTTTCCTTCACGTGTCCCACTTGGTCATAAGGCTTTCCAGTTTGTCCATATACTTTCCAGTTTTCCCCTATTCCCTATTCTTACTTCACAATTGCCAGTTGGTCGATCTATAGCAACTTCAGGCCCATCATCAGATGCAAAGACAACAGCTTTGCACAGACTTCTCAGGCAGCTCTCTTAGCTGCACCAGATCCCAGTGATAAACCTCCTCTATTATATTACTCACAGCTAATTCTCTTATCAAATGCTGATGGATACATTTTCACTATTAAAGATAAGGACACTTTAGGGGATGCTTGGATTTCCTTCACAGCTATAACTTACAAATTCACTTTGCATATTCAATAAAGTTCACATACTTTAGAAAGCAAACCATATTGCTATACACGTGCAAAAAAGCACATAAACGCATACACACTATAGAATGTACCAAAGCACTTTGCATGTAAGAGTCAACGAACATGAGTAATATGGGTATGTATCTTCAAACACACGTGTGCACACGCACACACACACATTGAGTCTCTTTAGTTAAAACTGTATCTTAACCGAAGATATGTTTTAAAACCTAACAAATCAAGAGTCAGTAGTTAAAGCATTGTTAATCATCCCAAACTCTTGGTCACCACTTATTTAGGAGATTGAGTTGGGAAAAAAAAAATGTTTCAACAAAAAGATGTCCCAAATACACTTGAAAATTCAGGTGGTTTCTGTTGCCACAGTGCACAGCCTGCAATTTTGCCCCTAATTGATTGTACCTATGAGCTCACCGCTACCGTGTTGACAAGAAAGGTGAAGGACTGGGAAAGGAGAGCTGTAAGTAGGAAGGAGTGTGCAAGACAGAGAAAGGTACCAGAACCCAAGGGAGTACACTCTACGGGATCCAAATGTGAGAAGTTTAGAGCATTTTTAATATCTAGATATACAAACCCCATCCTCGTTACACACCCATCCATTTATTTCCCCAGCTTTGACACACAGGGAAGCCCAGATCGAGGCTGCAGTTATAGGTTTGGGATTTAACGTGCCTGGTCCCACACTGCAGTGCCAGCATGCCCGTGGAGACCCCTGAGGTCCAGCCTAATCTCAGCAATCCTTCCCACTCCATCACCCGTGTCTTCTCCAAACATACACCAAATACTCTGGGCTCAGGGATTTACACTCTAGTCAGTCTGGTTGTCTTCACAGAGCATCAGTTTACTAAGGTCAGGTGTAGCAGGGATACAGGACTGAGGAGCCGAAGACTCCTCAGTAAAAAAGCTGGAGGACCTGCTTCTCCTTGATCCTACCTGCTGATCAAAAATAGACCCTTAACTTCTGAAATTCAGATCCTTCACCTGCAACATGGGGATAAGGATGCCTACGTCACAGTTATCGTGACAATTACACAAGACAACAAGTATGAAAACAGTTGGTCGAACACGTGGTACGTGAAAGGATGTTCGGATTTTTTAAGGAGAAGACTTACGTAGTATTTAAGAACACAAGTGATTTTACAGCTTTACCCGTGTGACGAAGTACTTCCGTGCGATATAATGCTGGTGATAGGGATTGGGGTAAAGTGCCGATTCCGTCACACTTGACAGCCTTGAAATCTGCCTTGGCGATGGGTCCTTGCCTGGGCTGCCCTCCTCCGTGGACAACAGGTCAGTCTCAGAGGGCTGGTCATCTCCCTCTTGCTTCAGAGACACAGGCTGGAATCCTTCAAAATCCCCAATTGTTGACATTTCTTCAACCTAAAACAAAGGAAGAAACAATCTTCTCATCAGAAAAAAAAAAAAAGAGTCACATGTGTCTTAGCTATGGCAAAACAGTCTATGATGAGCAAATGACATTCCTGAAACTGCCCAACCCATCCAACAGCACACATCAGCTAAGCAGAGGCACTGATGGCGGCAGTTCGGTAACACAGACGCCACAATCCTGCGGGGACACGTACCAGGGGAAAGAAACAGAGACCCTCTGGACAGAGAAAAGGAGGCTGCAAGTAGTTCCTTTTCCCCCATCTTTAACCGCAGGGGACAGGAATCTTCACAAGGGAAGACCGGTATGAAATAATCATCAGATAATTCCTCTTTGAGATTTCACAGCATTTTCACTTGAAAACCTACCAGCCGGGCAGCTTCATTGACAGTTAAAAGCAATGATAATGCACCTTCTTGTGTACTTCTTGGGAAGTAAAAGGGCACAAAAGCACTTAGAACTGAGTGTGTTTTCAACTGCAAAACTGCAATCCTAAAAATGTATCCTCAAGGATATATTGTACAACATGGGGAATACAGCCAATATTTTATAATAACTATAAATGGAGTATAACCTTTAAAAAGTGTGAATCACTGTATTGTACACCTGTAACTTACATAATATTGTATGTGAGCTATACTTCAATTTAAAACAATTAATAAAAAATAAAAGTATATCCTAAGGAACTAATTTAGACAAATACCCAAAGACATAACTATAGGAGGTTGTGCATGACAGCGTTGTGTCTAACAGCAGGAAAAACACATAATGTTATGTCCAATAGCAAAACATTGTGTCTAATAGCAACATTAGATTCTCACACAACATTACATCTAATACAAAAAATACAGTGAAACAAAGTATCTATCAGTAAGGAACTGGCTAAATAAGACATGTTACACCATACAGTGAGTGTAATGTAGTCATTGTAAATGTGAGTATATATTTTTACCATAGAATCTTGTCCAAAATATATTGTTAATGGGAAAAAATGGTATATTAGGAGAACGTTATTGAAATTTGTTAAAATAATTCAGGAAGGAAGAGAGAAAGGGAGGAAAGGAAGGAAGAAATAATAACCTGGATTTGCATATGTGTGTAGGATAGAGGATAGAAAAAAATCTGGAAAAAAAAAGTAAAATGAAATATTAGCAATAACTGTCCCTGACAAACTAGTGGTTACCAGTGGGGAGTGAAAAGTGGGGAGGGTCAAGACAAGGCAGGGGAATAAGAGGTACCAACCACTATGTATAAAATAAATAGGCTACAAGGATATACTGGGCATAACAGGGAATATAGCCAATATTTTATAACTATAAATGGAATATAACCTTAAAAAATTGTGAATCACTATGCTGCAGACCTGAAGGCTGTATAACATTGCACATCAACTATACCATACTTTAAAAAAAAAGATTATCTCTGCATGATATGGTGTATCTTTATTTTTTATTTTTATTTTTATTTTGTTTTCATAAATCTCTGGATGCTTACATTGACTTACACCTGATTTAAAATAAATAGAAATACAATAGATTTATGTATATTTTATAAATATACAGTGACACAAAGAAACCAAGCCAAATAAAAGACACATGCTACCGAAAAGCACCCGCGGTGGAGTGGCCATTTTCAAGCTGAGGCCACACGGCCGCACCACCAATGCCACAAGGGAGGAGCGCCGCCCGCCCAGCAGCACCGTGGGACTGGGAATGCCAGCTTATTCTCAGGGCTGTCCCTGTGCTCTTACCGGGACAAAATTCCATTTCCTCGGTTCTTGTGAAACACCAGAAAGTGAGAAACAGCCACCATCCACAGCAAGTGTATGTTATTAAAACTGGGAATAAGTAGACTACTTAAGAGAGATAAAAAATAGGATGAATGTGTAGTTCACTGCCTCCCCCGGGACACTTGAGTATGAAAAGGGCGCTATTAACCACTGTGCCAGAGCGATGGGAGGGAACCGGCATTGTCTCAGGCAAACGTGGACACCCAGTCCCCCTAAAGGGCTTGAGTGCAGCAGAAAACATGGCTGGTTAGGGGACTCCCCCGTGAAAAGCCCCCGGCAGATCACACTGCAGGTGGTTTTGCCTGATTCTCCCAGCAACCCTAGGAGGATGGTTTCATCTCCATCTCTCTGGGGATCCCAGGTTGGTGGGACTCACCCAGGGTGCACTTGGGTAGTAGCGGCGGCACCTGGACTCCCACCCAGGACTTCCAACCAGGCTGAGCCCAACATCCCCACCAAGCTGCAGGCTGCCTCACAGCGGGAAGGGCTTCACTGGGCTTTCAGATAATTTTTTAAAGTTACTGGCCTATGAGAAATCCAAGGACATGCGTGGAGAAGCAGGAGAAATTTTGTGCATGTGTGTGTGTGTGTGTGTGGCCTCCCCGGCAGCCTCATGCTGTGTTTATGCAGGTCTGCCACCTCTGCTGCGGTGGGTGTTGGAAGGAAGTGTGTTTCTAGAGTTCCCTGTAACCTGCGAAGGAGGGTTTGTGCCTTTGGGGAAGGAAAGCCTGCTTCTGTATTTGCCGCACTCTGGGAACCGGAACCTAACAGCAGACATCTGTGAAAGGCTCCAGTGCCTGGAAAACAGAGGGAGGATTTAATTAGCACCACTGCATCTCCCTCAGGCTGTCTTCTCTGGAAACACTTGGGGAAGGGAAGCAGGGCACTTTGAGACTGAGATTTTGAGGTCCAGGAAAGAAGGAACCTCAGCTCCAGTGAAATTCTTACAGCCGTGATGAGTGGAAGAGTTGAGCCCAGCCATCTCCCCCTGGAAGGATTCCAGCTCTGTTTCAGGCCTGGGGACACCTTCGCAAGGACGATGAACGTAATGTCAACAACCTCCCCAAGGAGAGGATTGCCGTGCCTCCCAGCAGCCCCCTCCATTCCTCATCACCACCTGCCTAGACCACGTTTATTCCCAAGTCAGTAAAAACCTGCCCTCCTATCCCTGCTTAACCAGACTATATACATTGAAATATTAAAAGCTTGTACAGGGATAAATTATGCCTTGCAACAGACCCATTCAGAGCCATTTAGAATTGAAAAGGATCATTGTTCCCTAAGACTGCCCGGTAAATTTATCTTAGCATGTGGTGCCCAGGAAAGTAAAAGCAGTATAAATTTCTAAGAGAAGCAAAGGATCAAGGCTTAGAAAAGAATTACATCCATATTTTTTGACCAAATTTTCTCATTTCAGGGAAATCGTGTAATGAAAATTATCCTTAAAAAAAAAGAACAGCCTACAATATTAATTGCATATTCTAGGTAGTAATAAAAAATTGGAAACCAACTAAACACCTAATGGCCAAGGAATTATTAAGCTCCCCATCTGATATGGAGCTGACATTTACAATGACATGTACATGCACTGCAGCATCGTGGAGTAAGGATGTATCTTCTTGGGTCAAGAAAACCAAAAAAACAGAGAAGTTTTTCTCTGGAAATGATAATTTTTTACATTAGTAAAGACTAGAAGGGAAATATTTAGATTTATTGAGGTAGTTGGATTACACCTAAATTTTTGCTTTTTAAACAAATTTTAAATCATGTTAAAATGTTAGTGTGGCTTTTGTAATAAAAAATAAAATGTGTGAATAAATGTATTGGCTCACAAACTCAGGAACTGAAACTGGCCCCTGCACAGAGAGGGCAGGCTACTCCAGATCAGCAGGTGGCAGGTTTAATCAGCAAGGGAACTTCCATCCAAAGCGTATCTAGGACGGCAGCACGATGATTCACACCGGTCCGTCAGAATCTTAAAAGTTCTCAGAGAGGCCTTAACTGGGTTCAGTCACATATTCAATCCCGATGGTCCCAACACCACACTTCTCTCTCAAGCTTGCATCCTTGAAAAGGGCTCCCATTGCAGGAACGATGGGTAGAATGGACATTCCAAGGATGGGGCAGGTGGAGATAAGCCTCCTATTGCCCAAGTCCAGCTTGCTGGTCAACTAGCGACCACTCCTCGTGATGAACTCCTCCAACAATGCCAAGCAAATACTTAAAGAAGTGCCACCCTTCCTTCAGTCAGACAGTAAGAATTCTGTGTATCTCAGCTGCCAGCAAATTCAGAGCTCGATTTAATACACTACTGCAATAAGTAACTTATTTCTGGATCCTGGTCTAAGTATACCTGCCTCCCTTGGTATATGCCTTCATCTATCTCCGTGGGACTTTTGCTAAGACTATTTCAGAAGCATAGAGGGGAGTAAATGATAGCTGGAGAATTATTGTCTAGTCCAATTCCTTCATTTTGCAAATTTTAGAGCATTAATGTAAAAGACTTGCCCAGGGTCACAACGCTAAATAGAAACAAAACATGAAATCAGACTCCTGGACTCTAGTTCACTGCTCCTAGTGGTAGCATTTAGAAGAAAAGCAGGAACAGTTATCAAACTTACACGTGGGTGAACTGAAGACACTTTTGCCACGTATCTGCAGCCAGTCCACTTTGCTTTGCTCTGGGATGGGAGATACAGCTCCCGTGAAGCAGGGCTCCTCCCCAGCTTTGCCCCCCCCCCAGCAGCCCCGCATCCTACCCTGTGGGCTAAGCTTCCTCCTTCACCGGACATCAGGCTGACTTCTTCTTAGGCACGTGAGGCCCAGGGCCTGAGTCCACAAAACTTCTAGGGGCCCAGGAAGTGTTTTAATGTATTTCAACATCAGAAGAGAAAAATAAAATTTGATAATGCCCATTACTACCTCTCTGGAGCCCTGAAAGACAGAATGCCTTGTTAGGAACCATTCATCTATTCTAACCTGTATGTTTTGTAAATGAGGAAATTGAGGCCTTGATATGTCCCCTGAACTCTCAGTTTAGTTTAATTTTTAAAAAGTTGAAGAGAATAAAGAATGAAGTTATGGCCACCAAGGATTAAAAATATACCTATCTAGAGGAATGTTTGTGGGCCAACCAGGAGCTTAGAAAATTCTACAGTGTGTTCACAAGTGCTGCCGCCCTCTGGCAGGTGAGGCGGCGCTGGGCTGGGGGGGAAGCGTGGGCGTCATTTCCCTGGGTTGCAGTCAAAGATGTCAGCTGTGTGTTTCTGATGGTAACATCTCTACCCACATGAAGGGGTTAACCCTCTCAAGGCTCATCCCCAAAATAAAAATCCACTTTTAATTTTGACATTTTGTAAAGGAAATTTATGTGAATTTACATGTGCAGCCTTTCCTGAGTCTCTCTGCGAACAGCCAAGGGGTGTGCGGTGCATAAACTCTTAACACCTTGAAACTCTCCAGCCAGCCCTCCTCTGTGCCAGCTGAGATAAGAAAATCGGCAAACAATCCTTTCCAATTTCCCGTTTTGTGCATTCGTGATAACATGCCAGCAGGCCTGCTCTGCGTCCTGGGAGGAAGTGGAACTGATGGAGGGTCTCTCTCTTCCCAGCTCCTCCTCTGCCAGGTGGGGCCCTCTGCTCTGCCACCGGAGCCTTCGCTCAGACGGAGGAAGGGGTGAGGGGAGGACACAGGGCCAAGATGAAGAAATGCGGGTCCCCACGCCCTTCCACTGGGAAACCCTGGGCAACTGTTTCCCCACCCGCATGGCAGGTTTCTCACCTACAAAATGAGGGGCCAGACTCTATGGTTGGCAGATTGTACTCCTGAAAATTAATAGCCCATTTCAATCAAAACTGATCCATGTATCTGTTTCTGGACTTCCAAAGTTCTCATTTTGGGGGTAAATGTGTTGAAGTCTGAAAGTCGTTGGACTAAATTATTCCTGTGTTGCCTTCCAGCTCAATCACTCCTCAAGAGTTGACTGATTTTTCTCTAGTGCCCCAAATATTCTGTACCTAAGCCAATAGAGGTTGCTCAGTATGCTTTACCCCAGCTTCTCTCCAACTGAGTACGTCAGTTCCCTTGTGATTCAGACGCTGAGGCGTCACGGGAGGACTGTGACGGCGGTCATGAATCTGGGTGTGCTTCATGGAGGTTCTGGCTTCTCTGTAACACGAGTGGATACCCACAGTCACCAGAGATGCTCGGGACCCCCACAGTGGGGTGCTGGACTCCCCACCCGGGCCAGGGCCAGAGCCAGGGACGTGCTAAAGCCTCAGGAACTATTCTTACATCTAAGAAGGGAAACACTGAGAGGTTTGCCAAGCTTCTCACACAGAATAGAAATTTTTAGTGGGCTTTCCTGAAAAACAGACAGAAAAGAGTTGATTGAGATAACGACATTGACTAGAGAACTCAGTGAGATGACAGAGCCCTTGAAATTAACTTTGCGAATTTCCATGAACCCTTCCACCACTCATCCAGTCAAGGTTGTGATAAGGCTTGTGTTCCTGATCCCTGTAGCATTTGTCATGCTGTTCTGTAACCATCATCTTCTTTACTCTCTGGTCTTCACTCCTGGGCCGTGAGCATCTCTAGGGCAGGGACTGCGCTGCACTCACCCGTATAGCCAGCACTCGGCACAGGCACGGTGCCCACGGGCAGGGTACAGAGCAGGCACTAAGAACAAGTCCTCAGACGGATGAATGGTGCCTCGCTTGTTTCTCTGTTGGGTCTGAGACCTGAGGACAAGTCTTAACATGTAATCCACAGTGGTTTGTGCATTACCTCAGACCTCATGCAAGAGGGCTCAGTAAATGCTTGTGGACTGAGTAATGAAGCTCTTGTGAGGCATGAATGGGAACAGCTTCTGAACATGGTCACTCACACTCACGCAGACACACATCGGACAGAACACGTGCCACAGTCTTTCATCCATAGAAGCTCATCGTCCTGAAAATGTAAACGGGATGACTGCAGACTTAAGTGATAGAACCAGAATGGGAAAGTGTGTGCAAAACACAATGGAAATAGAAGGTGGGAGTAACAAGTGTGAGTGGAGAGAGAGGGGGGAGAGGGTGGAAAGTTAGAGGGCGGAGAAAGGTGCCTTGGAACTGACTGCTTATTAGAGGGTGGGAGAGGATGCTCCCAGCAAAGGTGTGAGGTGCGAAGAGGAGGGTTTGCTCAAAGGATGCCAGCTAACACGGGGAATGTAATAGAGACGTAGCTGCCCACCTCCAGCCCTGGCTCCTTGAAGAGCTGTTCGCACCTGGTTAAAACAACGGCTCTCTGACAGGATGACAGCCTGAAACCCTCCTCACACGTCCTTTATATTCCCTTGTCTCTGCACTCGTGCCTCCATCCCATATGGGTAGGTCCCCCTCCCACCCCAGTCAACCCAGATACAGAGCCTGGGCTTAACTCTGTAAGATTCCACTTGTCTCAAGAACTTCATGAGATTAACAACTTCCTTAAAGACAGAGAAGCCATGGAGAGGTGAGTCATATTGTGTATGGTACAACTTTGCACCATTCATCTGTTTCTCCTCTTTCCAGGGTAACAATTTCTGCTTTCTGTGTGTGTGTTTCTTATTTGACATAAACATAGATACGTATCTATTTCATCCACATATCCAGGGCCCCCGAGTTCTCCCCTTCAACATCCCCAAATAAATGGAATTCCCCCACCAAGATAAATTCTGAAGGTAGCTATTAACATAAACCTGTACCAGGATGTGTGAGTCAGGGGAGACCTGGCTGGAGATATGTCTGAAAAAGTAGAAGGAAGTAAACCAGATGTCAGGGGTAGTGACTTATCTCAGGCAGTGGAAGAAGTTTCTACTCTGCCATTGGCCTGGCCAGGAAGATCCCAAGGCAGGGAGGGCACAGCAGAGCGGTGGCATTCTCCTCCTGGGGAGGACAATGAATAAGGCTAAATCATCAGCCTCCCTACACCCTCCAAAGACAGAGCAAAGAAGCATGCAAGGAATTGACCAGGATAAAAATGCTGGTCCCGACGATGTACTTTGGAGCCTCGAAACACTCAATTTTTTTTTTCCTGTATAACTGAAAAAGAAAAAAGCAGAGGAATCAAAAAAAAAAAAAAAAAACTTAATGAAGATCAACAAATCAGCCTGCGACAGCATCTCTTCTCTCTCCAGAATATGTAAGATCCCTGATTTCGAACCTGCTGATTCAGAAACTAGACGGGGACAATGCTTAGAAATTAGCAACAGCCTCATCCCCTGTTATTGGGACATACCAGGGGAGGGTGTGGATTATGTTATTGGGACATACCAGGGCTGACTACATACTCAGCATTAATCCTGGTGCCAGGGAGGGCCATCAGCCTACATTCCTCAACCAGATGCTCCTGGCTGGGAGCTCTACCTAAGGAAGTCCCCCCAAAGAAGGGGTTTCCTGCGAGGCAGGCCAAATGTGACTTCTCCCGTACGGATTTCATGAAATTCAGGGGAAGACATTCATCCCAATGCTGACGACAGTCTTTCCCCACCCCTCCAGGTAAAATCTACAGCCTTAATTTTTTTAATGACATTTTTATTATAAACATGTTTATTGAAGTATGACACGCATTCAAAATATCATAAATGTACCGATCAGTGAAGTATCATGAAAATAAACACACTCACGGAACCATCACATAGATGAAGAAATGCCATATTACTGGCACCCCAAGGAGATCATTCTTCTCAGAGTGAATATTCAGTTGGTTTCACAAGATGGAATCTGAGAGTGCTGCCAGACATTTGAGATATCATTTAACTCGACACCCTCATTTTATAAATAAGAAACCAGATGCTTCCGTGGGAGCAGGAAAGTCACTACCTCAGGTCACAAAGCAAGTCAGAGGACGTACCAGGGTACCAGGCTCCTCTTTCCTGTTTACACTGCCTTCGGTTCCTAAGAAGACCTAGCTGGCCTGTGGAGTAAGAGAAACTTGCTTGGTGACTCCTTTCTCCAGGAGTCTGAGGTCAGCTCTCTCCTGTCCCCATAAAGCCAGGCTCTGAGAAGCTGTCCTGAAGACACTGCCCTCAAACCCACGCAAACCATCACCTCCCTATGTCAGAGCTCCTGGTATATAACCAACACACAGTAAACTAGTTGTTAAGTGCATTAATGAAAAGACACTTCACATGATCAACAGAGGCGCTTCAAATTCTCCCTCTTCTGTTTCCATACCAGGCTGGTCATTTGGACACCTGGCCTGTGAGAGGACCTTCCTCTTTGCTAAGGAAGTTATCCCATGGTTGGTGGGGATCACTAACTGTGCCACAGGAGGAACAGCAAAAGGAACTGGAGAAATTCGGTTCAGAGAGAAAATGTGGAGAACTTTGCTCCCTCACCTCTCTTCAGATATCTAAATTCTTACCAGGAGAAAAAGAGCACATTTGTTTCGTTTGACCTTAGAAATCACAAGGATAAATGAATGGATCTCTTCTATTTCCTGATCAAGCTTCTCAAAAAGAAAGTCTCTAATTTTATCTCCTCCACACCTTAATCTGCAGACATCTGCTTCTCAGTCCAGAAGTTCTTATAAATGAATCCAATACACACTTAACACTCTCTATCTCCTTGATCTCTTTGGCAGTCTTGATCGCTGACTCATGCCTCTTGAAGTGCTTGCTTCCTTCTGTTCCTTGGAATGACAGATTCCCAGTTTTCTTTCTACTTCCTGGTTCGTGGCTGGTAGTTTCTTTCATGGAGATCCCCCCATATCTCCCATGCTACTGTTTGCCATAAATCACTCTGGATGCTCTCCCTAAGAAATCCCCCCTTTTCCCCCTTGTTTAACCATAATCTGTAGATCTATGACTATGATCTATGATTCCTATACCTTATATCTACAGTCAGATCTATCTACACAACCATCTACTAGACCTGTCATCTTTGTTGACCCACAGGTACTTTTAACTCTTCTTGTCCAAAGATGAACTTATCATCTCCTCACTTCCCCCATAGACCTGGTCCCCTCTTTTTGTTCCAAGCTCAGTGAATGAGATCACAGCTGTACAGTTTCTCAGGACAGAGAGCTGCCTGATTCCCTCTTCTTGCCCAATACTGACAAATCAGGCACCCAGTCCTACAGCCTTTAATTCCTTAATAGCCACTGAGTTCTGTACTTTGCTTCACTCCTTGCCACAGCCTTAGTTCATCTCTTGAGGATCATCATAAAGGTCTTCTAGCTGATTTTAATCTCTCCGATCTATGCAGCACACAGGAGGAAGACTGATCTTCCTAAGATACAAATCATATTGTGTCACTGGCCACTTACCCTTCAATGCATCCCCATTGCCCACAAAATTAAAATCTGACTCCTGAGCATGTAGGCAAGATCTTCATGATCTGAACTCCCACTAACCTGTAGAGGTGAACATCTCACCATGTCTCTTCCCTCCCTTTCCTTCTCCATCTTCTTCTCCCATCTTTCTCGCCCCACCACAGCACTTATATCCTATGCTTCAGCCATGCTACTCTACCTTTCATCTCATAAATCCACCAACGTCCTTCTCATTTCTTCTACTTGAATAACCCCCATTTCCCTTTTTTGTCTCAGCTTAGAAAGCAACTAGAAGCTTCCTTGGCCAATCTCGTCTCATGAGTTACATGCCTCATGTATGTAACTGTTTCTTCTTGTAGATTGTGTATATCATTATGACAGTACTCATCCGCTACCTAAAAACTTGCCCTAATGCTTACATTCTCATCACTAGTACATAAGATCCTTGATGACAGAGACAGGGCTTTCTTTTCACTACAGTAGCCTTAGCACCGAGTAAGGCACATAGAAAGCATCTATTATGTATCAGCTGAACAAATGGATCAGTAATAAAATCCACACTCCATGGAAATGTGGATCACCTGTGGCCAAAAATGCAAAGCAGATTCACCTTAGAGAGTCTCTCTCCTCAGATGTGATGGAACCAGACCTGACAGAGGATGATTGGAAATCCTTCCTTCTAAACCAGGCTCCAAACTCACCAGTCCCTCAAGCTTAACATAAATGGCAATCTAGAAATGCAGTTTTTCCTGTGCTCTCCAGGCACTGTGATCTTCTGCCTACCAGCTCTTTAGTCATTGCCTGTAACTGATCTCCACGAGCAGATGGTGAGCTCCATGAGGAAAGGAACCATGCCCTCCTTCATCCTCTTGGACGCCCACAGAATGCCGAACCCTGTGCTTGGCACCATGAGCTCAGTCACAGAGGATGTCACGGAAAATGTCTGCACTGCAGGAGACGGACAGAATGAGGGAAAACTTTTTTCTGCCTAAAGCTACCCTGCAGGGTATGAGATATATGAGAGCCTCTCTCATGAGCAGAAGGGAGGCAACAGAGGAATGTTTATCCGAAAACCAAAGGGCAATAGTCATCAGTGACAGGCACCTGAAAGCAGTGGAACAAGACCAGACAGGGGAGCCTAGGGTCATAAAAACAATGCCGCTAACTTCTCGTCTTGTCAGTCACCGTAACTGAAGGACAATCTGTGTCTTAGTGATGAAATATACACTGAGTTTGTAAAATGTTGAACGCAAAACAAGACACCTAATTGGACAAAACAATTGATATAAGTAAGTGTTAGACTAATCTTCTAAGGCAACTTTGACCCATTTTCACTCCCTCTCGGTGAGAATATAAACACCTGAGGTTCTGCAAGGTGCACAGAGCCCTACCCAGAGAGAGAAGGCAGGAGAGCTAGAGCAGAGGGACAGCTCCCCTGCAAATGGTGAAGGCCAGAGAGCCAGTGTGGAGAAACGAAAGCAGTTCTGTTTCAAGAGTGACATTCAGATTCATTAGAAGATGGTTTAAGAAAAGTGGACCATTTAGGATGCTAAGGAATAAAAACTAAAAAAAAATTGTATCAGCTTGCTGAAGGTGGTTAGGTAAGAGACACAGACACAGAACAATAACATCCATCACACACACAAAAAAAGCCGTTTCTTTCTCTGTATTTCAGCAAGGAAACAAAACAGAAAATGTGTGTGTTAAAGAATGTAATTATATATGAACATAAGTGCCTAATATTAGAAAGTAAAGATACATGTATACTTATGTGTGACCTGACACAACTCCTGTTAAAGCAATGAGCAACACTGGCCAGAATAAATAGTAAATGTTCTGAGACAATTAAGACACTGGCTTGATATGCACGTTTCCTTGGTTCTGTGAATGTGTGTCTCAAGGCTGGTTTACTGGGGAGACATAAGGTTTGGTTTTGATCAGTCTTTCTGTAAATGTATGACTTTATTCAGAGCAATCAGGACAGGAGTAGGAGTACAGACCAGAGAAAGAGCAACCGAAATAGCCATTATGAAGTATGCTCAGTCATGTCATCTTCATATATGAAGTGTTCAAGTATGTTGTAACAATCCTCTCAACTCCTTTATCTGTGAAAATGTGCATGTGGGCACCTGCCCTGCTTACTTCCTGAGATCTTTTGTGATGATCAAATGAAAATGTTGTGAAAGTACTTCGTAAATGATGGAGAGCCTTGATCGTGCATCTTCTGAAGAGCCATTAGTGTATTATCACAGGAGGAGGAGGCAATAAAATAGTATTTGAGCAGGGGCTGTTGGCAATCCCTAAAAGATGCCAGACGGAAAGTGGCACAGCCCAAAGCTTTCAGAGGTGGTCGATTCTCTACTGACAAAGTCAGAACTACTGGGAAGGTATGAGGGTGATAGCCAGGAGAGGCAAGGTGTTTCAACCAGGGATGTGCCTACCTTCCAGCAGGCCGTCACCCCACCCAGCCCAGGGGCCAGACGGAAACCATAGCCCACAGGGCCAGAATCGATGCGGCCCGAGTTACTGCTACACACATCTCCTGGGTCGATTCCTGCTCTCGAGTATCCCTTCAGGCTATAAAAGCAGTGCAAAAAAAATCTATGGGTTGTATATGTCCTATTTGTGATGGAGAAATTCAACTGAGTGGATAAGTTTCACCACTCCTTAGCGCTTCTCTTTTGAGATAAGTGTCATCAAAAGTAGGTTAGCTCACAGTATTAACTGTTTGGCAGTATCTCTGCATCTAAGAACTTCAACTGTGACACAGCACGGTGTTTAAAGAGATCACTGAAATGTTTGACACGTCTCCAAAATATATTCCCTGTTATCTGTGAGGGGAGTTCTGTCTTCCCTTCTTAATGAGCTGGGGCCACTCAGCAACATCAGGTACAATTCCTCATTGATATCACTGGTGACTTCTTCTCCTGCACCCCACCTCCAACAGGCCACACCAGGCTTCAAATGCCATTAATATTCGACGGTGAAACTCGGTAATTCTCTATGAAAGCCCAGCCAGTGAATAAACGTGTTAGAAAATGCTACGGAGAGTAGAGCTAAAACCAGCTCTCCTGCTGGGAGTGACTGAATGTAGAAACTTTAATTTTGGAGTGACCTTCGGCCTCTTAGTTCACTATCACATCCAGTAGGCATCGCTAAGATGGTTACTTTTGTTCTCTAGTAATGTAACCTATCTATGGATTTAGGTCTCGTGACAAAGAAAGTGGGATTAATTAGTACATCATTAGAAGCTGTGTTGGTATATTTTAACATATGAAATAGAGATTATTTAAAACAAGTGATATATCGAGTTGTCTTTTTAATTCCTCATCTTTCAGTGGCAAATCCAAGTGCATTCCTTATGCCAATATCCTTTTTAAAACAGCAATACTCTTTTATTTATAATCTGTTTATAATAGCTAAGCTACCTAAACATAGTTTAGATAGGCTATTATGTGGTTGGTATAACTAACTGTGTACAAATACAATGGAAAGACATCCATGGCATGTTTTCTTAAGTTATAAAATAGGACATAGCATGATCTTAGTCTTTTCTAAAAATACAATATGGTTATGTATAACTAATACATATGTATTACAGGAATATCCACAAAAATGTTAACATCGGTTTTCTCTGTATAATTTGGATTACAGATTTTTTTTTTTTACTTAATTTTATTTTCTAATTTTCTACATTGAAAATGTTATAAAGAGGATATAATTTTTAAAAAGTGTTAGCTGTAGTAAAAACATATGAAAGCTTAAAGGTTTTTGAGGCACTCACATTTTCATCAGAAATTTCCCATTCTCCAGTACAAGTTAAAAATAAGTTGTTTCATACAGTAAGTACACCAAAATTTGGCCCTGAGAAAGTCTTCAAAAAGTAAAGTCAGAAGAAGACTAAAATTCACACCCAAATAAAGACTTCCCGGTACACAGATAGTTGCATCATTGGGCAATAACTTTAATCTGCCCACTAATATGCAAAAGCTGCATTCAGGAAATAAAATCAAAGAAGCTTTGAGAGATGGAGAAAGATAATGTCTCTTGGGTAACTTTTATCACAAGGAGTTATGAAACTGCCATGTAGGCTGAGAAGTTACAAACTCGTTATATAAATTATGCAATGGGAAAAGGTAGGAGAAAATATTTATCTTAGAGAAATAAATCCAGTGCGCCTCCAATGAACAGATCCTCTGAGAACAAAGCCCTTAGTTACAGATGGACTGGGCAGAATAATTTGGCAGAAGTTCTAGTTTATTCCAGCAAAAGGTCACAGAAGTACTGTGGAGTTGGAGAGGGAAGGGGCGTCAATGACCCTGTTTTAAAGAGTGATTGGGGGGAGGGGTCGTCGCGGAGCTGGGGAGGGGAGCCATTCCCCACCATCCTGACCTTGACCTAGGCCAGCCTCAGAAACAGTGGTCTGAAACCAACTAGAGCAAAACACTTTTCCTCTTTCCTCATACGACATGCCAAGAGTTAGAAGTCATAATGTAGCCCATCTTTCTTCGAGGAAAGGTCAAGAGAAAATGCCTGGCCAAAGGAACTCGTATCCCCAAACTTAACCCTGCATTTCTTTCACTCTTCCATGACTCTTCTGACATCTGTGATTTTCCTTAAAATATATTCTCTCTCTTAGTAGAGATGCTACCTATACTGAACAAGGTTTTGTCTTTCTTTTCTTTTCATGCTTTGATTCTCTTCAGCTTTTGCAAAACGTCAGTTCTTGTTTGTTTTTGCTTGTTCAGCTCCAGTCCTTTTTGGGAGCTCAGCCAATCTGTAGGCGTGGCCAAACCACACAATTTAGCTTCCTCCATTGGAACGTGAAAGATGCCTTTACTTTTGATTTAAACGCGACTTTGTGGGTGATGTGTCAAGATCACTCACCTACAACTCAAAGGCACAATACATTTGGAGAATTAATTAAGCCAATCTTTCCACAAGATAATGGACAAAGGACAGTAAAGACATAAAGTGTAATCAATTCCTGTATCAGGAAATAGCCTGGCATAGTACAGAAACCTTTGGAGTTAGACAGACCGGGGCTGCAACCCAGACTCCACAATTTACCAGCTGACTGAGATTGAGAAGCAATTTAAAAATCTTGAGCTTCAGTTTTCTCAAACTTGAAGTGGAGCCAATATTTACCTTGCAGGACAGTATAAGAATTAGAGGAACTAATGGATCTAAAGGCCCAGCAAAGTACTTAAAATATAGTGGGGTTGCAAAACGGTTTTAAAGTTTTTTAGTTTTAAAAGAAGGCTAGAAGAAGTTTAATAATCAACTGAATCTATGTTAGAGCAACTTGAACAATTGGGAGAAGACTGTGTGATAACTAGTGATGGTGGGAAATGCCTTAAAGTAATAGGAGGCAGGAAATCCGGGTGCAGATGCGAGTCGTTTCTTCTCTTGGGGCACTGCTTTTTTTGCACACGTACTAGGAGGGTATTGAACTAGCGGGCTCTCAAGTTTCCTTCCGGCTCAGCTAGTCTAGGACTCCGCAAGGACCTGGTGTGGAGCCTCCATTCTCAATCAAGGCGGAGAGCTAAAAGGTCATCTACAAGGCAGGTCAAATACCCAAAATTATAAGGTTGGAATAGATCTAATTTTACCACCTTTATTCCATTACACACCAAAACTTTCTAGTCCTTGGTTATACGTTTATAGAAAATTGCATCTTTAAGAGCACTCTGGATAAGAAATCAATGAGAACAAGAGAACAAGTGCCTGGCCTGTTTTTGTTTTTGAATTCAACAGGCAAGGACACTGGATGGTGGGTACTTGTTTGTTGTTGGTGGTAGGTACTTCTTGTTTGGTTCCATTAGCTCTTTCTCCTAACCAGTGAGAGTGGCACTTCAAAGAGGACTGACCTTCCTAGGCTGGGGCTTCATCCAGCTAGACCTGGTCCATTCACAGTGAAATCCTCCCTCCCACCCAACCCGCCACAGCCCTGTGAGCCACAGCCCTGTGAGTCACAGCCTCTTCTCCGGTCTCTGAAGTTACCCAGTCATAGCTTCCTGAATCCCATCTCACTGTGAAAGCTTCCGCTTAGAGTTCATCTCATCTAGAACAAAGGATTTTATCTTTGTCAGTTGACTACACGAAAACAATTCACAGAAGAATCAAAACTAGATCTTCTTGCATGGAGTTCAGAGCCTAGAAGAGGAGATACTGATTTAAGCATCAATTCTAAATTAGAAGTTCTTATTGCATCACCCTATGTGTACACATCCATAGTGGAATATTATGCAACCCTTAGAATCATATTTTAAGACAATTGAATGATAGATAAAAATTCACAGAATAACGCTAAGTGATAAAGTAGGATCTAAGCTATACATACCCTATGGTTTTATTTTCAAAACCAAAACTATATATAAATAAGCAAAAGAAAAGTATTAGAAATTAATATATTGAAGTGTTAAAAGAGTTTATCTTTAACAGGGGGAGGTTGTAAAAAATGTCCTATAATAATTGTGTAAACAAATATTAATTGACACAAAAAGACATGTCATTATGAAGCAGATTACAGAGTATTACATGTCAAATCACCCACACATGCATTGGAAGCACATGCACCAAAATGTTATAAACGATTATCCCTGCATGACCACCTTGCAGATAATTTACACTTCTATTTACATCTTTCTAAGTTTCCCCATTATTTTTTGCTTTAAACATACATTGTACTTATGATTGAGGGGAAAATGTTTCAAGGAAACATACTAAGTGAATACAAGTCAGAGTTCTTGGGCTATGGGTACAAAAGGATTGACGGAACGAGAATAAGAATCTAAGACCCCCAGAAAGTGGTGGGTCAAGAGGCAATCGTACAGAAAGTCTCATCAAAGGTAATGTGACATAAGGGGCTTGGAAGGGCTCCATCCTAGTCAGAGATTACTATTCCTGTGGGCCATGGAAATGTACTTGTTTCTAAAGTCCATGTGGGTTGGGGGGTACCTCAAGTGGTAGAGCGCATGCTTAGCGTGCATCCGGTCCTGGATTCAATCTCCAGTACCTCCATTTAAAGAAAATAATTAAATAAATAAATCTAATTACATCCACCCCAAAAAAACGTAAAAAAAATAAGAAATAACAATAATGAAGCCCATCTAATAGCACAGCCCTACCTCCTTAAAGACGCATTCCCTCGCCACCGAAGCTGCCTTGCGACAGAAGGACCTTCTCAATAAGGCGAAGCGCGTGATGCGTCATCATGTGAGTGTCCTTCCCCTCCAGGGCACTGCAAGCGCCTCTTGGTCAGAAACCACCCTCTGTGCTGCTTCGTACCCCACCCCACTGCCAACACCAAGTGTCTGAACAGAACAGACGCTTAGTAAGTGTCTCTGATGCACACCCCGTGGGCTATGGCAGAAGGACGGGATGGAGGGGCAAGGGGGCCTGGAGTGTTCACCTAGAGCTTCCAGCTGCTGGATACAGGCCTTGATGACAATGGTCCGGAGAGATTTTGGTGACTTGACAATGAGGAAAACAGGGTCATAACACAAGCAAAGGACTACTGCGTTGATAAGAGTCCATTTATCTCTAGAGATTGGTGTTAATGATTATTTCAACACATTAAACTTTTTTTTATTACATTGTAGGCCACTCATAAAAGTAAAAGAAGGAAAAGAAATCTTTCCTTAAATCTAGATAAAATGAGAGTAAAGTGTTATAATGGATATCCTTTCAGGCTTCTACATTTCTCTGTAGATGTCATTTTTTCTACTTCAAAAACTGAGTTATGCTGTAAGTATTGCTCCAAAAGTTGCCCTTTAACCTAGCAGATTGAAGAGGATGCTGAAATTGACGATAGTAGCAATGTTTATTTTGCACTTACTGTGGCCCCAACACTGGGCTTTAACTGCACTGGCTCATTTCACACTCACCATAGCCCTATGGTCCAGGTGTTACAATTAACCTCATTTTATAGATTAATACGCTGAAACTCAGAAAAGTTGAGGAATTTGTTCAAAGTTGCACAGTCAGCGATAAGAGTTTAAGTTGATCAAAGATCTCTTGGACCTCAAGCCCCTGTTTTCCAGCACAGTGCTACACTCCTCAGTTCACAAATAATTTCCTGCAACAATGTGTTAGTGGATGAAGACGGTTCCAATACGGTTCCGTTATACGATCACCCATATTTAGTTAGCTCATCCCTTATCATTACTTGTTCATGTTCTTTTTTTCCTTTGTTTCTATAATAACAATACACTGAAGACCCTTGTAGGTAAATTTTTCATAATCCTTTATTTTTTTCTGTAGTATAAATTCCTGGAAAGGGAAATGCTGGGTTAAAGATTAAAGGTTCTTTGTACATATGTCTAAATTACCCCTCCCAGAAATGTTGTAGCAATTTAAGTCTCAGCAGAATACAAAGCCCATTTCAGGAATCCTAAAAAAAAAACTTTCAGTCATAAAATGAGTAAGTCCTGGAGATGTCATGTACAGTATGATGACATGATGACTATAGTTACACCACACTGTATGCACAGTATATACATATTTGCATATTTGTATTGTATATTTGAAAGTTGCTAAGAAAGCAGCTCTTAAAACATCTCATCACAAGAAAAAAAATGGTAACTGTGTGGTGATGGATGGTAACTGGACTTATTGTGGTGATCAATTCCCAATATATACAAATATCAAGTCATTACACTATGCACCTGAAATAATGTTAGATGCCAATTTTACCTCAATACTTTAAAAATTACAAAAATAAAAAAAAGAACATTAAACCCATTTTTCTGCAGGTCTGGAGAGGGTTTTATAATTTAAAATACATGTGTGTATATATATATATATATATATATATATATATATATATATATATATGGAAATTAACAGTTTAAAGTAGTCAATATTTGTTTTAATTTGCAATTTTTTTTTTTAGTTGTGAGATTAAAAGCTTAGGAAGTGTGTATGTTTGGACATTTTTATTAGTTTCATCTTTTTTGTCTGATTCATCCACAAGAATTCCTCACTTATTAAATCATGAACAATCAAACAACTTTTTATGGCATCAATAGCTGTTACTGATTATGGTTGTGGGGGCACTAGTGAGGGTTCCAGGGATGAGTAACGATGGTGTGAAACTTCAAAATGGACACATCAGTTATGCAGGTTTACATCTCCCTGACTATTGAGCAAAATGAACCACGTCAGTGGCTTCCAAATTGTAGATTTGATCGTCCTGATTTCTTAATTCTATATATAAGAACATCTTAACTGGGATACTCCACTTTTTTTCTTATATGACTTAGATTAACCTCCATAGTGAAACTCTGGGGCATGGTACAGACTGATTAACTCACACACATTTGGGCGGGACCTTCTCTGTGCCAATCATTGTGCCAAGGGAAAAGAGAGAGAGGTATAGAGTAGAGGAAAATCTACAAATGTAATTTCTTTCTGTTTTTGAGGAGTACGCTGTGAAAGAATTAGATTTGCAAGTAGATAATTACCAGACGGCTGGATGAAGCCTAGATAGTAATCTGCACAAAGTGCAATGGAAACATTGCAAAGGGGCTGCAGAGTCACACTGAGCTGTCCGGACACATATGGATCGAAGGGGCTCTTGCACAAAGAAAAGCAGACACCAAGGGCCCAGTACGACCTGCTACTGAAAGGATGAGGTTTATATTTTACTCCAGGAGTTTCCTTTTGGTGCTGTGAATGATGGGAGCAGTCAGAATGGCCATTGTTAGAGTCCACAAATGATAAATGCTGGAGAGGCTGTGGAGAAAAAGGAACCCTCCTACACTTTGGTGGGAATGTAGTTTGGTGCAGCCTTTATAGAAAATAGTATGGAGATTCCTCAAAAAGCTAAAAATAGACTTATCATATGATCCAGCAATCCCACTCCTGGGCATATATCCAGAAGGAACCTTAATTCAAAAAGACACCTGCACCCCAATGCTCACAGCAGCACTATTTACAATAGCCAAGACGTGGAAACAACCTAAATGTCCATCAACAGATGACTGGATAAAGAAGATGTGTTATATGTATACAGTGGAATACTATACAGCCATAAAAGTGAATAAAATAATGTCATTTGCAGCAACATGGATGGACCTGGAGATTGTCATTCTAAGTGAAGTAAGCCAGAAAGAGAAAGAAAAATACCATATAATGTCACTCATATGTGGAATCTAAAAAAAGAAGAAAGAAGACACTAATGAACTCATCTACAAAACAGAAACAGACTCACAGACACAGTAAATAATCTTATGGTTACTGGGAGGAAAGAGGGTGGGAAGGGATAAATTGGAAGTTCGAGATTTGCAAATATTAATGACTATATATAAAATACATTTAAAAATTATTCTGTATAGCACAGGGAACTATATTCAGTATCTTGTAGTAATCTATAATGAAAAAGAATATGAAAAGGAATATAAATATGTGCATGGATGACTGAAGCATTATGCTGTACACCAGAAACTGACACATTGTAATCTGACTATACTTCAATTTAAAAAAAAAATGATGGGAGAGCACAGATGCCACCAGACAGGAGGCTGGGGAGTCATGGGGAGACAAATGGTGTGTACAGCTTTCTATTCTGGACCTTGATGTCAAGTTGAAATTATAATGGAATAATCATAGTTGAGGTACACAAAAATGGAGCCGGGTGGCCCCTGAGGACCTAGTCTCAGACACATTCTGCATCACTGAGAATCTGACTTTCTTTACCCCAGGACACCACCAGCCATATTCAAACAGCATCTGCCAGCAGCCACCTTACAGTCTCAAGGTCCCCTCTTGTAGCTATGCAACCATTTTAGACCCCAACCGATCTTGCCTAACAAGCATTCTCACTTCTTGCTGGCTGCTTATGATTGTTGACAAACAACTTATGTAACCAACAGTGGCCTTGTGGCTTCTGCCTTTTTAAGCTTCCTGCATTTTGTTGTCCAGCAGAGCACAGTTCAAGTGTCTGCGAATCTGCATCAACTAGGCTGTGGTCCTAACAACCCCCAAATAAACTTCTCTTTATTTCAATCAGGTCTCCGTTTCTGAAATCTTGGTTAACAACATGCATTGTCCTGGGCTGGATGAAATAATAGGTGTTTCAATGTATCCCTGTGTATAGAGTAGCTATATTAGCACTATCCCGACTGGGGGTCAGGCAGGTTTGACCCTAAAAGGTGTGGTTGGGGCTCTGCGTAAACAGAGCTTTAACAATGTGTGATTCTCGAGTGACAGAAAGCAGACAGCATTAAGGACGTATCACGCATGTCAGTAAGTAGATGCAAATTCACAACTAAAAGAGAGGCCAATGCAACAGTAAGTCCAAGGTTACAGGCGTAAGAACATGCGTTCCCATCCTCCAGCGTCAGATGGCTCACCCTGAAGCCCTGTGTGGACCATATTTGAAGGACTCTTTCCGAACAGTGTCAAGTTTTCACGGATGCAGATGTTGAGTTCTAGCTCCCTCCCTGGGCCCCAGACATCCTGCTTCTGGTTCAACAGCACCTGCAGCTCGGGAGACATACCTGAGAAGCACAAATTCCTGGGATTTGTGAAAGGTCCCTAAACAGCAACAAAGCAAAAGTTTCCAGAGCTTCATGGAGAGTTCCAAAGCTGTAAATGATCCCCAAATTATCTGTATGAGGGGGTGGCCGTGAAGAGAATTTGTCTTTTTGAACCCAGGTTGAGTCCTACTTGTTATTAATTTTCTGTGGGATTTGGGGCAGGTGACTTCAACCCCCTGAGCTTTATTTTCTTTCCCTGAGAAAATATAAGACAACCACCTTTATCAGGACTGCTTACGGCAGTGGAAGAGATAAAATCAAATGCTTTTATCTCTGTGTTTCAATCAAGCCACAGTCTCTACCGAAGTGTATTTCTATCATCTTTCTCTCATCCTAAGGGGAAAAGAAGCCTCTGTCTTTCCCTTCTAGCTTGTGCGCAATTTCTCTGGATCCTATTACAAATGAGCTCCTTGAAAGCAAAGCCTGTATTCACCACTTCCCCTTCTCCCTTCCTCTCTTGAACCCAACCCAGCCATGCTGTGCTGCCACATGCTCCGTGCTCGGACATCATCTCCTCCATCTCTCGGCAGCATCTGTGCCATCCGACCCCCCTCCTCCTTGGAAGCCTCCTTCTCTGGGATCCCAGCACACAGCACTCTCTCCTAGTGTTCACCTACCATTTCAGCTGCTCCTCCTTTATCTCCTTTCTTGGTTCCCATGGAACCAGAGGGGAGAGAGGGTGGGAGGAGTGGTCTGCTCCAGGGTGCAGAGGACAAAGGGGTGGGTTTGTTGTCTACAGAAAATGTAAATGAAAATGTTTTTCATTATTACCATGTGCTGGGGATCCTAAACAATGTCAGTGATAAAATTCCCTTTGCTAGTATGGGACTACCCCCACCATGCCCTTTCCCCTTTAGTGCACTATTGGCCAGATTCTCCCCACTTCCCTAACCCAAAATGTTACAGCACCCCAAAGGTCACCCCTAAACCTCCTCCCTCGTCTGTCTGTATGAACTCCCTTGAAGAGCTCATTCAGTTCCTTTGCTGTAAATATCATGTATGTATCGATCACTCCCGCTTTTATCTTCAGCTCAGATACATCCTCACTGAATCCAAGATTCATATGTTCAGTCACTACTCGACATCTCCAATGGCCTCCTGTCTAAAAGTAAGTTCCTGATGTACCTTCAAAAACCTGTTCCTCTCATGGTTTTCATCTCAGATAAAGGCCTCTCCTTTCTACCATTTGCTCAGCAAAAATCTTGGAGTCTTACTTGCCTCCTTCCTGTCTCATGACTCCCCATTCAGTCAATCAAACCTAAGATCGACAAACTTGTCATCACCTCCACTACTACATGTGTGCCCAAGCTTCCACAGCAATCATCTGGGTTATAGCAATAACTCTCTAATGAATCTCCCTGTTCTGCCTGCCTTCTACCCACCCCACCTTCATCTATTCTCAACACACAGAGAGATTCCTTTGAAATGGAAGTCACACCATGTCATTCCTCTGTCCAAAATTTGCAAATGGCTCCCATTTCACTTGGAGTGAATGTCACAGGTTGTCTCGTGTCTCGCAGGACCCTGAATGTCACTGTGGCATCCCACTCCACCATCATCTTTCTAATTTGATTTCCAAAGGTTTTTTTTCTCTCAGTTTAATCTATGCCTTTTTCTCAAAGGTGCCAAGAAGACATGATTCTGCCTCAGGACCTTTGCACTTGCTGTGCTAGTTGCCTGGAATGCTGTTTCACCAGTTATTTACATGCTTTGCTCTCTCATATTGTAAACATCTTTACTCAAATAACAACTTATTTCTCCCTAAGCACCCTCTCCCAAATCTCAACTCCCCAAAACTTCCTATCCCCTGCTCTGTCCTTTTTCCTCTGTACCTCATACATTATATATTTTAATGGTTGATTTTATTTATTTTTCCATCTGTCCCATTAGAAATATAAGCTACCTGAGGGCACAGACTTTCTTTTTCTTCACTGCTGCAAGCCCTAGAACACAGATTCAGTAAGTAGATTTTAATGAATGAAACTTGATGTTTCTATTGAACAGATGTTCAATAAACAGTTTCAAATGAATGAATCTTATTCAAATACTTCCTTTTACTCTGAGCCATAACACCCACCTAGTTCCCTTGAAGCAGAGACCAAGGAGAGATAATTCTGAACCAATCTCATACAACCATGTGTATGAAAATGAGAAAAGTTTGGTTACCCAATATATCTGTGTAAATCTTGTTCTGATGACTGGTAGAGCCCTTCACAAGACGAGAACCTTCCCTGTAGCTCATTAGGATGCTGTAAACCACAACGAAGTGTTCACATATTTGTGAAGTTCTCCAGAAGTGTTTATTATGGAAGAGTCCAGGCCTGGGGCATCCATGAACCTCCTATAACTATTCATTACCAGATGACAGCTTCCCAGACCAAATGACAAAGCTTATCAACTAAAAATAAGCCTCCACCACACCCTACAAGTTAAGAACTTATGCAATATCACTTTTCTAAATTTGAGATAACCCAGCAGAATAGACTTACTAAAAAAAAGAAGATTTGGCTATATTTTTTCATAAAATATCCTTTATAGGTTGCTCAATGTATTTTTAAAATATTTTCATCCATCTTTCTAATTTCACTGTATATTACCACCTGGCCTCCCTTGCCAAGTATCTGATACTGTCCACTGTGTTCAGAAGTGCTCAGTTCTGTGGGGTTTTTTTTTTTTTTTCTGTTAATTCTCCTGAAAAACTTAAGGCTGAGCTCAGTGGTATCCACACAGGTGTTCTGACACTGCCAAACTATGGACGTGGATAGTCATGAACTTGAACTACATGTCTAGCCGATAGTTGTCCTGCTCTTCAGATCCACCGTGTTATGCCTGATCTGAAGCCCTCAGCCTGCCACTCAGTGCCCAGGATCTGGTGCAGACCCAAACAGCCAGCCTCATTCCTCCGTCAGTCCCACTAGCCCAGTAAATGTTATCTCTCAAGTACTTTTCAGACAGTACTGACTTATGAGTTTGTTTAAATTTGTTTTTTGCTGGAAACTCTTCTCACCTCTCTCTGTCCAAAGCCCAGGTCAAATGTCACTTCCTCCTTGCAACCTCCCCTCTAATGGCAACCTGACTATTGTCATGAGTCCCTTCTTGTTCAGTAAAACAACAACATTGCTTTCTTCCTCTTGCAGCATGTCTCATATTTCTCTTGGACTGCACTTATGTGTGTACACCATTTCAATACCAGTGAAGCCCCTGTGGGGAAGGGTCATTTCCCTTCATCCCTGAGTCCCCATGCTTAGGGTGATGTCCACCATAAGTGATCAAGAGGTGATGATGTCATCAGTGGGTGCATTATAGCAAACACACTGTTGGGCTAGATTCCAAGATTTCAGCAGTTTGTTTTGTTCTCTTTGGGAATGTAGGCACCGTGCTGTTACCCATGTGCTTGCATACATCATAATACCTTTTCTTATCTTTATGTCATTGATCTATTGAGTAGAGAGTATTATTCAGCATTTGTCAATTTTCCTTCTTTTTCTCTTGAACCTGGAGATGATGTTGGAGTTGTGTCATCTTGTTTAACACTTCTGTTTTCAAGTCACTGAGCCTTGATATCTGGCTTAATATCCTGCACAGGTACCAGGGCCAAAGGCATATTCTGTTGAAGTCATCATTTTTCCTACCTCTTAAATAATGAGGTTAGGGCCAAAGAATTAATTTCATTTCCTCCCTGGTGTCATTGATCTGTGGTCTGGCCTTTCATTATGTGGAACCAACTAGGTTTCCCTTGAAAGAGAATGATTTGAATCCATCAGAGATTGGAAGAGAGAAGTATCGACAAACCCAAATACCCGTTCACCTCCGTCAGGTCCCACAGGGACCGTGGAGGACTGGGGGTCACGGGGACCGTGGAGGACTGGGGGTCACAGGCTCCACCCACAAGGACCACACGCTGCCCAGACCCAGTGGATGGTGGGAATGTGGAGCCACTGCTGATGGGTCTTCCGATCTCCCTGAAAAATTAGATACCTGAACTTCTACAAGAAATTTCCTGGATGGTCAATATTTGCTACTAGTTCAATTGAAGACACCACCATTGCTTGCCCATCTCCCAACCCTATACCTAAGGAGAAGGTCCAAAATTTGGTTAAAACAAGTATTTCACAAGAGTCAAGTTAATAAGGAAAGATGCTTCTTGGGAGAAGTCCCCGACTCTGCAGGGTAGGATGACATTTCCACTGGATGCTTAAAAATGGTCAAAGTGCTCTAAAACCTGTAACTGAAAGGAGTCTTAAAGGGCATCTGTACAGACCCCAAAACGGCACACAGCTCATGCTTCTACTTAAGGATACCCAGCACCATTCACTGCACGTGGTGGGCAACGTAAGGGTTACAGCCTCAGTGATCACCGGCTGCCTGGTCTTACGCACGTCATGTCATCTTTCTGGGCTTCGGTTACTTTATTTCGAATAAGATAATTGATTAAGTGATTTCATCAAGACCCTTACAGCCACAAAGACACTAAGAATATACAGAAGCCTGCTAAAGATTACGTAGCAATGCAACCCACTGCCTTGTGGGGGGCCCAGGGGGATGAACATTAGCACTGTCATAACAAACTCAAACAGACACACGCGCGCGCACTCACACACAAAGGAAACATTTCCTTCTACAACTGAGAACGATACAACCTTTACAGCATGAAGAGAAAAATGATAGCTAAAATTAGCATCTTAAAAAATAAACGACATAATCACTGAAGATGAGATTTTCTTACAATGGCAGAACAATGCCGTATAATGATAGCTGTCATCAGAGAGGAAATTGCAGGAGTCAGTTTGAAAGGATTTGGGGGTGTCCCCCCCCATTGAAATTTGCTTTTCCATATACCACAGTAAGATGGAAAAGCTAAAATGTTTCCCCAGGGCCTTTGTGATCAGCGCCTCGTACGACTGCTGTTGACATTAGGAGAGTGTCATTTCAGCCCCAAATAGAAGCCAGAGCATGTGTCAGGCTCCACATAGTCATCTTCTGGAAGTTATATATCGGTTTTCAATTTCCAAGGCCTCTTTCCATACACATGCTCATTTGTTCCCCCCAAAGAGTCCATTTGATGGAGCCTATATGTCACGATAAAATCTCTCTCAGATGAATTCAAAAATCTCCCTCCCGATCTGCCTACAAGAAAAGAGTGCCTTCTGTTTGCCATTTGACAGTTCAGGAAGCCCTTTCACTCCTCTTGGCTTTTTGAGATAAGGTATGACCTGCTAGGTGGGGTGGTAAAGGGAGAGAGAAGGAGGAATCAAATCTAATCTTGGCCTCAGTCTGCAGATCAAACTCAGACAAATCACTTCAAGTCACTGAGCCTCAGTTCCTAAGCCACTCAATGAAGAAAATTATATCTCTCCTGCCGTCCTCACAGGGCAGTTAAGACCAAAATCAATACAGAGACAAGTATGTCAGGGAGTTTGTAGGCTGAAAAAGCTGGTCTGCAAGTCTCGTCAACCCTGAGACGTTGGAAAGGATACAGCATAAGTTTCATGGGGCCATGGAGAACCGGTGCCTAGATGGGACTGTGAGGCAGTGGTGGAGGGGACCAGAGGCACAGGTCGGGGACAGGAGGAGTCAGCTCAGAGAGAAAAACCCCAACTCTTTGCAGAACCAGTGACAAGCCGCCTGGCCTTACCTGGCGAGACTGTGGCCGGTCCTCAAGGATTTTCTTCTCTTGTTGGACGAAGGGGGCCAGACCGCAGACAGTTGCCAGTGGAGGTGTGGCTGGTCCAGAAGAAGCTAAGTAAGAGGATGTGCTCGTGCTGTCACCCAACTCGGTCTGAACCTTGCCTCACCAAGAGGGCTGAGGGTGACTTGCTCAACCTCCAACAGAGGGTCACACGAAAGGATGAGGGTGTTTACAGGGTGGAACTCCGCCTGCCAGAGACGGGGAACTGGAGCGGGTGAGGCCTTTCTCATTCTACAGTGACACACCTCTCCCTCCCATCCTCTCCTTCAAGAAGTCCTAGATTTTTCTGCCAACTCCCTTTGATGAAAATCTTCGGGTGGGGTGAGCAGGAGCAGGCTTCTGTCCAAAGCTTAAATCTGAAAACTATATTCCTTTATTAACATTCTTTTTTGATGACTTGATTTGGGGGACACTTGTGACTTTGAGCATCACCACCACGTTCACATCAGGAGAGCAGAGGTCATGTACAGCAAGAAGGACGTGTTTATGAGAACAGTCTCAGGTCAGTGTTCTCACTAGAGTATTTGCCACACGCAGTTGCTTCCATTTAAGTGTGTGCCCCTCTCAGAAGACTGTGAGCTCCTTGAGGGTAACAACTCCACCTTATTCTCCCATATAGTCCCCCTGGTGCCCAGCACGTGGCAAGCACTAAATACATACTACTGAATTTTTTTGAGTGAATGGTGATTAATCAGTATCTATTTAATGAATCCTGAGCTGCATTCAATGGCTTTACAGCCTATGGCAAGTTATGTTTTTTACCATTCTGAGCTGATATTTCTGTACATTGGGGATATTATTTCTCCTTCAGAGATGGGGGTAAGAGTTGAAAGGCAGCATATGAAAATGAACGTAGGATAAGACCCAATACAGCAACAATCGCTAGAAAATGTAACTGAGTCTCACCGAATCGATTTTGAAACCCAAATAAGACTTCTGTATGCCAAGAGTCAGTATACAGTAAGATGAACTGTGGAAAGGATCACAGGGCCACGGGTCTTTTCACAAGCCCCCTCAATGTCTGCAACGTACTTGATGAATGCTTTCCCTCCATAAGTGCTTAACTGAGTGACGACCTCCTCCTCTGCTATTTGAGCAACGACCTCGGCTACTCTTAGTTCTCAGAGCAGAGCAGGATTGAAAAATAAACTAGACATGGTCTCTGGCATAGGGAGTTCAGGAAGATGAAATATGCAGAAAATGCTGAGCACCTCAAATAGGATCAGAACAAGAGCTGTGGGAAGCCGAAAGAAGGAACAATCCAGGGAGGCTTCACAGAGGAAGAGGCAGCCTTAGATCTGGGCTGTTAAGAAGAGCTGGCATTTCAACAAGTACCAACGGTGGCAGGGATATAAATGTTAACTGTGAGATGGACTGAGCCACTGTTCCTTGATTTATCTCCTCCTTAATATAGACTCTAGGATGAAAAGAGTTTCATATAACTGGTATGTAGGTCACACCACTTATACGCCACAAAACTACAGGGCAATTAGAAGTAATTGTGAGACAAATACTGTTCCCACTCAGCTCCAAATGTCTTTATGATGGCTCCGGTTGGGGGTAAAAAGCAGGGAGGAACGGAGAGATGCTGGATCCCAGCCTGATCATTTAAGAGTAGGACCAAACGAATTGCATTGCTGTGTGAAGTTATTGCTGGATTGAGCTCGTTTAAAGGGCAAGAGACTGCACAGAGACATTGCACGTCCGTGCAGCAGCTATCTAATTATCACTAATTTCCAAGGGCTGCTGAACGCTTCTCCCAGCTCACACCGCGCTCCTGTCCCCCCACACCCTGTGCTAAATGGAGCGGGAGACAGTACCCCCAGGAAGGACACGAGCAGAAGAGAGAATGTCACAGAGAAAACAAGGACTCTGGTCCGTCGTCCTCCACTCCCTGGGATCAGCAGCAAATAGCTCAGTCTCCCCCAGGCCTCAGTCGCCTCTTCCTTGCACTGGGAATTATTATACAGACCCACCCAGCTCCCTGGGCTGTTGAGGGAGACAGTGAGGTTCTGGAGCTTTGTTAATTCACCGGCTTTGTCAATGCTGGTTCTAGGCATGAACAAGCAGTGCTATGGCGATGGGTATATCAGAGGATTCATCTCGTGTCCACTATTTCCAGCTACGTCCTAGGCTGCGTACGCATCTCCTGGTGGAGGTCAACACGCTCAACGCCAAGGAGCAGAGAATCAGAGAAAATGTTTACAAGTAGGCGCTTAGGGATCATTTCTCTTGGTATGTTGCCCCCTCTCTCTCTTCTGTGACAGCCTTTACTGTTTAGCCCCTTTTCCTCCTCTATTTCAATCCTGTCATCCCTGAGAGAGAATGTAGGTTGCTACTTACTTGGGTTTCCAACCACTGGTTTAGGAGACCTCCTCTCCTCCTGCCGTTTCTCAGATGGGGATGGAGTAGCACCCCACGAGCACACAGCCAGCTCTCACCCTGGCCTCAGCAGGGCTGTTCTCTTACAGATGTGCCGGGGGCAGCAGTTGGGTGGGGGAGACGCACAGGTAGGTACTGATTCTCACCGTGTCTGAACCGGAACCACCTCCCACCCTTGGTTCGCCCCTGGTGCAGAGGATTGGTCCACAGACACGCATCACTGATGGTGAATGGGTTCTGCCTATGAGAATCCCACATCCCTACCGTCCAGCTGGGCACCTTCCCCGGGAGTCGTTTGGAGGGAGGAACACAGTGATGGTGCACAGATCCAGGCAACAGCCACGGAAGCAAACAGGAACTAGCAGCCCGGCTGTCAACTGAGAAATTTCAGCAGCATGAGCTTTCTCTTCTCTGGAGTTCCAACAGCGCACAGCAGGCATCGCTAGTATTACTCGTTATTGTGGTTCGCTATCTCCCTCAATACCTATCTGTCTTCTCTCCTTAGAGGCAGGGGCAGTGTCTTAAACATTCTTTCTAAGACCTAGCATGGTCCAGGAGCTAGAAGTGCCACCTGGTAAGGCCACAGAGGTGCTCAAGAGATGTTGGATAGATGACAGAACAAACAAATGCAGGAACATACCATCTCCTCTGTTTCCCTTCCCGGCTCTAGGAGTCCTTGCCGCTGGGGAGACAGCAAACGGAAGAGAGAGAAGCAGTAAGTTCCCCCGTGATTTTGACATGGAACTAAATTCAGCCCAAAGCATCTTTTTCTCTTCTCTCTATTTACTCTGGACAATCTGTCCCTTATCAGATGAGCTCAAGGCTGGTTGGAAATATGCGTATTTTATTTGAAAATAGCGTCTTCTTCCAGTTCTGTTTTGCTGCACCGACATTTGTCTGCTTTGCTGTGTGTTGTGCATCAGATAGGAGTCAGACAAACTGCTTTGGCATTCTCCACTGTGTTGTTTTCACCATCCGATTCTCATTTATCTCATTTCCCTTCCTGCATCTCACGCTGAGTCCCAAGTTCCAATTTAACCCACAACGAGCAAGCACAATTTTGTTGTGTCTCAGCTTTCCCAAAGGCTAGGAAGGGCACGGAAGTGAGAAGTCCTGAGACGCAGTTCCCACTTGCCACT
Organism: Camelus ferus; assembly: GCF_009834535.1. Taxonomy (NCBI): domain Eukaryota; kingdom Metazoa; phylum Chordata; class Mammalia; order Artiodactyla; family Camelidae; genus Camelus; species Camelus ferus. The sequence goes on from NC_045696.1 coordinate 67,254,445, forward strand.
AATGAGCAATGAGACCTTCAGTGAATCACCTTTTCGATCCTGGGCTGCTTCTCCTTTGCAAGATTCTGTCTGCTCTTGACTGCCACAGAATCAAAGGGCAACGGCTTGAAACTCCCAAGGCACCGAGCTGCGGTAGCCCTAGTTCCACCTTCCACATTCAGTGCGGACGGAGAAGAATCCTCAACACTTCTGGCTTCGGTTCGAGGCGATGGTCAGGTGTCTACTGGTCCAGTGAAGCAGCCCCTTCCCCTTCCACTCCAGACCCCCAGCCCACTCCCTGAGCCACCCCAACCCAGGGCAGCCTCACGGGCCTGCAGTCTGAGTAGTTGCAAGGGACCAGCAGATGTGTGGATCCCATGCTTGGTTTTGTTCTGCTGTCACCATCTTGAAATTATTCGTAATTTTTGAACAAGGGGACTGCATTTTCACTTTGCACTGGGGCCACAAATTCTGCAGCTAGCCCTGCCCCTCGGCTTCCACCCCAACTCCCTCAAAGCACTGAAACTAAGACGCCTTAGGAAGAGGGAAGTAATGGTGCAGCTTGCCAGCCATGAAAGACAGTGCCCCAGCGCAGAGCCTTGCCATGGAACTCCCTCCTTGTAATATAAAACCAAAGAAAGGACAAGGTGGGAGGACGTGAAACTTGCCACAGGCCCCACCCCTCTCAACCTTCTCCGACTTGGGAGGGTTGGGGGTCTGACTCACGCCAGGGTGTGACTCACCATTCCTGCTAAGCCCTGGGCTCCTCCCTGCTCCCAGGGCGCAGGAGGAAATGTGGGCTGTCCCAGAGCAGATGGGGAAACCACCCAGACACCGCCCAACATGGCAGAGCTGGACAGGGTCTTAGAGCAGAGCCCAGGCAGCCATCACAAACCCCTTCCTTCATCAGCGAAACAAACACATATGCTCCAGATGAGAGAAGGGACTGACCCAAGCTCACCCCGTGAGCCGGTTTGCCAGGCTGCTCTCAGCATCAGTTCTCTTTTGGATTCCTTCCCCTTTCTATATATTTAGGGCAGCAAGACGAAATTATTACCAGTGGCTCTTTTCTCCTCTCCCAAGTTTTTCTAATAGTCTGAGTCATTTCATGCATCTCAGCAGGAAGGAAATCAAAGGAGGAGGCGCACCTCGACAAAATGTAAGCATGTAAATAAACAGTGTGTGATAAACTGCAGTGCAAATAAGACAAGCTTTGGCCACCCTGAGACTCCAAGGAAGGACGCTAGTCGGATGAAAGGCAGTTGCTTCAGAGTCCGAGTTCACTACCTCTCTGGGTGTTCCTAGGCAAGGCTGTCCCTGGGAAAATTTCTCTCTCTGGCTTTTGGCTTCCTGGTCAACAATATGAAGATTATGGGACACACTCAAAGTGAAGTCCCTTCCAGGGCTGGCATCCTGTGCTTCTAAGTATCAAGTCTTATCACCTCCATATCAGTGTCGTGATTGAAAGACTGATTTCCAGGGTAAGAGCACATTCTAGAGGGGAGGAATAGAGCCTCAGTGGTAGAGCACATGCTTAGCATGCATGAGGTCCTGGGTTCAATCCCCAGTAACTCCATTAACAAAAAAAAGTAAAATACAAAAATTTCTTTTAAAAAAGGAGCACATTCTAGAACATTCTAGAACCTAAGTTGGCATGGCAAAATAATGAAAGCAGCAAAAAAATTCAATTCAAAAAGTGGACTTCTGACTATAGGGAGTGACCCAGAGAAGAAACTTCTATAGAATTCTTCTGATGCCAAAGAGAGAAGAACACAACCCTGAGGTGACAGAGCACGTCAGGGTGGGTGGGGCTCAGGTGACCAAGGAGGGGCCCTGAGCAACGCGGCTCCCACTCCTGAGTGACTCAGCTGGAGCTGACCCCAACCCCTAATCCTGCAAGCTCAGTCTCTTGAACTGTCATTCTGCTCTGTTATGTGACAAATGAACAGAACAGTGGACTCTGAGGCCAAGGCCATGTTACTGAGGGACTTGAACACAAGGCCAAGAAGTTTGTTCTTAATTTTCATCTTTGTAATGCACTGTGTTTCATTTATCTTGACATTTGGTGAGTTCCTGAGAGCTGTGACCAGACTGCAAACAGACAGCCTCAAATAGCCTCCACAGATCCCAGGTGGAAAAGAAGGGCGTGTTCCTTCTGTCCATCTTAGTCCCTGACTCAGCCACACTCCCACAACATGAGGGACTTTGCACATCAGTAACCCAAGCTAGTCCCCCACTGTGGGCTTTGTGACTGCAGTCCCAGGCCAGACCTTCACCCCAGGGCATCCTTTAGCACAGGGTCCAGGAAAGATAAGCCTGAGGATAACATCTGATGTGAGGGCGGTCTCTGCACCACCTGCCTGAGAACTTTTCTTTAAAAATGCATGTTCTCAGGCCCCATCCTTGATTTTTACTAGATGAGAACCCCTAGGGGGTGGGTCCAGGAATCTCCAGGTGCAGAAGTCCTGCCAGCTAGCTGTTATGCACATAAAAGTTTGAGACGTGGTGTATTACACATTCTCAATCGACCGTCAGAAAACTCCAAAGTGGAGCAGGCTGCGGAAAACCCAGGGGCAGGAGCCTGGAGGCTGAAATCAGCCCCAGCTGCAAGGAAGCGGGGGTGGAACCCATGCAGCTGGACGGCAGGCAGAGAGGAGTGTGTGGTAAAGCTAGAAGACAAGTACCGTGTACACAGGCATCCCCAGCCCTTTATCTCTGTCCTGCTCCTGACCGTAGGATACAAGAGTTCCCAGATGAACAGTTCCAACATTGTCCATCGCAGGTTCTGATAGCTGGACACCTGTTCTCTCACTGCCTTATTTTACACGAGAGAGAGGTACTCATTTAGCAACGATAACAAGGGGGAAAAGTGCATGGGGCAGGGACCGGAGCCACCTGCAAAGTGCACAGAAGAGAAAGCCTGAGGGCTTTTGCGATGGGAAGGCGTTCAGCCAGCCGCCCACGTCCCGGGAGGTTCTCTGCCGCGCGCAGGGCCTGGGGCCGGTGAGGACAAGCTCCCGCTCCCTAGGGTTTCTAAAGCACGCAGGTGACGTGGGGACGGCAGCGGGAACCTGCCACCCAACACGCCATATCCGTTTTCAGAGGGTGTCAACACCCTCCTTCCCACACCTGCTGTTCCCAAATATCACAACCTGATTTTTCTCTCCAGCCTCCTGTCTTGATGATGACGATTAAATATTCATGGGATGCTGTGGTGCCAGCACACTTTGGGCAATTTCAGATACCTTTTTTTTTTTCTTAATAAAAGGGAAGTTTTTTTTTTCTTTCAGATGTGCCCGATTTTGAAGAGAGGTAAAAAGAATGACAAATGCCAGTGCCTCGAAAAGTAGCAACTGAACAGAGCAACGAGACTCCTAAGTCTCCACAACTGTGTTTCATGCCCAGAGCGCCCCACTTTAGGAGGAAGAGGAAAGCACAGAACTTAGAAGACGTCGAGGAGCCGTTCATACTACGCAGGAGTGCTTCATTTTACTATGGGGCCCATTTAAATAGAAAAATCACCAACTCTGGGTAAAATCCATGTAAATTTACTTACGGAGGTATTTGTTTATTGTTTACTTAATTATTATGCAGAAAGAAGTTTGCCTTACTTGAAAAAAAGATCTATTTTTTAGAATCACAGTCTGTTAGCTTAAAGTGTCCTTTTACCCAGCTGTTTCCAGAATGAGTTTCAGGGAGCCCTAGGGCCCTCCAAGATGCCTCAGTGCGGTGTGGGTGACCACAGGACACAGATTGAGCCCAACAGAGTGGCGGTGAAGGGTACCGTCCCGAGTCAGCGCACCTCTGCTGCTCCCTGGGTGTATACCAGAGGTACTCATAATATTCCACTTGTAAGAAGTCGGGGGGAAGCCTCAAAAACGCACAAAGAAGCCTAATTCTTTAATTGTACATTTTGGGAAACTAAGACACACGGAGAAGTGACTTCACCAAAGGCATATGTTGTATTTTAGCTTCAATCCAGTATTTCTTTTCTCACTGGAACTCATTGCCCCACAGAACTCTCATCATTTTATTAAAGGTGTTTGTTTAGCTCCTAGACATGTTTTGGCCTAAGCCTAAGACTAGTAAATCACTAAAATAACCAGAACAGGCAACGAGGAAATCATCATAAACTGAAGGTAAATTACAAAACTTTTTCTCACTGAACAAGCCTGACATTCTCAAAGGTCTCTGGAGTAGCTGAAAATGTCAGTGTTGATCACAGCTCCGTCTTGAATCACAACACAGATAACTTGAGCTAGCATATTCTACAGTTTATTTTAAAATCCCAACTAGAGCAAGGTGCCATCAAATTGAATCAATGCCTTAGTGAGAAGTAGTCACTCGGAAGGAAAAAGTATTAATAAGAATCGTATGTTGGATCAACTTGTGTCCTTTATCTATTTATTTCTAACAATTTAACAAATACATAGGCAGTGCTTGCTACATGCTGGGAACTGTTGTCAGCGCTCTACTAATATTAATCATTTAATCCCCCCAACAACACAAGAGGGAAGGTGTTATGTGTCATCTCCTTTTACAGGTAGAAAAACTGCTCACAGAGACTAAGTAACCCTCAGTTACCACTATCACACAGCTTTTCAGTGTGACAAGTCTCAAAGACACTGTCCTAGGTCACACCCCACATAAAGGATGCTATATCACCATCAGGACTATTTCACCAAACTCCCCAGAAGTTACTCCAAGATCCCCCACAAGCAGAATCAATTAGAATCAGTGCCATTAATTTCATCATCAACAATTAGCTGGTAGGACCACCTACTCCCCTAGTGCTCTGCCAGCACTGAGTTAATACTTACATGACAAGTCCATTAGGGAGACGTTGTCTTTAGACTCATTTTGCAGCTGAAGGAAGAGACTCGGAGAGGTTATAAAATATACCCAAAATGATGGAACCTAAAAGATGGAGCTGGAATTCAAAACCAGACTTATCTCACTACATCATGTATGTTCAGGCAGAGTCCTTCCATTGACTCCTGCAGATTTTGCTTGTTTTGCCTGCAGTGTTTTGACAATTTTTTTTTTGAATGAGATGTAAAAATCTAATAATTGAGAGATTTCAATGAAAAATTCAGGACTGGTAAAGGCTTCCCTCTTTAGAGGAGGCATGCACTTTTCAGGATGCCTCAGTTCCTGCCTCTCCATCGTCTCACACACCGCTGGCTGCATGCTTTTGTGTTGCTCCTTAAAGCATCTGAGCCTGAGCTCTTGGACAAGGTGCTCTGAGAGCCTCCCTGTGGCAAGACATCTTTAGCAGAACCCTCAGAGTTTTTCAAACTTGAGAAATGTATGGACTCCTTTTACAAGAAAAAAACAAAAAAACAGGAACAATACTGTTGTGAACCTCTGAAATACATCAAAAACTACCATGAGTTTGCAGAGACGTATTCAAAAATCACTAAGTTAAAATGTAATTGTTGTGACCTATGCAAATATTTTCAACTGTCAATTATCACTGCATAGCATAAAAATTGGGATTGCAAGTGGTAATTTTTAAATTAAAATTGCAGGAAAAACCCCAAGTTTAAAAACTTCTATAGCATAATGTTTTCAAGGATCATCAACCATGGTGTAGCACATACAGGTCCTTCATTTCTTTTTAGGGCTGAATAATATTCTACTGTATGGCTATATCAGATTTTGTTTATCAATTCATCCATCTGTGTTTGCCAGGGGCTGGAGGGAGTGGGGAGGTGGCTTAATAGTTATGGATTGCCTTTGGGGATGATGGAGAAATTCTGGAATTAAATAGATGATGATTGTACAATATGTGAATACACTTGATAGTTAAAATGGTAATTTTGTGTTATGTAAATTTTTAAAAATTTTAAAAAAACTTTAATAATACATGAGCCTTCCAAGAAACCTGACTTCAAAGAAACTAATCAAAGTAAATGTATTGAGGTTCTTTGATAGGCTTACGGGCACTCTGGTCTCCTTTAAAAAGGAAAGCAGCACCATTTATATGAACCTTCAGAAACCCATCATGTTTACTTTAAGTTCATCTGCCCAAATTCCCCTACTTGTATCTTATATTCATAGCAGCCTGGATTAATCTGTTTTCAAATGATTCCTGAAGCCCTCCCACCTCTGTGTCCTTACTGTCCCCTTGACTTAGAACTTGAAAGGCTGTGACTCTCTCTGTCCTGTATCAGCCACCAGAGACCCAGATAAATACCATCACCAGGCCATTGCTAGAGCCAGATGTAAACACCACTTCTGATACAGCTTACTGTGCCTTTCTTGTCCTGCCCAAAAAAGCTCTCAGTGATTCCTCTCTGCAAATCAAACTGAGTACAAAATTATTACCCTGTCATTAAAGGCCTAACAACAATGCCTCTCTATTATTCCTCATTACTTCCCTTCACATTTCATATACTCCAGCCAAATGAAGCTGTCAACACTCCCCAAATATGTCTCACATGCTTCTATACCCATGCCTTTTCGCAGTATGCTCCCTCTGCCTGGAGTCCCCCTCCATCACCTCCAGCTGAAGGAATCCTTCACAGTCCCAAGACTACTCCCAGCTTACCTCCTCAATGGAGCTTCCTCCATGGCCACTATCCTTCTACTGCTCATATGCTCCCTGCTGCGACTTTGACTGTTTACAACCTTTCATCTCTTTTCCAGCTCATACTGTCTCTGTCTCATAATTATTTCTGGACGGTGCCACTCCCTGACTAACCTGTGAGCTCTCTGAGAGAAGAAATGTCACATTAGCCACCATGAGCCCCATCATCCCTGGCATATAATAGGTCCTCAATTAACATTTATTTCATGGAAAGGAATGGTGCAAAATGGAACAAATAAAAGTTGAAAAAACAGATCCAGACCTAAGCACAGTCATTGCATTTAGACCTACTGCCCGGCTTTGGAACCGAGGGAATGAAATATTTTGTACAGTCATGTATCTGAAAAAAAGTCGTTGGTGAGGGGAGGTGGCAGATGCAGATGAGCAAAACAAAAGGAGGAACTTACTATTTACTAAGTGTGGGGCACAAGGGCCCTGTTGAGCAGTTAATGTATTTGTGTCATTTAGTTCTCACAACAGCTCTCCTGTTGATGGCTGGAGAAACAAGAGTGACTAACTTGCCCAAGGCACTCAGATGGTCTAATCCTAAAGCCTGTGCTGTTTCCCCTTGGCTTACTGTTTCTTGTAACAAAAGAAAGGGGAGAGAGGCAAGCCTCTTCCCCTAACCCTGCCCTCCACAAGGATCACACACCAGATTACTTCTGCAGTTATCTGTAATAAATAAACAAAAGCTAACACCTCCTATGTGTCTCCATGTGCTGGTCCACGAATAGGTACTTTGCACACATGGTCCTAAATTTTCCCGACCATCCCATGAGGTGGGTGTTACAAACGTCATTATGGGGATGAATCTGAAATGCAGTGATAGGTCCAGGGTCATGCCACAGTGCAAAGCCAAAAATCTAACCCGGTTCTAGAGAGATGCTCATTTAATGAAACCTCGTTGCCTCTTCTCCACAGATTCTAGGCATCAGTGCTGTATTAAAGGAATACAGAAGCTCAAAAAAAAAAAAGAAAAAAAAAATCACCCTAGCCGGACTCATTGTCTTGAATATGAAGGACACAATAAGACTTTCCCATTTGGTGATCTAAAGTTCTGTCCCCCGGAGAAAAATGTATATGGAAACAGGCCCGGCAGGAGGAGAGAGGGGACACCACCACGTCCTAGCGCTCCCTCCGAGCTTTCACCTTCCCCTGGAGGTCTTTTATTTTGACTCCTGTTGCCACAACCAAGCTAATCCCCATCTCCCTGGGTTGAGGCGGCGGGAGGATGAGAGAGAAATACTTCCTCTCTTTTCTTCTCAGCTCAAGGTGAGCATAATTTTTCTCCTTGTTTTTCTTAGCGCAACTGAGACAGGCTGACGTATTCAAGATGAAATTTACCAAACACTGAGAAAAACCTGAATGTAAATAAAGCGAATAACAACAGCACAACAAGGATGACTGATCCCAAGGCTTCTAATCGAAGAAGGGGTTTACTGAGCACTAAATTCTACTGCATTCCCCTGGCCAAAGGTCATCTTAAGTAGTATACAAGCACCTGGCAGGGGGTCCCCCTTGACACCCATGTAGGTTTATCTTCCTATAGTGAAGAAGAAATCACCCAATCAAATCCCCAGGATCAACTCACAGACTGCCTAGGGTCCTTCCACTCAATTTCATTCTTCTTTTAAAAAATTCAACTCATAGATCATTTGCCAAGAGGTCCTAACTTACAGCCCAGACATTGATAAGTCCCAATCAAGTCTGCAGTCCGTCTTGGTTCAGGCTGACAACTCCACCCGCTTCCTTCTCAGCACTCAGTCGAGCCCTTCACCCATCTGCCCACCCACCCACCACAGAGGTCTTCCTTTAGAACTTGAATTTCAGAGTTTATTATGATACAAAGCAGAGTGTGGCAATGTCTGAGAAGGCACCTCCTGTACTCCTTTGCAGCGAGCACAAGACAGATGGCTGTGGATCTTTGCAACTCATGAACCCCGCAGAAAAATTCCATCAAAGCATCACCTACCGTATTAGAGTTTATCCCAGGGCCATGGGTATGAATTTGTAGTACCTGAGAAAAACAGATGTCCTATGTCTAATTTCGCATCCCACGTTGCACTTCCAAGACCAAGAGCAACACATAAGAAAGTTACAGAACACCAGCCACTGAATCAGATCACTCCTGGTGGGGCTCGTGGCTGACTTCAGGTTGCTGGTAATGACAGTGACAAGGACATGTAGATAGCAGTGTCAGCGTGAGCAAACACTGCTGCCCTGCATTAGCGCAGCTGTCTATAGTCTATGACAGCTTCCCACCTCTCATCGCTACTGGGCCTCCCGTCCGTTCTAAGAAATTACCAGAACAGGGCGTGTAACTCTGCCGTTCCTTCTTCCCAGCCTGCTCCTCCAGAACCATCTCTCACTTCCCCCTCGTTTCCCGTCTATTACTTGACGTACCACACTGTTCACACTTCTCTGCTTCTGCCCCTCCTCTTCCCACTACCTGAGCGCCGTCTCCATCTCTTCCTTTACCTGGTGAGATGTGCCACCCTCCGGCCTCTTCCTTGGCAAACCTTTTGTAGTTCTCAGAGTTGGTTCTTCCCTTTCTTATCTTTTTATTTGAAAGGCTGGAAAGAAACTTAATTTAAGTGCATTGCTCAGATTAATTACCATTTTAAGTATTTTTTAAAGAGTATACTCTGATTTAGCATTGAAGGGAAAAGTTTTGGGCATAGACTGGCACAGACCCCGGGCAGCAGGGTGCAAACGTGGTGTGAGTGAAGCACATTTTATCATTATAGGAATAACTGCCAGCTCCTTTGAAGAAAATTTTGGAGACAATCAACTTTATTATCTTAACAGCTTTCACAATAATCCTTTTTCAGAAGAAAATTGCCTTTGTCTAGGCCAAAAAGAAAAAAAACAAAAACAAAAACACCTTGATAGGCTCCTGGGATAGAAACTGTGCTTCTGAGGACAACTTCAGAGAGATGGGCAAAGCTCTGCAGTGAGAACGAGAGTCATTTGAATTATTCCTCAGAAGAGAAAAGAAGACAGCAGAGCTGGGAAGAGAAGGGAAAGAGGTGGAACCTGACGTGATGGAGGCACACTGAGCTGAGTGCAGGGAGGCCAGGCCAGCTCCGTGTCGGGAGGAACAATAGGTTAAAAGAGGTGGTGCCTGCCCTTCCCAAGTGAAGGTATTAAAAGGCTTTAGCTCCACTTGACCTCTTGCAGCCTCAGTTTCCCCAGCTGTTCAAAGAGAGTAATACTGAAGCCCAGTTGGCAAGGGCTGTCTGAGGGACTGAGTGATAAAAATCAGTAAGGAGAGTTTGAAAACTGGGAAACAATGCTGGTCACTGTTTCCTACATGACCTGGTTCGAGGGACTCCTCAGTGCTGATGGTGAGTGACGATGATGCTGACATTCGGTATCTTTTCCATTATGAAAGGTTTGGCCAGAGCCTTTGTTTTATAAATACAGTCCCTGAGAGCCAGAAGAGGGATAACACATTAATGAGGTCCCACAGTAAATAGATAATATCCTTTTAATCCATTTGCTTATTTATTCAAGCCTTTATTAGTCTGGAGAAAACGCATTGCACAATCCGTGGCACCAGTAACTCAGTCTCTGGTGCTGTTAGACAGGTCAGATCCCCCAGCCACGCAGGAGAGAGAAGGGGAGAATTTATGAGAGCTCCTGTCATGTAACCCCAGCAGGCTGCAGCGTGTCCACCTGGCCCGGGGGGGAGATGGGGAGCATGTGCACAAGGCAGATCTGCCCATCCTCCCGGGAAGCTGCAGGACAGTGTTTTGTTTTGTATTTTATTTTCATGGAAACATCCTCCCAGAGGGTGAAGGATGCCTGCCGCACTCCCTAGACAGACTCATCACTTCCTTCTTTGTTTTTTCCACTCCTTGTTATCTTTCACCAAAAGCCATCATGAGGCAAATCAGAACAGAAGGTGGCCGGAACCTGCCCTGCGTGTCTGCCTCACAGAGCTCCAGGCCAGAAGGAGGCTGCCCCTCACTCAGTTCCTGGCATTTGATGTCCAGTCTGGAAAGGAAGTGTGGCCATCTGCCTTGGACTGTATTGAATAGAGTCTCACTGCTCAGCCCTGTGGATGTGTGAATCATGGACCAGTTGGAATAGAAACAAGCCCTGTAATGCAGCCTAAGAAGTGCGAGCTCCAGGGTCAGAATAAAACTCAATAGGATGTCAGGGAAGAGGAGATGAGAGAAGGATGTCAGCGCCTGATCCTCGGGACCCAAGTCAGCAGAGGAGATGGCTGAATGCTCGTTTAAGCTTCTCTCTAAGACACACAGCTGATACCAGTGCCAACCAGAGAACGAGGTTCAAGGGGGCTTGTTGAAAGCATTGGCCCCAGCATCCTCAATGTACAGATGAGAAAACTGAGGCTGCAAATGAGAGAGTGACAGCAGGGGAGTAGCAGAGCCAGAGTCAGAACTGGGCATCCCATCTCCCTGGCCTGTCGCCCCCCTCACTGCTCTCCTGTGACCCTCATCCCTGGCTGAGGATGGCCAAAGATGTGCGGTGCCTGTAAGTGGCTGTCTCAGTGATGCTCTGTGCAAAGACTCTACCCCACGGCCCGAGAATCCCACCAGCAGACCATCAACAGGCCTCCAGATAATACAGTTTACGTCAAAACAACTTTTATTTCCTGAGTGTTTTCTCAGTTGTGCCTTAAAATAAAATATATGTGTCTAATCTCATCCAGCTCAGTGCTGCCTGCTGCCATCGGAGAACGGGAGGAAGTGCTGATGGAGAGAAGCTGCAGAGAGAGTGCGAAACTCTGCCGGGAAATTCAGGGAAGGGTGATGGCAGCGGAGAAACCCATCTGATCAGCCGAGCTGGGTGCATCTCCCATGAATGTCATCCTGGCTCAGCTCCCTGGCATAGCACGAGAGAAAGGGCACGGCCAGATGGACCTGGTCTCACTGTCGCACAGAGCAGGTCTTCCCCATCACAGTCAAGGACACTCCCTCCTCCCAGTTGCTCCGTCACTGACTCTTGAAGTTACCCCCGACTCTCTCTTTCTCCCATTTTGCATCAGTTCCATCAGTAAACTTGCTGGCTTTAATGCCACAATATAGTTTATACTTGACACAATTCCTTTTGTCTTATAGTGCTGGAGGTCAGAAGTCTGCATGGCTGCATTCCTTTTGGAAGCTTGAGGGGGAATACCTCTTTTTTGGCTTTTCAAAGAAGCTTCTAGAAGCCAGCTCCATTCCTGGCCCCATGGTCCATTCCTCTAGCACCAAAGCTGGCAGCATAGCATCTTCTCTCTCTGCCTCTTCTCTCCTCACATCGTCTATTCTCTTCTTAACTCCGCTGCTTTCCTCTTGTAAGGAACCTTGCGATTAACTACACTGGGCTCACCCAATGACCAGAACAACCTCCTCACCTCAAAGATCTTTAACCTTATCTGCAAAGTCCTTTTGCCATAAGGCTCTGGGGATTAGAACGTGGACACGTTTGGGGCCATGATTCAGTCTACAAATCCCAGATCCGTTTCCTCAGCACCTCCACAGCTACTCTCCCGATCTCAGCCTCCACTGTCACTCCCCTGGTTTACTGCAGTAACCTCCTAGCCAGTCTCCTTGCTTCTGCCATCTCTGTACCATCACTGCCCTCCCCATGCACACATGATTTTTTCTAGAAACAGCAGCAGAGTGATTCATTTGAAATGTAAGTCAGATCATGTCAATCCTCTGTTGCATATGTTTTATGGTCTCCAAAATCCCCATGACCTGGCCCAGTCTCCCTCTCTGGCCACTCTCTCCCTTGCTCACTCTGCCCCAACCACACTGGCCTCCATGTGGGTCCTTACGTGTGACAGGTGCACCCATGCCTCGTAGCAGATTCCCCCTGCTGTTCACTCCACCTGGGACACTCTTCTCCAGACACTCACACGGCCCCTTCTCTTCTCTCCTGTAGGTCTTTGATGAAATGTCACTGTCTTAGCAAGACCTAGCTTGATTGCCTAGCTGAAAATTGCAAGATCTTCATGATACAGTCACTTCCCTCCTCTCCTTCCCTGATTCATTTTTCTTTCTAGTATTTATCTAGTATTCTTTCTAGTATTTATCTTTCTAGTATTTTTCTTTATTTAGTACTTATCTTGATTTATACTACAGGATTTACCTATCTGCTATTTTCTGCCTCTTTCCCCTCCCCACAGACACACAGACACAGAGAAATGCACCCTGCACGAGGGCAGGGATTTTTGCCCGTTGGCTCACAGCTGAAATATGACCACCTAGAATACCTAACACACAGTAGGCACTCAACAAATATCTGATGAATAAATAAAGAAAGGGTCTTAACCTCTCTGAATCAATGAATGAAGTTACTTCTCTGGGCCTCAGTTTTTGTAACGGGGAAAATGGGAGTAACAATAATTCGTTTCGCAAGGTTTTCAGGAGGTGTTCTGCACCCAACCTTTCTTCCTATTTCTGAAGAATGTCCCACGATGTGAGTTATGGATGAGATGAAATGCCTTCTTCCCACTCAAGAAATAAAAGAGTTTCCCTCTCATTTGGTTAATGGATATATGATCTAGATTTGGCCAACAAGTGCTTCTAATCAGAGGACTGGCTTTGGAAGGATGATAGGATCGACTGCCAGTGGCTTTGGCAGGGTCCAGTGGCGTCTGGACACGGTGCTTTCCTGGCTGGTCAGTTACGGCTGAAAGACCCTCACCGCACTGAGCGTCTTCTAAGACTTGGTCCTCTTGGGCTGTTAAGAGGTCCACTTGGCGCTCTAAGGCTGCTTTGACTTCTGCCAATCGTCCAAATCTGCTCCTGCTACTTCTCCTGAATCAGTCAGCCTTCTAAACCTTCCAGTTAGCTCCTCTGTGGTCAACAGTAGCAGAGTCTGAGTTGCCTGCAGTCAAGCCGCCTGCAGTAGACTCTAGGGGGTCCTTGAATAGAGGCGACTCGTGCCCCACCTAGATCCCATTTGCCAGCTGGTACACCCTCTTGCAGTCCAGCCCCGCAGGATGATGCAGCCAACAGCTTACACACTTGATTTTCAACCTCCCAGAGACACTTGAGAGGTCATCCCATCCCTCACCTCTTATATTCAGTGACTGGCAGATCCAGGAGTCAAGAAGCCCAGGCCTCTTGCTTCAAGTTGGCACCGCTCTCCAGTGTGAATTATACGTCAGACCACCCCCGAATCAGAACAAATCTCGAGGTCACCTGAGATCACGTTGCTGCTCGGCTCTCCCCTGCCCTGTGCTGCTCTCCTCATTCTCTTGGAGATCTGTTCGACAGAGCACGCCCTCGATGAACCATGTGTACTCAGATCCCGTCTCGGTTTCTGCTTCTAGGGAACTGGAATTAAACAGATCTCGAATGACAACAAGATGAGGAGAAATAAAATATTTATCTGAAACAATAGTAGCCAATGCCGGGCACATAAATGCCCAATCAGTGCTAAGGATGATATTTGTAAAAGTTTGGGGACCGTAAACTCACAGTCTGATATAAACTCCCACCCCATCTGTGTTGTGCTCTGACGGTCAGAAGAAATATTTTCCTTAACTGAAAAGTTTTGTCCCAATATATGCCATGTTCCTTTGTTGTGTTTCTCCCCTATAGGGTGATCTGAGCCACGTTTGATACCACTGTCCTAAGATAGCTGTGCAAAGAAGTAGAGTAGAAATCCAGCTTCTTCTTAGGTGTTCTCGTCACCCAGTGAACATGCCTAGTGGAGCAGATGTGACGGCCTCACCATCAGACAGTCCTTTGTAAAGGAAGCTGCCCTCATGCCGTCTTCACTGAGTGATGGAGTTTCCCTCCAGGTTTAGGAGCAGGTATGTGTATAGGCTAGAACCTGCTTCTGGCTGAAGCTGATTAGACCTGGATGTGCCCGTGTCCCAAGGGGTTGCCAAAATATAGGCGAATCAGCAACTTGAAGAAAGCAATCTCCACACCCAGCCGCCCTGGTAATTGACGCAGCCATCAGATTACGTCTCTCCAGACTTTGTAATAAGGACTAAGTGACGAAGCTGGGCAGCATGAAGAGAAAAGAGTCAGTTCTACGAGACGCAGAACTGATGGTAGCTGAGTTGCACCGAAGGTGAGGCCCAAGGTCAGGGGAGGTGTGGCCCTGGGGCAGGTCTAGGTCGGTCTGGTGGGTCCAGAACACCTGCCCACTCCAGGCACTGTGAGGCCTGATGGGTAAGGTTTGCCTGGCTTCCAGGCAACCCAGAGGCTTGTTTCCACATGTGCGTAGCCTTAAAATTAATGCTTCATCCTTTGATTTCTTTTTTTATGAATTACAGTTAACACACAATGCTGTGTTAGTCTCTGGTGTACAGCATAGTGATTCAGTTACACACACACATATATAATATATATATATATATATATATATATATATATATATATATTCTTTTCATCATAGGTTACTACAAGATATTGAATATAGTTCCCTGTGCTAAAAAAAATAACAATAATCCTTCATGACTTGATCTACCTGGAGTGAGTTGCCCTTTCTCTCAACCAAGGGAGCTTAACAAGATTAGTAACTAGGTACAACATAGTGCCCTATTCTAAAGCCCTTTGCAATGCCTTGGTTTTAGCTATATTTAGGGCCAGTTTTGACTCTTCATAATACATCTCCAACGTCCTTACATTATGAAGTGAGAAGACTGGTGCTGGAATGTGTCTCAAGTCAAATCGGCTTCTTCTGCATCAGTGAGCGCCTAACAACACAGTGTCCTGGAGCTGCAGGACCCGCCTGCTCTTCTGAACGCTCAAACTCGCTGGGCCCCAAGGACCCACAGCACTAAGGGACTCAGTTTTGGAGGTAGCGCTTGCCATTTGAATTATTTACACTGATCTTTGCCTAGTCATTTTAAGAAAAGAATGGGAGCCAACACTGGACTTTTCTTAATTAAAATTACTCAGCAGTTTCAATCCAGAGATGGGGGCTTTTTTGATACCTGAGACAAAACCAAAGAAATCCATGGCATTGTCAGAGATGGAAGGTCCTGGAAAATCAATTTCCTCATTTCACAAACGGGAAAATTGAGGTCCTAAGATGGGTGACTAACCTGGGGTCATGTGTGCAGAAACTGGGAGAGCCAGGGCACTAATACAGATGTCACAACGTCCAGCCCCAGCTCTCTCCATCAACACCCACTCATCCCCGCCCTCAGGGAGCTACGGAGGCAGCTGAACAACCCTGGGTAATTATGTGACCAGCACTGCATGGTGTTCACCAGCTTACTGATTTTCAAAATTATTCCAGAAAAAAAAATGTGACCATCTGGTGTTAAGGAAACTTTACCGAGGGTCCAAATGTCTTCCATATCCATATGGGTTCTTATAAATACAGTGAAAATCCATTGAATAAGTAGTTATTGATCATGTGCTGTAAGCCAGTTTCCAAGCCAAGCACGGAAACCTTCTTCCCTCAGGGAGTTGAGAGTTTCAGGAAGAGAGACAAGCATGGAAACCAGCCGTTACAAATGAGTGAGACTGAGGCGTGGGTGTTCACGTAACATCGAGCTAGCAGAGACCCCCCCCCCCCACCGCCTTGCTGCTCTGCATCCAGGGCTATAGGCTGTTTCGTTACCATTTTCTCTAATAAAACAGAGACGAGCCCTAACCCACTCATTCTAAAATGTGATATTCACTCGGATATTGTTTATTGAACTTGGCACGGGGTACCTAAAAGGACACTGGCCAGCATGTCCTCAGGAAAATAACAATTAACTCAAGTGATGCAGGCAAGAGTGGACGCAAATGTTGTGGTTCAACCATGTGAAAAATCCTGTGTCAACCATCAAGCACTGGGAAAAGTCTGAGGGGACATGAACAGCTTTTTGTGAAAGCCTCCAAGAAAAGGTGGGGGCCTGAGCTGGAAAGATGTGGCAGATGTCAACTGCCAGATGGCAAGAAGGAGGCAGTTCCGGACACAAGCTTGAAGCAGAGAAGTTAGTGTGGGAAGGTGAGAGCAAACTGACCCCATCGAGCAGAAAGAGTGGGCAAGGCGTGAGGAAAGACAGGGAGCATGAGAAGGACTGAGAGGAAATGCTGTCGGGTGGGTGGAATTTGTGTTTTTGCATCTGAAAGCGGAGATCAGAAAGGGCAGGAAGATAACCACGCTGGTGCGGCAAAGCAGCCTTTGGCCATCAGAGAGCCAGTCATTCCTGATCAGTCCTTGGACTGAAATCTCTCTCCTGGTGGCAAATGCCACCCGGAGGCAAGGTGTCTTTACAGAACAGAAAGGCCTGCAGCTCTCCATCATTCAGCCACTCGTCAGAAGGCGCTTGAACACTTTCCCAGAGTGCAGGTTTTAGAATGAAAGAAACAATTTGCATGCCATTAGTAAGAGCCAGAAGATGCCTTCTGAAAATTCCGTCATAGATGGTCTGTGGGTTACGGATGGCTCTTATGCTGTAGATACTGAATGTGAGTTAATATGTCATGCGGTAGACAAAGGATGCTTAAAGGACGCTGCGGAGATGGCTGGTCCTTAGTCATCTTCCCACATATGCCCTTTAGCAATGAGGGCCGGGCTTCGGGGACATAAGCTATGAGTTTAAGAAAGTTAATTTATTCATAAAATGGGGGTTACCATAAAATGAGGTTTTCAGAACTGCAAGCAGCTCTAGTAAAAAGGAGAGGAAAGAAGTCAATCTGAAAAGGCTAGATTACTGTATGATACTCTGAAAAAGGCAAAACTTTGGAGACAGTAAAAAGGTCAGTGGTTGCCAAAGAGTAGGGAAGGGGTGAATAGGCAGAGCACAGGAGTACTTTCAGGGCAGTGAAAATGCTCTATATGATGCTGCAGTAGTGGATATGTGTCTCTACACATTTGCCCGCCCCCACAGAACGTGTAACACGAAGAGCGAACCCTAACGCAGACTGTGGACGTCGGTTGATCACGCCGTGTCAGTGAGGTCCATCAGTGTAAGAAATGTACTAGTCTGGTGAGGGGTGAGGGTAATGGGGGAGGTTCTGCATGTGTGGTGGCTGGGAGTGTATGTGAAATCTTTCTAAATTCCTCTTCATTTTGCTGTGAACATAAATCTGCTCTTAAAAATTGCAGTATTTAAATTAAAAAAAGTAACAATCTTTTGATTAATTAAAAAGACAGAAAAAAGATCTAGAACCTAATATACGAAGACTCATGTCACAGGAAGGACAGGATGTAGTTACGTCTAAAACCAGGGCAGGGATGAGCGTGTCAGCTAAGGGACCCTCCAGAGTGGCAGGTGCCGGACCTTCTTCCAGCTTCTGTCTATAGCTTCTTTCCCATGGTCCTTTCTCATCAGCCAGACTACTAACAACTCACACTTTTTTCACTCTTAAAATGGTGCTTTTCAAGTTATAATTACTTGGCAGTAGGTCACGTTCTTCCATTACGCTGGGAGCTCTTCAAGGGCAGGATCCGTATTTTGTTCATCGCTGCTTCATTAACCAACCGGAGGGAAGCCTGGCCCCTTCTCAGAGCTTGTGGAGGGAACCTTCTCATTCAAGCTGCAATGACCAGTAGTTCCCACCAGATGGCAGTGCGTGGACGTTTTTCCCTTACCAATCAGAAGGGAGGGGACGGTTTCCGGCAAGTTGCCTTTTATCTCTGTCCTTGCGGACAAACAAATCTTTGCAGACATGGGGACTTGTGACTGGGCGGGAGAATTCACGTCGCTGAATCAGAACCTCAGGCGGCCTTTATACTCCCTAGATACCGCCTCTCTCCGAAAACATTCCTCCCGAAGGCTGAGAAAGGAGTATACTGTTTTGTGTTCTAAGACGGAGAAGCTGGGCGTTGAGTTTGACTGTGACAGGCACAAGGTGACCATCTTTTCAGCACTTAGGGAAAATGGCTACCAACACCCACTGATTGCTGCCATCTGTTGAGGTTCCTTAACCCCCTGCCCACCCCCATCTGTCAGACCCAGGCAGCAAGCAAAAGTCAGCCAAACACACCAGCTTACTTCTGAAGACAGCATCTCCCCTGGGTTCCTGCCTCTTTCCCCACTCCAGAGCAGCAGACTGGTCAGGCCAGGGGACCTGCAAGGGTTCTGAGTGCAGAATCCCTCACCTCTTCACCTGGGAACATGCGCTCTGCTCGGGAGTGTCTCAGAAGCAAAGGACTCCCAAATGAAAGACGTCCCCAGTCTAAACGAAAAGCATTGAGAAACATCCCTGAAAGATCTCCCAAACTGAAAAAGCCCAAAGGCAAAAAAAAAAAAAAAAAGCCTCATCTTTTCACTTCCTTCTGTTTCTGTGTATCTCTCTCCTCACCCCCATCCAGGAAGGCAGGAGTCTACACTGACTGCAATTTTGAGATCTTCCATTTTGTTTCTACCATCGTCCAAGATGCTCCAGCTCCTCCTAAGGTGTTCTGTTCATAAGGACCTCTCTCCTTCCTTCAGTGCTAGAGAGGAGGTTATAGTGGACTATGAGCCAAGAAGATTCCAGAGAGCTCAACTTCTTTTACCCAAACAAGGCTCTCTGTTCTAAGGGGTTCTCCCAGGAGATGGGACTCGATGGCTAATCCTGCCCCACCCTGGGCAACATGCCTCAACCAATGGAGAATCTGGTGGTTAAGACACAAGTTCTGGAGTCCGCAGATCTGGGTCGGATTTTGGCTCTGTCACATCCTAGCAGGGTGACTGACCCTGGGTGGATTGCCTAGCCTCTCCAAATCTTAGCTTCCTCATCTATAGAATGGGGAAAGTGTCTCCATACCTCAGAGGGATGTTGCGCCGATTAAATGACAACGGCGTGCAAAGTGTTTAGCTCAGTACCCACGCAAGGTGTGCTAAATAAATGCCAGCAACTAGCATTAGCAGAAATACCCCACAGAAGACGCAGCTCCCTAGAAGTAATTCATGGTGTTGCACTCAGCACTGCTGCAGAAACGTACAAGAATCCAAAAGCTCTCCGTGAATCATGTCGGAACTCATTCCTCAAACGAGATCTGTATTGCCTTCATTTATTTATTCTTTCATTCAGGAGGACTTAACTCAGTATATAAGATGTGGCAAACTCAGGGGAGGCCATGAGGACACAGGGATGTATGAGACATGGTTCCTGTCTTCAAGGAGCTCACGGTGCATGGACGAGCCCCTCCATAAGCCATTATAATACAGTGGGATTCGTGCTCTGACCTGGTCATGCACATGATACAGCAGATGCAGAGGGGAGGAACTTGAGACCCAACGCACCTTGCAAGGCATGGTCAGTCCTTAATGCTCTAACCCTTGCCTTCCTGGCGGTGTCTACTCCCAGAAGTAATTGTCTTCCAGATGATACATTACGATGTCTCATACCTCTAACCTTGGCACTTTAATGGAATCCTCTCCTTCCTGGAAAAGGCTACCAATCCTCCAAGCCTCTGCCTAAAGTTGGCATCCTGCGAGAAGCCCTCCTCAGCCTCCACCCCCAGGAGACTTGGGGGCTTCTTTTGCTGAGCTGTGATCTCATTGAAAATGGGGGCCACATACTTTTACTTTGGCCCTCAGCACTTGACTCAGTGGCCAGTACAAAACTGTCATTCAGCAACGGTGGTGTGCAAATGAAGCCCGCTCCTGGCCACCAGCGCTGCCCTCCTTTCAGCCAGGACCCAGGGGAAACTAGCTCATCGGACAGAAGGTCCCACCGCCTGCCGCGTCACGCAGATCCGCTGTAGGAAAGCTCTACTGCTACAGAAGTTTTCGAATGTCATCCCAAGTTCCCTTCCCTTGAACTCCCACCGATCGCAGCCTGATCTTGCTCTTTAGAACAATGCAGAATAAATACATATTCTCCTCAACACAGCAGCCCTTCACATATATGAAGACATCAAACAAATGTAATGTCAATATACAGTTCTCCTCTGTGTTTTTTCTCTTCACACACAGCTAATTAAGCCATCATTAACACACATTTTTAAGTGCCTAGCGTATGCTGAGTACTTCTGAGAAGCTTTTTGAGTGTTATAAATTTAGTCCTGATACCCCCAACAGCACCAGCATACGCATACCTTAAGTTCTGATTTATTTCTTTGTGTTGGTTTCAGTCCTATGTTCTAGAAGCTCTAGACCGTTTTAGATACTAATGCTCCATTGTTATTACTGATATTGCATTAATAGATTAAAAACAATATGCTAAGCTTGAAACTAGGCTTCTTTTTAAATACTCATTGAACTTAAAAGGCAAGTGACTATATTGCTTCTTTATAGATGATGAGACTGAGCCGTCAGGGATTAACCCCTGTTCAACGTGACCTTGCTGATAGGTGTCAGAGACAAGAGGCAAGGTCAACGCAGCCTTCCTCCATGGCCAGTGCTCCTTCCACTGTATGTACAAAGCTGTCTTTTTGTGCCAGTCTGTGGCATTTGCTTTTCATTTTAGTTAGGTGTCATCTGTAAATTTGGACATCTCTTCTTCTAGAGAACCTTTCAAGTCATGAATAAAAAATATTGGCCAAAAGCATTTGTGGCAACATGGATGGACCTAGAGATCATCATACTAAGTGAAGTAAGTCAGAAAGAGAAAGACAAATACCATATGATGTCACTTATATGTGGAATCTAAAATATGATACAAACGAACTTAACTTACAAAACAAACAGACTCACAGACATAGAAAACAAACTCATGGTTACCAAAGGGAAGAGAGGAGGAACAAATTAGAAGTTGAGGACTAACAGATACACACTACTGTGTATAAAATAAACAACAAGGGCCTACTGTATAGCACAGGGCATTATATTCAACATTTTGTAATAATCTATAATGGAAAAGAACCTGAAAAAGAATATATATATATATATGTGTGGGTATATATAACTGGAAAAAAATATTGTCCAGGAAAAAGGGCTTTGTTCATCACCAGAGACCTCTTTCTAGCCAATGTAGAGCAGTTAGCAACCCTTAAGATGTCTCTTAATGTCTTTTTCTTACCCAACTGTGAATAAGACATGATTCTGCTCATATGTCACCATTTTGTACACAATCACATCACAGGAAGCCATGTGAAGTCTGTTACTAAAATTTCCTCATCCTGCTTATTTACTGATTTAGTGGCACAATCAGAAAAGGAAATGGAGTGTGTCTAGCATGACTTGTTAGTGGTAAACTTGCATTAACTTCTAAGGATCAGTGTCTTTTTTTTTAAATGCCCACAAATCAATTGTGTAGTGATCTGTTCCAAAATTTCAGTAGGAATCTAGATAAAACTTGTATTATTTCCTGGGTCCTGTGTTTAGTCCTGTGATAAGATGCCAAGTTAATCCCTTCATTAAGAGGAGAAATCCTTATGAACTTGCCAAAATGTTATCTGTTCCCAGGGAGATGGAGAAACATCTTCAGTAACATCAAATGTTCAGCTGGATGGCAGAACCTCCTCTTCTTCATTTTGGTGCGTGATGTCACATGTTCCTTTTTTTTTAAATCGCCTTTATGTCACCGGGCAGTGTTTGGCTAAATTTTCCTAACCCCAGAATTAAAGGCTGAGAACTCTTTAAAATTGTAGGGATAAATGGTTGCCTATGAGGTTTGTGGATCTCGGAAGTCCACTTACAGAAAACAGCTTTCTGGCCACAACATGTTCCATCCAGGAGATCGTGGGTGATATCTGCTTGTTCATCATCGTGGTCCCAGTGCCAGGAGCATAGTAAGTGCTCGAGAAGTATTTGTTACAGAACATGGGGGAAGGTGCAACAGCTGTATACTGAAAAATAAAAATATGAAAATACGCATACCTTTAGGAGATGGAGCTCAAAGTTCTAAATTCACAGTAAAATACGTATGACTGAGGTTTGAGCCTTCCTAGAAACCAGGTCTTGTTGGAAGACTGAAGGAAGTGTTCCCAGAGATTTCTAAAGAAAGATGAGGAGGCTACAGGGAAAGCAAAGTGGAGGGAAAAGTAAGAGGGTTGGGGAGCAGCTCTGGAAGCAATAGAATAAGTCACAGTGGCCCAAGGTTTAAGCCCCCGGTGCTCATTATCGGCTGCTTGCCATCGAATAAATCTCACACCTCAGCAGGGACTCCATCCTAAGTGATGGGACAGAAACAAGAAGTCACATTTCACAGAAGTGCCGTGAGCATCGAATGCGGTAAGAATATGAAAGCACATTACCAAATCAGTGTCACCTACACCAGCGTCTGTGTTGGGGGTCAGCCTGAAGAGAAGAGCAGTGGGTAATAAGAACATAGTTAGGATGGATTAAGAGACCACTTTCTACCTGTGAACAAACTTGAGATGTTTCCGACTTAGGGAAAACATTGATCCCCACCAGGTTGAAAAGACAGCATTTACATGTTGGAGTAGCTGACAGACAAAGCCATACAGATATGCATCCAGCTCCGGGTTCTCTACTCCATGTAACTCAGCACGTCCTAAGCTGAATTTATAATCGTTTGCAGAGAATCAGGCACCCCTGTCTGTTACTGATAGAACTGTGTCTCACTGTCAGCCCCCTACCACGCTGAGGAGGGAGAGGGACGGGAGGAAGAGACCCGACTCACGTAACTGTCATCCTGAGACACCTTTCCTCATCTGTCGAATTGAGATGATTCTACCTGCCCACTGGGGTTCAGCATTTTATGAGAATCAACTGATGAATGTAAAAGCTTTTTGAAAACTAAAATGCTCTGAAATTTTTTTAAGATGTTCTTATTATTTGCAATAGTATAAAAGTAAACTTGAAATATTGCCTCTGTCTACCTTGCGCACAGAAAACTGAGTCCAAATACGTTATATTTAGTAATACCAAAAGATATTGGTTCAAAGAATTCTGACCACCACTTGTATAATTTTTCTACTTGTTGCCTAGCTAAATAGCTCAGATCTATGGAGTTCTGATGCGGAAAGAATTAAGGCAATCGTTACCACATTAAAGGTGCAAAATTTTTAAAAATATATTAATGAGGTGGTGGGAAGTGAGCTGACAGTAAAGTAGGTTTGGAAGTGTTTGGTTTCCTTAATTAAATGGAGTTAATGAGTTTCTCCTCTGAGCCTGAGTGCTGGGCGAAGCGGTCTAACCTCAGATTTCTGTGATCTCAGTAAGAGATGCCCAACTGGCAGCTGCAGATAACCTGCGTCATGGGGTGAGTCATCCTTCACACCTTTGGATGAAACCTTCCCACCCATCAGAAAGCAGGAGCAGGTCGCAAATACTGCCATGTCACTGCGAGGTACAGAGAACTGCAAAGTGAAAGCCACTCCAGACCATGGATCCGAGCTGGGAACAAAATGGTAAAGACGAGATGGAATTTAATTTAATCAACATTCACGAAGCATGGAGGTGGGGGCAGGATACAGAGACGTAAAAGGCATACCTCTGCCTTCCTCATACAAGCTATTGAACAAGTTGAGGAAATAGATATGATTTTTAAAAATTAAAAGACAATTTAGAACATCCTCAGTGCTTCTATGGTATCTCTCTATATAATCAATCCCTCCTTCTTCATTTCTGGCCACTCCCCGAGCTTCTGGCCAACGCACTAGTCAAGGGGTGTGGATGGAGCTTCTCTCAGACCCGGTGTGTCCTCTCAGGACACCATGCCGTGTGTGTGTGTGTGTGTGTGTGTGTGTGTGTGTGTGTGTGTGTGCTGACCCTTCTGCTTGAAATGACCTGTTTTTCCCTCTGGGCTTGAAGAATCATCCTTAGTGGGGCTCCCTTCCTGATCGCTCCTTCCTGACAACGTGTTTTTCCCAATTCCTCAAGCTCTCCAAGCTCATCCCTTCCCCAGGTCTTCGCACATGCACTGTTGGATCTCTCCCATTCTTACTATTATCGGGTGTTCACTTAAATAAAGCACAGGGAAGCATTCCTTGATGCCCCGCTGCATCTAAATCACAGCCCCATCTTATCATCTGCTAGATTCCTGTTTTCTTCCTTCATTACACTTACAGCAGCTTTTAAGTGAGTAATAAGTAAGAAATTGTGTGTAGACATTTATATCTTTGATAACTTTCAAGGGCTGTATGTTTTGTTCTTCATAGACCCAGCACACACGGGCCTTCAGTGACTATTTGCAGAGCGACTTCTCCCTGCAAAGTGCTCCAGGTACTTTGTAAAATCTTTGAATGTAACCCTTACTCCACAGCAGTGCAATGACTTGCTTGCATATTTATCCCCATCTCTGGATTTGTGAGCTACTCAGAACTGGGTGAGGTGGCCCCAGCGCATCCCACACTCAGCACTATTGTAGAACTTATCACCCCACACCTTAACTGGCTCAATCTGTCTGCCAGCTTCCTTGTGGCAGGAATGGGTCATATACCACTGCATCCCTGGTGCCTAGCACTGTGTCTGGCACCCAAACAATTTTTAAGAGGATGAATGAATGAGTAGAATCTCTTTCCCATTCTGTTCTGATCCTCCAAAATACTCTTCAAATACTGAAAGAATATTATACTTTCTGTGCCTCTGATCCTGCTTGGAACACATCCAGTGAAACCTGTAAAACTTCAGATTTACAGAATAGATGCACAACGAGGGCATCGACTTCCTTGAAAAAAATTACTTTTCTCCCGAGGATGCTGCAGAGACTGTAGCCATGAGGTGCCCCTCCTCCACTGAATTTACAGCATCACGGGACTTACTGAACATTGCTCATCGTGAATTTCCCAAGGAGAGGCCTATTTTGTAAGGCTCGGTGTAAGCTGGCAGATTGTCACTCACCGCCAGGTAGGACCCAGCTGATAACAAGTCTTCTCCAAACACCGTGCTCAGTGTAGCGCAGACATAGCCGAGGAGACGGGCCAGGCTTGTCAGGAGACTCAGTGCTGCACCAGACCAAGAAGCTGAAGGAAAAAGATGGGCTGAAGGAGAGCGGAGAGTGTTTGCAGGGTGTCTGACAGCCTCTCCAAATAGCAAAGGGCTACCACCCAACCCCACTTTTGTTGTTTGTCCCAGAAAAAAGGATCAATCAAAGATTGTGTTTAATATGAGGCAAAACTGTTTCACAGGTTGTACAGAAGAGAATGGGCTGCCTTGGGAGGGACTGACATCCTGGACACTAGAGGGGCACAGGACCAGAACAAGAGAACAATGGCGGGTGATGTGGGAGGAGACACCTAAGCATCGAGCTGGGAATGGGGGGGTAGGACAGAGGCAGCGGGCACTCACGGGCGTCACTGACTGACTCAGGTGTGCACTTAGGCATTTGGTCTTCCACAGAGTTGTGGGGGTGCTCTTATTACCCTCCATCTCACCCATGGAGAAACTGAGGCACATGAAGCTTCAGAATGTGCCCAAGGCCACCAAGCCAGGGATGGCTTCCAGATTCAAGCCCAGGTTCATCTGAATTCATATCGGGGCTCTTAGCTCCAAAGACTGCTAAAGTCCCTTGCCAATCGGAAATTCTGGAACTTTATGAATAAGGAGAGATTAAGGAAAAAAAAATCAATAAACAGGGCTCAAATGTAACTAATGGAGATGAGTCCTTGGCCCTCTCTCTTCCTTTGTCCTCCAGTGTAATTCCTATGCTTGTGAGTACAGAGCATCTAACCGGGTTTCAAGTTTCCTGTGTGTCTGTGTGTGTGTGCGCGCGCATAGATCTGACAGGGCTGGTTCATTTCAAGTAACCAAGTATGTCTTTGGACAGCTCTTGTCAAGATCCAATAGAAGAGCCAATTCCAAAAATATGTTCCTTTAGTGGTTTTTTAGGGTTCTCTGCTCTGCACGGATTGACAATGTGGTAACAAGAGACATTCTGGAGACTGGATTTAATGCAACCATATGCTAGACAGAATGAGAACCCATATTGCAGCAGACCAGCCGGTACATTTCCATGTTAACAGAAGCTTGATTGCAAATTACATTTAGTCTCAACAGCTCAGTTCACTGCACACAGATGCCATGGGGGACTGTAAAGTTAGCGAGATGTGGGGGAGTACGACTAACATTTTTTTTTTCCAAAAAAAAAATCCTTCAGCTGATAGAATGCCAAGGAGCATCAGCGCTGATGCTGAAAAGAAAATGCTGCTATATTTGTTTTGCCAGGAAAGGAAAAATAATCATTGTCGCGAGTTGTTAGTCAAATTATGAATACGAGCTCGGCTGGTAATTGTCTGATAATACAAACAGTGATATTAGGGCTGTCAGGGGCTGCATGCGCTGTTTGACAGCTAACATGAACATGCTCTCTGAATGAGCAGTTAGTTCACGGATTCCAAAAGTCAGGCCGACAGAAGGCCAGGTGATTGAGGAGAATTTCCCCAGGATCCTGGCTTCACATTCAGGACTGGATCTGGGTCAGCTTCCCAAATTGTGGTCAGCATCTCCGCCATCCCCAGGTGGATCTGTGGAATTGTGGAAAGAACACAAAATGGGTTTCAGTTGCAGGTCTGTCTCTTTTTTGCTGTGCAACCCCAGATAAGTCACTTAACCTCTCTGAGCATTAAAATGGGGATGATAATACTCAAGCAGTTTCTCTTCCCAAGGATATTGTGCAGATCAGCTGAGAACTGGTGTATGAGCATACAGTAAACACATGGTGCTCTATAAATGTTGGGGTTATAAGCCGTATACTTGGCTGGGTTTCTTTTCCCATTTTAAGAGCTGCGCTGAATGATTTCTTGTCCATTATCTCATGGCTGGAGCAGAACTTTTTGTCTAGGTACAAGGGCTTTTCAGTTAGAATCACTCATCTTCTCTGAGGAGTGTGGCTACAGGGCACCTCTCAGCTAGAGGCTGCCCTGACTCCTTTATCACATGCCTTTCCCATAGGGAAGTTAGAAGGCTTCCATCAAATCCCATCAAGGATGCAGAATGCCTTTATTCTCTCTACCCTCCTGTTCTCCAGACTCCCAGCTGTGGGAGAGGTGGTTCTGCTGATCAGTACCTGTTCTCCCCTTAGCCGCTGATTCCCAGAACCCCATTGCAGCCAAGTGTGGCTAGGTTCTGGCCACAGGAAGGTGAGCAGGTGTGAAATACACACCTTCCTGGTCTTAACCTGTAAGTTTCCTGCACATGCACAATCCAGCCTCCTGCTCTTCCTCCATCCGCTGGTGGAGTGTCAGAGACTCAAGGACCCACAGGAGGGCAGAGCCACAGATGGAGGGAACCTGGGCCCCGAGTGGCTGCGAGGAGTGTAACCCCCTGCCAGCCTGCACTGCACTGTGCTCTGAACTGAATGAGAAATGCAAAGTCTACTCTTTAACCCACTGAGGTTAACTCGTCCGTTGTTAAAGTAGCTAGCCTACCTTAAAACCTAAGCAATCATCTATTTTTTTAATTTTATCTTTTTTTAATTGAAATACAGTCAGTTACAACGTGTCAATCTCTGGCGTACAGAACAATGTCCCAGTCATGCATATACATACATATATTTGTTTTGATATTCTTTTTCATTAAAGTTTATTACAAGATACTGAATTTCTCACTACATAAAGTGTGTTTCGACCAGAAACACAGTGAGTATCTCATCCATCCCTCCCTGAAGACACCAGGCACGTTCACATCTCCAAGCCTTTGCTTCCATGGTGACTTTTTCCCCTGCTTCCCTGACCCCACCTCGACCCCAACTATACTTTTCTCCTGAGCAAACTTCCTCTTCCAGGGCTCAGCTCTGAGGAAGCCCCTCAGATGGAGTTGATGACTTTCTTTTTTGAGTTTTCTCAAAACTTGTACATGCCCCTGATCGGATTGTAGCAGAATTATGATTAACATACATTTCCCTCCACCTAAGGCAGAGAAACTGTCTCATTCAAACCCTTAATGATGTCTGAGACAGCATTACTCTTCTTTTGCTTCTGTTTTCCTCTATGCATTCTCAGCAGGATGAGGTGCCCGGGGGCTATTTCTCCAGCTTTAAGATGGAGGGGCACAGAGGCAAATGTAAATGCCCATTTACCTTTGCAGGGTCTCTCACTACAGCTCAGGGAAAGAAAGACTGTATCTTCTTTTCTATGCATCCACCAACCAAGGTCTGCCCTGATACCTACAGAGATGTGAGGACAGGGAGGGTCCTGGCCTGAAAAAAGCCCACAGAATGTGTTGTGCATATAAAGGATGCCCCTGGGGATGGAGGCCTCCTCCCTCTCCCAGCTCATCCCGTCCCCCTTTGCCACCCCACCGAGACCCCTATTGATCATCCTTCTAAAGGCACGAGGCAAAGCTGTGTCCTGTTCACATCTGAATCCAGCTCAGTCTGTCAAGCAAGTCTGCCTTGATGTAGAGCCATGTTCACAGCAGGACACGATGCTCACATCAAACACTGCTTTGTACGACTGAAGGACACCTGCTGGGCTCCAGCTCTGAGGGAACGCGTGGTCTTGTTTCCGAGCTCCAGGGGCTGGTGCTGCTAGTCCTGGCTTTGGTTTGAGATCTGTTCCCCTCCCCCGGCTTTGGAATTATCAGATGCTGGTCTATCTTCTTACTGTCTTCTGTTTGTTATTGTGGGCTCTTCTGTGTGCCCCTCTCACATCCATCTGCATCGGCATTAGCTGTTTTTTTGCTTTTTCTGTTAACTCTTAGAGAGTGCTCAGGGATTTTCCAATGGCAGTGAGGAAGAAAGATGGCAAAATCAGAGTCATGGGGTGGGACCGGCAGCCCAGGGGAGTCCCAGCTATGCCACCTACCTTGGACGCATCACTTCCCCTTAGTCTCCTTGTCTCTAAAATAGGAATAAAACTATGAACTCTGTCCCTTTAGACTGTAAGTGCCATCAGGGCAGAGATCATGTCTATTTTGTTCAAAATTGAATGTACCAAGTGCTTAGTATGTTGTAGGCCCTCAAAAAACTAATGACTGTTCAGCGACTGACTGGCTGACACGGAGACCCAGTAAGGTCATCTATATGGAAATACTTTGTAAGTCGTGCGGTGGTATACACAGGAAAGCGTTATCAGCACACAGATGGGGAACGCAAGGGCTGGCCCCAAACCAAGAGTTACTTAGCTGTCTTAAGGTACTGAAAGATACTTTGGCAAATGTGTATCAAATATGCGTAATATCCGTGGAGTGGCCCAGGGATGCAACGCAGCTGGGAGACAGGACAGAGAGGTACTTGCTATCTTAACAGAGGTGAGGAGAGGAGAAATCAGCGTGTGTGAGAGAGACCTGGGATGCTCCTAAGCAGGAAAGAGTTACGCATCAGAGTGAAATCTTATGCTCGGTTGTTCTAGCAAACTAGATCTTATTGGTTGGCCAAAGTCGTTGGAATCTAGAGTCAGATAAAAATTTTCCCAAGGAGTCATTATTTCTTAGTATGTTTTACATGTAGTTTTAATCCCACCAACTCTGAAGAATGACTTAAAGCAGAACTCATCAAAATAGACCATCCCAGCTGACATTTGAGCTGGTCGAATCTTTCATCTCATAGATGGGAGAACTAAGAAGATGATGTGTCCAGGGTAACTCAGCTAGATGTGATATTCAGTGCTTGCCACATTCTGACACAGCTTTCTGAGTCACAAACAGCTGGAAGCATTAACACTGCTCTCCAGTAAGAAAGATTAAAACAGACACACAGAGAGAACAGGGGCAAAACTAGAGCCACTTCTTTGGTTCCCTGTGGCTCTCTATCCCCTGCTTCCAGCTCAGTTCCAGGCCTAGCTACTTCCTTGCCCTTGGATTCTGACACCCCCACATCCTTGAAATGAATTTCCCTTTGTAGCCCAGCTAGCAGAGTTGGGTTTCTGTTCATGGAAACCAGGAGTCTTTACCAATCCAACCACTTACTAGAAGCTCCTTGAGAACGCATGTTTCCCCACAGCTCTGGCGCAATGCCCTGCCCAGAGCAGGGTGCTCAGAAAATGTAAGATACTGAAGCTTCCAGAATTTCCCCTAATATCTGCTCTCCAGGAATGGCTCTCCTTTCCTAGAAGTCCTCTCCCAAATGGATCTTGTATTGTAATTGCCGAGATACTTGTCCCATCTGCCTTTCTCAATGTCCCCATGTCCCAGCATAACCCTGACTCGTTGCCATCTAGATCAGGTAATAGTGGCAGGGGGCGGGGTCAAGAGGCTGGAGACCAGGGTGCAAAAATTGTAAGCTTGTGTATTGCATGAAATTCATCAAGCATCCAGCATAAGTTACTCAGTCAATGTTAAGGAAGTGAAAGAAAACAGAACTATTTCAGACTTGTGACAGAGAAACAAGTCAAGTGTAGTTCCCAACCCTTAAGGAGTTTAGAATGTGTTGGGAGATAGACTCAAACAGCCACAACTAGAATATAATTTAAACATTATAATTGACACAAGTACACAGCTCTTTGATTGCTCAGAGGTTATGCTGGGACGTAGGATCAAAGAAGGCTTTACAGAGTAGGAGATGTTTGAACTGGGCCGTGAAACATGCGTAGGATTTCCCCAGATGGCAAGAGTCAGGGAGAAGGGCATTCTAAGCAGAGGAAATAACAAGTGCAGTGACAAAGAGGGGTGGACAAATGTGACAATGGAGGGGGGGAGGTTCGATTCATCTGGAAAGGCTAAAATAGCATTTTCCAGAAGATGCTCTGGGAAAAAAATGTTCTATGGCCAATACATTTGGGAGATGCATCCTATATTCCCATTTAGAAATTTTAAATACATGTTTGCCTATCAAAGTCTCCAAGAAATAAGTTAGGAGGTTACATAGACGGTCCAAGGAAATATGGTGGAAGACCTGAAGGAGGGCAGTGGACATGAGTACAGAAGGGCATGTGTGTGAGAGACTCAGAGACACACAATCAGGATGCAATGCCCAAGAGGAATGGATTTTAAAGGACCAGGTTTTAGCTTGTTGGACTGAATGGATAGCAATGCAGTTTGAGAAGAGACCTGTGTGAGGAAGATAACACAGGTTTTGCTTCGGTCATGTTGAATGTGAGCTGACTCTGGGAAAATCATGTGAAGTTATCAACAGATAGCTGACAGTACAGGGGTAGGTTCCAGAAGTGAGGGTGTAGTTCAAGACGATGCTGGCCAACTATTATAGAAAAGATTAAGCACTAGGACAGGGCACTGGATCAGATGAACTCCAAGGACCCTTTTGGCCCAGAGCTAGTATGATTCTATGGCCGGAGGGCCCCACGCTGAGGAGCGTAGACAGTCCGATCTCTGCCTGTTGATCCCGTGCGAGCACATGAGTTCTTGCAGCTGTCATGGGAGTGATGACCACAGATGAGTTTGCCACCTGCACAACCATCCCAGGGAACGGAAGTGGTTTTTAAAGAAATGTCTTTCACTAGTAAAACTTTGCAATGATTCTGTAAAATGGCTCCATTTCTTCTGTCCTAGCCTCACTGGGAGGAACAATGGAAATACAGGATCTTCAAGAGGCATCGTGGAAACAGTTTTCCTCGCAGTGCACTTCATTGACCCTTCCTAGGCGTCTGTGCAGCCTGGGAGAGCTGAGACAGCACCGGGCTGAAAGGCAGGTAGCCGTGGTCCCAGTCCTGACTGTATTTTATGTCATTAAATCACTTCGTGTCCTTCAGAAAATTACCTACTTTCCATGTGTCACTATGCCTCTATTCATACATCTGTGAAATCCATTAAAATAATGATACCTGCACTTCTTATTCCCAAAGTTGCCAGGAGGGTTCAATGAGATGAGTTTGTTTGGGGAGAGATAACATTAACTATGAAGATCACCTATTCTGAATATGCATCTTAAGCTGTTGGCTTCAAGGCACCCTGGACACTGAATCATGGAACAGACTTGTTTTACAGATAGGAAACCAAGTCCCAAGGAGGGGAGGTGATTTACCCAAGGTCAGACAGGTAAGCAGAGCAGTGTCAGCAGACAGATACACGCACTTCATTCCAAGCATCACTGGCTTCCAGAGACCAAAAAGGCTCGGACCATGGCTGGAAAGAAATTACAGGCTTGGGGAAGAAAAATGGCTGAGTAGCCAACATATAGTATTCAGAACACCTCTCAGCAAAGCAAGGCTGCTCAAGTAAGAGTGACCAGCTCAAACTCTGCCCCACATTTCTACAAAGTGAGCGATCTTCCTTTATTTGTGTCAAACTACATTGGCCACAATTGAGTCACCCTGACCCCTCAGCTCAATGATTTCAACATACACTAACACATTCTATGATGGTGAGCATTTTTATATTGATCTCCTCACTGACTAGATTAGAACTTCAGACATACGAACTTCACCCTCTCTTGCAGATCCTCTCCTCTCTAACCCCAGAGGGAATGTTCTAGGTAGGGAGCAATGAGCTATTTTTACTCACAACACTCTGATACCAAATATATGTGGGAGGGTTTCACACACCAACCAATTCTCCAGCTATCTAACAGTCACGACTCAGAGTTAGGGCAGACCCCACAGTTTAGGAGCTCATTTCCACAAGACTGTCCCCACTTCAGATGCCAGTCTTACCACGTATACTTCTGATCAAACTGTTAGAAATTCACGGGGTGCCCACAGCCTTCTCCTCACATTTGATAATTTGTCACAATAACTCACAGGACACCGGAAAACACTACTTACTATCATGGATTTATTATAAAGGATACAGGTCAGGAAAAACCAGATGGAAGAGATGCATAGGATAACTTATGGGGGGAGGAGTATGGGACTTTTATGCCTGTGGCTGTGCCACCCTCCCAGGAGCTCGATGTGTCCATTAGCCTGGAAGCTCACCAAACCCTATTGTTTAGGGGCTTTTACAGAGATTTCCTTATATTAGCATGGTTGATTAAATCAATGGCCATTGGTTTTTGTTTTTTTTTTAACTGAAGCATAGTCAGTTTACAATGTTGTGTCAATTTCTGGTATACAGCGTAAGAGTTGAGTCATGCATATACATATGTATATTCCTTTTCATATTCTTTTTCATTATAGGTTACAAGATATTGAATATAGGTCCCTGTGCTCTACAGTAGAAACTTGTTGTTTATCTTTTCTACACACAGTAGTCAGTATCTGCAAATCTTGAACTCCCAACTTATTCAAGCTTCAGCCCCTCTTCCCTCTCCTGAGGTTGGGAGATAGGTCTGAAAGTTCCAACCCTCTAATCAAATCTTGATCTCCCTGGCAACCAGCCCTCATCCTGAAGCTCTCTGGGAACCCCCATTCACTAGTCTAACTCATTACAAAGAAGAAACATTGCTATCACCCAGGAGATTCCAAGGAAGCAGAGTGTCAGAAGGTCAAGATGCTCGTATCACTTCTATTACTCAAGAAATTACAAGGGTTTTAGGAGCTCTATGCCAAGAACCAGGGACAAAAATCCAATAGTGTATATTTCTTATTATGCCACAGGGGCCAAAGTTTATTTAAGCAAGTGTCTCCTAACTGATCTTCCTGGATCTTGCTTTTCTTTCATCTTTTTTTTCCCCCAGAGTTGGCATTGTTATCTTCCCATAGTATCACTGTTTCTCCCCCTCCCCATCTCCACAGCATATGGGACAAGACCCAAAGCTGCATCTTGGCATTAAAACTCCTTTTGGATCTGGCTCTACTCTGCCTTTCAACCTTTATTTCTTAAACCCCCCTGAGTACACCACATGCCAAGCTAAACCTGGACTCACTGCTGAATCCTGAGTACACGCGGGTCTTTTTTCACACTCATCTGTCACCCTGGTAGACCATTCACCAAGGTCCACCTCTGTTTCCTCTGTACCCTCATAGTCTCATGTTTTTCCTTTTTTCAGCACACATTTTCTTTCATAATATCATATTATGGGATGTATACTCATCCCACTTCCTCATTAGATGGTCCTCGTGTCCATCCCCCATGGCACTTAGCTTAGTGCCTGAAAACCAAGTCTCAGCCGGAAAATAACGTATTATTTCAGGAAAGAAAGATACAGACACTACACCAGAACTGAAGAACACCATACTTTAAAAAAAAAAAAATCAAAAATACAAAGAAAACAAAAAAACACCAAGGAAACAAAAAAACACTGTTGGCTGAAGATGAAAGCATTTCCATGCTGCTTCAAATGAGGGTTGAGTAGCTGGTTCTCCAGACAAGCACTTGGAGAAGCTGTTTTACCTGTTCCCCCTCTTGCCTGCTCAGTTGCCTAGGGTGCTTTGAAGTCTGTAAAATGGCCAAAGCCTCCAATCAGGGCAGCGCTTCCTCTCCAGACAGGAAGACGGCTGCTTCGTGGAGCAGCCACGCTTGTTTTTGCGGTCTGGGCTGCAGCAGTGACTCATTCAGCAAAGCCAGAGGCTGTCTATTTTGATCTTTCTATGTTCAGAGTCTATTTATGCTTGCAATTTTCTTTCTTTCTCTTTCTCCCTCTCCGCCTCTGGTGACATCTGAACGGTCACACACATTTGACAAGCAGAACCTGTGTAAGGAGAGCGTGAGCACAATTGCACAGACTTTCAGCTAAAGCCCGGGACCAAACGCTTGTGTTTACAGCCCTGATGATAGGGTTCCGGTAATGACTTGGCCTTTTTCTCCTTGATTGAATATTCCCCTGGGCCTGGCAGTCTGGCCTCCTGTTATTTAATGAGGACATTGGAGCACAACCTCAAGATGTCTGCAAAAATGACCTTTTCTTTGGGCTCATTCCAAATGCAAAGAAAAGTAGAGCCCCAGTTAGACGGGGCGCTTCTGGAATACAGCTTTGGAATCCACTCTTTCCCCCAGAAGCTCGGAAGCCTGGAATCACACACTATCAGGAGCCAGAGAGAACCATAGAGATGATCTGGTTACCAGCTCTCATTCTGCAGATGAAGAAATCCAGGACCAGAGGGAAAAAGCAAGTCACCATAAATCACAGGGCAGACACGGTCACAACAAACTCAGGCTGGGAACCTAAGTCCCTAAGTAGTAGTCAGTATACTTTTGAATGCTTCGAGATGGAAATTAACAGCTGGCCAAATGGTGGCTTAAAGAAAGGAAAAGCTTCTCTTAACCTCCCCTGTGGTATACCGTGCCAGCCTTATGCTCTCCTTTTAGCTTTGCCCATGAGGTGGGACTAGTGGTGCAGGCAAAGGAATTAGTCTCTAACTGTAAGCTCAGTGGCTCACTGATAGCTTTAAAAGCCGATATAGGATTAGCACAAAAGTCAATGGCATGGAGTCTTACCTAGGACAATCTCGGAGGTCCCAGTCTGGCCTCGTTCACTCTACATCTGCATGTTGGCTTCACCTGCAAAATGGAGAATTAGTTTACTGACTGTGAGCATTCTTATAAAGTTTAAATGAGAAAATAAGGTCAGAAAGTTCTTGGTGATGTAGAGCTCTGTTCTACTCGTAAGAAGGATTATTATGTTGTTAGACTCCTACGTGTGAGGGTCTTCTTTTCTTCAACATGATGATTTCATATTCTCCTGTTCATAGAGACCACTTAATTCTAAATGAGAGATTTTAAACATTATTTTTGGCTAACAAATTTTTTCACATGCTCATTGTAGACTATTTGGAAATCCAGAAATGTATTTTTAAAAAAGAAAATGAACTGTATCTCATTACCCAGCTATAACCATATGCTTATACAAGAACCAAATTACTATAATTTTTCCTTTTGTGTGAGCTTTTTCTCCCAGGTCATTAAATATTTTATTTTATGTGTGTGTATGTGTGTGTGCGCATATACATTATATATCTGCATACTATTCCAACATCAGAATGCATCAGAATATATTTAAGTGATAATTATTTTTTTAATATTTAAGTAGTTTATTAGTGATTTCTTTAACATGAGTTTAAAGATTGAATGTAGCTCAAGTTAGAATTTCTCTGAACCTTCCTAGAAACAGGGTAACTATATGTTCTCTGGTCCAAAACAAGGCACGTTTTTTGAGTAGAAAGTCATACTATTGATCATTATGCTGTGACAAGAAGCATAAATCTGAGCTGCTCTGGGCAAACTGGGACATGTGACCACTCTATCTACAGTTATAAAACATTGTAGAAACATCACCGACCACAGGCAATACTGCATAAGGTAAAAAAATACACAATCCAGAACCAGAGTATTTGGGTCAAAGATCAGGATCCATCATTGTTAGCAAAAATCACAGAATGGCATTGAACCTCATCTTTAAAATGCAGGCTATTACCTTCGCGTCAGATTTACCTGTGTTTAAGTGCAAATGTAAATGAAAGCCTGTTGTAGCTGAAATAAGCCCAACTGTTGGGAAGACTTTTTTTTTTAATGGTGTTAGAGCTGGGTTCTCTTCACATCAGCGTTCTTCATGGGGAGCCCTCAGCAATTCACATTCTGCCTGCATATGCAAATGGTTCCTCTGACAGGAGATCGGATAGTAAACCACTGACCCACACAAGGAGAATCTACACGTGCCCCTAGAAGGACCTCATTATGTTCCACGTAAAATAATAACTAGTGCTTTACAGCTGTCCTTTGGCTTTATTGACTGCTGGTTAAAATAGGCTACGGTTTGGAAATTGTTTGACCACGTCAGTCCTTCATCCTCTGATGATATTTGGGTCACTGGGATTATACCTAAATAGTCTGTTCCAGTCACCTGTTAAGAAAGAAAACACCAAGAACAGAAGTTTAACTTTTCCAAGTATTATATATAAGTTAATTCCCAGTTTCCTAATGAGGATCAATGCTTGAATTCTCTGCAGCCTCATAGTCTGCCTCAGGCAGGAAAGAAACGGTGGGTCCCCAAAACAGTCAAAAGGTTATCTTCTAGTTGGGTTCTTCTCTCTATGAATTAGGAGAAAGAAGCTAAGAGGCTTATGACTCTATGAACTAAGGCACCCAATTTCTGCATATAGCTCATGATCACCTGGTTGGGATGTTCTACACCACACAGAGCTGACCTTGCAGTGAGGACTTGCTAACTGCATCGTGAATACACCTGTCCTTGCCATAACCATCACAGTAATCATGTATCAGTTCAATATTCAGTTGAAAAGTTTCATTATCATTTTTATAAAGAGTGCCTTAGTAATAATCTTTGATTTATCAGCCTCTTGAGATGTGTACATTTTTCTTTTCTTCACAGTGCCTCATACAATGCCTTTTATAGAAATAAGTGTTTGATCAATACCTGTGAAATGAACAAAACAATACCCACCCCCTTTCCACCGCGTACTTGAAACAATCAGACCTTTACAGTAACCCAAACTCTTCCACATTCTCCTTCACCTGTGCGTTAGTGACAAGAGCAATAAATCCAGAATTACAATAACTGCTGTTTAAATGAGAGTGAAGCTACAACTTTTCCCTACAGATGAACTTCAATTAATCAACAGAAGGAATAAGAAAAATAGAAAATGGCCAGAATACCACAATAATTGTGGCAGTAAGCAAGATCCAGCAAGAGATGCTAAAATTAGTTGGGAAAAGTTTAAATAGAAACAGGATATTTATATCTTCTTAAAGCATGTCCTTTCAAATTATTTAATAATTACAGAGGAGAAAACAGTAAATTTAGAGTGGAGAGACCCAGCAGATGCCATCTTTATCAAGTGATCAAGGTTAGTGTTACCAATCGTATCTATCATCATAACCTGATGTGCCCTGAGAAGGACACAGCACCTCAGCACGGCCCTTCCCAATACCTTCAATCCAATCACAAGAAACAACAGACTTGCCAAAACTGAAGGTCATTCTACAAAATAACTCATTGGTGCTCTTCAAAAGTGTTAAGATCGCGAAAGACCAGGCACTACTGTGAGGAACTCTTCCAGGTGGCAAAGATGAAGGAGCCATGGCAGTGACAGTGCTGTGGGAATCACACACGCTCCAGGAGAGACCCACGAAGGTGAGCCAGTATCAGGACTCTGGCTCTGGCAAAGTGAGTTCATGGGGAATGTGTGACTCTGGAGAATTTCCTCTCTCTCTCTCTCTCTCTCTGATTTGTGATCACGCACAATGTATTTTAAAACTGTTAGGGTATTTTTATTACCCACCCCTCAAAACAGCTCGATGATATGTCTTTGCAGATTTTTAAGTCACAAAGAGAAATCGGAACCACCATAGCCCATCTCTGGGGTGTGTGGTTGGAGGAGGGAAAGAGAAAACGAAGGAGCAGTGGAGCACAACATTTTCACAGATGTCAGCTGACCATACGGGGCAGGCTGCCCGTTCTCACCTTCCTGAGAAGCTGAGACTGAAGAATTCCAACTCTCTCTAACCCATAAGGAAACAGCCATCTTTCTGCTCTAAGCGTTTCATTGCATCCATTCTTATTTCTTGTCCATAGCATCTGGTCATCGAGGTTCTGCTCAAAGGCTACCTCTCTCATGAGTTTTCATCCCTGATTCTCCAAAGCAGGTATGGTTTGTTTTTTCTGACTCTCTACGTTACTCTGAAAAGAACTAAGACCTTTACCTGGGGTTATAGCCACATGTGTCCACCTTGTATCTCCATTTTTGGCTTTGAGGGCAAAGATTGTATCATGTTCCTGCCAAGATTTCCTATGGTGCCTCCAAAGCAAAGGTGAGACTTTCTAAACCGGGTGGAGAGGCCAAGTCCTGGTTCAGATTAACCACTAACTTGGCACATTAGTAACAGTACATACTGTTACAGGTACGAGTTTAGCATTGGTAAATACCATCTGTTTATTCACATGCGTAATTGTCTAGATGATTTCTAAGATTCTTCCAGTTCTGCTCTTCTGAATACTGGGACCCTGACGTCTGGGATAGCAGGCATCGGGGTAATGGTCTGGTGCTGCCAACACCTTCCTGGCTACTGAAAACAGCTTCCCACAGATACCACAATCTCCCTTGTGGCTGAGACTCCCACGTTCCTTCTCGCCACCTTGGAGCTGTATCAGAAAGATTAAAAGCAAGGACCTTCTCTCAGGGATGTCCCAGGCCCTAAGACCACCACTGAGCGAGCAGTAGCAGACTGCCTGTGAACCAACAGCATGAAATCTCTGAGTGTCTTCTCCTCCAGGTCATCTTCAGGGAGGATGTTTGCTGCCTCAAAGGGAAGATGCAGCTTTATTCTAAGTAACAGCAGTCACAAGCTCTGCGTTTATATGATGCTCCATGGGATGTTCCTGCTGGATTAGAGTACAGTAACATATTTCCTCTTTCTGGTCTTCAAGTTACCAATCGTTTCACAATGGAAACCATATGAAGAAGAGCTGGTCTTCTTTCTTCACAGCATTAGGTAGAAATCAAACAAGACGTAACTAGCAACTGCTTACAAAGTGCCCATCACCAGCCAGTTACCGAGGACTTCACATGTGTCATTTAATCCTTCTAATGTCCCTGTAAATTTGGTATTACAGTTCCCACTTGAACAGTGAGGAAATCTATGCTCAGGAAAGTCAAGCAAGTTGTACAAGGTCACAAATCTGGGAAATAACTGGAATGGGATTCAGACACATAATTCTGCCCCACAAACCCCTGCTCTCAACTACTCGCTTCTCATGTACAAATGCTTTCAAATCAGAAAGCAGCACACCCATGAAGGAATTGTCACTTCATCCTCACCACACATCAGAAGATGATAAGGCAGATATTTTTATTCCCACTTGATAAATAAACAGAGATCAGACTTATTTTTGGCCAGCTAGTAAATGGCAAAACCCTGGAGCCAAACTCGTTGTCTGGTTCCATGACCAGATTCCCTCAACTAAAGAAAGAGGCATAACCTTCAGTTTCTGTCTGAAAGTAGAATGGTGTATGTTTGTTAATACTAGAAGAAGGTCACGCCACCTTACAAGAGTGTGGCTGCCTCCTTCGTGTGTCTTCTGAGTCAAATTGACTTATTTCATCTGTAACTAGGAGTTTGCCTGATGTCAGCACCTCATAGTCCAGAATGGACTTTTCTGTCTCATGCATCATCCCCTAAACCTAAATTGCCAGCAAAGTCCTGCTTCCAGAGTTTTTATTATCTATAATGATGCTCTGAACTGAGAGAAAGAGCCGAGCTCTGTTCCAGGCATCAGCAGTGCCTGTCAGGCTGGGAGGGAGAACTCCACCTTGCACTCGGTCAGGGAAGTTAATCCAACATGAGACCCTGAAGATGGAACATCACGAGGGTGAGTTTCTGCAGAAGCATTTTGCTGATCATTTAAGGCATTTTAAAAATAAAGCAAAATAGAACAACAACAAAAAACAACCCAGAAGCTCCATTTTCTGAGCAATGACATCTCTCACTGAAAAATATTTTTTAAGTCTGCCATGAAGAATCCTGCAAAAGAAGAGGATGGTCTTCTCTGAGATCAGAGGCCCTAGAACTGCCAGAATCCTAATGCGGCGCTGGAAGGTGCTACTTTCCTTTGTGCCTCGTGATTAAGAAGACACATGAATAGGGAGACCAAAGGAGGATTAGGTGAGAGAGAAGTTGTTTACATGAAGCTGTGACTTTTCATTTCTTTGCCAATCCCCCACCTCTGTGGACCTTCAAGAGCAGAAGGAGGGGGAGGAA
The DNA here is from genome assembly GCF_009834535.1 of Camelus ferus. Taxonomy (NCBI): domain Eukaryota; kingdom Metazoa; phylum Chordata; class Mammalia; order Artiodactyla; family Camelidae; genus Camelus; species Camelus ferus. The sequence continues at coordinate 67,295,205 of NC_045696.1, forward strand.
TTAATCGACTATAAACAAACAACCCTGAAAAAGATCATATGGTCTGGCAGGCCCAGGGCTCAACGAATAATAAGCCCCTTCATTCATGCAGCGCTTTATTTATAGTTCACAGTACACTTCCGGTGAGACCACTTCTCGATTCTCAAAAATAGCAAGGGAAGTCAACGGGGATTAACCCCATTTCACATCTGAGAAAACTAAAACCCAGAGAAGGAGAGAAACTCGGCCAAGGTTACACAGCTAGTTCGTAGCAGAGCAAGAATTTGAACCAACTTTCTCTGTCCCTAGAATATAGGTCCCCCACCTCATTGTGCAACATGATTATCATAAAATAAATGTTGAAAACAATAATACCTATTGTTGGAGCATCAGCACACTTTTTATGCAGTTGCACGGAAGTTAATTAAATGAATAGAATCCATTTTTACCATCTAAGATCAGAAAAGAGAAAGTATAAGCCAACATTTAGTGCAGGTGATAAAAGATCACCTACTAAACTGAATCAAAGTGAGTCCCTCAGGATCTCATTGCAGAATCTATTGTTGCTTTGGTAGAAAGTCTATTTAACTTTAAGGCTAATAAAATACATGCGGTGAATGTGAAAATACTTCAGTAGGTGGTTTCATGGAGGAAGAAACAAGGATCACTATTTTTAGCCCTGACTATGAAATAACAAATATTTATTTCAGATGAGTATTTCCCTCATATGTAAAATGGGGAGGACCTTGCCTCCCACTACTAGATATATTTATTAGAGCATTAAATAAGTTAATAAAGACCACTTATATGGCTTGTCTCTATTTTTGGATAAAGCCCTTTGGTCTAAAAAACTTGTAAGAGTTATGTATCTATGAAGTAAGTAAAAGAGGAAGTCTTCAGTTGCAGGGAGGAGGTGGCTGGGGTTGTACAAGAGCAATCCAATACCTCCTGGTCATCCCGTGTCCAGCCTCCTCCTGCCAGAGTCCATGCAGGGGACCGCTGCTTATTCGTTGTACAGGAGTGCACCCTCCACCCACGTGAGCTCCCATGGCATTGCATCTGCCTCGCTTCTAAGCTACCATGTTTTATTGTCATGAGGAATTTTCCTGCCTGACTCCCCACCACCAGACAAAGCAATCCCTGAGGACAGGTCCTGTGTTTTATTTTATGTCCCCACGCTGTCTCTGACACTCTGGAATTCATTAGTTTACATATTTTGAGGAAACATATGAATTAGTGACAGAACCTCAATTTCCTTGTTTGTGAAAAAACCAAAAGGACAGATAATGTCTTAAATTCTTTAAGGAGGCAATACTCTTGAAAAATCTGATCTGACCAATACAGTTAAGTAAAGATAACGTTCTGTTGCATTAGTCGAACGTATCTCAAAGCCTCCACCGTCCCAGGGTCACATCTCTATTTTGCAAATGGAGGAGACACCAGCTTTGATGGGCCTGCCAAGTCCAGCAAGTCAGGGTCTGGGCAAGATGGACCCAAGAGAAGAGTTCCCAGGCATATTCTCAATCCTAAGGAGAATGGCTGCTGTCAAGTTCATCAGCCAAATCCTCCTGATTACCAGAGGTCAAGAGCACAGGCAGCAAACCATTTTTCTGCTGGCTCTGGCCAAGGAAAGTCTTGATAGAGTGCCAGGAAATACAATGAATGTTTCACCTTACAAATGCTGAGGAGACAACATGTTCCTTTTAGCATTAATTGCTTAATTCAAAAGAAGCCATTTAGCATCTGAGTCTGGTCTTTTTCCTTGATGAGCAATTTCAGGCTGCCTCCCAAAGCTTTTGTTTGTTGGGAGGAGAGAGGAAGAGAAAGCATTTTGTTAAGGCATTTTAATTTTCATATTTAATGAAACAGATTGGGTAGCAGGTTCCTTTGATTTTATTTTTTTGCTCCCTGAATACCTTCTTGTGTATTACATATTCTGCTGGCGCTTCCTGTGAGAACTTCTCGACATTTCACAAGTTAACGCTGTCAGATGTTGCCCACTGAATCCAATACATTCCTTGAGCCAGTATTCAGTTGTTATTATTATTGTACCAGACCAATCATAAATCTCAAAGCTAGAGAAAGGGAACACGTACTGATGTTTTCCCATATTATCTTGAGCACATAAAATTATATAACTTTCCGAAGCCCTCTTTTGATTGCCGCATCTGAAATGCTTTGCATTCTTTACAGGATAATTTCTTTAAAGGGGTTATTTCTCCTGAGTAAAAGAGGATTAATCAAGCCATCAGAAATTTCATTTGTTTTAATTAATTAACAAAAATGTAGAGAAAAACACCACTGGATTGGAGTCAAGAGGCAAGCCTGTTCATTTTGACGATTATTTATTACAGTGTTTTCTCTCTCTTCCTCGCTGATAAAAGGAGGGCAGAGACTTTGTCTTGTTCATATTCAAAACAAACCAAGAACAGTCCCTGGCCCACAACAGGGGCTCAGTCGGTATTTGTGGAATAAATGAATAAGATAATTCAATAATTTGACTTGGTTTTTCTGAGCCTCAATTTCCTTGTTTGTGAAAAAACCAAAAGGACTGATAATGCCTGAGTTTTCCAGCTCCCATAGTTATTATAAGGATCAGAGGAGACAAATGATGGCTTTGTGGAACTGTTGAGTTATGCACATAATTAAAGGAGTAGCTTTTACTAGTAACAGCAGCAGGTCTGCTGCTAATCAGCCCGTGTGACCTTGGCCAAAACACTGTCAGTTCTCCAGGCTTTTGTTTCCTCACCTACAAACAGACAGGTTTGGACTAGATCCCTAAATTTCTTTCCAGCCCAAACTAAGATCTCTAAACCAGTCAACAAATACTTATTCAGTACCCACTTTATGCAAAATATTCTTCTAGGAAAAACACTAAGGAATAATGGAAGAGATTGCTAAGAAAAACAAAAACAATAACTTTTCTAAAATGCTTCTTTCCCTTTTTTTGTTTTTTTTTTATTTTGTTGTTTTGTTTTTTGAAATATAAACGCAGGCAATTAAGGGAAAAGCATGGGAAGATTTGAAAACCAGATTTCACAAGAAAAAAGTCATTTGGGGAATCAAAAATTGAGTTAGCTGCTGGTATGCATCTTGTGGAGCTCATTCTGACCTTCCAAACTGCTTGTGCAAGAAACTTGGATTTGATATTTGGTGTTGGCTTTGACCATCTACCTAATGAGAAATATCCTTACAAAGAGCAAAAGAATGCTGCATAACAATGTTCAGGAAAATGTAAGATTTGGGGAGCTGGGGAGCAGCATAAACATGCTATTGTGATTTATACAAGCTACTTCCTTTGAGTGTGTAGACCACTCAAGGCAATTCCAGGCACAGAGAGAATAGGCATCTTCACAAGCTCTCAGAGGAATTCATCAACTGGAGAAGTCAGGAAATCTCCTCCAGAATTCAGCTGAGCTGTGAAGGAACCAACCATCAACAAATGTACGTGTTATATAGACAGTAGGTAGTAGATTCTACAGGGAATTAAACTGTAAGACCACCAGTATATACACAAAATACCCTCCTATTTGTAGGATTACTCATGATATAAGGTGAAATATCTTTCCAGCATAACATAAATTAAATACCTTTAATTCTCAAATGTACTCATCTTAACTCACCATTTTACCTATACAAGCCAAAAAACACAAAAGCTTTTCTTGATCTCTACTCCCTCACCTTCTATGCCCAATGAGTTATCAAATCTTACTGTTGTAAATCATCTTCAGGAAGCCCAAATAAGGCCATGGGAAGACCTCCAGGCGGAGGAGTACATTTGTCAGAATGCACCAGGCTGCGACTCAATAACAAATAAGCCCTGGAATATCTCTGGCTTAACACAACAAATATTTACTTCTTGCTCATGTTACAATCCAGTGCAGGGTGGCTCTACTCAGGGGTTTTTCTAAGCCATGATTCAAGGATTCAAGTTGTTTCTGCTTTTTAGCTACAAGAAGCATAATATTGTAGAAAGGGAGACCAAATATATGAGATATTTTTACAGGCCGAGCTTAGACCCTATGGTTTACATCTCTTTCACTCACATTCCATTGGTTAAAACTCAGTCACACAAAACTCAGTCCTAATCTAACCCTGGGGAGGATGAGAGATGGAGCCTTCTAAGGTATTCAGGAAGAGGAAGTTGTGCAGTGAACTCAAAGCCACAAGAACTGATACCTAAATTAGATTACCTACCCTATTGAAAGAGGTTTTTCACACTCAGGGTTCTCTACCTAACTGATCAAACCCACCCATAATTAAACTCTTCTTACAGTTCATGTGGTTTCACCCCCTAAGAAAATAAGAATATATAGCTCTGTGGTTTAATCATCACTTACCTCATTCTGAGACAAAAGACTTGCATACACAGTTCTGCACAAGTTAATGCTTTACCTTTAGCTTTCCACCAGGTGATCTCCTTTCTCTTTATGGAATAACATGCTTTACTATTCATCTAAGTTTTCCCATTCTCCTCACATCTTTTGAAACTGCAGAGATCCCAACAAAACCTAGGCTCAGATAGGGATGTCTGACCATGGGAAGAAATTCAGAAGATTTCAAAACCCTGAAATCAATTGACCCACATCATTGATCCTGACCAGGTGTGCTTCTCAGGCTGTAATTTAGAGGAAACTCCCTGAGCTCTCTTAACATTTTTGCCTCTCCAGCTCCATTTAGCCAACCAACCCTCATTCATCTTTCAGGTCTAAACCTAGGTATCACTGTTTTCTGGAAGACTTTCCTGGCCTCCAAAGTCGGTTTGGATGTCCCTTTTATGTAAGCTTAAACTACACTGCTCTTACCTTTCTCACAGTATTTGCCACACTCTGTGTTATAAGCATCAATTGGTGGGGGGTGGGGGTGGCAAGTAGACAGGTAATCAGTGTTCCTTGCTGAACTATAAGCTCCTTGACACACAGAGTGAGTTGTGGTGGCAGTGATGATGGTGGTGGGTTGTGTCTCTATCTCCTAGGGCCATTTAGATCCTCAAAAACATGTCTGTTGAATGAGTGAGTAGATGGATGCATGAATAAGGAAAAGTAGTAGCTAAATAAATTTCAGATTCCTTTAAGGGAGGACAAACAGTGTTGGCAATTGGTGATCACAACTGAAACTCATGCAGATGGGAATAAGAAAGTTTCAGAAGAATGAACTTTGGAAAAGGGAGGTGACTTTCCAGGCAAACTTAAACATCTCTTCTTTCACAAAGCTGGCTCTGGTCACCTCAAATTAGAAGTGATCATATTCCAATCACAGCACATATAATGCTTTGGGCTTTTCTTATAGCACTGAATATACGTGACTTTGTGTCATAGTGTCTTTGTCTTATGGTTCTAAATAGATGGTGAACTCTTAAAGACAAGGAATGGGCTCTGTTTCAGTATATTTCTCAATACTTAGTTCACTGCCCTATGCATAGTGGGACTCCTGAATATGTGTTGTAGATATTATGTCCCATAAATGCATGTTGAATTCGGTGTAGATACAACATACAGCAGAATTTTATATCTGAACATACAATAGGATTTTATATCTTCAAATCTGTCCTCATGTGTCCATATTGATTCAAATCTTACCTTAAAGTCTCTGTTCCTAGTCTGTCTCCCATTTCATTTAATTGCTTAAGAAGATCAGTGACAAATACTTAAGAGACAACAAAGTAGATGCATGACTTTTGGCAAATTCTTACTCCCTGTGTTTTATTATTCTCTTTTGGAAGTAGAGGATAGCAGTCCTTTTCCTGGATAAATCACAAGGTAGTGTATAACTCAAATTGAATATTGTTTATTATCACACTTGCAGTATAGAAAAGTCTTTTAACCATTTTACAAGCCTCTCTACAGGTCACTCTAAGGCAGACTAGCTATTCTCCTTGAGGGAACAGACCAGCAGACTCTTGTGATAATAAAGCTTCTACTATCATAAGACTTACTCCCAATCCACCAAGCTGTTCCTTTGTGTATCGTCTGGGACCAAGGTGGGCAGTTTAGCTTTTGCCTATAAAAGACTCAAACAGATAATTAAAGGAATCCATATTATACTGTAGACCAAACATCCTCTTGTTAGTCTGAATTGTTCCTATTAGCATCATTCCATCATTCAGTACATATAGAGACAATGAGATAAATGTCAAAGTAAAGATTACTAAAAAGAAAAATGCAGTATGAAAATGTTCCAGATTTGAACAACAATTTCAATCTGTTATCAAATTCTCAAGGAGAAATCCAGGTCCAAAAATGAATGTCCTTTCTCACTGTAAGTTTTGTGCCATGAAACAAAATCATCCCTATGCTTTTTTTCTTTTTTCATTTCATCCAGAGTGTCGGATGGCTCAGAACCCTGGACAGAGCCTGAGTTCCTGTATCATCCTCAGCCTGAACTATCTAATAGAATAGGGGTAGTTCCTTAAATGCTTTTCAAATTAAATTAATCTAAGCAAGATTTTCTCTTGCCCCACTAGCTAAAAACATCAGGAAGTTAATAGATATAAATATTATCACAATGCCTGCTCCACAACCTCAAAATATATTAAAAAAAAAAAAAAAAGCAAAAATCCCAGCCCTTAGAACAAAGATCTCAGTCAAAATGATGCCCTAGATCTCAAGGTATGGAACATTAAGACACACATAGCTGTTGTGAAGACACAAGCAGACAACCAGGATACCCGAGTAAAGGGGAGTAAAGAGAAAAAATAATATCCACACCTTTTAGCTGTACCAGTCTCTTGGTCCCGAGTCTACTCTGGATAAAACGTGAAACTTATACTTGGTGAGAATAAAATATCTTATCATTATATTAAGAATAAGGATATTTACCCTAATTGCATGTGGGAAGAATGTACTTGTGTATACTCTCAACTTTTCTTCAAAGAGTGAGTGACTTTTCTTGCTTTTTTTTTCAAAGTTTAGAAATTTTCAGTGGTAACAGCTGCAGGCATCAGGTCATTGTTGAGTTTGTTTGTTTTAGTCAATCCAACATATTAAGCCTCTAAAAATATCCAGCTCTACTTTGCACCCATGCTCCTGGTACTTCAGCATTGGGTTGGGAGTGACAGCCGCCACATCCCCTTCTGAGCGAGCATTCTAAGCATAGTGGCTATTGCCACTACCTCTGGCAAACACTGAGTGTCTGCTATTTTTGCAGTAAGCACCTTTGCTACAGACATTTTTGCCACAAACATTACACTGCATAAAATCGGCCTTACGGCAACTTTTCTGTGAAAGATAAAATAACTGGTTGATGGTTTTTGGTTTGACAGTTTGGTTTCAGCTGGTTGAAATGTGTTAATATTTCTTCCAGTTAGTGACATTATTGATGGTTTTAGCGAGCTGACAGGTGACAATGGTTTGCACCAAGAGTTGGTTTCTTATTTTGAAACACACTGCATTGGAGGAGAGAGGCTGCAGGCCTCAAGGATGCAGAGTTGAACCCACATTTCCCATAGAACTCTGGAATGTTTGTCAATAAACATGTGACAAGATGCCAAGAACAAACATTACAGATTCTCACAATGCAATTCGAAGCTCCGTTACAAACATGCATTCTAGTATTTGGAAGCTGATATCTTTCTTAATGAAGGAAGAAATTTTAGCAAAAAAGAAAAAGTGTGATGTCAAACCAGAAGACAAATCAATAAGCAAAAAAAGAAAGTATAAATACTACAAACAAAAGACTTGAAAGACAAATGCTTAGGTACAAGCCACAAAATAAAATCAGTTTTTTGCTCTGTAGTGCCATGAGTCTCCACAAGTTTTAACTGCATTCAAATGTTTTATATTTCACAACTAAGTCTTTTTAACTCTGCTATTCATTTCTCATGTTTCACTATGTCCTTCTTAATTCCCTGTCTTATTTTTCATTATCTTATCTTCTATGGCAGAATTGTCTTATGGCTAATTAGCACAAATATTTATAGCACTAATATCTACAGCACAAATATTTATGGCAAAAATGCTGGCAGCAAAGATGCTTATGGTAAAAGTATCTAGAACCCAAACACTGATATTTGGGAGTTTGTTACAGCAGCTGGTATCTCTTACGCTTACTAATAATAAAGTCATGATGTCATGAGTTCTGAGTTTTCCAATTGCATTTATGTTCAATCATCTGGTCTGCCCACATCTCCCAGCATCACATGGTCACATTTTGAACATATTGTTTCATCAGATCAGTATTTATATCAAGCCTAGACACCACCTCTTGTTGACTTCCTGGATTTTCCTTTTTGTCCCTGTGTCTGGCACAGTTAAAATGCCCTTCCAGGTTTAATGTTTTCTTACTTGTCTCCCAGATACTTGGCTTGCTCATAGGGCGCTCAGGATGCCACTGCAGTCTCCAACATCTCACCTGCTGGCATGGCCTCCATTGCACCTGCTGTGGCTGGAACCAGAGTAGCTCCAGAAGCCAGACTCTAGGACTGGGACCTGGTCCAACTCACAAAGATGCTGGTTCCTTCTACCACTCCAGAACTTGGAAGCAGTGCTAACTCATAGGGCATGGAAACTGGCTTCCCCAAGGACTGCCCCTTTAAAGGGGCCAGGCGATGCAACCTAAAAATGCAAGGATTTCTCTCTATAATGAGAAGTTTGACTATTGAGTGACAGGTGGTGCTAAATTGCTGGCAAATAAATTCCTCTTGGCTCCTCTTTCCAGAGATGGTTCACATGATTGGCTAATCATTGGTGATTTTTATGAAGATGTAGAGAGTTCAGTAACTCCCACCTTGTATTTGCTTCCCTTCTTTTCCTCTTCACCCTCTTTCCCTTCACTCTCTCTGCTTGAGATTGTACCTCCCAGCAAAGTATTTGCCTCGGTTAAAGGAAGTAAGACTGAACTGGAGAAAGAGAGATTTCCTTAAGGAAATGTTGGAGACCTTGGAGGACCAGCAAGTTGATATGAAAGGAAAAGGAGATCCAGCCAAGCCTAACTTCTCTTTGAGAAGAATATTTTTAGTGTTTTTTAAAATTATTTTTATTTGAAATTGTGATAAGTATGTAGAACATAAAATTTACCATGCTATAGCCGTTTTTATTTATTTTTTCCTCTTTTTTTCAGTTTTATTATGTAGAATTATTAGTTGGACTGCACATACACATTATATTGCATGTAAATACATATATACAGTAGTATACTGCACATTTTTTAGTTTATATATGTGTACTAATTATTGTTTCTAAGAACAGATTAGAGCTTTAGCTTTTTAAACTTACATAGGTGTCAAAGGAATAAAGCCAACTACAAAATAAGAATCAACAGAATGCGGTAATGCAATCATAAAGGACAGTCAAATGTGCTTACGCATGTTCGAGAGATCAGTCATCTTAGTTATAAATAATAAGTAGTTCATTTGTGTCCTTATTATTGTTGTTATTATGTTTTAGATTCCTCATATAAATGATGTCATATGGCATTTTCTTTCTCTTACAACCATTTTTAAATGTACAGTTCAGTACAGGTAAGTACATTCACATTGTTGTACAACCAATCTCCAGAACTCTTTTCATCTCATAAAACTGCAACTCTACCCTCATTGTAGAACTCTCTACTCCCCTCTCTCCCAGCCTCTGACAACAACCATTCTACTTTCTGTCTCTATGAGTTCAACTCTTTGAATTCTACATATGAAATCATACAGCATTTGTCTTTTTGCAACTTTGCATGATGTCTTCAAGGTTCATGCGTGTTGGAGCATGTTTCAGAGTTTTCTTTTCTTCTTAAGGCTGAGTAATACTCCATTGTGTGTATATACTACACATTGTTCATTCCTTTACCTGTCAGTGGACACTTGGGTGGCTTCCACCCTTTGGCTATTGTGAATAAAGCTTCAATGAACATGGTGTACAAATACCTCTTTGAAACCTTGCTTGTTTATACCCAGGAGTAGAATTGCTGGATCATCTATTAATTCTATGTTTAATTTTCTGAGGAACTGTCAAGCAGTTTTCCACAGTAGCTCCCCCATGTTACATTCCCACCAGCAGTGAGTGTACAAGTGCTCTAATTTCTCCTCATCCCTGTTTAAACTTGTTATTTCTTTCTTTCTTTATTTTATAGTAGCCAACCGCGTGGGTCTGAGGTGGAATCTCAGTGCGGTTTTGATTTGCATTTCCCTGAGAGGATTTTTTTTAAAGAGATTTTTTTAGTTAGTAGATTCAAATAGGTAGTGAGCCCAAGGAAGTCTCACAGAAAAAGAGAGGGATGGTGATAAGAGTTAGAACTCTATTGTTCTCTCCTTTGTCCCAGAACTGAATGCATTTCCAAATAAGATAAAGAGTAACAGAATTAAGCCATGTTGATATAATGCTAAATGCTAACACCTAATGCAATTTAGACACCATGTCTCGTCCACTGTAGCTTTGTGGAATTAGCTTTAGTTTTTGTAATTTTAAAGTGCAGACCTACAGTCCTGGAAACATATGCAGTGCAGGGAACCACTGGTGAATTATTAATACTTTAAAGGCTTGTATAATGAAGCACAACTGCATTGTACAAATCCATGCCTTCTTTGGTCCAAGGTAATCTGTAAATGTCTATACAAGAGGAAATCCAGCATATGGATAAAACATAAGCCAGTGCCAATCACCTAGGTCAAATACACAAGAGAATTTGGCTTACCAAAGTATCAAAGCCTACACTAATTGACTTAGTTACTGTGTAAGGCCCAATTGCTCCTGGAGGTCAGCCTCCAAATATTAGCCCTTGGGACAATTTCTCAAGGTTCCCAGCCCATGTGCCAATATGTTGGATTTCACAGTGGGAGGCAATATGTAACACTTCTCTCTCCTCTCAAAACCTGATCTATTTGAGAAATAACTCAGGAATGATCAAAGATGAAAACATCAGTTTTACCATATAGAAATGGCTTATCTTCCTCCTCAGCTTCATGCTACAGTCCTGAATTGAACACATACAGCCTGCCTCAAGCAGAGCTGGAGAATATAACCACAAGCTCCCACAAAATAGAAGGCATGTCTGTCCTGTACTCAAGTCTCTCCAAGGGTAGGTGACATGGAGCAAAGATAAGTGCTCTCTTCCCTTTTGCAAAAACAGAAATCTCTAAGAAAGTCACACAGTAGAATTAGAATTCTCCTTACATCTTCCTTCAGCCATAGTTATGGTTTAGCTCAGTGGTCCTCTTATAGTTGAAATTTTTCCCTGAATCTTACAGTCCCTCAAGGTTATAACTGAGGAATCCGGTTAACAATCTATTTGGCTCTCATGTACCTCTATAATCTATCTAGAGTTTCTGTCACCCACCTTTATGGGCCAAGTACAAGGAATCAAGGCCTAGACAAAGTGAATAATGGGATACTGGACTCCCTCTCAATGAAACAGGCCAAGAGTGAATCTAGTATTGGCATCACTCGTCCTCTTCTTCCTGACGGTCCATCAAACTGTTATTTGGGGGAAACTGGAATGGAAAACTCTTACCCTATGTGTCATTCATGGAATAAACTCAATAATCTCACTCTTCCAGACTTGAGCTCGAGTTATTTAAAGAAGAGATTTGGAATTAAAACATACATACACTTTACTTTCTCGAAGTATTATCTTTGTTCTTTAAGAAAAGTTATCTCCTTTGCCTAAATGGTTGGGAAAGGGCTCTGGAAAGCATAAGAAAGATAAAAGCATTTCCCGCTTTAATATCCAAATAGAATTTTGCTGTATATCACACTAGAAGCTTCCAGTTGATAAAATGTATCATTTTTACTTTTAATTTAAATATTCTATAACAACCATGTATTACCTTTAAAATCAGAAAAGGACACTAGAGCATTTTTTAAAAAATAGAGTGTAGTACTATCACTTGGAGAAGTTCATGTAAGAAGAAAATTATCAGATTTTATAGGGTACAATTTCCTCACCTATGAAAAGGGAGAAATACTAGTACCTACTGTCTAATTTTTGAAGGCAAAAACATAACCAGAGTACACAGCACCTACATGTCTGGCACAAAGTTTGTGGCCAAGAAATTGGTTTCCTTCCCTCCAAAATCAGCACAACTTGCCCTAGAAGTGGTGCCATTGGAGTTGCAATCACTAGTGTTCTCCCCAAACACCCCACAGTAAAGTTATCTTGATATAAACTCCATAATAAAATGTTTTTGGTACTTTAGCTATCTGCCAGATATGTGAAAAAAAAAAATTAACAAATCCAGACAAATATCTGAATTGTTTTCATCACAAGAAATACCATTTAAGCAAGAAATAATACCAATTCTACTAAAATTCTTCTAGAATATAAAATAGGAGGGAACATTTCCTAAATAATTTCATGAGACCAACAGTATCCTGATACCAAAATCAGACAAGAAGAAAAGATAGAAAGGAAAAAAAAAAAAAAAAAAACAAAGAAAGAAGGGAGGGATGAAGGAAGGAAGGAAGGAAGGAAGAGATAAAATCATATAGCAATATCTCTTATGAACATAGATGCAGAAATTTCAACAAAGTACTATTAAATAGACTTTAATAGTGTTTAAAAAGGACTCAATTATCCTTTTTATATTCATCATGACCAAGTAGAGTTTACCAAAAGAATGCAAGGCTGGTTCGACATTTAAATATCAGTCAGTGTAACTCATCATATCAACAGAATAAACAACAAAAAATAACAGAGAATTTTTTGACAAAATCTGACACCCATTTTGAATAAAAAAAAAAACAACTCTCAGCAGAAAAGAGAGCTTCTACAACCTGCTAAAGAATACCCACAAAAGAGCTAAGCTAGCATCATTCTTAATAATAAATGCTTTCCTCCTAAGACCAGGATCAAGACAAGAATGTCTGTTCTCACCATTTTTATTAAATATTATACTGAAAGTACAGACTAGCACAGCAAGGCAAGAAAAGAAGGCATATGGGGTGGAAAGGAAGAAATAAGAGTCTCTATTCATAAGAAACATAATTGCCTAAAGAGAGAAACTCAAAATGTACCCAAAAAAGCTACTAGAACTAATACATGATGGATAATTAGAAACTTAAATTTTAAAAGTCCTATTTACAGTAGCAGCAAAAAGCATGAACTGCTTATGTATATATCTTTATATCTTTCAAATTATCTGCAAGATCTTTTTGCTAAAAAGTATACAACATTGATGAAAGAAATCAAAGAAGACCCACATAAATGGAGATATATACTGTTTATGGATCAGATTAGTCAACATTGTTAAGAGGTTAATTTTTCCCCAAACTGATCTACAGATTTAATGCAATTCCAGTCAAAATCCCAGTAGAATTTTTTTTTAGAAATTGACACACTGAATCTAAAATTTACAAAGAAAGGCAAAGAAACAAGTAATGTTGAAACAATGTTGAAAAAAGAAACAAAGTTAGAAGATTTATACCCCCTAATTTTCAGACTTACTATAAAACTACAATATTGTATATAGTCCATTATTATAATAGTCAAAAGATAGTCTCTAAAAGGTATCAGAGAAAGGTTAGACTTATAAATTGACAGAACACAACAAAGAGTCCAAAAACAGATCCACACATGGTCAGCTGTGCTTCAAGGAAGGTACAAAGGCAGGTCAACAGAGAGTCATCTGTTTAACAACTGAATGTCCACTTGCAAAAACAAAAACAAAAACAAAAATAAATCTAGGGCCCTTTGCACCTATGTAAAACTTAACTCAAAATGGTTCATAGACTTGAATCCCAATATGATAAAACTTCTAAGAAAATAAGTGTGTTGGGGGTGGAGAAGAGGGGGACCTTTACATCTCTGGAATATGCAAAGAGTTCTTAGATAAAGCATAAGCCATAAAAGAAACTTTGATATATTGGACTTCATCAAATGTAAGAACTTCTGCTCTTTACAACATCTGGTAAGAGCCTGATACAAGGCATAGATTGGGAGAAAGTGTTTCCAAGTGATTTGTATGATCATGGACTTGTAGGCAGAATACATTAAAAAAAAAAACAACTCTCAAAATTCATCTACTAAATAAAAAAACAATTTAAAATTGTATAAAACATTAGAACAGATAATTTACGAAAGATATAAAAATGGCAAATAAGTCATGCAGATTAAACCAAAATGTAATACCTTTACATACTTATTAGACTAACAAATTTTTTTTAAAAAATTGGTAATATAAAATAGAGCAAGTAGGACTCCTCATACATTGCTGATGAGAATGTAAATTGTTACAGCCAATCTGGAAATCCATTCGGTGGTATCTTACAAAGTTAAACATAAAGCACACAATATAGCAACCCTATTCCTAGGTCTTCACCCAAGTAAAATGAAAACCTATGGCCACACAGAAACCTGTAGGTAAATGTTGATAGCAGCTTTATTTGCAGTCACCCAAAACTGTAAACAACCATGATGGGTACATACAATCAAATACTACTCAGTAATTTAAAAAAAAAAACTATCGATACATGCAACAACACAGATGAATTCCAAATGCATTATTCTAAGTGAAAGAAGCTAGACTTAGAAACAAACTTATGGTTACCAGGGAGAGGGGAAGGAGGTGGGATGGGATAAACTGGGAATCTGAGATTTGCAGATACTAATATATATAAAAGAGATAAACAACAAGGTCATACTGTATAGCACAGCAAACTATATTCAATATCTTGTAGTGACTCTTAGTGAAAAGAATATGAAAATGAATATATGTATGTTCATGTATGACTGAAGCATTGTGCTGTACACCAGAAATCGACACAACATTGTAAACATAAAACATAAAAAAGAAATTTAAAGGCTTCAACAGTTTTTTTTATTCCATTTATATGACATTCTTGAGAAGCCAAAACTTTAGGGAGAAAAACTGATCACTGATTTCCAGGGAAGAGGGATTGACAAGAAAGCCACACTGGGGGATCTGGGGGGTGAGAGACTGTCCAGGTCATGATTGTGGTGGTGACTGCAAGACTAAATGTTTGCCAAAACTTACAGATCTGTATACCAAAAGGATGAATGTTACTATTTGTAAATTTTACCTTAATTTTTTTAAGTGAGAAAAAAGTAATTTTTGATTGTACATGAAGTATGCCTCAGTCTACAAACTCAGGTATACTCTCAACTTTCATTTTCCATAATTCAAAGTAATATTTCTACCCTGAGTTTCAATTCTGCTGGGTAGATGGACAAACATTGTCAATTCTTCCTGAGATTCATCCCCCTAACCTGTCTCTCCCAAGCTTATGCCGTAGTTAGGATTCCAGATGCAGTAGCAGGGTGAGAGGGCAGTTAGTCGAGCTCTAGTCCCAAGTCCACTCAAGCTTCTTCATCCAGTGTCCCGTGTTGCACAGCTCATTATATCTGGTAAGCCTCACTGTTTCCCTGTCACTCTTGGGGAAAGGGAATTTTTCTTGCAAGGCTGCTGCATATCAGTTTTCAGATTGTATTCCGTGCATGAGGCAGCCATTTCCTCTGCAGGATCTCGTTACTGCCCCATCAGCGCTGCTGGGAAGTCAGGGGCAGGGTCCTTCTCTCCGGACCACAGAGCTCTCTGAGTCATCCTTTTTCTTTCTCCTTTTTCTTGTCTCCCTCCCCCTCCTCTCCCAATCCACACACCCTCACAAGCTTACACTGTGCCCAGAGGAATACTCTGCTCTCTCCTCTGCTTGTTTCTGCCAAAATACTTTTGTCTCTATCCTTAAATACCGACTTCTTACCTTCTCCACAAAACTCTCAAAGTTCCCCTGAGGGCTTAGGCTTTTCCATGACAAATGTCAGAAAACCTAGCAGGCTATTTCTGAGTTCAGCCCTTTCCTTGCCTCCCTGCAGGCAATCAAGTACTGAGTTAACTTGTGGGGGTGCAGAAAAGGCACGGAGCAATGGAAACACTGGTAGGAAAAAAAAACATAAGATTGATATCTTAAAATATTACTCCATCTCACTTGGATAAAAAATTTTAAAGGTGCTACCTTTATTGCAGTTTCCTTTACAGGAAGATGGACAGACCCAAGCAAACTACATCATTTTACAAGGTATCATAAATGCGGGTTTTGATCTGACATGGTTAAAATGATGTTATTATGTTACAAAAGTATGCTATTATACGGAATGCAAAGCAGAAAGATTTTTGAAAGTAAGGAATAATATGTGAACCAATGAGTGAAAAAGAATGAGCATAAAAATCATACTAAGAAAAACTGTGGGTCTATCAGCACTCTGGACAATTATTCTGAAACAAGGAAGGAAGGAAGGAAGGAAAGAAAGGAAGGAAGAAAGAGAAAGAAAGAAAAGAAAGAGAGAGAGAGAAAGAAAAGAAAGAAATAGAAAGAAAGAAAAAAAAAACAGATTCTACAAAATAAAATTTATGAAAACTGTGCTGCCAAACGTTAAATAAAAATCATCAGTGAAAAAGACTAATTAATTCACGTATTATATATTCTCCTTTTTTAATCCTCCCCAATGGCAATCATGTACTTTTGAGGGGGACATCTGGTAACTTAAGCTCACTTAAAACATTCTTTTTCTGGCAAGCAGCTAGCTGGGAATATCCATATTCTGGAAGCTCTTGTCAGCTTACCCCTGCCTCTAGCCCCAAATGAAGTCAGCCTGCCCTGCTCCCAGACAGTCTAAACAATTGCACACTGGCTCTGAGTGAGTGCAGAGCACACTCTCCAGATGTTTGGGATTCGGGGAAGCTACTGTTCGGACATAATGAAGCCCCATGTTTCACAAGCCAGCAGCTTGGTGGGTTAGAGGGACCACATTTAGCTGGGTAAGCAACCAACTTGGTTTAGTCCTGGGTGTATACACTAGAAGTGAGGCAGTGGCTGTCCCAAACTACTCAAGCAGGCAAGAAGCGACTTTGGAGGATACACTGCAGAGCAGATTCAAAGGCAGTTGGTCTAAAGGACCTAGAACATCTCCTGCCACCTTAAGACCTCACAGGTCTATGAAATTCCCTTTTTTCAAGGAAGTGAGAAAAAAATCCTGCCTTATGGGAAACTTCTCTTCCTTAATGAATCAAAGCCTGGCTGATTCCACACAGAAATGAAAATAATGATATCCTATTCAGAAATTGTATAACCCGAGATATAAATCAAAGGTAGTATATAAATTAGGGATTTTTTAAAAAAATATAAACAATTCAGCAAAATATTTGTGCTATACACAACTTTTCATTTGAAGTAAGTGCGTGCTACACAATCCTTCTGGGATTCTATGGTTTTCTGAGCGCAAAAGAATGAACAACAGATTTTAGTAATTGAAATCATGAAAAAGCGGTACAATTCAGTGGGGAAAGAAGGCTGGTGTATGGCATTTCTGTAAGGGAATGATGTTGCATTGCTTTCAAGTCTACGTGTTATAGTAAATGTAATGACTAATAAAGTGAAGTGAATCCGTAGAAAAAAAGCATCATTTGTAATAAGTATATTATGAAGCGCAAGTTTTGTTCAAGAGCATTTTTAAAAGTTTTAAGCCCTTGGTTTGATAAAAACTAATATTTTCATTTTGACCAATTGCTCTCATAAGAAGATACATTAAATGTGTTCAGATGGAGACATTGTTTCCCGCCTTTAATTGTATGTATTACATACAGCCTGCCTGAAGCCCTGTGGACTCCAAAGAAACAGGCTTAAGTCAGTGACATCCTCTTCTTATATTCTTCTCTACGATAGGTCACATGAAGAAATCAAGTCATGAGGTTGTGGGGAGCAAATGGAAAAAGATCTCTGTACCTTTTGTTTAATTTTGCAATGAACCTAAAACTGCTCTAAAAAAATAAGTCTGGGGGATAGGGTATAGCTCAGTGGTAGAGTGTATGCTTAGCATACATGAGGTCCTGGGTTCAATCCCCAGTATCTCCATTTAAAAAAGGAGTAAATAAATAAATAAACCTAAATTGCCTCCCCCCTCCCTCAAAAAAACAAAAACATACAAACAAACAAAAAAAGTTCACTAGGGAAAAAAAAAAATTCAGGGGATTGTCTTTTATCTAGATCTTTCCAGGAAGCAGATAATATTTTTCCCAAGATTAAAAAAAGAATTACATTATGGGCACTTAAGTTATTTCTAAGTGAAACTCCTTATGCTTTAAAATTACTGATGGAAAGAGCACTAGACTAAGAGTCAACATTCAGCCCTCTGATCATAGCTCCACATGCCACCAGCTGAGTAAGTCTGTGTTAGTCAGTTCCTTTTTCTGGACCTCAGTTCCATCAGATGGAAATCGGGATGGTAATAACCACCCTCCCCTACCTAAAATGACAGAAACATGAAAACCCTTTGAAAGCAACAAGGCCTATACAAACGTAAGCAGGGAAGAAAGAAATCAGTATGCTGCAGGAATCATTCATTCATTCATTTATTCATTCATTCAGCAAATACGTGAATTCCCCACATAAACCACGCTCTCTGCCAGGTGCCAGGGAATTTCATAGTAAATGAAGCAGGCAAAATTGCAACCTTTCTGGAGTTTACAGTGCAGTGGAGAAGACAGGTGCTAAATAATCATATAAATAAACATATTTAAAATTGTGATGTTTGCCAAAAGAAAGAGTTAAATGCAAGTTGGAAAATACATCATGATGGGTGACATGATTTAGATGGGGACTGGGGGGTGGGGGGAAGGTGGGTAAAGACATCAAGGAAAAGTTTCTCAGAGACTTGAAGCATGAGGAGTTGGCAGCCAAAAAGTTGAGGGGAAGAGGTTGCAGGGAGTACTCTAGGCAAAGGGGAAAGCACGTGCAAAGGCCCTGAGGTTAAAAAAAAAAAAAAAAAAGCTTGACATATTCAATGCACTAGCAGAAAGCCAGGGTTGCCATTGATGGTTTTTGTGTTTGTGCCCCATGACGATGATCTCATACTGCTTTTGAGAATAGACTAGAACAATTATGAACATTGACACAGATTTTTACTTAGGCTAAACTATCTTTCCTCAACAAATGTTTCCAATTTAGAAACACTCTATATCCAATGCAAATCCTAATCTCTGTATATTTAGTATTTCTTATGCCTAAAGGACGTTTTACATGTCCTCTATTCTGTAGGCTTCAAAGAGAAAGTCAGCCTGTTATAATTAAGAATTTTATCAAGAAAATTAATCAGACTCTGTCCTGAGAAAAGCTAGGTGGACCCAAAACTGTAACATGTAAGCAACAATGGAAGGTCCTAAGTTGGTGATGCTGGAAAAGAGAAATCTTGTTCCCAGGCACTTACTCAAGCTATTGTGTGGAGAAGAGGAGACTTCCAGCGCTGTCAGTGGACACTGAAGGGTTTTGTGGTTACAGTTTGCAAGAGGGCAAAACGTTCCTCAGTATAAGAAAGAACTGGATAAGAATGGGAGATGCCTGATTTTGCAGAGGGAAAAATTCGGTATTCCTCTAAAAGTCATAAGTAAATCACTAAGGTAAGACAGATTAGACCATCCCTCTGGGACATGTAGAGAAGATTCAGGTATCTGTAAATCCACTGTAGTAGACGCTGTCTAAAGTGTCTTCTCGCACTGAGAGATGCCATTGAAAATTGCCTCCTTAACAGAAAGATATAGGAAACTATTCTCAGTAAAAGAGAAGTTTCATCTCCCAATACTCTTTTTTTCCCCCAAAGGCTTGTTAAATATTTTTTTAATCGGGTTTATTTATTTATTTTTTAGAGGAGGTACTGGGGATTGAATTCAGAACCTTGTGTATGCTGAGCATGTGCTTTACCACTTGAATTATATCCTCCCCCCTCATCTCCCAACGCTCTTAATCATTTAGGAGACCAGCACTGGAATCAAGAGTAGGATGGCCTTAATACAACCACCAGTGGAGAGTTGTAGAGAGTTTTGTAAACACTAAATGGTTTCTACAAAGTATTTATCAATAAGGAGGAATTTTCATTCATCAGAAATCTTCTTTAGCATTACCCAGTATGGATTTAGAAAAAAATAATTTGCTAATGGAAATTGGAATAGGAGGTGAGAGCCCCAGGTAGCTGTCAGGAGCAGAAATGTTCTGTACCAGGTCTGGGAAAAAGTTGTTTTATAATTTCTAGAGGTAGGTGGGTGATGGGTCAGGAAAGTTATAGAGCCAGAGCAGACACTGAAGTTTGAAGAGCTTTACAAATGAAGGTAGTGGTAATGGGGCAGAAGAAGGCATTTTAATGTGAAATAAAGAGCAAGGTGTGATCCAAGAGAGTACAAGAATCAATAGTTTGGGTGCATGTTATGTGAGCTAGTTTGGTGAACAGGAACGCTAGAGCTTTGCTCATGAAAAAATAAACATTGATCTAGTAGGCCGGGGGTTCTTAACCTTGAGTTTCTATTTGTCTTCTGAACACAGGAATATAGTACCTTTTGGGTACAAACGAGGGCTTTGTTCTGTGATGCCCCGGAGTTTTTCTTAAGGAATGTGGCGACTCAGTCTGAGTCAAGGGCGAGCCCTGGGCTTTATTTATGTTGATGTAAGTACGGTCAGGAGACAAGATGGGACAAAGAGGCTAAGAGAGATTTTATCAGGGTATCATGCTGATGAAATTTTAAAAAGTGATATGCTATGTATGATAAAGTGCCCCTAAGTCTCCCTTCCAATTCCAACTCAGACGAGGGACTGGAAATTTAGACAGTATTTACTGAGTGTCTGCTGTCTGCCGAGTATTGTGTAAGCGCTTTATTCCCAACACAAGCCTGTGAGATACAAATTTTCTCATCTTACAGAGGAAGAAGGGACCCAGAGAGGTTAACTCCTTATGCATTTTGTTAAGTCATTCATTTATTGAGTCAACATATGTTGGTTAAGCAGCTACAGATGGGGCATGTATCAGGTGCTACTTCGGGGGGAACCTACCGGGAACTGCTATGGGAGCTACCTACTGCCTTATCTGTCCAGCACCCCTTCATCTGAACAGTGCCACTTTTATTTTTGGATCATCCCCTTTCTCCAGTCCGTCTGTCTGTCTATCTATCTATCTATCATTAAAACTTTCACTTTCTCACCCAACCCTACTGTCTGACCACAAGTGATGGTCAACTAACTTAGTATTTTGGGATTTGGGACTAAGAGAAAATCAAAATAAAGTCTGGTCAATGGTTGGGAACTATAAGTTGAGATACCGACGAGCTGAGGTGGGCTATGATTTTTGCCAGCTGGTAGAAGTCCACAGAGAAAGGGAAACATGAAGCTGGCACAGTGGAGAACAGCAGAGATACAAGACAGAGACCAGATCCTGATGGCAGTCATCTGTCTGCTCCACTGTTGTGTCTTTCTCTGGGCGTCCACCTTAGACTCCATGAGCATATCCCAGGATCCTTCAAAAAGTCTTTCTGCTTAAGCTTGCCTTTTCTTTTTTAGCTTTCTAATAAATTGTTACTGTGCTAGGCATGAAAGGCACAGAGATGAAAAGCACACAGTCCCTGCCTTATGACACTCTTAAGAGGTATTTCATAAGGACATGTGTGTGGACATAGACTATTACAACATTATCAGTGGGGTGGGGACATGATCCCTTACTTTATGTATCTGAGTCATCCCACTACCCCTTTCCCTTGCCACGCATCCTCTGCAAGTTCTCAGTCCACTTCCTCCTTCCAGGCATGGGCGTCTCTGACTGAGGATCCAACTATAGTGAAGCGCAGTAATTGATGCAAGGTCAGGGTCTGCAAACATTTTATGCAAAGGGCCAGGTGAGAAATATTTCGGTTCTGTGGACTGTGGAGACTCTGTCACAACCAACCACTTCTGCTCTTATAATCTCAAAACAGCCATGCAGAATATGTACATGAATGAGTGTGCCTGTGTTCCAATTAAACTTTATTTACAAAAACAACTGAGATGCCGGATTTGGTCCATGGGCCATAGTTTACCAACTCTGGGGTCTAGTTGTTTGGGGGCAAAGTGAAGTTCAGAACCATGATGTGAGGTGATGTAGAAACTCAGAGGAAAAACCAAACTACGCCACAAGCATCAGGAAAAAACATTCCTGCAAGAGATGGTACCTGAGCTGAGTCTTTAAACAAACACAAGCAGAAATTAGCCACAGCAAAAGAAACACGTAGGAAAAGCAGCATTCACCAATGCAGTGAGCTTTGAGAGACCCTGGTACTTGAGAGACTGCCAATAGTTCCCTACAACTGGGGCAAAAAGTAAAAAGTTAGGAGAGTAGTGAAAATAAGACAAAGCAGAGTAGCAAAGAGAATATCGGGGGCGGGGGGAGCAATACACTAAGAAATCTAACCTTTATCCTGAAAGCTTTGGGGATCCATGGAAGAATTTTAGGCGGAAATCATCTGCCTAAAATCCTCAGTCAGGTATCATCTGATTCCTTTTTCTTCTTTAATAATCTTTCAGGACTATAAAACGTAGAGGCAGGAATTTTACGTAGAAAAATATTGCAATTGTTCAGATATGAAGTGATAAGGGCCTCTATTTAGGCAATGAGGTCAATGAAACATTAGAATCAGCAGGACCCAACTTGAAGACAGATTATATATAAGTGGGAGAGAGATGGAAAGATAGAGGTTTATGGTCAAAGGAAGAAATCCTGAAGTTTGTGAAAGTCAAGGAGTTGGACAGCCCTGTAGATAGGGACCACCCAGTTCAGAGGCAGAACTTAGAGCAGGAGGGAGAACAGCAGTTGTGTGCCTAAGTCTCCAACAAGTGGGGAGAGATTAAGAGGGCCATGGTTGGCAGTGCGGGTGGGGGTGGAATGTGGAGGAACTGGATGGTGTAGCCAAATACTGTGTTTCTTTGAAAGAAACAGGGAATAGGAGAAAGAACAATGATTTGGAGGCAGCACTGTGGGGTATAGGAAAAGTTCACAAGGCTTCTAACTTCAGGGTAAGACTTAAGAAAACAGTGTGGGAAGTTCAAGTAAGAGCACATCCAGATGAGCTGTACCCCCGGGCGAGACCAGGTTTCAGTTAAGGCAGAAAATAAAGAAGGAACTCAATGAAGAGACTGAAAATGTGAGTTTGCCAGCATGGACAGGCACGCTTCAAGGGAGCAAAGCAAATGGTTGGAAGGGGTAACATACAGAAGGGAAAAGAGAGACAAGTCAAAGTGGGACAGGGGTGCAGGGATGTGTCCAGACGAGTGGTAATGACCCAGGGGCACGGGTGCCAAGGAGAGCTGTAATGTGAAGACTGGCAGAGTTCACTGCCTTCACATTTCCAAAAGAAACTTTGGAATAAACTTGTTTTGATGCTAGAAAACCATGGCATTTGCTCAGCATGCTGGTAAAAATACGACACCTCCAAAATAATCTTTTTCTGCGTGCACAGGGCAGGATTTTCTTTTACCAAAAATGTCGGTTGTGGGGGAAGCTAGTGACTCCACTAACAAATAAGAAGGTACGGGTCTCTCTTGGGGACACCAACTGCTGCCTTGGACTGACCAGGACACCTGGTCACCCAGAGATAAGATTTGTATTCAAACCCTTATCTGATGGAATCAACATCTGTGCTTTTTGTACTAGTTTGCCTCTATTTTATATACTTTTTAATTTTTTGTGGGGGAAGGTAATTCTGCTTACTTATATTATTTTTTAAGTAGAGGTACTGGCGACTGAACCCATGACCTTGTGGATGCTAGGCACGCACTCTACCACTGAGCTATGTACCCTCCCACCTTGCCTCTGTTTAAAGCAGATTACCAATAACTGTTCTAGCTGATTCTCAGGGTCACCACAGAGGAAGGATAAAAGAGTTCATATTTGCAAAAGCAATCAATTTTTCTACTAGAATCCATACAATCTTTGTTTTTTCTTTCTTATTTCTCTTTCTGTGGTTGATTTCTAGTTTCATACCATGATGTTTAAAAAATTAAAGTCATGCTCGGTTAAAAAAAAAAAAAGGAAGGACACAACATTGTAAAATGACTATAACTCAATTAAAAAATGTAAAAAAAAGAATTAAAAAAAAGAAAAGAAAAAGAAAGAAAATTCTAGTAGAGATACAGTGTAGAAATATTGGTCACCACTATTACCAAATAATCTGCTCTGTGACAGTCTGAGACGTATGCTGTACACAAACTATGAAGTACAATGAGTAGGGTAGAGAGGTGAAGCCAGGACCCATGGGGAGCGACACGGCAAGGGCTCTTGGAGATGGAGCTGGCCTTCAAATGATGTGTTTCATTTTCCCCATAGACCCCTGTCCTCTAGATTCCCAGCCGTACCCTTCCTATCTCCCTTTGAACCAAGATGAGGAATTCGGGCCATCAGCAGAGAACGGGGACACCAGCAAGTCTCCCCTGTGCTAACTCAGAGGGTGTGGGGTGGGACAGCAGAGCCCACCTACCTCACAGGCCATTGTCTTCCCTTGGCAAAAACACTGCGTGCTGCTCCAGCCCAGCTCCTGGGGCCTGACCTCTTTTTCAAGTCTGTGGTCAGCCTGCTTATCGGGCCTGACCTCCTCCAGCTGGATCTTGTTTTTGACTTGGCGTCTTTCTTCTCAGCTGTTTCCATTTTAGGCCTCTGTTCCTGATTCTTGAAAGCAAAAGTAGCCAAGCTCCTTCCCTCTGCCCAGGTCAAGGCAAAGGGACTGGTTGTATTGGGGCGCCATGGGTCTAGGTGGGACAGATGACAGGTGTCCGTCATTGGCCTTCTGGTAGAGGCCTCGTTTGGGTACAGCTGTGCCTTCTCTAGGGGTCTGGGGTTCAGAAGGAGGGGATTAGATAACCCAACATGTAAGAACAAGGTGAAGAGAGATTCAGCAGGGAGGAACGGCAGGGCAGGGACCTTGTTTGCCCAGATGGTGGCTGAAGGCCAGTCCAGGACCAGACAGAGCAGATCCCTGGGCGGGCGTGCTCCGCGCTCCTTCCATGTTGAGCAGTTGAGCTCCTGAGGGGCAAGTCAAGCCCCACTTATTACAGAGCTTTTTTCCAGCTATGAGGCCCAGCATGAACAAAGCCAGAAGCTCACCCATCCTGTCATAGAAACAACAAAAATACATAGAAACCTTTCCCTGAGTTTCTGTGCCACAGACTGGGGGCTACGTCTTCACCTCTAGGACCAAGTGGCTTCCTGGGAGGCTAAAGAGGGTAAAAGAAAGCAAGACTGCTTCTCCCTGTTACCCAGTGTCACGCCACCACCCCGGCCGCCCTCCCTCTCCCACCCACAGCCCCTCCTACTCCCCAAGGGGTGCCATGTTGGAGCCAAAATCCACTCTGTCAGCGCAAGAGCAGCCCTGCCTTCTCTTGCTCCACACACCATGTGACCCTGGAGAACCTCCAGGGCATATTTCATCTGGCATCAGCAACTAGAGGTCACCGTGACCCAAAACTTCCTGCATTCTCAGGCCTGGCAGCGCCTGCCAAAGCCAGCCATGGCGGGGGAGGGAGAGCGCCGCTGGGGGGGCGCCGACCACGTGTGGTGTCGGCCGCCCGGCTGCCAGCAGACAGCAGCACTGCTTTTCCACTGCCGGCCATTCATTGGACTTGGCCAGCTTTGTTCCTTCCCTGGGACTAAGTCAACAAACTGAGACCGGAGGAGCTGAAGCCCTGGCACGCGGAGGAAAGCCGTCTCTGTTCGCCTGCACACCGTGGCCAGCAGCTGTGCTCCGGGGCCCCCGGACACTCGGATTCCCCACCCGTCCTACCTGCTGGGCACTGTGGTGTGACAGGGTCCGAGACTCCCAGGGATTGCTTCTTTCCTTTTTCCTCCATAAGAAAAAACAAATCATTAGAGAGGCCAGAGATTTCACGTTCACAGACACTGGAAGTGAACCTCTAAGGTCGGGAAACAATTTTAGGATCAGTTTACAGAGTCCCCTTGCATAAAAGAATCATAAAGTTTTAGGGCTAGAAAAGATCGTGAACCTACCAAGTTGGTGGTTCTTCAGATTGGTAGAGAAACCTTCGAGTATCTGATGAAAACAACCCACTCCCTGCCCTAAAAAACAAATTAATAAACAAGCAAAAAACCCATGGATACACAAGATCTTGCTCACAACTTTGGGAGTGCAGGGACCCCTGGAGCCCATCTGTGGATGTTCTTGTCCACCTCCAGCACCGTTCCTTCCCTTCTTTTGCAGAAGGAGAAATGTGTGGTCCGGAGAGGATGCTGACTCTTGCAAAGATCAAGGCTAGAAGTTGTCCCACTGAACCCAACCTCCTGATTCAGACCTTTCAACAGATTGCGTCGTGCCTCTCACCCTGGGAGCCCCTCTTCTCTTTGTCTTCTGTTCTTTCCTTTTACTGTCTTTTTCTTCATTTTTTCCCTTCCTGCCTTCTCTCCTTAGGTCTTTTCATTCTCCTGTTATTTCTCTCCAAACCTTGTTTCCTCCGTGCTTTCTCTGACCCCACTCTTTTATGCGCCATGTGCCTCAGGCACTCAGTCACTTGATAAGTCTTAGCTCTGGGGTCCTCTGAATAGGTCACCGACTCCTGTTGAATCCAAAGATGTAATGTGTAAACCAAGGAAAGAATGAAATTGCAGAAAGTAGTCAAATCAAGGATAAAAATCTCTCTCCCCGAGATCTTCAGTAGAGATCTAGCACAAATGAGTCTCTTCATTCCTAGTAAAGATGAATACATAAGGGGGGCAAAATATAGATGCCCATCCTGTAGATCAGTGGTTCTCAAAGTATCATCCAAGGACCCCTGGGGGACTTTGAGACCCTTTGAGGGGGCCTACAAGGTCAAAGTTGTTTTCACCATAATGCTAAGATAGTATCTGCCATTTTCACCGTGTCAATATTTGAATCAATGGTACAGAAAACACAGTGAGGACAAATTTCTGAGGTCTTAGCACGTATCAGGGCATTGAAAGCAAACTGGACTCATCGTCGCTGTCATCTTCATTGCTATGTTTTTTTAAAAAAACACTTTTTTAAAAAAAATAAATTTTCTTAAGAATGCCTTTAAGGAAGCAGTTCGAATTATTTATTTTATTAAACTTAGGACCTTGAGTACACATCTTTTTCTATTCCGTGACAAAAGCAGAAATGTGTGTAAAGCACTTTTGCTGCCTACCTAAGTATAATAATTGTCTCAGGGAAAAGTAGTGATACGATCGAACTCTGAGCTACACCAGTTGCTTTTTCTAATTTTACCTGAGAGAAGGGCTGACAAACTGTGGTTGTTTAAACCTCAGTATTTGGCAGATGTTTTCTTAATAATGAACAAAGTGAGGATGTCACTTCAAGGGCAAAATTGACAATGCCTTTTGCCAATCATACATTCAAGCTTTTGATCAAAATGTAGAGTGTTGGAAAATGTGTATCCACCAGCATAAACTTCACTGCTTCACAATACTTAAAACTTTTCTGATTAGGTCCGTGGTGATAGTAACAAATGTGACTATTTGAATTTCAGGATGAAATGTGTCAACATTTAAAAGATCAGTATATGTCAGTAAACCAATATTTTCCAAACGGCCAATGCATGGTGTTACAAAACCATGCATTTGCAAAATGTCCACTTAAAATGCGAGATAGATTAGTAGATTTTAACATATCTGAGTACAAAATTGGTTCCAGATTCCATAATGCAACTAACTTTATGAAACCACCACATACTGAACTTTTGATGTAGTAGCAAAGAAAAAGATCTACAATTATCTGAAAACACTATTATTTAAATATTCCACCCCTTCTAAACTGCATGTATGTTTAAGGCAGAATTTCCTTCATCTACTGTAACTAAACAACATATTATTGCAGATTGAATATAATAGAAGATAAGAAAAATGACAAGTCTCAAGACTTTAAGGAGATTTACAAAAATGTAAAATAATACTTCTCTCTTTTGAAAATATATGAATTGGTGAATTTTTTTAAACACCTCAGTTTTAATTTCTAATAGAATAAATATGAGTAGGTATAACTTATATAAGCAAAAACGTTTAGAGTCCTCAGTAACTTTAAAGAATGCAAAGAAGTCCTGAGGCCAAAATGTTTGAGCGCTACTGCTGTAGACTGTCCTAGGAGGAAGCAGGGATAAATCAGTGCAACACTCATTGCTGAGCATCTAGGATGGGTAAGGCTCAGTGCTAAATCCTATGGGGGAGCCAGCTCTTACTGACCCCACAGTCTAGTAGGAGGGTAAGACATGAAGGTCCCTAACTGCACTGAGCACACAAGTGCCACTGGAGAGAAGAAATGGAGTGCCACCAGAGCTCCACTGGGAGTGGAGGGAAGAGGGTCTAGAAAAGTCTTCACAGAGGAGATAACCGTCGAGAAAAGAAACTGAGCATTTAGGGAAAAAAAATAAAAATAGAGGCAGAGGGGAAGGGCAGGGGTTGATGCCTGCCAAGCAGAGGGAAGAGCATGGGGACGGGAGAGCAGAAGGTTTATTGATTGGAGAGTAAGCACTTTGATAGGAGCAATGGAGATTCCATATGCAAAGTTTCATGGGAGGAGCCTCTTAGACAGTTGGTGCCCAGTAAATGTTTGTCAGATGAATCTATGTACGAAAATAAGAATTTACCAAGCCGTGAGTGGGTTTGTCTATGTCTTATCATGCCCACTCCACAATGGAAGTGAGAAAATTTTGCAGATATAACTAGCAGCCAAGAAAAGTCAGATGATTCATACAAAGTGAAAATCAGAGGCAGACCTGGGCCCTGAATAAACTCCCTTCTCCTGGCATCAAGGTCTCCGTCACCAGAGAATTTCATCTGAAGTCAAGTCTTGCCTGAGATTCCTCTGTCCTGACTTGGAAATGACACTGAATGAAAGAAGGTGAGATGGACACAAGCTTAGAGATTCATCATTTGAACCACTTCCTCTGAACACCCACTCCCTGAGAGGAGCAATGAGAACTCAGGGATGAAAACACATTCCTCTTTTCATCATACACTCTTGAACAAAAGCATCAGGGGAGAGGGACCCACCCGACCATGACAGAGAGAGAGTAATGCTGCCCTAAAACAAAGCCCAGGGAGGACCATGGAGGATGAAGCTTCCAAGAGGGGATGGAAAAGATGGGAGTGATTCAAGAGATTTTGAAAGGATGAAGACTGATTAGACACAGAGATACAGAGAACTCATCCATGAATTCAAACTCTCCTGAAGGGTGGGAGTCTGTCTTCTTTGTATCTGGGTCCCCAACACTCAGCACAGTGCCTATCACAACAAAGACATTCTATGAATGTTTGATGAGCTACTCTGAATGCAAGGGTGAGGGAGAGATAGGCTACCAAGACCCAAGCTTTCTCCATGTTTATTAAGACAGTATTGGCATATACCATATGTAAGTTTAAGGTGTACAACATGATTTGATATACATATATATTGCAAAAAATGATTACCACAATAAGGTTAGTTAACACCTTCATCCCCTAGGATAATTACAATATTTTTGTGTGCGGTGATGACTTTTAAGATCTATTCCCTTAACAACTTTCAAGTACATGATGCAGTATTGTTAATTACAGTCATCACATTCTACATTAGATTCCTATAACTTGTTCTTCTTCTGGCTGGAAGTTTGTACCCTTTGACTGACATCTTCCCATTTCCTCTACCCCTCAGCCCCTGGCAACCACAACTCTATTCTCTATCTCTTTGAGTTTGACTTTTTTTAGATTCCACATATAAGGGAGAACCTACAGTATTTGTATTTCTCTGTCTGATTTATTTCACTTAGCATAATGCCCTCAAGGTCCATCCATGTTGTTGTAAATGGCAGAATTCTCTTCTTTGTTATGACTGAATAATGTTCCATTGTAAATATATATCACATTTTCTTTATGCATTCATATGTTGATGGACTCTTAGGTCGTTTCTATGTCTTGGCTATTGTGAATAGTATTGCAATGAACATGGGGGTACAGATCTCTTTTCAAGACAGTAATTTCATTTTGTTTGGTTATCTACCCAGAAGTAGAATTGCTGGATCATATAGTAGATCTATTTTTAATTTTTTGAGGAATTTCCATATTATTTTCCATATGGTTGCACCAATTTACATTGCCTTCAACAGTCCACAAGTGTTCTTTTTCTCCACAGGTTCACCAACACTTGTCTCTTATCTTTTTGATAATAGCCATTCTAATAGTCATGAAGTGATATCTCATTATGGTTTTGATTTGCATTTCCCTCATGATTAATGATGCTGAGCATCTTTTCATGTACCTCTTGGCCATTTCCAAGACCCAATTTTGAATATGCCACACAGTATCTGTGCTCTGGTCTGACTCCCCATTCTCCCCTTACCCACCATTAGAAATCTTGTCAGTGATTGGGACTCAAATCTGCCACCACAGGCAGCCTCTCCTAGACTGGCAATCAAAAGGCACAAGGTGACCTGTGTCACTGCAGACAGAGCCTTGTAGGTAACCAGGACAAATGAGACAGTAGCCACTGCAGATCAAGTCTCTGTTTCACCTTCACACAGCCTCTCTCACTCTTTCATTGTCCTCTCTCAGCAGGCAGGGGCCAAAATAATTATGCTGGTACCCTAGTTGTGAGCCAGCTTCTCTGCGAGGAAGGCTACAATCAATATACATGACACAGGACGGATATGATGCCCTGGAACTGGAGGAGCAACCTGCAGAACTGATACCAGTCATCTAAGGTCGCCCCGTATGCTCCTCCAGGATGGATGAGCTTGCTTCCCACCTTGACCAGAGCAAGGAGGAAGGCTTCAGTGATGGATGACAGCGAGGGGGTTATCACTCGTAAAGAAGGGACATTGTGTGCTTCTCTCACCACCCCTAACAGCACTGACATGCACAGAGATTCAGCCCTACCCATCATCTCCAAAAACACTGACATTTAAAACCTTTCCCCTTTTAGGGATCGGCCACCCACACAAGTGACACCAGGAGATAATTAATTATGCCTAGGTGAACTTCGGTGCCATAACTCACAGAATCGTGTTCCTCAGAACAAATGACGCAAACTTAAGATGCAAGCAGGAGTCAGTGAGGAGGCGGAGGGACTGCCGCAGGATAAATAGCAAGTTGAATCCCAAAACCATGGGCTTGAAACAGGCTGGTCCAACCCAAGACTCCCTAAGCACCATGTAAAAGATAATCTTAGAGCACTTTCAATAGGTTTTTTTTTTGTTGTTGTTGTTTATAAACAAAGCTTTAAAAGTGGGGGATTCAGATAGTAGTGGAGTGAGCAGGAGAAGCCGGGGGCAGTTATGGAGTATAAGAGGAAGTATAAGGAAGGCCTAATTGTACTGAAGAAGATCTATTCACCTGTGAGACCCACGTGGAAGGTTGTCTGTCCTGTACTTTCACTTACTCAGGCGGAGGGAGGACCCCTCACTCTGCTTGTCTCATATGATGCCCTGTGCATAACCCTCCTCCAGCACACGTAATGTGTCATACATAGCACTCCACTTCCAGGTCTGCCTCCCTATAGGACTCTGAGGATCCCGAAATTATCTTTGTGTCCCAGGGCTGGAGTGTAGGATTAAGCCCATGGTAGGAGCTCAGTGTGTTTAGAGGCTGTCTTTTGAGTGAGACTCAAGTGACAATCTGAAAAATGAACAGTTGATTAAAAGTGCTGGTCGATGCACACAAAGCCAGCAGCCCAAGTGTTGCTCTGACCATATCTTTCTTTTGGAATGCTTTCTTTACTAAAAACGATACTGTTTGATCTTAATTAAAAACAATTAGAACAGCTCCTGGAGGCACAGTAAATATCAAAGTCTAAAGAAATAGATTTTGATAAATATAGAAAATTGGGATTGTGTTTCCTTTGCAAAACAAATACCTTAAAAAAAAAAAAAACGGGATATGTTTTTAAGTGTGTGAGCTTCAAAATTCCCAGAACACAACATACTGGAAATTAGTAGCCT
Source organism: Camelus ferus (assembly GCF_009834535.1). Lineage (NCBI taxonomy): Eukaryota > Metazoa > Chordata > Mammalia > Artiodactyla > Camelidae > Camelus > Camelus ferus. The sequence continues at coordinate 67,326,836 of NC_045696.1, forward strand.
GAATCCAAAATACAGATGGTTTCACCTGTCTCTCCATTGTCCATCCACATCTGGAAAATTATAGGAAAAATCCCATAGATGAAAGATCACATTAAGCTGCAAGTTCAAATCAGTCAGGTGCTCAGATTTAAACAGCCTCTTCTTTGGCATCTAGGTAAATATTGCCAATGAAATCCCTATACGCTCACAAAATAAGAGACCGTTTTATTCAGCTCACAGAAATAATCCATACAGCACAGAACAAGATGTCCCTCCTATAAACATATGAAAATCTGCCTTTTTGTAAGCCAAAATTAATATTCCCCCTGTTCTCCCCGGTTATGTCTGTAAGGTCACCACAGCAGAGCTCTCTCTGAATGTCAAGGGCTACTCAATTAATCTTCTTGTTTGCAGAGATTTGGAAGCACTTAAGGCAGGTCAAAAACTAACACCAAGCAAAACACAGCTAAATTCCCCACTGCTGTGCAAATTTTACCTTCACTCTGTTTTCTTTTCCCTGTCTCCTCTTATTTGACACTTTCTCTCTGACTTCTTTTTGTTTCTTCTCTCTTCTCCTCCTTTCTCTTACTCTCTTTACTCTGTTCCCTCCTCATTTTACAGGGTTTAGCTTTGAAGTCATCCTGGCATATTTGATCTATTTCATCTAAATGACGATGTCTTCTGCATCTTTCCATTTACTCTCAGAAATGAAGAACTCAGAGTTTACGATGAGAATAAAGACAAATTGTGCTTCTCAATCTAAGTAAGTTAGAGGGACTGAAAGTACAGAAAGGAAGAGTTGATGTGGTTTAGATTTTCAAAGTTTGACTAGTTCTGTCCATTAAATGCGTTCATCCATGGTAGCACGTGGAGTAGTGCCTTTCATGCCACAGACACTTGAAAATGTTACTTTAATTGTTTCTAACCTCTTAGCCATGCTGGCCAGCCCTACCCCCAGCTTGTGCTAACCAGTTGGTAGCAGTGGTTTTACCCATGTGCTAAAGCAGTGAATGTCCGCTCTGAAGTTGGGATGGGACTGGATTTAGAACCCCCACACCTCAATCCTCGCTACCCTGTACTCCTCTGAGCAGAAGGCTTGCTTCTCAGCCAATGCACAGAAGCAGGTAAGCTATAGGTAACTCTGACAATCAAGAACTTTAAAAAGAAGGAGAAAAGAAGAAAAGAAAAGGGAAAGGAAGGAAAGGAGAGATAAGTTTTGAGAAAAACCAACAACAGAAGAGAGAAGCTACAAACTTAAATACAAGTATTAACATTCAAGAAACAAATAGAGGATACAGAGGAAGACATTTAAAATTCATGACTCATAGCCTCAGAAAGATTAAAGAGGATATCACATCCATGAAAATGTAGCAGCTAGAGCCTTGCTTCTCAAAGTGTGCTCCACATCACCATGACCCAGGAGCTTGCTAGAAACGCAGAATCTCAGGCCTCTCCCCAGAACGGCTAAAACCGAAGCTGGATTTGTACAAGACACACCAGTGATTTGTATGCTTGCTGCTGCTTGTGGAGCCCTGTGCTAGAGGGCCTGGTGTTGGAAATTTTGATCACTGGAAGAAGATGACTGGCAGGCAGAAAAGAAGAACCAGATTTAGCTAAATTGCAAATTAGCATGTTAAAAGCCCCAGTCGAAGTGGTTTCTTTTAGTACTGCATCTGAGCTCTCATTGACAAGACTAGACTTTAAAATAACTTAAAGGAAAAGTCCTGTATTTATTATATAAATTATCAATAAAATGAGAGAGTGAAAAAAAAGATGTATTTAGCAAAGACCAGAATAATTACCCTATGGGTCAGGTGTGGCGGGGTGGGGTGGGGGAGTATTGTGTGAAGCACGAAGGAAATAAATCAAACACTAAATAATATATAAGATACAAGAACGAGTGTTGAGTAAATAAAGTAAGAAACCTAGATCAGGTTTAAATAACTCCTGATACATAATTTAAAAATATTTATAACTAAAATCCAAGATAATCTCCAAATAGAAGGTGGCAGAGGGAAAAGAGAGAGGAGGGAAGAGAAACACTGCTTAGGTTCTGGTCCCATTTGGGGGCAAACAGAGGTATTGAGTAACTGGGTAATAATAGCAAATGCATTTAAATATACGTCACAAAAGATTGCAAGCTGTATGACTTTATTCTATTTAACTCTAAAAAAGACAAATCTAATCCATAGTGGCAGAGAGCATGTCAGTGGTTACCTGGAGCTGGAGACGGGTGGGGAGTGGGACACGTACTGTGTAGAAAGTGGTACAAGGTATTCTGAGGGTGACGCAAATGCTCTATATGTCAATTGTGGTGAAGACTGAATGCGTATATAAATGGGTTTATTATACTGCATGTAAATGATACTTCAACAAAGTTGACATTAAAAATGCATGTGTCTAATGAAAAAGAATATGAAAACAAATACATGAATGCATATGTATGACTGAAACATTATGCTGTACACCATATACAGCAATACATAAAAATAAATAATAAATGCATGTGTCACAAGTACAAAGTTAACTTCGAAGAATAAAAATTGGATGTATCATTTCCAAAACACTAGAAGAAGAAAAGAGGGTTGGAGCGATCTTGATTAACTCAACAAATACTCCTGAGGGGAAAAAAGTGCATAATGACAAAAATAGCTAACATTTATTCAGGACTGACTCCTCCCCAGGAAGAGTTTTAGATGCTTTACATATAACAGTTTCCTTAATCTCTACAACAAGTCAATGAATTTAGCAATATTATAGTCACTCTCATTTTATCATTGAAGGAACTGAGGCACAGAGAATTTACGTACCTTAACTAACGTTACAAATCTAGTATGAAAATTCTGCAGCTCCGAGCCAGGTTATGTAACACTCTGCTCTACTGCTCTTCATAATAAATGGAAAGCATAAAGTAAAATGGAAGAAACAATTGTGAAAATGTCATTAATCAAAGCAAAAGATTGTATATCCCTTGTAAGTCGGATACCAAGATTTGTTTAAAAAATAATCAAACTTATATGAAGATGAATATATGTATATTCATGTATGACTGAAGCATTGTGCTGTGCACCAGAAACTGACACAACATTGCAAACTGACTATACTTCAATTAAAATTTAAAAAAAAATGTAGCCCAACATCTTTGTTGTTTCCATGCACTTACTCATTCAGCAAATATTTAGAGTATGTACTATGTGCTAGGCTCAGTGATAAACGCCATGCAATGTAGCAATTACAATTAGTACATCCTTCAAAATTGTGCCCCCTCCAGGTAAATACATAAAGCAGAATATACGTGTTTCCCACATAACAATGACTCCTATGAGCACAAGGTTTTCCTTTAGCAGAATTTAGTTATACCACAGCGATGGTTGAAGAAGACATGAATCAGATAGCGTCCTCTCTCTTAGGAGTCTACTACTTGGTAAGAGGAAAAGATGTTTAAGAAAAAGAAGAAAAGAAAAAAGAAAGAGAGAACAGAAGAGACATAACAACAGCACAAGGAAGAGTGAGAATAGCATGAGTGAAAAGACTGTTCAGAGGAGGAGAGAGCCTTCTTTCAGCTGGAGAGAGATGAGACGGCTTCACGGAAAACGTGGGATTAGAGCTGATCCTGAAGAATGGTAGGATTTGTGTATATGGACATGAAGAAAAGTGTTTCAAACTGATGGAATAGCATTTTTTTTAAAAGGTAGGAATACAAAAGCATACCTGGGAAGGACCATTTACTCCATTTGAAAGTTAAAAGGAGATAGAATTCAAAGTATAATTTGGAAATAGCTCCCAATGGACCCTGAATTCCAAGTCAAAGGAGAAAATGCACCGTCTAAACCCACCTTTGCTTCAACTCCAGCCGAGGAACAAAATCACTTCAGTGATTCATGATATCATGATTCTTATTAAGGTCAAAATAAATGAAATAAATGCTTATTCCCAAGAGTGGATGGATTTTTTCAATTTGTTTTCTAAAGGGAGAAATATTTCAATATGTATCAAGTCACTTATTCCTGAGCAGTGAAAATCTTTCATCTACAAAGCTACTGGTGCCACTCTTTAACTGGACAGAAGGTAGTCATCTTAGGGTACATGCTGCCTTTTGTTGGTCCAGTATTTGAAATCCACTTTTCAGATAACCCTGGAAGAAGCTGAGGAAGGTAGTTCCCAGCCATTTTGGGGAGGGAACTGTGTGTTGGGACTCACCCGGAAGCGGGGGTAGAGGAGCCAGGACAAGGTCATCAACCATCTCCTGCAAGTGAAGCAAACGTTCGTCTGGGCTCAGCTGCGGCATCCAGTTACTGGAATTTGGTAGGAAAAAACACACACATACAGAGAATGTGCAGAACATTCCTGCAAACTATGGCCCCATCACCACCAGCCACCTTTCCCTTTTGCTCCCAGATACGGTGGGACAGGAGTCGTATGTCTCTGGTCGGTGAGAAGAGCTCACTCTGGAGCAGCCCCTGGATAGACTTGCCTCTGGGCATCTTGGATCCTCCACTCCTCTCCACCTGCAGGGCCGTAATTTACATATGCCCCGCATGCTAACAGAGTCTGTTCCGGGATTTGTGTTTTGTTTTCGTTTTTTGAGTCTAGGCAGCACCACTTAATGATTTATGTGATTGTGGACACAATCACTCAGTCTGTGTGTCCACACTTGTTAAACAGCATCGTCCTTACAGAATTGCTGTGCGGATCACACGAGAAAGTGCTCACAGCTATGCTCAGTGAAGCGTGTGCACGGACTACCTCTTACCGCTATTTACCATGTTTTATTAAGCAACTACTATTTATGAGGTAACAGAAATGACAAAAATGTGGTTGCCTTCCTCCAGGGATGTAAAGCCTGTCCTGAAACAAGGGGGGAGACCATCATATTTGCAGCAACTGTGTCGATTTACTAGGTACCCTGTTCTCTTGGCATCTGGTAATGATATCACAACAAGACAGAGACACAACAACCTTATGAACCTCCCATCAGTCTGGGCCACGTCGCAGGTTCTGCCTGGAGGGTGGGAGGAGGGAGAGGCCTGAGAAACGTGAGGAGAGGTGGCTGTTCTGAGAGAGCCGCACAGGGAGAGGCAGAAACCTTCGCTAAGGAGTCACTCTCCTTAGAGGCTGACCAGGAGTGGAAGCAGTTATATGTAGCCTAATTAAGCAAATGCTACTTGAATGCAGTTGAGGAAAATATGAATTGCAAAGGCGGAGAAGACCCCTGGACTTTATTCAGATTCTTGTCAGAGGAGGGACGGAGGAGACCTTGCTGAGAGAAACATGAGGCGTGACAACCTGAGAGGAATTCTGAGGCAAAGTTAAATCGTAAAACATCTAGCGAGCAGTGCATTTTAGAAGGATGTCTCCTCATTTTGGGGACAGAATATATCGTCAGGAGAAAATTTTTTGATTTAGCAAGTCCTCTTGACAAGCTCCATTTTATGAGTCATCTTTGTACACTTTATAAAGTTACATGTTTATTCATAGATTGATAGTGTCTGTTATTAGAATATCTAATTAAAAATACACTAGCCGTGGGCACCACTTACTGGCCACCTACTATGTGCTAGATGCACTGTATGTTTGTCACTAACGACCTGACGGGAGGTGTCACTATCCTTATGACAAAGATGAGGAGGCTGAGGGTGGCAGAGGTGAAGAAGCTCGCCCCAAGTCACAGAGGCAGTGAATGACAAGACCAGGATTTGAAGCTGGACCTGCCAAGCATCACAGGTAGAGACAAGCTTATGATTCCATGTCTAGAATTTGTCAATAGTAACTTGACATAAGCACTTGGAAAGGAGTTGTTGAATTAACTGACAATGGAACAATACACTTAGGAGATGGATACTGTTAGACCTAGGAGGTTCTTTAAGGTCAGATCCAAACTCCTCATTTCCTAGACCACAAAACTTAGATCCAGAAAGAAAGGATGACCTGTCAAAGGCAACAGGGTCTAAGTCAGTGACAAAACTGATGTGAAAAGTTGCCTCATGATCTCTGCCGTAGCTGTTCCAGACGTCCCTGTACAAGCCACGCACTAGCCATTCAGCTACAGTGACCGGGGCACCTACCCGGGCCTTCCATCTCCTTCTGTGGGTTCTGCTACTTCTCCATTGCGGCCCACGAACCCTCCAGAAGCCTCACCACTGCTGCTCTAGTCCTAGTTAGAACCCAGCATTCCAGCCAGAGCCGTCAAAGTTTCCAGGCCTCTGTCTGCACGGCTGTGCCGGCTTCCAGGCAGCGTCAGTGAGCAGCGCCTCCTCCCCAGCTCAGTGCCACCTTTGGTCACTCAGGCCCCAGAGGTTCTGCTTATGCCAAGAGTCTCACAAAATATTTTTTAAACAGATCTGCCGGCTTCCACCCAACCTCCCCCACCCCAGTCCACACTAATTATAGCCACTCGAACCCAGTCAATGGAAAAATAAAGAAATGAACCAGGCTATCTTCTCTCTTTTTCTTGTCTTTCTATTCCCAGGCTCTTTCCCCACCCAAACTTCACCTCTCTTCCCCCAGCTATGTGTGATGGGACACTAGTACAGATAAACATTTGCTCCGTGTGTGTGTGTGTGTGTGTGTGTGTGTGAATGTCTTTAAATGCAGCAGGGATGTTGTAAGCAGTCAAATATTCTGTTATGCTTGGGACTAATACGCTGGCCTTTTTACGTGTCAGTCACACAGTTAATGGCTACTACAGCTGCCTTTGTAAAAGTTCTAACCACTGGAATTTATCTCTTTGAGCTCAAGAAATTCAAGGTAAATTATAAAGCTTGAAACAGAATCAGTCCGACCAAATGGCAGCGAGTGACAGAGCCCCTGAGAGTACTTGTCTCTGTTGCTCAAGAATAAGCTGTCACAAGTCTTGACCTGGACTTGGAATCAGCTGTAGGGACTCCGTTAACAGGGATGTGTAGAGATAAAGCCCAGAAGCCTGCCTGCAACCTGGAGGAGTTAGGCAGCAGAATTCACTAGTTGTTGTCTGACCTTCTGATGAGAAGCCTAGTAGACTTCTAGGTTTTTGTCTTCCTGGATGAAGTACATATTTAAAAAAAAAAAAATGGTCCACATACTCATCTTCCCTTGGTTAATCTTCCCAAAAGCCATGTAAGGCCGAGAGAGGTTAATTAATGATCTGTCCAAAATCATGCACCAGGGCTGGCAGGGCCAGGCAAGGACTCAGGTCTTCTCACGTGAAATAGCATGGCTTTCCAGTGCACATATGTACCTCCAGACCATCTTCCACATATGAGACACACCCTTTCCCCTCTTTTCACCCATGAGTGTCCCCCTCTTGTCACTCGCCACTAGTGCACTCCTCCCTGGAGAGACAGAGTTACATTCTACTGTTGCCACTGAGCCAGTAGACTGTAGACAGCTTTTCATCCACTCTTTACAAATGAGTTTCACCCCCTACTAAGTCTCTTTTGATCTCAGAACAAAAATTAATTGAACCTAGATGACTTCCAGGCAAATTCCAACCTCTGCAGACAGGTACATAATTCTCCAAAAAGAAAGTTTTATCAATACAGAATTACAACCAAGGAAATCTAAAAAATGTAACCCCATTAATGTTCCAGGAAGTTATGTACATTTTAACATAGAGTTTTCAGAAGGAAAGAAACGGTGGAAGAGAAGATAGTTATATTGAGTGTGTGTATGTGTGTGTGGTGGATTTTTTTTAATGGAAAAAATGCATCACTACATTTTAACAAAACATGAGAATAGAGAGTTAGTCTTTGTTACTAAAAGATACGGAGTAAATCTAGTGAAATGTCTTCTTGGTCTGTATTTTCATCAAATGTTCTTTATTATTTAACAGTTTAAGACCATACTTTTTGCCTTTTCTTCCATTCTTTTATTCAAACTCAAATGTTGGATTACCCATTATGTGAGTATACTTCACTAATTGAACCATATTTCCTGTTCCTGTGCAATACTGACTTCCCAAACTGCCCTGGCTTGTCTTTTCACTCTCCTTCATAAATTCCATCTGTCTTCCTGCCTTTTTAATTACGTTCTGTTTCCTTGACTAACTCCTCCTTTTTGTCTCTTGCCTCTTCTATGACATTAGCCACGGCTAGTCCTTTACTCTCACTACAGCCCCTCTCCCATGCTCTCTCCTTCCCTGTTCATTCTCCTAGCTAGCTGATGACCTCCAAAACCACATTGCCTCTTCTGTTCTTTCAACCATGTACCACCAGTATGTCTTCTTTGTTTTCCTAGATTTTTCTGTTCATATCTTTCCATTAGCTCAAATACAACTCATCCAAAGAGTCCTCATCATCTTCTCTCACCAGCTCACCTCAATTACAATTATTCTTCCAGCTAGGCTGAAAAATTGGCATCATTTTTAATTTATTCTTCATCCTCACCTCCTATAATTTAAAAAGTTTGCTAAACACTGAAGTCTATTTATTCCTCGCTATACCTACTGCCATTCCCTTGCCAAGACTTGCTGGTCCACATGTGAGTTATTGCAGTGGCTTGATTTGTGGCTTCCTTGTCTCTAATCTCTTCTTACTCCGATCTACCCCGCATACCCCTGCCAGAAATTCTTCCTTCAACACCATTTCCATCATGTCACTCCTCTACTCAAATATCTGTAATGATTCTTTTTTTTTTTTTTTTTAACAATTCTGAAGCTCTTAGTCTGGTTTTCAAAGCACACCATACCATGGTCTGACTAGTTTAATCCCAATACATCTCAACATGCACTTTCTAATCTACCCAGAGTGGCTTTCCTCTGCTGTTGATAAATATGCCACACATCTCTTTGCTTTTGCTCATATAGGTCCCGTTTTCCACAAGTGCCTCATTCTTGATATTTCAAGTCTTGAAATTCAACTTACCTTCAAGACCTAATCCATGCTCCTCTTTCTTTAGGAACCTCTGCTGGTCAGTTGCCAGTTTGCCCCCAGGATCATCCATTCCTTTCCCTTTCTCTCTCTGCTAGGGCTACTTGCCCTCTAGCTTTTAGGTAGCTTTGGCCCTCAGGATGCATGGGAAAAGGTTAAAGGAGAAGATGAAGGCAAGCAAGTGTTTTTCTTTTCCTTCTTTTATTCTCTCTATGGCGTCTCGAGCAATGTCTATTTCCCCTCCATGGCTTCAGCTAATATGGACAGTCTCAGCTTCTTAAGTTTGGAAACTACACCTCTTTCCTTTGGTCCTTATAGTCTAAGGGTGGTTCTTGTTCTCTGGGTTGCCTCAACAGCCCCTGTTTGGTTTCTTAGCTCTTCTATCACAGGTATGACTAATTTCTTACATTGAAATTCCATCCATTCAGAGAGTTAGCATTTTTCTGCTTCCCTGTCCAGACTTGAGCAAAGTTGAACTAGATAACTTTAAATATCCTTTCTAGTTCTAACAGTCTTTGTCTGTTACCACATAATGTAGCCCTTTACTAAATAGGGGCTGGAATTGTGCAATAATTTTTCTCATTTGTTCATTCATTCAATAGATGTCTATTAATATATATAGTGTGTATTCAACCATATCAGGTCTTGGAGATTGACGGAGAGCACAAAAATCTGTTGGGTACAAAGGATTTACAATCTTGGGGGTAGGAAAATGTATCCACAAACAAGTTAAGCACCAACAAAAAGTAGTACTTGGTTAAGGGACAGGTGAATGTAACAGAAAATAATTGTTATTCATATTTAAACATTTTTCCCTATGAGATGAGGTTTTAAATATGTGCTTAGAGGACTGAGTTTATGTCCAGAAGGTTAATAAATATCTACTGGTTTATTTTTTCACTGTAGGAACTGCATATGGCAGTATTGTGGTGTAGAAATACAGAATGTCAACCAAAACCAAGAAAAACAAAAAGATTTTGAAGATCAAACATTAAATTTTTAAAAATTATCATTAGGATACATTGCTATTGAATTAATAATGAAAAGAGATTCTTAAAATGAAAAAAATCATTTATTCAGCATTTATTTTTGAACTATGTGGTGTGCTGGTGAAAAAATATAAATCCTGGTCTCTGCCTTGAGACGCTTACAATCTAGTAGGGGATACCAATAAGTAAACAAACAATAACACAGTATGATGATGATAATTATGGTACTTGGTACTTTTGGTAATAATAACAACAGATAATATTATCATATTATCACATATTATTATTGTACAAAAGTAAATAAATAAAAACATAGATTCAGAAAATTGAAAACTTATTTAAAAGATATAGCTGGTATGTGGTAGAGCCAAGATATTTAAACCCAAGTATGCCTAAATTCAGAGCCAGGAGTTACTAACTACCTAATGCAGCACAATATATCCATCACCACCAGATTATTGTACTTCAACACAACCCTGAATTTATACAGCAATAAAGAGCTTATAGAACTTAGTAAGGCAGAACTTAGTAAGCCAGGGGAAAGAGCTTTCATTGTTAATCTCATTTTCCTCTTCTTCCATTATTCAGTAGGAGATATGGAGGAAAATAAGAATGCATCTGTAGGACATTCTAATAGAAACACAAGGAAAATGGTTTTAGGAGAAATGTTATGAGATCAACAGTGTTCTTTAGAGAAGATTATTGGAGAAAGTTTCTGTGATCATCTTTGTTTGGAAGAGATGTTGGCTTTGCTTCAAGAACATCACATTACATTTGAACCACTATACATTTGTATCTGTTCAGGTATAAAGCCGACAGTGTAATTTCTCTGTTCTCCAACTAAAACAAAGTCCAAGAAGACATCTAGTAAGTAAGAGACACTTTGCATTTCAGTGCAAATCAATAAACATCAGTCAACAACTATCTAACTCATACTAAGTGCTTGGAAAGTGTAAGGTGTGAATTTTTTTCTCTAGCAATAGACAGGCTCAACTGTATTCAGAGCCTGGTACATACCAGTTTCTCTGTTTCAATTCTGGTATAATTAACATACAACAAAATGTGGATTTGAAGCCAGGAAACCTGGATTTGAGTCCTAGCACTTTCACTCATTAACCATGTGGATTTAGACAAGTCATTTCATCTTAGCATTTTAATATCCTCAGCTGAAAATTGAGGTTGATGACAATAAACATATTATTCAGAATAGAGCAGAACTGTAAACTGGGGAGGTCAGGGGTGTTAAAACATAAGACCTGCTGGCCTCCAGAGCTAGAAGTCAGAAGTAGCAATGAATAATGTGATAAAAGTGTTCTATGTAAGATGCATGACAAAAACTAGACTCACTGGAGGGAAGGCATTTCAAATACTTGTAAAACTAAAAAAAATGTTGACTAGGGAGAAAAATAATCCTTCTGACTCAAATGGGCCCATTATTCCCAATTTTAAAACTGATGATGAAATCTGGAGTCAATAAAGACAACCAACGAAATCAATGACTAGAACATGAATTAACTACAGCCACATGTAAATTAATGAAATTAGAGTACTCCCTCACATCATACACAAAAATAAACTCAAAATGGCTTAAAGACTTAAACATAAGATACCATAAACCTCCTAGAAGAGAACACAGGCAAAATATTCTCTGATATAAATTGTAACAATATTCTCGGGCAGTCTATCAAGGCAATAGAAATAAAAGCAAAAATAAACAAATGAAATCTAATTAAACTTACAAGCTTTTGCACAGCAAAGAAAACCATAAACAAAATGAAAATACAACCTACAGAATGGGAGAAAATATTTGCAAATGATGCAACTAACAAGGGCTTAATTTCTGGAATATACAAACAACTCATACAACTCAATAACAACAACAACAAAAATATCAAAACAAAACTGGGCAAAAGACCTAAACAAACATTTCTCCAGTGGAGACATACAGATAGTCAATAGGCATATGAAAAAAAATACTCAATAGCGCTAATTATCAGAGAAATATAAATCAAAACCACAATGAAGTATCACCCCACACCAGTCAGAATGACCATCATTAAAAATCAACAAACAATAAATGCTGGAGTGGGTATGGAGAAAAGGGAACCCTCCTATACTGTTGGTAGAAATGTAGTTTGGTGCAGCCATTATGGAAAATAGTATGTAGATTCCTTTAAAAACTGAAAATAGACTTACCATATGATCCAGTAATCCCACTCCTGGGCATATATCCACAGGAAATTCTTAATTCAAAAGATACATGCACCCCAGTGTTCATAGCAGCACTATTTACAATAGCCAAGACCTAGAATCAACCTAAATTTCCATCAATAGATAACTGGATAAATAAGTTGTAGTACATATAAATATACTTACATATACAATGAAATACTACTCAGCCATAAAAAAGAATAAAATAATGCCATTTGCAGCAACATGGATGGACCTAGAAGTTATCATAGTAAGTGAAGTAAGCCAGAAAGAGTAAGAAAAATACCATTTGATATCACTTATATGTGGAATTCTTTAAAAAGACACAAATGAACTCATTTACAAAACAGAGACAAACTCAGAGACACAGAAAACAAACTTATGGTTACCAGGGGGTAAAGGGAACAAGGAGAGATAAATTGGGAGTTCAGGATTTGCAGATACTAACTACTACATATAAAATAGATAAAAAACAAGATCCTACTGTATAGGACAAGGAACTATATTCAATACTTTGTAATAATCTATAATGAAAGAGAATATGAAAGAGAATAACTGAATCACTATGCTGTACACCAGAAATTAACACAACACTGTGAATTGACTACACTTTAAGCACTTTAAGAAAACAATAGTCCCTTTCTACTCAAAAAAAAAAAAGGAAAAAAGAACATGAATTAACTCTTTGTGAAATAGGATAGGTTAGGATAAACAGAGAGAAATGAAGATATAACACAATTAAAATGAACCAAAGATATTAAAAATCATAAATAATACAAGGATAGGTAGATGACAATATACACATAGTAAAAGAGAGAACAGTATAGAGATTTTAAAAAAATAGAACTATCAAAGGACAGTTAAGAACCATGGAGAAAAAACAGATGTGCCAACATATAACTAATAGGAGTTACAGAAGAAGAGAATGGAAAAAAATCAAGTAAACTACCAGAAAAACTTCCCAACTTGAAGAATAAAATAAATTCTTGGAATATAAAGTACTCAAAGTACCAGTGTGAAGTAATAAATACGAACCTATACTACAGCACATCTGAATGAATCTGCAGAATCTTAAGGACTAAGAGAAAGGCCGAATTCCACGAATAGCAACAGTTATCCTGTTGGCAGGTTTCTCATCAGCATGAATAGATTAAAAAAAAAATAGTGTGATATATTAAATGTGTTGATGAAAATAAACAGTAAATTCATAATTTTAATATGTTAGCCTAGCATTCAAAAATGACAGTCACTATATGAGGTAATGTGGAATATAATTAGAATGTATTGATAAGTACAAAAAGGAAAATGGAAAAGAAAATAATGGTAGCATGTATACTATTTTTTTCAGTATATACAGCAACATACATATTACTTTTTTGTATATTTTGCATAAGAAAGAAGAAATAGCACATTTTCATGCTTTTTTTCCCTAAAGGAAACATTGAAAGGATAAATGAGAAAATAATCACATTGTTTATCTACAAGGCACGCGAGGGACAAGGGAGAATGTGACACTTCTATGAGTATACATTTTGGGTAATGTTTAACACTTGAGATCATGTTAATCACCTATAAAGTCAAAACATAAAATTAAAACAACAAAGATGGGAAAGGTAACAATAAAATCAAGTACAAACAGAAATAAATGAATGTGAGTGTTTATCAAATGAATAACATAGTCACATTAAGTGGAAAAGAAGAAGAGCTTTTCAAGTAACTTTTGATATGGTCCTTTGTCTATATTCATCTATATTTCATCTAAAGAAAAAAAAAAGAACTGAAGGCAAATCTTGAATTTTTTAAATTGATTTGTTTCCACAGTGTTATAACAATACTGAAATATTTTTTTTGTGTGTTACAGGATTGAAAAAAGAAGTAAATATATTGATATGTTGGGGGAGCTAAAGTTCTTACCTGGAAGAAGGAATACAAATCTGGAATAGGGGATGGTAAAGAACTCTGTTGGGGTGGAAAGGAATTGGAGGAACCAGTTTAAAATCATGATTTCCTATGCATATCTATTTCCTGGACCTGTCCACTGGAAGATCTTGAAACAATGACACTCCCATAGCAATGAACACACCTAGTGCCCAGATTTTGGATTCTAAATATCATTCTCACTGAAGAAACCAGTGCTCCTTGGGAGAATGGCTGGATCAAGAATTGGAACAGAGAAAGTACAAAATAAGTATGGAACATCTTGTGCCAGAAAGTTAAAAAGTATCTGAAAATATGGAGGCATATACCAATACACAGAGGCCTGCTTGAAAAGGCTGCCATTTTAAAATCTAGGACAATTTGAGTGTGAAAATTAATCAGGACTGTTGAGGATTATAAGTTGAGTATAAAAAGAATCCATTAGTCCATAATAACCATAAATAGGTAGATGGATAGATAGAAATAAATGGACGTATGGATGATGGATGGGTAGATAGTTAAATAAATAGAAGAAATGCTTCTTTATGGATGAATGCCAACTGGTAAATATAGAAGGAATGATGAAATCAGAAAATAACAATTTGAAACTATTATAGTAAAAATTAAATTTAGGCAAAAAACAACAATGGATTCTGGCTAGAGGAAGGTAGTTTTATAGGAACAAGAACTTACAAAGGCTAGAAGTAATCACCACAAGTTATTTATAAATTGAAACGAAGAAAAAGCTGGAGAAACCACTTTAACCAAGTGATCAAAATTAACATTACGAATGAAGGAGAAACGTACATTGTGTGCATCTGGATGTGAAGTCCTGAGAAAGACAATATCATTTATGGAGGAAATGAGCCAAAAAGGAATATCTGCATTTTATCATGAAGAAACATCTGAAAAATTCACATTAAGAGATAATCTTTGAAACAGTGAACCTGTATTTTTCAAAATTATTAATGACAGAAAAAACAAAGGATGGCTGAAGATCTGCTCCTGATTAAAAGAAAATGAAGAGCCACAACACCTAAATGAAATGCATGACTCTAGATTGGATCCTGAACTGGAGGAAAAATAACAGTCATTGAAGACATTATAGGGCAATTGACAATTCTGGAATATGATCTGTAGATAGAAACATTGTATCAATGTTAAATTTCCTCAATATACTGATGAAAGAAGAGAAATCTTTGAGCAATAAGCCCATAATTATGCCTCTTCCTCCATGTATTTTAGAATCCAAGTTCAAATTAAATATTCATTTTTTTCCCCTTCACCTTCACCGCTATCCAGTCTGCCTGATCAGGTCCAATATGGCCAACGTCTCACATTCCTTGATTACTACTGAACTAATTGAGGCTTAGCTTCATTCTTCATGCATACGCCAAGGAGGAGAGAGATGTTACCAGGCTCTGACAGCCTGCCTGAACCCAGATCCATGGAGACTCCTTCATGGAGATCCAGGTCCTGACTGTATTCGTAGGAACCAAAGCTGGATTGGATTGAGCACACAACCTAATTAACAGATTTTGAACCTTAGAAACCTTCATTATGTTAAAATCCCATATCATCTTTTGAAGCTAAAAAAAAGTGTAGCTCTGTTTATCAATTTATTGCAGTAAGTGCATCATCTCTGCCTGTGAATGCCCTGAGGCTAAGGATACACCAAAGGCGTGAGGCAGAGAGCGACTCATCATAGTTTTCCTTGTAGAGAGATCTCTGTATGTATACATACATATGCCACCGTGAATGAATTTTTCTGCACTTGTGTGACTGTCTCTTTCAGCAGTGTATGCACACGTATACGTGTGTGTGTGCAGACGCACACTGTGCTTGTAGGTATGGGTTCGTGCCTCGGTGCAGATGTGTGGACACCCCCTGTGGATAAATGATTCTACATGGCTGTACTTCTGTATGTACGTGTATATAACTTACACACTGCTGAGTATAAAGTAGATGTACAAATACCTATTAAGGATCTATTAATTGCAAATGACGTTAAACCAAACTGAAAATTGTTTAGGCAAAAATGAAATTTACTGACTCATTTAACTGAATTGTCCAGGATGAGCTTTAAATTTCCATCTGAGAAAGGAGGAAATGGGGAACCACACCTGGTGGTGATGCTTCTCGGCTCAGTGCCGCTGAATAGAAATACCCAGGATTCCCTGACCTGGAGTTCTTGCTTTGGGTCAGTTCTCAGTTCTGTACCACTGAGCTAGGTGTCTGTGCTTCTACCAATACCACACTAACGTGATTACCGTAGCTACATGCCTTAATATTAGGTAGAGTGTTTCCTCTCACTTTATTCTTCTTTTCAAATTCCTTCACTTATTCTAGACCCTGTGGGTTTCCATATAAATTTTACAATAAGCTTGTCTATGTCTACAGAAGACATTCCTGGAATATTGAAAGAAATACCATTAAACCTATAGATCCATTTTAGGAGAACTGGCATCTTTAAGATGTTGAGTCATCCAATCCATAAATACAGTATGCCTCTCCATTTATTTAGGTCTTACTTGATTTCCTTCATCAACATTTTATAATTTTCATATTCTTAAAGAATTGTAACTATGCGAGGGGATGGATGATAACTAAACTTACTGTGGTAATCATTTTGCAATATATACGTATATCAAATCATTGTGTTTTTCACCTTAAACTTAGAAATCTTATATGTCAATTAAACTGGGGAAAAACACATGTTTTGTTAAGTGTATCCACGTAAGTGTTTCATTTTCTTTGGAGTGATTTTCAGTACCAATACCTAATGAAAACTGAACTTTTAGGCTCAGACAAGTATCCTTGGTAAACATTTCACGTATGCAGTCACAGTTCATTCCTGGAGGAGTTAAGGGCATCCTGTATGACTCCACCAGGAGAAGACCCTTCGAAGCTTGTACCTGGTTTCCTCCAGACTTTGTCCCATACACCTTTCCCTTTGATGAATCTGCTTCTATCCAGGGATAAAAACAAACTGGAATCATGAGTATAACAACTTGAGTCCTATGAGTCCTTCCAGTGAATCTCCAAACCTGGGGTGGTCTTAGGAACCCCTGACACACCTTGTTTCTAATGTAAGCATTTTGATGCTATAAATTTTCCTCTAAGGACTGTTTCAGATGCACCTCACATGTTTTGATGTATTATATTTTTCAATATAATTTGGTTATGTATTTTGTTAATTTCCTTTGAGATTTTCCTTTCTTTTAACCAATGAATTATTTAGAAGTGTAGTATTTAACTGCATATTTAGAGATTTTCCTATTGCCTTCCTGATATTTATTTCCAGTTTGATTCCATTATGGTCAAAGAACACACGTTGTTAGGTTTCAATTCTTGTCGATGTATTGAATTCTATTTTATGGCCCAGGATATGGTCTGTCTTGGTGAATGTTTCACAGGACCTTGGGAAAAAAATTTATTCTGCTGCTGTTGAGTGGAGTTTTTTTTTTTAATATATGTCAATTAGATGCTGTTGGTTGATTGTGTTATTCATATATTTTATAAACTTTCTGATTTTCTGTCCAGGAGTTCTATTAGTTGCTGAGAGGAGATGTTGAAGTCCTGAATCGTAGATTTGTCTATTTCTCCTTTCATCCCCATCAATTTCTGCTTCGTGTATTCTGAGGTTCTTTGGTTTGGTGTGTACACACTTAGGATATTATGTCTTCATGGCAGATTGATCCTTTCATATATTATTTAACTCTTTTTACACTTTATCAGATATTAATATACCCACTCCTGCTATTTGTTTTGTTTTGCTAAATGTTTGCATAGTATGTCTTTTTTCCATCCCTTTACTTTCAATATAGATATGTCATTGAATTTGAAGTGTACGTCTTATAAACAGCATATAGTTGGGTTGTTTATTTTTTTGTAATTAATTCTGCCAATCTTTGCCCTTGATTGGTATATTTAGGCCAATTACATTAAAGAGATTTTTAATAACGCTAGTACTTAATCCTGCCATTTTATTATTTGTTTTATGTTTGTTTTCTCTGGTTATTTCTCTGCTTCTCTTTTCTTGCCTTCCTATGTTTACATAAGTATTTTTTATGATTCCATCTTGATTTATGTATAGTGTTTTTGAGAGTATTTCTTTTTATAGTTTTTGTAGGGTTTCTTAGGATATTATAACAAGCTCATACGGCACATCACATTCTACTGGCATCATTTTACTACTTCAAGTGAGTCTTGGCATACTTTCTTCCACTTGGTTCCTTAACCTTCCTCATTTTTAAATATAATTGTCCTGAGATGATGTTAGAATTTTTGTTCTATCATAATTTATGATTTAGAAAACTCATGAGGAGAAACATAGTCTATTGAATGTACTCATATTTTTGCTCTTTTTTTCCCTCCTAATACTCTAAGATTTTTCTTTTTTTTATCATTTCCTTTCTGATTGGAGAAATGTCTTTAGCCAGTCTTTAAAAGAATGGATCTGCTAGCAACAAATTCTCCTAATTTTTCTTCGTCTGATAATGTCTTAATTTCCTCTTTATTTTTAAAGAATAGCCTCGCCTGATAAAAATATGCAGTTGACAGCGTTCCCTTTGAACACTTGACAAATGTGGAGCCTCTGTTCTGACCTCTGTGGCTTCATATGAGAAATCTATTGCTATTCAGATTACTGTCCCTCATAAGTAATGCCTCATTTCTCTCTGGCTGCTTTCGAGATGTTGAAGCCAATTTGAAAACAAGAGATTTTTGTTTTTAGTTTCCAGAAGTTTAATTATGATCTGTCTTGATGTGAATTTGGGGGAATTTATTGTGTTTTGTGATTTGCTCAGCTTCTTGAAATTGTAAGTTTCTGTTTTTGCCAAATTTGGAAAGTTCTAAGCTATAACTTCTTTGAATATTCTTTTCAGCCCCATTCTCTTTTTCTCTTCTCTGGAACTCTGATGATATGACTGGTTTTTTGTTTGTTTGTTTGTTTGTTTGTTTGTTTTATTGTCATACAGGCCCTTGAGGCTCTGTTTTGTTTTCTTTTTTTCAGTTGGTCTGTTTTCTTTTTGTTGTTCGGATTAGGTGAATTCTCTCGATCATTCCTCAAGTTCACTGATTTCTATTCTCCATCACTCTCCTGCTCCTGTTGAGCTCATCTAATAAAGCTTTTTTATGTCTTTTATTTTTCAGTTCCGTAATTTCCATTTACTTCTTTTTTGTAAACTCCATTTCTTTGCTGAAGTTTTCCATTTTGTTTGTTTGTTTCAAGAGAATTTGTAATTGATATTGAATCATTTTTGTGTGACTCTTTTCAAATCTTTGTCAAATAATTCCAACATCATATTCATCTCAGAGCTGGTGTCAGTTGATTGTCTCTCTCATACATGTTGTGATTCTTTTAATTCTAAGTACGATGAGTACTTTCTGTTGTATTCTAGACATTGTTTCTACTTTGGTAGGGAAATCTAGGACCTAATTACATTTTTTTATATTATCACTTTGTTTAGATTAAGCATGCTGGTAGGTTCTGCCCTACCTTTGGGGGCTGTAGTTCTAATGATAGTGTAATTTGCACAGCACTTTCAATGTTACTTTTGTCTGTTTGTTTTATTTGTTTTATTTTATTGGGGCTTCTATTGGTCCCTACTAGTTTGCTGCCTGAGGCGGTAGAAGGATTTCACCAGACTGGTCCACTGAGTGTCTCCTGGTAGGAGAGGAGAGTTTCAGGCCTGTGGAGACCAAAAGGCTCTCCTGTCCAGGCACTTACAATAAGATCTCCCTACCCATGCTCCCCAGCTCCCCAGCGTCTCTGGGCAAGAAAGGGGAATCGTGGGTTCTCAGGTTCGAAGAGGCTCCCCAGGCCAGGTCTCTTCTTTTGGCTAAGTCTTTTTCCCTGGTTCCACCCACACACCCTGATGTGTCTGGGCAGGGGAAGAAATTCTTAAACCTAGCTAGAAAGCCCACTTCCTTCAGCTGCTCCAGATCAGTCGCTCTTGCTGGTGATGTCCAGCACACCTGATATTGTCAGAGAGACTCCTATTTAATCTAGAAAAGAAGAAGCCTACCTGGGCTGCCCTCTGTTGCCAGGTTGGAGGTCACAAAATTCTGGGTCTCCTTTTTCTGTTTTTGTGTGCTTGTTGGTGAGGAGAAGAATATATGGTATCTTGCCACTGTATTTTTCCTCCAGTCCTGGGATCCTAAACCAGTTTGCCTTTTTCATACCCCCTTTTAGAGTTCTCCTTTTGGTTGCCTCTTAAATAATGTAAGAGGGTTTATACTTGTGTTTAGCAAAGAGGAATGAAATCTGTCTCATCTTGTCCAGGTGTCATTCTCTTTTCACCAATAGGCCAGCTTTAATCTCAGCTGGTCTCTTTCTTATAGAGCTTTGCTAGAGGCCACATTTAGCAAGTAGACTACAACATCATGAAAAGTATTGCATACTTCCCAGAGAAGTAAAAGAACTCTGTCTTTCATCCAACTCAGCCAGTTGTACATTTTTTTTTTCTTTTGGTCTGTCACTTGTAACATGTCACTTCCTGGATTAATTTCTATATCCCTTAGGACCATGACATGAGCAAAATAAATTGACTAACTAAATTTTTTTAAGAATTTTATTTCAGATCACTCATGGAATGGGAAAAAGTGAGAAGCATGAGAGGGAATCGGATTTGATAGGTCATAAACAGATGACCCCAGAAGTCTCAGTAGGAGAAACATCCTGAGAACCTCATCAGTCTCACTATTGAAATAAATTAACAAGGAAACATTTTTTGTTCCATTTTTGGGTTTTACTAATAAGACTCAAATTACAGGGAAAAAAGGGCTCCTCTGCCTACATTTATCATGGATCTATTTCTTGATCAAAAGAAGGCAGAGCTCTCTGATTAACTGCCTTTCAAGGCTACACACGATGGAGGAAAGATAATTCCCCTAAAGAATTCTGCATGGCTCCATCAGCCCCTTACACTCAATAACTACTTCTCTAATTTGTAGTCTTCTTTTGGTTCATATCTAAATCCTGCCTTCACGTTTTCTTACCTAAAATAATACAGTCTTTGAACTGATTGGTCTTGTCAAGATTCTTTACATCCCAAGTGATAGAAATCCAACTCAGTCTAGCACCATCATACAAATGAAAGTGTTAACTTCGGTAACCAGGAAGCTCACAGGGAAACCTCAGCCACGGCTGGATCTGGTGGTTCAGATGGAGTGACTGCAGCCCAGCCTCTCCTTCTCACCAACTCTCACCTCTCCTTGACTCTTCTTCAAATGCAGGGTAAGATTGATTCCTTACCAAGATTTCATATTACAAGATCTTCATGACCTTCAAGACTTCTCAAGCCTTATCTCCTACATTTTGTGACTCTGACGTCAGGTACTGTCAACTCAGACTCCCCATATTCCACAAAGATACACCGCACCTGGAATATTTTTCTTATCCAACTCTTCTTGACCTACTTACTCCTCTGACCCTCTCCTTCCTGAAGCTGGAAAAACCTCCCTTCCTCCGTGCAGGCTTGTTAAATGCTCAGTTACTCTACATGCAATTAGCATATTGTCCAAATTTGTTCTTATATATTGTCCTAAGAAGAGGTAACACATAAGAGCCTCTGGAACCAGACAGTCAAGGTTTGAATCCCAGCTACACAACAACTGGCTGTACAACCTTAGGTAAATTACATAACCTCTCTGTGTCTCAATTTCCTCATCTGTAAAATAAGCAATAATGTTTTCTCTGACACAGAGTTGTTGTATTTGACTGAGTTTATTCATGTAGAGCACTTAAAACTATGTCTAGCACATAAAAAGTGCTCAGTAAATTTTATTCTTATTGCTATTTCTGTCAGTGATCTTGTCTACTGTTATTTTTTAAATTTATTTATTACTGTATTATTTAATTATTTTATTTGGTAGGGAGGTAATTAGGTTTACTTATTTTTAGAGGAGGTACTGGGGATTGAACTCAGGACCTCATGCATGCTAAGCATGCGCTCTACCACTTCAGCTATACTCTCCCCTCTTTCTTATTGCTATTGTTGAGAACTCCATATGTGCTAGACACTTGGGACTATGTCATGTAATCCTCACAACAGTCCTGTGAATTAGATAACATCCTTATTCACATTTTGGATATTAGGAAACTGAGACTTGAAGAGATTAAATAACTTGCCCAAGATCACAGAGCTAGTAAGTGATGGAGCCAAAACTGGTCCATATCTGCCCTGAAACATCCTGATGATCTTGGAGTCTTGGTGCTGATACTCAGAGGGGCAAAACTAGATATGCTCACAGAAGGTGTATTGTCTAAAGAAGACTTCCTCAGTCTGAGCTTGCTAAATCTTGCTTATGAACTGATCTCTGTACATACGAGTCTTTCTCAAAGCCTCTGAGTGTGTCTTCTAGTTAATACATTTTGAGGCCCATTTCACCAACTCAGCCTGACCAGCAAGAGCATAAATCATCCATCTTTCCCCTAGCTTCATGGATAAAGATCGAATATGTGTTTTAAATATAGCTGTTGTAAGTTAGCCACATCCTGAGTAAATCACCTTTACAGACACCCTACTGTTTTCCCAAGAAAGTATCAGCTTTAAAAAAAAAAAAAAAAAAAAAACAGCATTAAGGATTATTTGCCTTAAAACAGTTTCATGACGTATACCTTTCTTGGGGATCCTTATTTGTGGAGACTGTAAAAGGCTAATGGTACCTTAACCCTTCTAAATTCATTGATGCAGTAGGATGCTCTATGGGCCCCATAATTGAATCAGTTACGTTGGGTGTTTGGTGCTATGCTAAAAAACAGCTAAGTTCTTCACCTTCTGCCTGTCAGTTGAAGCCAAACTACATTGTAGAGACTTGCTGTGTCCCAAGATTACACTCCTTGATCACACAGAAGGAGTTAAACTGGTTAGAGCTGGCCTCAAAGAGGGCAAAATATGTGGTGGTAAAAAGATCTTAGGATGCTAGGTTAAAACCTTGGCTCTAGCAAATATTTAAATCATTTGCCATCTTCAAGACCTCATTCTTCTTGTATGGGTTGTGTAGGCGAGGGTGTATTAGGTAATCTCTAAAGCCCCTTTCTGGGCAACCATCTATGGGTACTCACTGTCCAGGTAATGAGTAGCCCAAACCAAATGAGTTTCAATTACACTTTGGAGATCCAGAAGAAATTCCTGACATACATATATTTTCTTGTTAATACCCACATAGAAATATGTACTGTGCTTCAGAAATGAGAATAACCCTCTCTTGTCTTCTATCCGTAGATCAATTTCTTCTGGCATTTTATTTAATTTCTTTTTTCAGTGAAAGATATGTCCACAGTATTTCCTTGGGCCAAACAGGAGTGTGGTTGAAGAATCTGCAGAAGGTGATGGGACTGTAGAAATGAGGCCACAAAATGTGTAAAAAGTGATCATGGCTCTGTAGGGAGCACATCCTCTTGCACGTGTCATCTTATTATCATCTCTGATGATTTTCCTTCATTTTATTACCTTGTGTCTAGACAAAATAAAATTGCTGCAGGTTTACAAAATCATTTCCAGTCCCAAAATCTCTTTCATGGTCGAGCCCAGAGGGAATATTTTCTACTTTAATGATTGAGACCCAAAGAGCTATGGTACACCAGCAAGCCCCTCATGGCTGCAGCATACATCACGTGCTGGCAGCACAAACAGTAATAAGCCCGGGGCCTGGAACGCCACTGTGCTTGGAACATTTTTGGATTCACTCACTAATTCCCAAGGAATTTTTTCTTACTCAGCCTGTACTATGCTCCCAGCAACTCCCCAATCCTAATGGACCTTAGAGAGTTTAAAGAAAGCATGATAGATGAGATGTCAGGCCATTAATTTAGCAATGCTTCAAGGAGGAAGCAAGAGTGATTAATCCTTACTCTTCAAAAAGTATCCCTCTGGGTAGGGCGGGAGGGGGAATCTCAAGATGCTGTTGGAAGAGTAAAGAGTGAATGGGGGTAGAAAATCTCAGGCAGCTGAGACTATGTATCTTCTTCAGTATTCATGCGGCATTGATGCTTTCCAACAGTTCTGCCATCATTTTGATTAGTAGTCCAAGAAGGCGTAGCCCCAAAGGAATAGGTGTGAACAAGAATAAAAACTAAAAATTCCATCCTGGTCCAGGACTCTGCATTCAAGCTGTCCATCTGTCAGCACTGAGAGAATGTTTCAACCGTTTCAGTTAGGAATGTCTGGGCGCCATCATGTTCAAAATCCCATAGTAAGCTTCATCACGAAGTCAACATTATTCTTGATCTCAAGTAACTTGTAAACCAGCAGTAGATTTGGCACATGCATATAAATAATTATGATTCAAAGGAAATTATGTCATCACATAAGAAAGAGAGATTACTTCAACTGGAAGGAGGCTTGGTGCTCTAGTTGTTCATGTGCTCAACATTTACTGAGACCTATTTACTGGGCCCAGCCCTCTGCCGAGAAGGAGCTGCATTCGCACGAGGGAGAAAGGACAGCAATACCTCTGGTATTACCGCAGTGGGAGTGGGTGCAAAGTACCCTGCTTGGCCCCCTCTCCTTCTGGGTCCCACTTTCTCTAGGTCCCTCTAGTTGCTCCTGGGAATACGTCCTTAAAACTTTAATTCTTTAAAACTGAACTCTTGCCACTTAGTCTGCTTTGGGGATCCCAACCCAAGTAGGGAACATTAGAATGTTTTTAGAAAGAAGATGGGATGTGAGATGTTACCAGAGGTAAAGCAGTCTACTCCAGCAGCAATGTCTTTAGACTAGGAGTGTGGAGATGTTATCCCACAGCTAATTGGAAACCTCAGAAAACACCTCCAGTTTCTGGCCTAAGTGTCCATACATAGAACTTACTTTTTTTTTTATTTATTTATTTATTTTAAACTTTTTTATTGAGTTATAGTCATTTTACAATGTTGTATCAAATTCTAGTGTACAGCACAATTTTTCAGTTATACATGAACATACAGACATTCATTGTCACGTACTCTTTCACTGTGGGCCACCACAAGATCCTGTATATATTTCCCTGTGCTACACAGTACAATCTTGTTTATCTTTTCTACATTTTGAAATACCAGTCTGTCCCTTCCCACTTCCCATTCCCCTGGCAACCACAAGTTTGTATTCTATGTCTATGAGTCTGTTTCTGTTTTGTATTTATGGTTTTTTTTTTTTTTCAGATTCCACATATGAGCAATCTCATATGGTATTTTTCTCTCTTTATGGCTTACTTCACTTAGAACGACATTCTCCAGGAACATCCATGTTGCTGCAAATGGCATTTTGTTGTCGGTTTTTATGGCTGAATAGTATTCCATTGTATAAATATACCACCTCTTCTTTATCCACTCATCTGTTGATGGACGTTTAGGCTGTTTCCATGTCTTGGCTACTGTAAATAGTGCTGCTATGAACATTGGGGTGCAGGTGTCATTTTGAAGTAGGGTTCTTTCTAGATATAAGCCCAGGAGCGGGTTTCCTGGGTCATACAGTAAGTCTATTCCTAGTCTTTTGAGGAATCTCCGTACTGTTTTCCACAGTGGCTGCACCAAACTGCATTCCCATCTCCACAGTCTCTCCAGCATTTGTCATTTGTGGACTTTCGAATGATGGCCATTCTGAATGGTGTGAGGTGATACCTCATTGTAGTTTTGATTTGCATTTCTCTGATAATTAGTGATATTGAGCATTTTTTCATATGCCTATTGATTATTTGTATTTGTTCCTTGGAGAATTGCTTGTTTATGTCCTCTGCCCATTTTTGGATTGGGTTGTTGGTTTTTTTCCTATTAAGTCGTATAAGCTGCTTATATATTCTGGAGATCAAGCCTCTGTCGGTTTCATTTGCAAAAATTTTCTCCCATTCTGTAGGTTGTCATTTTGTTTTATTTATGGTTTCCTTTGCTGTGCAGAAGCTTGTAAGTTTAATTAGGTCCCATTTGTTTATTCTTGCTTTTATTTCTATTGCTTGAGTAGACTGCCCTAGGAGAGCATTTTTTGAGATGTATGTCAAATAATGTTTTGCCTATATTTTCTTCCAGGAGGCTTACTGTATCTTGTCTTATGTTTAAGTCTTTGACGCATTTTGAGTATATTTTTGTGTATGGTGTAAGGTAAGGGAGTGTTCTAGCTTCATGGCTTTACATGCTGCTGTCCAGTTTTCCCAACACCATTTGCTGAAGAGACTGTCTTTATTCCATCATTTATTCTTGTCTCCTTTGTCAAAGATTAGTTGACCAAAACCTTGTGGGTTCATTTCTGGGCTTTCTATTCTGCTTCGTTGGTCCACAGGTCTGTTTTTGTACCAATACCATGCTGTCTTGATTACTGTAGCTCTGTAGTATTGTCTGAAGTCTGGGGGAATCCTCCAGCCTCTTTCATTTTCTTAAGTAATGCTTTGGCAATTCTAGGTCTTTTGTGGTTCCATATAAATTTTATTATGATTTGTTCTAGTTCTGTGAAATATCGCCTGGGTAATTTGATAGGGGATTGCATTAAATCTGTAGATTACCTTTTGACAGTTAAATGGCAGTATGATCATTTTAACAATATTGATTCTTCCAATCCAGGAGCATGGGATATCTTTCCATTTTTTTAAGTCTTCTTTAATTTTCTTAATCAGTGTTTTATAGTTTTCTGTGTATAAGTCTGTCACCTCCTTGGTTAGATTTACTCCTAGGTATTTTTACTTTGGGTGCGATTTTAAAGGGGATTGTTTGTCTACTTTCTTTTTCTGTTGATTCATCATTAGTGTAAAGAAATACAACTGATTTTTGAACGTTAATCTTCTAACCTACTACCTTGCTGAATTCTTTGATTATTTCTAGTAGTTTTTGTGTGGATCTTTTAGGGTTTTCTATATATAGTATCATGTCATCTGCATATAGTGACACTTTTACCTCTTCTTTTCCAATTTGGATCCCTTTTATTTCTCTCTTGCCTGATTGCTGTGGCTAGGACTTCCAAGACTATGTTGAATAGGAGTAGTGATAGTGGGCATCCTTGTCTTGTCCCAGATTTTAGTGGGACACTTTTGGGTTTTTCACCATTGAGTACTATGTTGGTTGTAGGTTTGTCATATATAGCTTTTATGATATTGAGATATGTTCCCTCTATACCCACTTTGGTGAGAGTTTTTATCATAAATGGGTGTTGAATTTTATCAAAAGTTTTTTTCTGCATCTATTGAGATGATCATGAGGTTTTTGTCCTTTCTCTTGTTGATGTGATGTATTACATTGATTGATTTGCGTATGTTGAACCACCCTTGTGTCCCTGGGGTGAACCCCACTGGGTCATGATGTATAACCTTCTTTATGTGCTGTTGGATTCTATTTGCTAGTATTTTGGTAAGGATTTTTGCATCTATATTCATCAGTGATATTGGTCTGTAATTCTACTTTTTGGTGGTGTCTTAGCCTGGTTTTGGTATCAGGATGATGGTGGCTTCATAGAATGAGTTTGGGAGTATTCCCTCTTTTTCAATCTTCTGGAAGAGTTTGAGAAGGACTGGTATGAGTTCTTCTTTCATATATAGAACCTTCAATTTGGTCCAGAGGAACTATAAAACTAAATACAAGGTAAGACTTTATTTGAAAAGATGGTTTAGTTAGGGCAAATAGATATTTTTAAAAGAACACACATGCACACATGTCTCAGTAATACACATGTAAATCTCTTACTTTGATACTAATTTTTATAGTACCCTTCTCCATCTGGTTGGCCTTAACAGAAAGGGCTATATCTGTATTTTCAGGAAAAAAAAGTTAAATTAAATTAAAAAACTACCTGGATTCCAAGATCTGTCCCTGCCTTCAATAGTAGTTGTCCTTGTTCTGACACTTTTTTTCTTCCCTTCTGGGTTCAACAAAGACTCAGGCTTTTTGTATCAGTTTTTCTTTGTGGTGGTCTGAGGTGGTGGTGAGGGAGGCAGTTGAAAGTGTTGACTAACAACCATAAAACAAAAATTGCCTTCCCCTGGGCAGCTTCTACCCCAGGGAGAGCAGAATGGAAAATATCTTGAATCTTCAAACATTTTTAGAGAAACCAGTAAATCTTTTCGAGAAGCTTTAAAAAACCCTGTTGTGATGTTTCTGTTACACAATCTTTGAATTTTCCCTCATTTCTCAGATGAATCATTCCCCTTTCACTGTATTTCCCTGCTGGGGTTTTGACTTAAAGAATTCCCTGCATAACAACTCCCCACAACTCAGGCCAGGAAAATTTTCCTAGATATTTCCCAGAGCAACAGCTAGCTCTGCCTCACATATTTAATCATCAGATCTTAGCAAGAGTCCTGCGAGGCAGACTTGATCATCAGCCTTCTGGGTCTGCACTGTGTTCTCTGAGTCCACACAGGTTGTGGGTAACTCAGTGTCCAAGAGCACCAGTGGACCCTGAAGTTAAATCTTGCTGTCACTGACCTAGAAGTGCAGTGCGCACACAAGAAACCATTGATCCCCAACCAAGACTTAACTAGGCTTTGGCCTCACTTTCCACAACTTGCTAGTCCCCACACACTGCCTCTTCCCAAGGCCCCAGGAGTCTGCTGATCCGTCTGCCAGTTCTGTTAGGGGAGCTGTGCCCTAGATGAGGCCCCACCCTCTCCAGATCCCGCCTCTCCGCCTGACTCTAGGCAGCACCTCCCAGCTGCTGGATTTTCCCTTACTGTCCCCCACCTTCTTCCTTAGCCTTCCCTTTCTGGATCCAGCCCCTGCTTGAGCTTGGTGTGGCTACTGGACCCTTGAATGCAAACCACAGCCTGCCCAAAGCAGCAGACAGGTTGACTCAGCCTCCAACCATTCAATCCCAAATGTGTCCCCTCCACTGCGGTCCGTGGTACTGTGATCCATATATACCCAGGAGCCCAACATGGTTTCAGCCATTCCTACAAATAGCATTTCACTCTGTGGATATACAATGTAATATTACTGACAATGATAGCGATGAAAATTCTACAGTTTGACAGATAGTTACTCTGTGCAGGCTCCTCTCCCATGCACTATACAAATATGTTCCCATTTTACAGATTAAGAACTGAGCTTTAGCAAGGTCAAGTCATCTCTTCCAATATTACTACTAATAAATGACAGTCAAAACCGAATCCTGACATCTAATCCCAATATCTGTCCTCTTTTCCACTTATACTGCAAAATGTACAAATTCTGATCTTGCTACTTAGAAGAACATTTTGAGACTTCTACCCCTTCTTTCTCCTAGTGATGAATAGCAATTATACAAACGATTTGTCCATTCAGATGAAATGAAAAATCGGGCCTGGGCCTAGATGAATCTACTGTAATTCTTGCAATAGAATGCTAAGCGTTGGCAATTAGATTGCATTAGTGCTGAAAATATAATCGTATGTGTTTGAGAAGCCCTTTAGCATTCTTAGAACTGAAATATCATATTTGCCATGCAGGATGTTTATCTTTACTGTAGTGCTTTAAAAATACAGATACAAGTGTTGATTAAAAATAGACCTTAGCCAATGAAGGGCACGGTTAAATAAACTCACTAAGGGGACATTTCTGCTTATGCAAGATAAATTAGATCTTCCAGGGTAGCAGAGTTTTATTTGGTCATTTTCCAGGAATATTAATGAATACTCTGATTGCTTGGAAGAGTTCATTTTCTTCACCCAGGATGAGCATTACACTTTCAAAGAGCAATCACATTTTGACATAAAATATAATACTATGGCCCTTTTATGGTGTACTATTATAGGCTGAAATGAATGAACTCTAATCTTTTGTTCGGATCACATTGTGCCCCTTCTCAAAAACAGCCAATGGCTCTCTTCACTTTCAACAGAAGTCCACAGATTCTGTCATTCTAGCTTCTTCCCAAGAAGACCACCAGCTGACAGATTTAAATTTCTCCTCCACCTCCTGCCTCCCAGACCACAGCTCCTTTCTACACACAGTGGTTCCTTCCTGCCTTTGCTCTGCCTTTCTTAACCTGGGTATCCTCTCCTACTCTTCACCATCGTTTCATATGGAAAACATACCTGTCCTTCAAGGCTCAATTCGGATTCCTTCTTTTTCATGATGTCCCACCTAATCTTGCCAGCTCCGAAGTCTCTGTGATACTTGTCTCTTTCTTATAGGACAGGTCGTAGGCTCCCTTGTATTTCTTAGCTTATGTACATCTCCTCCTTTTTACTGGTAATTCTTTGAGGAGGTGGACTGATTTTAGACATCAAGATTCATTTATTTATTAAACGTTCCCTGGATAGCTGCCTTGTTCTACCATTTATAGAAAACATAGACACCAGTAAACCACTAATATTGGATCATGAGATAGAAAAATGAGACTTGAGAAAAAGTTGAGTTCCGTGTGTAAATTTCCTCTCGTGGGGATAGCTCAGATGCTGTAGATGGCACTCGTCACTCAGAGAGCTCATTATTTGAAGAGAGAGCCGGCTTTCTCCTCTGCTAATGAAAGTCACTTTTCGTAATGACATCCTTGTGGAAACTTTTGGCTCCAGTCAGTAGCCATCTTTGGATCACAACCCAACTACTAGTTTTAAAGGGCAATTCAACCACTAGCCCCAAGCAGAAATGCCAATGTCACCGTGCCCTTCTCCAGTTCAAAAGAGTGGGCGTCACAGAATTCCAAGGCCATTCCAGCGCCGAAATTGAGGTGGTGAATGGCATGCTCTCAATATACACAAGCCAGTCCCTGGAGGAAGTTGTCGCCCAAAAAAATTTCAACAGGCTAAGCAGAGGATTGACTTTGGTGACAGTCTGCTTCTTAGTAAGTCAACAAATTGTTCTTTCACCTGGGGAAAATATGAAAAATAAAGAGAACACTTAATGTCACAGAAGGTCAGATCCCATAAAAGGCCCACGTGATATGTGGTCCAACCTTGCCATGTTGGCAGATGGAAAAACTGAGGCTCGGAAAGAAATTGCTTGCTCCAGGTCACAGAGAAAGCCAGTGGAAGTGTTGGGAGCCTCCCACAACCTCATACTCTTCACCCCTAGTCTCAGGGTCTCCACAATGTTCCTTTTGTGTCCCTTCCTTTCCATCTGTACCCTCTCCATATTTTCCCCTAAAAGAAAGAATGTTATTTTCATAAAAACTCACATCATTTGGCCCTATATTCAAGCCAGCATTTTATGCTTCAGATTTACTTCATCTCTTAGTTTGGATTTACTCTGAATTTATTCCTGCCTCTGTTTTCTGAGCAGGACCTGTTTCATTGTGACCTTCAAAGTCAAGTGAAAGCAGAAAGGCCTTGGAGTTAGTAGGTGCCAAGGGATACCCCTCTGCCTTACAAAGGAGAACAAACAGTGGATGGACAGTACCATCAGTGTCGCCAGTCACAAGGGGTGATGGGAACCAGGCCTAATCTGGCTTGTTTCCAAAGTCCCCTTTATATAGGTCTTTGTGCCAAGGCCAGGGTTCCAGTCCTGCTGGTGAGCCACCATGCATCTCATGCAAGGAACTGTTCCCCTCTCTGGGCATCAGTTTCCTCCTCTGTAAACTAAGGTTCCTCCCAGCCTTAGCAGATTCTGTGGTGTGATGTGATGCTTTATCTAAATGCCTGAAGAAATAATTTTTATTTTCCGTTTTGTTGCACACATTTCCTCAGGCAAGGCTGAGATTATTTTCACCAGGGATCATCACATGTGCCCCAAGCAGCTGAGATATGATATAAAGAAGCAGTCAGAAGCCTTGGACGTGAGGGCCAATTCTGACACCTGCTAGCCCAGTTATTTACATAACCCCTCCTCTCCCGGGCTCTATCCTCCCATTTGCAGACATAAGATGACGCCTTCCTCCTTGTTCTTCATTCAAAATCCATTTATTGAAAATCTACAATGGACCACAGTTGGTGCGAGGTTTTTGAGATGTAGCCAAACTAAACAAACTATAAACAAACTATACAAACTATAACTAAACTATACAAACTATAAATTATGAAATACTTTATAGATGGAAAATACTACCGATATCTTTATTCACCTCTGATTTCAAATTTCTTATATGTCTAGCAGACTTGGATGACCCAGAGGGACTAAAACACAAGCTAAGATAGTAGAAAAATAAATGCAACCAAAAAGCGTGAAATTAGCATAGAAATTTATTTCGATAGTTCAAAAAATGTATTAAAGCTGTCATCACGTCATCAAAGTTCATCTTCTTTTGACTTTCTGATACTTATTTTATGACTTAAGATTATTTCCCAATTCCTAAGATGAGAACATTTTAGTTTTTCAATGTCTTGGGTCTCTTAAGGAATTAACCAGCCCTGATACCCTTCAGGTAACTCAATTCATTTCAGTATTTGTTTAAGGAGCACCCCTCTGGGTCAGAAACAGGTCTCTAAGGGTGGCATTAATGACCCAGAAGCATCCCAGGGTTGGGGGAGGGGAATTTGACTTTTATATCAGAATTCAAACTATTAGGCTTGAAATGTCTGACTCCTGTCACATCTGCCATTCAGCATTATAAGGCAATAAACAGGCCTGCAGCAATAAGAGCAAGACGGCGCAGTGTGTGAATGTGAGGGCTCTGTGCAGGGCAGTTGCAGAACCTGCTGGGTTCCTCCCCATCTGAAAGCTCAGCAGAGATTCGGCTCAAATTGAGAAATGCCACTCCCCTCTGCCACCAGAGGGCCCCATCACCAGGTAATAGGGCAGAATTGTCAGCATCTGAGTGAAAGATTCAGGCTAGGAAGTTCCACCAGTTGATGCCATGAGCACCTCATCCATGCCCTGTGTGTGATTTCAGTTTTCACCCTAATTAATAACGAAGTATCTCCCACATAGTGGATGTGACATGACATACGTTATTTACTTAGTCCTTTCAGTAGTCCTGTGAGTTAATATTGCTATTATTGTTATATGGATAAGAAAACTAAGACTGAGAGTGGTTAAACAATGTGCCCAAATCACGCAGCTAGAAAGAGATAGAAGCAAGATTTGAATCCAAGACTCTGATTTCAAAGTTCAAATTCTTAGCCATAAGGCCGCGTTTTTCCTGTTTCCTGGATAACTCAAACAGCTTTTAGTTCATCTTGAACCCAGCAGAGAGTTCAGGAAATGGAACGATCATGCTAGGTGAGAAGGCAGCTTGGGAAATAACCCAGCTTCCAGGGGGAGCTGAGCTCCTCCTTAACTGAGTGGGAGGGAGCCGGGAAGGGGGAGGAAGCAGAGGAGACATGCTATCCTAAGGTGGCCTAGGCTGGTCTGTGCTGCAAGCATCCTCCCAGATTCTGTCTTCATCCGTCACACCCAGAGCTGTGACGTTATCCAGATAAAGAGCTAAGGGATCCCAGTCCGAGCTGCCGCTGCTTTCAGCCTAAAATTAAGACGAGTCTGGGGAATCCCGGAACTTTAGAGGGAGTGCTCAGGACTGAACAGACTTATTTCCCCCAGGAAATAAGTCAGTCTAAGGAATAGTCACCAGAGCCCAGGCAGAGATGCCTGAAACTGCATCTGAGCTGGAGAGGAGGAATAGACTCCTCACTTAGCTCACTCCCTTAGGACTTGTGCCCAGATAGTGGGGAAAGAAGACCTGCAATAAACCCTTAATGGGGTGTTTTCACCCATCGTCCCCATAAGGCTTTGGGAGTAAGGGGTCACACCACCACGGGGACAATGGAGGGAGGGAGGGATTTCCTCCGTCTTACAGACACCAGCCCTTACAGACACCAGCCGTAGCACCAGCATCAGCAGTGCCATCAGCTTCAGAGGGAAGCCGTGGAAGTCCTCTTAATGGTGGACAGCATGGCATTTTGACACCATTAGCAGTTGCCAAGGAAGCAAAGCAGTTTGCCCGAGGTGGGGTTTAGAGGACAAGGAGAGAGCCTAAGAGAACCCTTGGCACCGCCCACAGAGCATGCCAACAGCAGGGACAGCGATGAAACTACCAGGGCAGCAGGCACTTCGGCAGCCAAGACCGAGGAAGCTATCTATGCATCCACAGGTGCACCCCTGAGGACACCTAGAAATGACTGGGGGTGGGGTGGACAGAGAGGAGTCGACATCCAATATCTCACTGTTTTCTTGAATTCCTATGGAGAGAGGAAAGTCTGTTTAATCTTCTTTAAAATTAACTCATCTTCATTAAAATTCATCTCATTCATCCACCACAATGAGGATGTCCTGTAGAAGATAAGATTTATAAGAAACATGATCTCACTTCATGGAGGGAGGTGAGATCCAAGACTTATAACCTGGTCCCAGAGAAGCAGGGAGGTGGCTTCCCAGTCACAGCCTCTATCAAGCAGAGTGTACACGCTCTCTTAAGGATGGGAGGATGTCTCTTAAAGTAATGGATCCATGGCCTGGTTCCAGCAGAGCCTTGCTAGGGAGATCAGCTTAATCAGCTGACTTATTAGGGGATGGCTATTGGTGGAGAGAATTCCCCAGCAGGCTAGAGCTGTGTTAATTAACTTCTCGAAAGCCACTTCCAGCTCTAATGTTCTGTGGTTCTTTGAAAAATCGAAAAATCTGGAGTGAGAGGGAGATGTGAGAATGAGCTCCTTCCTGAGGTTCCATCCGAGTCGGGACAAACATTGCTTATTTCCTAGTTTTCCTGAAATGATAGGAAAACAAGTGAAAATTCTCTCTTAATAACTTAGTGTTCAAAACTAGAGTTCTGCTAAAATTGAAAAACCCTTGTGGCTCTGGGTACACGTTTTCACAGCCATATTCACTTGTGGAGTTGCTTCCCTTTTCTACCTTAAGGGAAAGAGCGGAAGGGGTCTCCAAACCTCCGTGGAGACTCCAAATGTCCGCTCTCAGGGACGCCATGTGTTTCTTTTATTTGGCTGTCACTAAAATCTATATTCTGTCACCACGGCTTCATCCTGTGGTAACAACACTTTTTTAAAATATTTCACTATATTCCTAATATTTTTGATGGAGTTACCTTTCCAGATAGTTTCCACAGCAGAGCACTGAAAAGTTGGAAGGTGCAAGGGAAGGGGCAGTATGTGGGTGTGGACAATGGCCTAGGACTGAGGTGGAATGGGGCATCTACCTTCCTACCGGGCGGAAAGATTTAGCAAAGAATGCAAGCCTGCAGACTCAGAGAGCCAGCTCTAGCTTGACTATACTTTGTTTCTCTCTGGTGTTTCCAGGGAGCAAAATCTCCTGCCCCAAAATATGATGCTCTGACTACCTTTCTATATGCCATCTATGGCTCTCTGTAAGTTTCTCTAGGGTATAGACCCAGATGAGGGATTTCTGGTCATGGGATACACGTATACTCAATTTCCTGACAGATTGCTCTCCAGAATGGCCCACCAGTTTCCACTCCCATCAGCCGTGCATGGGGATTCTCATGTCCCCACATCTGTGCCAACAACAGTACCATCTGACTTTCTAATTTTTACCAATATGATGAGTGTGAAATGAGTCTCACTGTGGTTTTAATTTATATCTCTCTGATTGCTTCTGATGTTGGGGATCTCTTCATGAACATGTAGGTAATTTGGGTTTCCTCTTCTGTGAATTGCCTATTCATAGTCTTTGCCAACTCCTCTTTTTTTGTTGATGTTGATTTGCAGGAATTGCTTAATTATTCTAGATATTAATCCCCTGTCAGTTTTAAATGTTGTAATTATCTTCTCTCAGTCTGTCTCCCATCTGTTACCTTTATCTACAGTGCCCTTCATTGAAGAGAAATTCTTAATTTTTATGTGGTCAGATCCACTTTTTCTCATTAAGGTTTGAACTTTTGGGGTACTGTTTGAGAAACATCTCCCACCTCAAGGTCACCAAACTGTCCTCCAATATTTTCTTACTAGTTTATAATTTATCTGCACATTTAGGAGTTCCATGCATTAGATATTGTATTGATTCTTATTTTTCCCTATTTATTAAGCCACTTTTGACAATACGATAGGCTGAAAAAAAAATCTATCTTTCCTCCATTGATCTTTTTATATTAGCCTAGTACATATAAGAACATCTTATAATTTATAATCCCAACTGGAAAACATTTGAGAGTAAAAGGGGATACTATTTGTAATTTTGCTAGGCCAACAGGCACAAAGTTAGGACTTTGCTAGACACATTGGAATAGTCACCTTAATTTTATACCATACTTCATACGGGATTGTTTATGACTCTTTAATTTGTTCCATTATTCTATTTATCTGTTTATATTATAGGCCACATTATTTTCTTTTATCCTTATATAGTAATACAGAGTAGAGCAAATGTGCCCTTTGGCTTTTCTTTTCCAAAATTATCATTTACTTATGGACTTTGATTTTTCAAAATATATTTTGGGCCCAGTACTTCAGGTTTCTCTGCAGAGGTTTTGATTATAATTCCATGTGCAGTTTATTTAATCTGGGAAAATTTGACATCTTAAAATGTTAAGTTATCCCATCCATGAATATAGTTTGTCTCTACATTTATTTAAATCGCCTTGTATGCCTTTAGATAGAGACATTAATGTCTCCAAAGTCATCTTGTACACTTTTTATTAGGTTAACAGTATTTATATTTTAAAGTTGTATTGGTACACTGTGAATGGCAAATATAGTTTACTTATTCATTTCTGGTGTGGAGAATGCTATTGGTTATTTGTAAGATCATCATTTATCCAAATTATGACTCTACACCAAATATTGTAAAAGATTGCGCTAGTTTCCATAAATGATTATGTCATCTGAAACTCTCTCCTCCCAATATTAATACTTCATTGTGTTTGTTGCTTTATTGTTTTGGTTATATTCTGCAGCATTAGGTTAACTAGTAGTGGTGGCATAAGGCTTTCTTGTCTTACATGAAATATATCTAAATTTCCTTCTTTAAATAAAATATTTGCTGGAAATACTTCATAGATAGCTTTTAGCTAGTTAATGGGGTACTTTCTTGTGCCTATCTTTGTTTAAAAAATTGTGTTATAAGGCAAAATTTGAATTTTATTTGATAATTTTCTACCTCTATTGAATTAGGCATATGATTTATTTCCTTAGTAAATTAATATGGTATGTTATGTTGATAATTGTTTTGACTTTATAGTTTATCTTTTTTCAATTCTTTTTTTATTGAAGTATAGTCAGTTTACAATGTTGTGTTAATTTCTAGTGGAAAGCATAGTAATTCAGTTATACATATATCTATATTTTTTCATATTCTTTTTCATTATAGGCTGTTACAAGGTAATGAATATAGTTCGCTGTGCTATACAATAGGACCTTGCTGTTTATCTGTTTTATATGTAGCAGTGTGTATCTGCAAATCTTGAACTCCTAATTTATTCCTTCATGCCCCCCACCCTTTCCCCTCCAGTAACCACAAATTTGTTTTCTATGTCTGTGAGCCTGTTTCTGTTTTGTAAATAAGTTCACTTGTTTCATTTTTGTAGATTCCACATGTAAGTGATATCATATAGTATTTTACTTTCTCTTTCTGACTTACTTCATTTAGTATGACAATCTCCAGGTCCATCCATGTTGCCACAAATGGCATTATTTTATTCTTTTCTATGGCTGAATAGTATTCCCTTATATGTATCTATACTATAAATTCTTTATACATTGATAATTTTTGATGTGAAAACCTGCTTACATTATTGAGATAAACCATATAAGATTGTGATTTTTTCCCTAAAATAATGTAAATTGTGATCTAATGATTATTTTGAGATTTTCACATCTATGTTTATAAATAAAATCGGCCTTTTTTAACAGATAACATTTTTATACAGTCAGAAATCGATGCCACACTAGCCTCAGAAAGCAGTTCAGGCACCTCAGCCTTTCTTACTTCTTTCATTATCTAGGACACTTGTATAAAGAGGTTTTCTTTTGTTTGTTTTTTGTTTTTTGTTTTTAACAAAATCACTTACAAACCATTTTAGTAGAGGATAGAAACTGGGGACTTTTCCAATAATCACTTCAATTTCTTTTATGATGTTTGAATTTGGAATTTTTTTTAATTTCAAATTTTCTATTTCTACTTCTGCTACTTCTGAAATTTTTTTTTCAAAAATGTATCTATTCTATCTAGGTTTATCAGTTTATAGGTTTTAATAGTATTTGCTGTTTGTGTAATCTCCTTTACACCTATAATTATATGTTATAATTATGCATTACACTTATATGATGCCATGCATCTGTTCATTACATCTAGAGGTATATCTTTTCATTCTGTGTTTTGCTGATTTTCATTTTCTTTTTTTTTATCAGTATTACCAAG
The DNA here is from genome assembly GCF_009834535.1 of Camelus ferus. Lineage (NCBI taxonomy): Eukaryota > Metazoa > Chordata > Mammalia > Artiodactyla > Camelidae > Camelus > Camelus ferus. The sequence goes on from NC_045696.1 coordinate 67,364,914, forward strand.
TACCTATATATCATATTTAAACTTTAAATTCAAACATTAAAACTTATTTATTTGTCCTCATTTATATATTCTTATTGTTCTTTATTTCATTAATTTTATCTTCTCTTTATTATTTTTTTCTTGATCATTTATATGGGATAATGTTAAGCTGTTGCTGTTTTACTTCTTCAGTGGAGAACTTCTTTAAGTTTTTATTTTCATAGATGTTTCTAAAACATCAAATTTCCTTCTAAATGTGGTTGTTTAAATCCTTTATGCTTTTGATTTCTTTTATCCATTTTAATTAACAGTTTTCAAGAAAAAGAAACAGACTGCCCATCTCCAGATAGTAATTTACGTTTATTCCACCATAGTTCTGTGAGTTGTTGCTTAATTACATTTGAACACACGTTGTTATGTTGGAAGTAAATATATTTACGATTGCTGTATATCTTCATCTGTTGTTCATGTTACCAGTATATTACATTTATCCTTTTTCCTGATGATAATTTTGTCCATTTCTAAATTGTTCAAAATTGAAATTGCTGTTCTGACTAACTAACAGACTGTATTTGTCTAGTATCTTTTATGCCTTTATTTTCAATATTCCTGTATATTCTTCTTTAAATATAACTTATATAGATAATAAATGGGCACTTCTAATCCAAACTGAAAAGGTCTGTTTGGGGAGGATGAGTATAATCCATTTATATTTATTATAATTACTACTTTGTTAGAACTAACTTCTGCCAAATTGTTGTGTGCAGTTTTTTTATTTATAAAAATTTTATTTATTTCCTATTTTTTCTCCCAATATAGCTATCATTGAATATATCAAAATTTCTTCTGGTTACTTGGAAATGATACATTGTATTTTAAATAGAATAATGAAATAATTCTTAAATTATCAAGACACATACCTATATTTAAATCACTAACATTTTAAAGGCTAATGAATATCTATATATTTTCCATGACTTAACATGCTCTCTGAACATTTTGTCTCCTCCTGCATTTCCTCAAGCCTTGTTAGCATCATATATATAGATTACTTGATAACTTTTTTCTTTTACTAAAAGAGGTAGCAATTTTACTAAGTTACTTGCTTAGTTGTCTCCAGTATCCATTTTCCCTCTTTCCTGTAGTGAGAGAGCCCCTGGCTTTTAGTTCAGCACACAGCCTCCCAAAATAAAGGCTGCATTCCCCAGCCTCATCTGAAGCATGATTGTGTGATAAAGTTCTGGCCAAAGATATGTGAGAAGTGATATGTGCAAATTTTGGAATATTTTCTTTAAAAGAAGGGACATGACTTTTATTTTTGTCTTCTTTCGTCCAGCTATTTGAAACATATTTTAGTTAAGAGACATTTTTGACCATCAATGGTAGCAACATTCTTAAGAGAAAAGATTAATTAGATATAAACATCCAGGATTTTTGGCAACCTGATGAAGCAAAACCATCTCACCAACCCTGGACCACTACCACTTAATTCTTTTGTGAGAGAAAAATAATTCATCTCTTGTATTTTGGTTTTCTCTTGCTCCTGTAACTAACTGTAACAATCTAACTGGATTAAGTAAGTTTAGTACCATACAGTTTTGAACATCAAAAGTCCTAATTCAAGGAGTAGACAGGGCCATATCCCTTCTGGTGGTCCTAAGGAAGAATCTGTTTCCTTGCCTTTTTCAGCATCTAGAAGTTACCTGCATTCCTTGGATCATGGACCCTTCTTTGTATCACTCCAGCCTCTCCTTCAGTCATCAAATGTCCTGTTCTGATCTGAGCTGCCTGGCTCCTTCTTATAAGGACTCTTATGCTGAGCCCACCCATAGAATTCATGATAATCTCTTTATTTTAAAATGTGCAGCTGTATCCCAAAGGCAAAGTCTCTTTTGCCGTTTAGTTACATATTCATAAGTTACAGAGATTAGGATCTTTGAAGGGAACAGTATTATACCTACAACACCTTACTTAAATAACTGTTACTTCAGACTAGTTTTACACATAGCTAGACCCAAATTCTAATATTTCCTTACTTCCCAAGTTCTATTAATTTCTTCTAATTATTGCTTCCTTTGTTATTTTTTATTGTTTCTTTTCTTGTTAAGATACTACTTCCAAGAGTGCTTGCAAAGAAGGTCTTTGGAAAACTCTTTTTAATATGTCATACACAGTCTCAGCCTCCCAACTTCTCAATCAAGGGTTGCCTGAAACTTCCTTTCTTAGTCTCAACCACCTCTCCACCTAAGCCAATCATCAATAGCATTAATAAAGAACCCCATCTTGTACATATTTATATTTCAAGGGCCTAAAACAAAGCCTAGAAGACAGTATTTGCTCAGTAAAAGTTTGCTGAATGAAGCACTGAATTGGTCTTTATGTGACATCCACAGTGATAAAGGAAAAGCCAACAATATAAGGGATGTAGACACTAGAGAAGACGTTCATTTACCTCTCAGTATTGCGCGTCTTGACTTCCAGAGCTATCCACATCATGTAAAAAGGCTTGACATAAATGTGTAAATATATATATAACACCAATCATACATGTATCAGGTACCTGTGTACCATGTATCCTGTAAGGTTGATAGGACTTGTCCACTTTTCAACTTTACACAGTTTTCTGTATCCCTTTTAATTTTGTATTGAATATTTTCTCTAGCAATTGGTGATGGAGTCCTGGCATTGATGACAGTAGCCATCTAATATTGTGGTTCCAAGCACAGACACTGGAGCCAGATAGTTTGGATTCAGACGCTGAGTCTGTCTCTTACTAGCTGTATGATCTTAGACCAGTTACTCAGCATTTGCATGCCTTAGTTTTCTCATCTGTAAAATGGAATAATAGTGATAACAGGAGCTAGCTGATAAGATTTATGAACAGATTAAATGAGTTAATAAACATAAAGCACTTAAATAGTTTCTGGTGAGTAGTAAGCTTTATATGTGCTAGTTATTATTTTTTAAAATGGCATTTGTGAAACCTTCAATCAATTTCAAATAAATTAAATCTTCTTTCCCTTATACTTTATTCTACAGTTTGCATGAGCAGTAGCAAGATGGAATCCCTCCCATCCCATGAGAGATTGTCACATATGGCCATCTGTCATTAACTCTTCCTCCTGCCTCTAAGAGAGGTGGTCCCCTCCACTCCCTGGGTGGAAAGGGGTGGAATAGGGTGGAATGGGGTGGATGGGGCATGGA